>NC_056685.1:74318437-74926652 GCF_018350215.1 Panthera leo
CAGTGGGAGGTGGAGATCACAGACTGAAAAACCGGCGTATGCAGCATAATCTCATTTTCATAGAAAATATGACATATAAAGGCACATCAGGAAACAGGGAGGTGTGAAGAGGTATTGTGGCAGTGGTCTCTGACTGCTGGGACTGGGATGTTTTTCAATTTAAAAATTTTTGCTTGTCTGTGTTGTTTGACCACCTGCGATGCACAAGAACTGCCTCTATAATAATAAGACCGAATGTATATGTACAGGTACACACCCAAGTATAAAGATGTCACAGCCAATGGGGAGCAAAGTCAAGGTTCAACTTCTGCTTCCCATGAGAACCAGGACAGCAGGCTTTCATGGACTCGACGCAGTGTATTCTCGGACCCTATGATCGCTGAGGTTCTGCATTATTTACAGCTTAGCATCCCCTGCCTCTCCTGAATCACACAGAAGGCCCAACACAGGGCTGGGCACCAAGTCAGGACTTACTTAATGAATGCCTGTAGGCTGAATAATGATCATTTCCTGAAAGAAATGCCTCCTGCCTCTTCCAGGGCCACAGTGCTGGGAATACTCACTGCTGACATCACTGACCTTCCCATCCCTCCCCTGCCTCATGTTCGTCTTAAGAGCTGCCAGGGAGGGGCTAAAATAAAGGTCACTCCAGCAGACGCGGCCAAGGTATTCCACATCAGGGCCATCAGGGCGGTCCCATCCCAGACCCTTCCCAGTGCCAGCTGGCGACGAGACCCTTGGGTCCTCTGGCATCCTGCCTCACTGGGGGAGCCTCGGGGCAGTGAAGTGAAAGAGAGAAGAAAGGGTCCACCCTGTGACTTCTGGCTACAGACTCCAGCTACCCCAGGCCCTTATGGGTGGAGGAATCTGGAAGAGTGAATTTGGCCTGGTTTTTTCTGTGAACTGGGGCTGGGCCCAGTTTCTGTTCTTCATGTCTTTAACATTCCCTATCCCTGACCTTCAAAAATATGAACAATAACATTAATAATAATGACGAATATTCTGTGTGCACTGGCTTCATACCAGGCATGGCACTAACATTATTTATCTTAATCTTCATAACAACTCCATGAGGTCGAAACCATTACTAACCTTCACATTACAGAGATGGAGAAACTGAGGCACAGAGAGCCAAGTGCCTGCCCAAGGTTACACTTAGCTGTTTGCAGGAAAAATAGGGACTCTGCCAAGGTCATCCCATTGCTCCCTCTGTGCCCTTACTGGAAGGCTCTTCTGCCTGGCTTTGCAATGGGCACAGGAGGGTCCCAGGTGAGAATTCACATCTGTAGGGGGCTTTAGAATCCACCAAGTGTTTACATGTGCGTCTGAGAAAATTCCCACTTGAAAGACTAGGAAGTGAAGGCTTAGGGGCCTTCACAGCCTTGCACAAGGTTCCACAGCGTCTGGAATCAAACCCAGGTCTTTGGCCTCAGAATGGTACACTTCTTGCCCCTAGATCAGACAATCCCGCTCTCCAGACGGCCCGGCCAGTCTGGAAGAGAGAAGCACGTCCCTCGCACCATGGAGATGCAGCCTGCACTCAGCCCCTCGCCCGGTGGGGGTGGGGGAGGGGGGTGCTGTGCCAGCACCTCATCAGCGTCTCCACTGTGACTCACTCCTGGGACCCAGGGGAAACACAGCCCTGTGCGGCGGGCAAACACTGCCTGCCTCCTGCCCCGCCTCCAGCTCCCCGCCTCCACATTTGCTAACCGAAACCCGGCTGCTGCTATTTTTAACCCTCCAGCTCCCCCCCTGCCTGGGGCTCCCCCCTTCACCCCACCCCCACCCCCTGCCCCAACCGGGTGCCACCAGCCTGTCATTCTGAGAGCAGTTCTATAACCTGAACGCCCCGACGGGTGCAGCGGATGCCCAGCAGGTTTGTGGGGCAAGCAAAACAAGACGGTTACAGCCCAGTTGCCGAATTCCCCCACCCCAGACTCTTTCCGAACCTGTGGCTCCCAGCCTGCCCCGCCTCTCCCGGCCTTCCTGGGAGCTGGGGGCGGCAGGAATGGGACTTCCTGGGCTGGGAGTGACAGCAGGAGCCAGAGCTGGGCTCCTGGGAATGGGCTCTGAAGTGAGCTGAGCTGTACTCCTGAGGGGGGAGAGGGTAGCCCTGGTTCTTCCCCGGGCAGAGGTTCTTCCTGAAGGCCCAACATCTCTGACCACCAGGGTTTCTAATCCCTGCAGGCTGGGGGCGGAGAGGGGGGGAGGAGAAGGAAGTGGGGAGGTGGCAGGGTGGGAATGGCGTGCCTCGCCCTGGGCCCTCCTTACTAAAAGTCCCCTCCCCATCCTGCTGTGGGGGTTATGGAGGGGCCTGGGTTAAGCCTGAGAGGGAAGGCCTGGGAGGCTCAAGGAGTCCACCGGGTGTGTGCACTGAGCAGCCTGAAGGAGGCCCAGAGTAGAATGCCAACGGAGGCGGCAGGGGGAAGGGGCGGGAAGGGGCTCTGCTCTTACTTGGGGGCTCCTCTAACACTAGGTCTCTAAGGAAAGGGCTGTACCTCCCTGCAGCCTCAGCTCCTAGGTCCACCAGGGAACACCCCCACTTTCTCCCTTCCCCCACAGAACAGCGTGGAGGTGAGAGGGTCTGAGGCTCCTGGATGTGAAAGTTAGCCTCCTGAGAGGGGGGTGGGGTAGGACCTGCAGGGGGACTAGCTGGTGTCTGCCCCCTGGGCTGAGAGTCTCATCCAGCTTAGGGAGCAGATGCCAAGGGCCCAGGAGAGGCTCTGGGGCACCCGGCCAAAGGACTCGTTCACGCCTTCTCTCCTGTCTGCACCCCTGATTGTCCAGCCTCAGCCCTCTCTCTTGCCCTGTCCTCTCTGATGCCTGCACCCCAGAGCTTCTCTCTGGTCTATCCTCCCTTCCGGGGCCTGGTCCTCTCTAAGTCTTGACCTTCTCCCTCCACAGTGACTCCTAAGCCAGGCAAGTAAATCCCAGCGGCTACCGAGGCAGCCAGGCTAGACCCAGAGAGGAGGGACTTGGCACGGGAGTTTCCAGGTGGGGAGATGGGGAGGAAGGGGACGAGGCCGGAGGAAGGCAGGCTGGTGTCAGGAATGGGGTGGTGCTTGAGAGCTCCTGGAGAGATGGTGCCGCCTTCCCAACACCCAACACTTACAGAGGGCCCTGGCCTCTGCCCCACGGAGGGAAAAGGCTGTTCCTCGGAGCAGCGGAGCAGCCTCGATCTCGGCCCTGTCCAGCTTCCCCTCCTCCTCTCCCCCTCGGCCAACCTCTGGGGGCCGCTTGGGGAGCAGAGGCCCTGCTGCCCTCTATGCTGGGGAAACAGGCTTCAGCCCTGAGCCAATGCTCAGTCTAGGTCCCCCACCTGGATCCAGGCAGTTCCCCAGCATTGCTCAGAAGCTCTGAGGGCCCTCTTCTAGTCTGGGGAGGTGAGAGAAGACATTGATATGTCACCTTCTCAGGCCTCTCCGGGCCACCCTGTCTAAGGACGTCCCACCTTGTTATTGTCTATTGCTGCACCCAGTTCATTTCCTTCTTAGGGCTTATCACAGTGTATAACTAGATATATACACTCATTTCTTTACTTGCTTACTTGTTACTGTCTGTCTCCTCCACTAAAGTGCAAGTTCCCTGAGGTCAGACGCTCAGGCCTATGTGTTTACTGCATCTCAGTGCCCAGTACCTGGCACCCAGCAAGGCGAGTAAGCCTCCCAATGAATGGATGAATAGCTGAATGACTGGCTCAGTAAATGGGGCCTCCTGGCTGCCAACATCACCTTTATGGTAGATGCTCAACAGTTCCAGGATTTTGTCAGGGAGGAGAAAGCAGGATGTAACAGAAAGAGAAAGGTCAGGAAGCCTAGGACCCAGGCGGGGGGTGGGGGTGGGGGGTGGTCAAAGCCCAGTTAGCATCCACATCAGCCCCATCTGGCCCACTGCATCATGCCAAGCGTGGATGTGCGCACACATGCACAGAGAGGATGCAGGGATAAGTCCTGGACTGGTCTCGAAAGGCTTGAGTTTTGTCCTAGATCTTCCTCTTCATAGCCCCGTGTCCTTGGACAAACCACATACCTTTCCGGGTCCCAGCTTCCTCAAAAGAAAAAATGGGAAGGTTAGCCCTGATCAGTGGTCCTCAAACACAGCTTTGCAGTAGAATCACCTGAAGCACATGCTAAAATCCAGATTCCTAGGCCCCAACCCTGCAGATTCTGGGCTGGTCTAGAACGGGGCCTAAGGAACTTTTTTTAACATCCTCCCTGGTGACTGAAGCAAATGGTTCAGGAACTTGCATTTGAGGACCACAGATGAGATCGTGTTTTCAGCAAACATCTGGACTTCTACTAAAAAGCCGTGCTTACACAGGTATACGTTCCCCCAAAACACGTCCATATTCCCACACAGAGCCACAAATTGCAAAGGTGCACAACTGTACAGATAACATACGTCTGTACCACACGTGTGCGTACTCCCAAAACACCCAACAGAGAGCCACCACATGGATCCCAAACTGCCACGGAACCACCATATGTATATACCCAGCCCAGGGGCACACGAACAGACCCCCACGACACACCCGGCGTGCACACACACCCGTCACATGTTGACCCACGCTACACAGACACTATCCTGAACTTATTTTCCCCTCTGGGAACCGGTCCAGGACCAAAGGAGCTATGCTCTGCCGATGAAAACATCCCTCCCGCCTCTACCGCCCCCGCCCTCACCCCTTGCTCCAGGCAGCAGGCTGTTCACCTTCCCCTTGTGGAGGGAGGGCTGCTGGAAGAGGACAGTGGAGAGATGGAATGAGGGGAGGTTCTGAGCCCTCCCCCAAGTCCAGCAGCCCCTCCTCGTCCCTGCCCTCCCCCGCAAGAGATGCAAAAGGACCTACACCCAGCTACCACCCCTATCGGTGCTCACTCAGCCTACTCACCTAGATTCCCAGGTCCTGGTTCTTGGAAGCCAAAAGGGCTAGGGAGGTGGCCCGATCTGGGGACTCCTCCTAACACTTAGGCTTCTAAGGAAAGGGCTGTCTGGGGGCACCTTCCTGCAGTCTGAAGGCCTGGGTCCCCGGGGAAGGTTACCACAGAAACAGGGGGGAAATATCACAGGGAAACACAATACCCGGCAGGGTCACCTGCTGACCAGGCTTCCTGCTGTGTTGCCCACCACTATCACCCCCCCCCCCACACACACACACCATCTCATTGCCCTCATGGCCTCCTTCTCTGGCCTCAGCTTGGGCCTCCTCACCAATGCTCTCCTTCCTGCCTCCCCTGGGTTAGGGGAAGAAGCCTTATACAGAAAGTCTGCCCCTCTGTGGTTCTAAACAACACCAGGGATGGCCCAGAGCTGAGCCCCCTACTCCTAATCCTACCAACGCCCCCACCACAGGAAATCAAAGCTTCCTGCCCCAGAGGAAGTGCCCCATCTAGTGAACAAATCCAACATACACAAATGCACAGTCCTGGACAGATGCCCTCCTCCCAGCTCTCAGGCCTTACTCTGGCCATGCTTCTAGCAATAGCTCATATGTCAATATAGGCCCCAGTCTCAGGTAGGACTAAGAACACGCCAGGGCCAACGTGTGAGAGGTGGGCATGGGCAGGACCTAAGCCAGGCCAGGGGTGGGGAAGGCCAGGAGAATGGGCACCAGCAAAGTTAGGTAAGGTCTAGTTCCAGCCCCACTCAGCCTACCATTCCCTGGCTGGGTGACCCTGAGCCTCGCCTTTGCTGATCTTCTCCCGGGCCCCTGCCAACTTCAGAATTACCCAGCTCTTAATGAGAGGCCAGGAGGAAGAAGACAAAGAGGAGGTTGGGGGTTACACCAGCTTCTGCCTTCCTGGTCCCTGACAAGCGTGCCTACAGCTATACGAGGGTCCCCACTCCCCACCCCCATCACATAGGAGTTTCCCATTCCCAAGGGTTTTCAGTGAGGATGGGGGAAGAGGATGGAGAAAGGCCAAGTCCCAACTCTCACTCCCAGAAGCCACCAGGGATGAACGCTGGGGTCCACCCGGCTGCCTGAAGAAAGTTGGGGGTGGCATAATGGCCCCCGCACTGGATGCCAATCCACTTCCTTAGGGTCAGCCTCTCCTGCTCTGTGCTCTGGGAAGCACACCTGAAATTTTGTCTTCATTTTACTAACGGGGAAACTAAGCTTCAGTGTCAAAGCAGAGCGAGCAGTTTAGAGTCTTGGGAGGGTCAATGCAAGACCTGAATGCAATCTTGCCAGACTCAGGATCCCAGCCGAAGACCAAGTGGCCAGAGAGACACGGCCCAGAGACTGAAGCTAAGAACACAGAGGCCTCAGAAGAACACTGCCCCAAGGCCATTCTAGATGTAACACCAAGAGGCCACACTGAGCCTGTCTCTCCCGGGGCCGTGAGGAACATCAGAGGACTAAAGGCAAGGGAGGAGCCGCAGCGGGTCCAGAACTGGTTTCAGTCCAGGTTCACTGGGTACAACACAGCAGGACTGCTTCGTGCCTCAGTTTCCCTCAGAAGTGACTCCAGAGAAGAAGAAAATTACTTATTTACTGAGGTGGGTGGAGAGAACAGAGCAGACAGTAAGGAGGATGAGATGATAAGCAATGAGGAGCTAGGAGTGGCTTGCAGAAGCCAGAGAAGGGGCTCAGCAAGTACAAGGGGGTCGGTGCAAGGAGAGAAGAGTGTGTGTGGCCAAAGCACTTTAGGGACCTGGCCTATGGGGTCCTTAGTGGGGAGATATGGCCTGCCCAAGTACCCCATTAGTGGGGAGGGAACTGAGTCACAGTCCCCTTTCTTTCAGCCCAGTGGCTGGGCAATGGTCTTGAGGAAGGTCCCCGTGGGTCCTGGTGCAAGTTCTGGGAACAGGCTGATGAGTCCAGATGTCGAGTCCCCAGCAGGGCCACTGAGGGCCAATGCCTCATTCTCAACCTAAAAACTGGCAGGCGGAGCTGGGCCTCAAGCAGATGTTGAATGTGGGTGTGGGATGGGATGGGCAGCAGCAAGACAGCCAGTGTCCAGATGCAGCGGGAGGCCTCCGTGTACGCAGGACAGCCAGCAGAGACGAGGGAATGGCCGGGGAGTTGGTGGGAGGGGCAGCAGTGGCTGGGGAGGTCAGATCCAAACGGGCAGCCAGAGAGAAGGAAATGGGGCTGGGGGAACTGGGTGGCCTGTAGGCTCCAGAGGGCTCTCTCCTAGCCACGGGCCTAGAAATTCTGGGAGTCAGAGCCCAGCCCAGCTGCCAGATTTGCCCCCTGCTCACACTCCCTAGCACCAACAGACCCCAGGCCTGGGGGGGGGGGGGCGCGCACATCCTGTCCCCCACCCCTCAGTACACAGTCTGCGGTCCCCACCTTCCCGCACCGCTGCCCGCACCTCAGCAGCTCACTTGGGCACAGGTGTCTCTTCGCCCTGATGGGTGAGCAAGGGTGGGGGGCGGTGCTCAGCGAAACCTCACAGTCTCGGACCCTCCCTCCCGAGGATCACTCCCCCCCCCCCAATCCGCCGCGGAGGGTCGGAGTACGGCCCTCCCCGGACCCGCGGAATGGGGGCGCTGATGTCCAGCGCCCCTAGTCCGGCCCCAACTCAGCGGGTCCTGCCCTTTGCCCTCCCGCTTCCAAACCTTCCGCCCCGGAGCACCGCCCCCTCCCGGGGCCGCGGCGGCCGTCCCTCCCTCCCGGTCCACCGGTCGGTCCTCCCCGGGCTTGGGGGTGATGGGACGCCGGGCCTGCGCGCCAGCGGCCCGGGGCCTCCAACTCCCTCCCTCGGGCCTGTCGCTGCCCCGGGGCGGGCGGATGTGGGCGCCCCGCGGGAGGCCCGAGCCCTCCGGGCCCGGAACCGGCCCCGGCCGGGGGCCTGCCAGAGCCCCGCGGAGCCGGGCGGGGCGGGCGCGGTCGGGGGGCGCACTCCAGGCCGGGCCCGCGGGCCGCGCGGAGCCGGAGCCGAGCCCGAGCCCGGGCGGGCGGCGCTGGGTGCCGCGCGCAGGGCGGGGCGGGCGGGGCGGGGGGCGGCAGCCCAGTACTCACCAGCGCCGGGGCTGTGCATCCAGGGGCCGGGGCCCTCAGAGCCGGGGGCTCATGGCGGGGCGGGGGGCTGGGGCGCCGGCCTCACATCCCCCCAGTCGCCGGCGGCTGCAGAGCGACTGAGAGACGGCGAGAGGAAGGGAGGGGGCCGGGAGGGGGAGGGCCCTGGCAGCCCGGCCGGCCGGGTAGGATGACAATGGAAGGAAATGCTTTATCTGAGTCTGAGAGCGGGCCAAGGGGGAGGGGAGGGAGGGGGCAGGCGCTCGCGGCCCGGGGACACACCACCCCGGCAGACACTGCCCGGCGCGGCGCACGGGCGGCGGGCGGACACACCGCGCGGCCCGGGAGGCAGCGCCGAACCCGGAACGCGGGACGCGGCCCCGACCCGCGCGCGGCCGCCGCGCTGCAGCCCAGCCCCAGGCGCGGCGCGCCGACCCGCGCACAATTCCCGGAAACCCAGATACCTGAGCGCACGCAGCCTTGCATACACAGCGTACACGAGCGCACAGCCCTGTTTACACAGGGCAGAATCATTCGCACAGACACACTTCTGGGAGGGACCCCCGCGCTCGCAAGTGCGTGCACGTACAGCCCACCAGCAAACAGCCGCACACAGAGACAGTGGGACGCTCGTGGACTCCCAAGTCCCGGGCAAGGAATCCCAGACGGACACCCCCCCCCCCCCGTCCCCCATACCCCTCCCCAACACGACTTGCCTGAGGAAAGTTCCAGGATCTGATTTGAATCACTGCCCAGCCCTCCCCCTCGCGCCCCCCCGCCCCCCACGCCTGCTGAGGGGAACAGAAGGGTCCAGCCTGTTCCTATTAAAAGAAAAAGGGGTTGGGGGTGGTGCTGATTTTGAAAGTTTTCTTTTTTTAAAGAAATTTCTCAAGGGATTTCCTTCCCTCCTCTCCTCTTCCTCTCTTCCTCCCATTCCTCTCCCCCCACAACCCTCCCCCCTTCTTTCCCCCTCCCGGTCCCTATGAGTCAAACTTCAGCAATGTGCCCAGTGTCTCCCAGTGCATTACAGCGGATCACAGAAATGTTCCAGTCTGTGAGTCGGAATGCAGCCGCCTCCAGCCCTCCCTCAGCTAATAAACTCAGCTCGGGGCCAGCTTTGCGCAGCAAGTCTCTGCGCCCCCCCCCCTCCCCCCACCCTCAACTCTTAACAGGACCAGAAGGTCAGACTCGGGGGTCAGGGGCTGAGGACCTCTCCATTGTGCTTCCTGGCCTAGCCTATCCACCCTGTGGCCTCTGGCAATCTGCTGGGTGGGAGACCGAGCCAATGGCTCTGGGACAGGGAGAGGTCCACCACCCACAACACTAGACTCTCCTGTAGTGTGAGGCTTCACCTCTGGAAGGCAGGATGCAGCTTCCCTCTGACTTCCTACCCATCCTACCTCCCTCTATCCGAGGAACCCCAAGAGTCTCATGACTCTACAGAAGGAGAAACGTCTGTAGAAGAGGCGGCACCATGCCACATAGGAAGCAAGACTCCACAGTGGCCTAGGAGGGCCTGGCCATGGCCCGGTCCAACTTCTGACCACAGACCCCTGTTTGCGTGAGCCCAGCTCCAGCCTCAGCACTTGTTGCTACCTGGAGTTTTTAGCAGCTGCCTTCCTGCTTCGGTTGCTTTCCTTGTCTCACGGCTCACTCGGCAGCAGATCCAACCTCTCGGCTCATGTTAACTTACCCTCACATACTCCTTGCCTGGCATCCAAGCCCTCCTACAGCATGGCAACACGCTGTGCACATTCTGTCTCTCTCTGTCTCTCTCACCCTGCCTCCCTCTCTTCACTTCTGTAAAGAAGTAAAATGAACTTTTTTAAAGTTCATTTGAGAGAGAACACGTGCCTGTGTGTGCATGCGAGGTGGGGTGGAGGGGACAGAGGAAGAGGGAGAAAGAGAATTCCAAGTAGGACCCTAGCTGTCAGCGCAGAGCCCAACTTGAACTCACGGACCGGGAGATAATGACCTGAGCCGGAATCGAGCAAGGGTCAGGTGCTTAAGCGACTGAGCCACCCAGGTGCCCCATCCCTTTCTTCATTTTTTTTCTCACTATTTTGCCCAGTGCCTCCTGGTACTTAGTAGTCAGTAATGTTAGTTGTTATTTCTCTTATTATTTCAGCTAAACTGGGCTGCTGCCTGCTCCCCATCATGCCCTCGTGCCTTCCTACTCCCTTACTTTGGCCCATCATGTTTCCTCTAAAAGTGATGCTCTCCCAGTCCCTTGCTGCTCCTGTTGAAATCTTTCCCATCCTCAAGGTCTATACCACCATCTCTAGAAGGCTTTCCCGGATTCACGTAGCCAGAGGAATTCTTCTCCTCCTTTAAAGGACCCCACCCCCACACCACCAACAGTCTTGCTCTGTACACTGACCTTCATCCACGTGTCTCAATTCTCTTCCTTCCCAAGAATGTTCAAAGTGGACATTCCCTGAGCCCAGCTACTGCCTTTAGTCATGGGTGCATTTCTTTTAGTGTCTTGCTAAGCGCCTTGCTCGGAATTCAAGCTCCCTATGAGTTATTTGTTGAATTGAGACAGATGTTCATGACCTTCAAGGACCATCCCCCTAGCCGGACACCTTTTTTTCCCATGACTGCCATGCTGACTCTGCAAGACACATGTTCTACCTCAGGTGCATTCTTCCCAGCTTTCACCTCTAAACCAGATGACTCTCCTTCCAGATCTCTCCTCTGTGCCCACGGCTTCCAGAAAAATTGCTCGGTTACTTCAGACTCCCAGCCTCTCCCCCCCACCTCACCAACTCTCTCTTTTAGCCCCACAATGCCCCCCACCTTAATGCCCCTGCCAGGACTCCTGTAGTTATTTCTGGACTGAAATCGGGCCCTTGTTTGCTCATTTCTACCATGTGCATCATTCATGTATTTGTTCGTGAGCCTCCTTTTTCTTTTTGACCTAATCACTGAGTTCTCAGAGAGTTGAGCAAAAAGGGTATCTCCCCCTGCCTCTGTCTGTCCCCCAAGTGTCCAGCACCTTCCTACACACACCAGGACTCTCTGTCCCCAAAGTAGGGCCAGGAAGACAGCATGTGAGACCTGCCTCAGGGAAGCTGGACTGTGTCCCTCCTTCACCGGCCAGCTTACTTCTCACTCCATCGCCACCCTCCCACCCAAGGCAGGATCTTAAGCCAGTTTCTAAGTCACATGCCCCTTGCTAGGATATGTTAGGGAGCCTCCAGGGGTCCTGAGAGGCACGAGGCAGAAAAGCGTAAGTTACCACTCTCTCTCTACCGTGGTTGCCATGGGAAGTTTCTCTGCTACGCTCTTGAGTCAGGCCTCTCCCAGGCTGCTCAGCCAAACACCTAGCAGAAGAGATTAGCCCCATAGGACCTGCCTTAGTTCCCCTGAGTCTTCCCAGAGTCTCTGGCCAGTACAAAGCCTGAGGACACACCCCTTCTGCTTCTCTTCGGGCTTCTGGGCCTACTTGACCTTCTCTTTCTCCTCTCCTTCCCTTACTTGGCTACCTTTGACTGACTATATTCCATGTAGCAGCCCTATGCTTCCCTCTTTGGCAAACATTAGATCATTTATCCTTAATAATCCTTGTTATGCTCATGATTAAAGTATGGCCCACAAAGGTTAAGAAATCTGACCAAAGTTACCCAACTGGTAAGTGATGGGGCCATTCATTCATTCAACAAATATCATTGGGTGCCCCTGTTGTGCCAGGATTCAAAGCTCCAAACAGTCATCTGGTCTAAACCTCAGGGCTCTGAGACCACTCCTGTCCCAGCCTTCTAGATGCGGTAGCCAAAGCCACGATCCCTCCCTAACCCAGACTTCCCACACACTCCCCACAAAGCCAATCAGAAAGTGCTCATTCCCCAAGGCCTTGGTGAAATCTCAGAGGACAGCCATTTCATTGGACTGGGTTGGGCCTTGCATTCCAGTTTCCGAACCTGGGATCAAATGTCAATTCACGGGGTTTGGGATTTGCAGATTGATGGGGGAGGTAGGTCTCCAACTCCAAAGAAAGGGTTTCAGGGGACCAGATATAACAAGTGGAAGGCAAGAAGGCAGGAAGGACGGAGGGAAGATAATTAGGATTTGAGCGTCTCCTTTAGCAGAGTGTGCTATTCAAGGCCCTTTCACTCATATCTCATTATTGCCCACATTGTTGGACTGAGCAAACTTAAGCTCAGAAAGACAAAATGATTTGCCTAAGTCCACAAAGCCAGTAAGTGACTTAATCCTGAATGTCTGATTCAGAGCCTATGCAGTCTCTGTGGCAGGTCAGAACAATGGAGGAGCTACTGCCAGATCTCCTGCCCCAGTGTAAACCTGGTTACCTGAGGACTCAGCTGACCTACGGGGGACATTCTAGATGCTAAACGTACCTCCTCCTGGCCCCAGCCAAGCGGTCCCATGCCTGGTTCCCACTGTCTCTGTTGGCATCGCACAGGCAGGATTAGAGGGGCTACGTAAGTATTCGAGGTAGGATTGGGGGTATGTGGGGCTTTAGGGTGCAGCCAGCCAGACCCCCACGTGGGATTTCCGGATGCGAGAGAAGAGGTGATACATCCTGCTGGGCCAGAATGAGGTGGATAGATAAGTCAAGAAGAGGCTGGGGCATGGTTACAAGCCCAGATGGCTCAGATGATGCTGGGGACTAAGGCAGGTGGAGAGAACTAAGCAAGTCCCTTACCCTGGCCCCTGCCTCCCTCCAGTGTCAACAAAGGTGATGTGGTTTCCCCTGTGGTCTGTTGCCCTAGACACCTGCAGTTCTTAGTATACGTATATGTGTCTATGTGCCAACAGCGACATGGGGGGACATAAGGAGAAAGCGGTGGGACAGGATGGGGAGGGGCAGGAAGCCAAAGACTGGGTCTCCTTAACACCAAGATAAAGAAAGCGGAATGAAGGCAGAAGATGGCAGAGGTCCCCCCTTGACTACTCTGGGTCCCCAACCGGGAATATCAGGAGAATCAGGGCTCTGGGCTGGAAGTCAGGGGACTTGAGTTCTAGACCCCGTTCTGCCATTCACTTCCTGGGTCACACCTTTCTAAGTGCCAGATTTCTGCTGTGTAAAATAGCAGTATCTCCGCAGGGCTGATTCTGAGAGCAAGTGAAGTACTTATTCAAACATTTGTACCACTGTGAGTTTTAGAATTATTGTCCTGATAGCATAAGAAATATTACAGTTGCCCCTGGGTACACAACACACACACACACACACACACACACACACACACACCACAGTGGAGATAAAGAACGTTAAAGGCAAAAGCAAAAACTCAGCCTCTGCCCTCATATTGATCACAATGTGTCGAGGAAACAAAACAAACCTAAAATCCTTGAAAGCTTCTTGTGAAGCCAACTATTTTTAAAATCTCACTGTCTGTGTGATCTTGGCCAAGTCACAACCTCTCTGGGCTTCAGTTTTCTCATCTATCCAATGAGGGGAGCCGGTTTAGGTCACATCTATTTATTTTTCTGAGTCGAAAGCAGTTTTCTAATCCTGTTACTCCAAGCGTCAGTGAGTACGCAGCAAAGAGGAAAGACCCGAGCAGATCACGGCCCGAATGAAGTAGGGAATTTTGAGCTGAGTTTTGGAGGAGCCCAGAGATGTGAATCAGTGTGGGGTTAGGGGGGTGACATTCCAGGTAGGGTGAATGGCGTGCGCAGGGCGCAGGGCGAGGCGAGGAAGCAGGGGGGTGGCAAACAGATTAGCGAGGCTCAGGAATGAGGTTGGTAAGGACTGAAGGAATCTGGAGAGGAAGTCAGGACCTGAGGAGGAGAAGGGGCAGTCACCGGGCTGAGGCAGCTGAGATGAGAAAGTGGGGGAGGAATATGGGTGGGAAGACACTCTCTCAGCCCCAGAGGTGGGTGCCAAAGCCCATCCAGCCAAACTCCACCCAGGAGAGAAGGAAAGAAAGGTTCCCTTGCCAAGAGGCCCCACCCACCCTTCCCTCCTCTCCCAGCCCCACTCCCAGCCTTGAGGTAAACCAGGGCCCCCTGAAGCCAGAACCTCCATTAGTGATGGGAACAAGCAGATGGGGGCACTGCCTCGTCCCCGCATGGCAATAATACCAGCAACAAAATAGCAATTATAGCAATGAGGATCCTGATGAGACCCACTCCCCACCACCTTCCCTCTGACAAACCCCTCAAACCTCTTGGTATGACTCTTCCGTTGACTAGGATCTTTGCTCCTTATAAGATTTATAAGATTATCTGGTCTATAGGATGCCCCCCAAAGCTGACATTATAACAAAATCACTTAGAAGAATCTGTGAAAAGCAGATCTCTGGGCCCCCTCACGGACTCAATCAGACTCTTTGGGGCGGGGGTGCTCAGTAATCTATGGCTCCCCAAGTAGTTCTAAGATATGGTCAGGTTTAGGATGCTCTATCGAATCCACACCACTCCTTTTACAGATAAGGGAACTGAGGACCCAAGTCCTGGAAATAATTTGCCAGAGATGACACGGTTAATCAGTGACGGGAACAGGCAGAGAATTCAGGTGTCCCAGCTTCTAGATCAGTGCTTCTTCTAACAGCCCACATTGCCCAGGCCCGGAGATGCCTGTGCCAACAGAGATTATGGTCAGGGAGGCAGCCACTGGGCCATACTCTAATCATGAGCAAGAAGAAATTCGTCTGAGTTGCATAATGCCTTTCTGCAGCCAGCTCACAATTACTCGCTCCAGTGGGCCCCCGCAGGGATGCTGTGGTCCACCCACTGGTGAGCTTGGGGCTTTGGCCTTGCCACATGCCCCCAGCTGGACCTTCTGTAGCCCCAGTGGCTGCGCTGGCTGGAGGGCAGGGTCGACTTTTACAAGTCTTAATGGTTCTTTTTTGGAAGCACTTATCGCTGGCACTGGAATCTCTAGGAAGACCTTAAGGACGTCCTGGCCTAGGGACATATACCAATCTTCCCTAGAGGTGTCTTTCAGGATTTAGACTGCGTCCCTGTGGGCCAGGGGTGTAGAGGCAGGAAAGGAGCGAGGAGCTGGGGTGAGGCTAGCTAGTCAGGATGTGAATGGAGTGTCCTTGCTAGGACCTTGAAGTACCCCACTGACATATGACCACCACTACCCTCTTTTTCACCCAGCATAATTTCATATATATTGAGCATCTTCTCTGTGCCAGGTTATTGGGCACAGAGGCCAAAGGAGCCACAATCGCCATCACTGAGGAATTCTGCATCTCCTGGAGAGCAGAATATGGCTGGCGAAAAGAGCCCGGAGTGGAGAAAACTGGCTGACCGTCAAGGGTCTCTGACACCCATGTGGTCAAGGACGTGCTGGGGTCTGAGTCCCAGAAGTTCCATGTTAGGAGGGTGCTGATGGATCACGGGGTCCCGGTGGGCTAGGGCAGTGGCCTTGCTCTGACCTGCTGCCCTCTGTGCCTAAAGCAGTGATTCTAGAAGTCTCTGTCTCCCTCACATCCCTTACTCTAGCTCTTCCAGAGTGGCTAGGGGTGGGAGGGCACAGGAGGCAGAGAAGACACCCCTCTCCACTTGGGCAGATCCTGAGGCTGGGCTCCACGCTCCTCTACACTGAACTTTCAAGGAAACATTTAAAAACCTGTAAAGGAACAGCTAAAGAGAGGGCATGTTGTGTTGTGGTTCAAAAAGCAAGAGTTTGGGGTCAGGCTGCTTGGGCGGGAGTTCGTTGCTGGCCCACTGCACGACCTTAGAGATGTTATTTGACCCCTGGGATGCTTATGTCCTCATCCTCAGACGGGGGTCCAAAGTGCCTGCCCCATTAGGGTTGCCATGAGGACCGACTGGATGGCCGGTGAAGCGCTTCATTAAGAGTCTGCCCACATGGGGCTCTGTTCCGGGTAGAGCTCAACGCGGACCTTAGTAATAAAGGACAGGGTCCTGTCCCTCCGGCCCTCTCAGTCACAGTTTTCCCCTACAAACTCAGTCTTAAAATAAATACTGCCCTAATTTATGCAAAGAAATCCAGATAGTCTAGCCCAAGCTGACCCTTCTGGAATGTACGGAGTAGCTTGGCAGGGCTGTGGGAATGGGGAGAATATGTGGAACCTTTCCTGACCCTCCCGAGATACAGGTGTTGGCTCCGCGGCGGCTCACTTGGGGGAAGTCTGGACTGTGCTGCGGAGAATGCCCGAACGCACTGCAGAAAGGGCCTTGCCGCCTCTCTCGATTCCTGGCACTGTGCATCTGGAGCAATCTGCACATCTGGCTGCATCCCTGGGGCAATGTTCACAGCTGCTGACATTTGAGGGAGGAGAGATGCAGCTCCTCAGCCAGGGCCTAGGGGGCTATAAATAACTAGCTAAGAAGACCAGGGGGATGAGGTTGACCTTGGGGGGGGGGGGTGCGGGAGCGGCTGGCGACTTCCCCCACCCCTTTGGGTCCAGAGCCAGGCTTTTAGCAAAACAGGAAGAGGCAGCAGCAGCTGCTGGGAAAGTAGGAGTGGCTTCCCTTCCCCCACTTGCCTGGGGCCTTCGGATCCCAGCCAGGACCTGGGAGAGGTGGAGCCATCCAGGAGGGGGGAGGGAAGGGCATACCCACGCAGACTGAGGCCCCGCTCCCAGTGCCCTCCTATGGCTCAGCTGGGGCACAGGCAAGGGAGACTGAGACAGACAAGAGCAGCCCAGGGGGCAATGTCCACCACCCCGGCCCCCTCCCGTTCCCTTTCTGTTCCCCTATCAGTGGGACAACAGGAAGGACAGGCATTAGGAACTGAGCTTAAAATATGTATGCGGGGCAGGCAGTGTATCTAGAGGCTCAGTGTTATGTCAAGCCCACCTTCCTCTCTCATCCCCTCCCAGACCACATTTGGGCTGAGCCTAAGCCCAAGTGGGTGGGAAAGAAGACTCTAAACTGGAGGAAGGATGCCTCTGGGCTGCTAGAGGGGTCCGGGGCCTGGCCCCAGTGGAATGATGGAGAACTTCTCCATGAACTGTTGGGGTGAGGTGATCCAAAGTGCAGGGGTGGCTCTGGGTGACTGTTTTCCTGGAGTAACGGGGCATCCAAAAGGGTGTACTCTAGAGAGCCAAGGCCTAGGTCAGAGGGCCTCATGAAGTCCAGGATTAAAGAAGTTATCCCAGAAATGTTGCTTTGCTTTGCCTTGCCTGAGGGAGACTGGCCACTGAGAGTCTGTCCTTGGGCGCTTGACCGGTTGATGACATCTGTTTGGAACTTTGGCTGGCCCACATCTCCAGTGGGGTCCGTGTCAGAATCTGTCATGACCTACCATTGCCTCTCAGCCTGGAGCCCCTTGCTTTTCCTGCTGGAACAGTCTAGACCAGCATCATCCAATAGACACAGAATGTGAGCCACGTGTATAACTTTAAATTTTCTAACCACCACCACCACCAAGTAAAAATAAATAGATGAAGTCAATTTTAATACTATATTTATTTAACCTTATATATGTGAAATGTATATATATCATTTCAGCATGTAATTGAAACAAGAAATTGTTAATGAGCTATTTTGCATCCTTTCTGCATACTAAGTCTTTGGAATCCAATGTGTATTTTACACGTGCAAGTAGTACATTTCAGTTCTGACGGGCCACGTTTCAAGTGCTCCATGGCCCATGTGGCTGGCAGCGGCTGCTATAGTGCACAGAAGAGGTCTAGATGGCTGGTAGCTGAGTTTCTTCTTCAGCCCTTCTAGTCCCTTGCTGGGGAAGGGAACCCAGAAGTGGAGGAGGGGGCCAGTGAGGTCCATGTAAAGGATTAATTTGTCCTATGAGGGAGGCCCCCCACTTTGATTTTCAAGCATCCACCGCTAGACCTGGAACCAAGTCCTAACATTTAGGCAAACAGGGAAACTGAGTCACAGAGGAGCCTCTTTCTAGACAGCCAATCTTCTCCTCTTCCTAGACCTCTTGCTCTAAGCCGCAGGTTGGTAGAAACCTATTTCCTCTTCAGGTGTGCTAGCCTCCTACCCTCCTCTTTCCCCTTCCAAACACAACCCCAAACCCAAAGCAATTCAGTCGGCAAAGTTAGGGAACATGGAAAGGGACGTGAATCTGGAGGAAATACAGAGTCAAGCTGTGGATGTGTGGTGTGTAGAGGCCGGTGGGACACTCAGGGGATGTTGGATGGACAGTTGTTGTCTGAGAGGGGAGGGCAAAATAAAGATCTGGGATCACCAGTGAGAGCTGGAGTTGTAGGTAGGAGTGGATGAGATCATAAGAGCAAAGAGGGGGAAAGGGGACGGGAACCGGAAAGATGGCTAAATACAGAAACTTGAGAGAACAAAGGTTTTGGGTGGGCAGGGGGGTGGCAGCCAGGGGAGGAGGCTGAGAGGGAGCAGTCAGAGATTTAAATGAAGCAAGAGGAAGTGCCATGTCAGAATCCAGAGTGGAAGAGAAGGTTGAGGAGAGATCAGCACTCAATTGCAACTGATGATGCTTTAAAGCTGTGCTTACACAAAGAGCTCACACAAATTGCTAATGAACACGAAAACAGTGGTAGACTCAAGTTCAAAGCAAAGCAAAGGCTCTTCAGGGAAAGAGGAAATACAGCTAGTAGGCGAGGTAGGGGAATGTTCAGCTTAATTGTCATCACAGTAATGCCAATTAAAATAAGATGAAGGCTGGGGCGCCTGGGTGGCTCAGTCGGTTGAGCATCTGACTCTTGGTTTCAGCTCAGGTTTTGATCCCATGGTCATGGGATTGAGCCCCCGCATCGGGCTCTGTGCTGAGCGTGAAGCCTGCTTAAGATCCTCTCTCTCTGCCCTCCTCCCCCCCACTCTCTCTCTCTCTCTTTATTTTTTTTTAACTTTTAATGTTTATTTATTTTTGAGAGAGAGAGACAGAGAATTAGTGTAAGCAGGGGAGGGGCAGAGAGAGAGGAAGACACAGAATCCAAAGCAGGCTCCAGGCTCTGAGCTGTCAGCAAAGAGCCCGACGCGGGGCTCGAACTCATGGACCGCAAGATCACGACCTGAGCTGAAGTCAGACGCTTAACCGACTGAGCCACCCAGGCGCCCCTCTCGCTCTCTCCTTAAAACAAACAAAAAATAAAATAAGATGAAGGTAGACACTGTTTTCAAACATTAGTGAGAGTGTGGTGACATTGACATGTTTTGAAATCATGACTTTCACCCTTTTGAAATCAATTTGGCAATATATAGTAAGAGCTATATACCTTTGCTCAATTATGCCACCCAATGTACCCTAAACTAGATTTCCACAGCCAGAATTCAGGAGGGGGTGTGGAATAATGATGCTCACCACCGCACTCTGTAGAAGATGGAAAGTTCAAAACAACTTGAACACCTACAACTGGAAAGTTGTGAGGCAAATTATATTTCCACTTAATAGAAAATTATGAAGCTGTTAAAAAGATGTTTATGAACGCAATAGAGCAGCACAGGAGAATAGCGATTTGTTTATGCACTGTGCTGGCAACTGTATTAAAAAACAAAACAACCCACCAGGGACATAAAGACAAAGATCAAGAGGAAATACCCAGTAGGCGCTGATTATGTAGGGGAGTGAGTACACATGTTTTTCCGGTCATTTACTGATCGTCAACACGGTGGGGACGGAGAGTGGGGATGAAGGTTGATCCTAAGCCTGGACTGGGCGACCAGGAGGGCTGTGGCAAGGAGGTCACGGATCTGTTCAGGCAGCGGGGTTATTTATGGCGCTCTGTGCACGTGCCAGGTGCTGTCCGCTACGTTCGCACAGCACTCTTCCCATGGGCGAAGCTCGGATCCCCTGTCTGGGTTCCAAGCTCCCGGAGCTTCACCGGCCCCTGGGCTGCTGAAGGGGCCTCGTCCTGGGCGTGGAGGGGCAGACCCCGGAGGACAGGACCCAGAGAAGTCCAGCGAGGGCCCTGGGGAAAGGGAGCAGAGTGTGGGGGTAGCGGTGGCCCCGGGGAGGTTAGGGGAGGGTTGGGGGATCACCAAGTTGCTTAGGGGATGGGAGGACCGCTCTGCTCTGGGGGAGGAGTTGGTGGGCTGTGGTTGCCACCTACCCGCTTCATGTCTCCTCGAAGGTGACAGGAGATGGGAGTGGGCCACCACCTTCACAGCCCCCACAGGAACTCTACCTGGGCCCCACCTACAGGCACCATCCGGCCCGGGCAGCCCGCTGTTCCTCCCCCTCGGCTCTCTTAATACATCGGCACACTGGGGCCTTGAAATAACACATCTTTATTTATGCCCTCATTTCCACATAATTTGCCTATGATTCACTTGTTGTCGAGAGGCATTAAAACCTCCGTCCCCAGCTCCCAGGCACCTACCAGTCCCTGCCCCACTGCCCCTGTGCCCCACTGCTCCCTCCCACTATGACTTACCTGCTCTCCCCAAGCCCCCACCCCAGCTGCTCCCTACTTGGCCTTTGTTGGGGGGGGTATGTGGGAGGCAGGGGCTGGGGCTGAGAATGGCCCAGATGGAACCTGCCCCACGTCCCCAGCCCAGAACCTGGCCCCAGGGAAGCCCTGCTGGGAAGGCCCCGTGGTGTTAGGACGGACGAGAGGTGACCTCTCACAAACAGGAAGGCCTGGAAAAGGGAAGAAGTTTCTCTGGCTTAAAAGCTGTAGAACCCCCAGCCCCAGAGGCAGCCCCTTTCTGCGACCCCCCCACTCCACCCCATCACTTCCTCAGGCTGGATTTTCCTCATACCTCAAGGCTGAGTCCCTGCCCCCCACTCTGTTTCCTTCAGGGCACAGGGGTATAGAGTTTCCACCGTGTGTGTGTGTGTGTGTGTGTGTGTGTGTGTGTGTGTGTGATTGAGAGAGAGAGAGAGAGAGAGAGAGAGAA
The DNA here is from genome assembly GCF_018350215.1 of Panthera leo. Taxonomy (NCBI): domain Eukaryota; kingdom Metazoa; phylum Chordata; class Mammalia; order Carnivora; family Felidae; genus Panthera; species Panthera leo. The sequence continues at coordinate 74,339,130 of NC_056685.1, forward strand.
GGAGGGAGACAGAGGGAGAGAGAGAATGTGGAGAGTGTATTAGGGGATAGAAAGAGTTGTCTTCTCACACACTCATTACCCAGTAGGGCCATAAAGCTTTGTTGCCCCCACCCCAGAATCTAGGTGAGTCAGGAGCTACGATGTGGGGGAGGCAGGGGAGGAAGAGGTGGAGGAAGAGAGCAAGGGGCAAAGAGGGGGCTACTGGAAGCCGAGTAGGGGTGAGGGGAGCTGCTGTGGTTGGGTTATCTGATGTGAGGAGCCAGGTGTGCTCTGGGGTGGGGGAAGAGCAGCCGAGAGAGGCAGAAACTGCCAACGCAGCCTGGAGACACAGAGAGGCAGGGACAAGAAAGACAGAGCAGCCCTGAATCAAGAGGAGGACCCGAGGGAGACTTTAGATCTTTCCCCATGTGGGGGGGGCAGGGGCAGTCCCTGGGACATCTGCCCCCCCCCCGCTCCCTAGCTCCCAGAGAACATGCAGCCTCCTGTCAACACCCCGTGATAGAGGTGGGGGTTGCCAGGGAGTGTGTGGAGTGGGGACAAGTGTCCAGCCCTTATCCCGGAATCAGAGCAGTTGGAGACAGTTGAGGGTCTATAATCTCGGTTGGGGGTTGATGGGTGGAGGACGCTTTGCAGGAGGAGATAATGGGGTGGAGCAGAGCCCTGGTCTGGAACAGGGTGCCCTCGAGCCAGGCATGGTCAACCGGCTCTCCTGCATCAGCTCCTCCTGCCTTGGGGGAGGGGGGGCGCTCCGCTCAAGCAAAAGCTGCCCTGCCAGCAGGTGCTACAGCCAGGGGGGGAGAGCAGGGCCGGGAGCACCTCTGGAGTGTCAGCCTGGTCCTTGGCAGGCCCACCTGTGAGTTCCAACTTCGGCCTCCTCCAGCCATGACTTGGCCACGGATGCGCGGTGAGGGGAGGGTGCTCCTTCCAAGGAAGAGGATAGCGCCAGGCACTATTCTAAATGCTATGTATTCATTCACTCGGGCTTCATAGCACCTACGCGGTTAGTATCACTATTATCTTTGCTTACAGAAGAGGGTGCTCTGCTTCACTAGCTTGGCTGCTTCCCTGCAGCCAGGAAGGCAGGAGAGGGGCCGGGAAAGCCCCCTGAGCTCCCTGTATCTATGCTGCCCCCTTAGCCTAATACTGTGCTGGTTTGGGGTAGGAGGACCCGGGTATGCATTTGCTCAAAGAATGAACCAACAGGCCAGCACGGGTCCCCTCCAAAGGCCACAGGTATCCTGCCTTTCCTCCCGTCCACTCCCCTGCCACCTGGAGGCCTGCCTGTACACAGGGCAGAAGGCAGGGAGCCCCTGGGGTGGGTCCTATCAGAGAGGAAGTGGGGCTGGCTTCTCTCCTATCCCCTTTATCACTTCTCCCCATCCCCACTCTACCCACGGCTGGCTGTTCCACATTCCCCTCCCTGCAGCCCTCGCCCCAGGGCTCCAGGGTGGGAGAGGGGAAGAAATTTAAATCCGAGGGACTGGGGGTGGGGCTGGGGGTAGCTGGAGGAAACTGAGGCGACACTCTCGGAAGGGGTTTCCCTGGCACTCTGAACCTGGTGCTCACGGTCCTCTGCACCCAGGCCGGGCTGACCTGGGCTGCCAAACCTTTCCTGATGGGCTACTTGAGCTGCCCGGCCCATCCTGCCCGTCGAATGGGCGAAGGGAGCCGGGCACAGACACAGAAGGGCAGCCCTCTCCTGACCCTCCTGCTGCCGCAGGTGTCCACAGGCATGGGCAGGATTTTCAATTAGGTGGGGTTGGAGCAGAGTGGCCCGGGCCTTTCTAGGTGTCCTGTAGGATTCTGTGTGCAGGTGAAAAGGGCAGTGGGGTGGCCTCATGAAGCCAAATGAGGAATGTGGGACGGGGCTACTCGTGACTTCTCCACTCTCCACTGAGGTGTGGGTGCCGAAGGAGAATTCTGCCCACTGCCTCCAGCCTCCCTCTCCTCAGAAGCAGCACCTGGGAGACGAGGCCTTTCTGCCTTGAGGCCAGCTCAGACGGAATTTGCAGAACAAACCAGCTGGGAATTTGATATGTGATCCACCTCTGCATTCTCGATATCAGATACCCCGGGATCTCCGATCCAGGGCTCAGATCAGGTATGTTCAGGCTTGGGTGATGACGTTGGGTCCCAAAGAGGGGTGGACTGTGGAAGCACTGATGAGTTCCCCCAATTCCTGCGGGCGCCTGAGCCTTTCCAACCACTCCCGTCTTCCGAGACACAATCTCTCCTTGTCTGCCCCCTCCCCTCGCTCCCGGTGAGCAACTGAACCGAAGCGTTCCTGGTCAGCGAGCTAACGTCCACCGCAGCAGGGCGGAGTCTTTGGCCCTGCCTTGGTCAATTCGGCACACTTAGGTCCGCCGACCTAAGTTTTGGAAGCTATAAGGCCAGAGGAGATGGTCGGAATATTGAATGACAAAATGAGGATTCAAAGGACTTGAGCAGGCTAAGATGTGGGATAAATCAAGTCACATACCTATGGATAGAGGCAAGTACGAAGTTCTGCATTTTGGTTCAAAAACAAACTGTCCACACACAGAATGAGGGGGACGTGGCAGAGGCTTTAGGGAGAGGTGGTTAGTGAGCGTATGGGTTCTGAAGCCACAGGGACTTAACTTCTCAGTTTCCAAAGTTCAAGGGAAGGTGTTTAAATTTGCATAAGTCCGTTTGCATTTCATTTTCCAGCAGGGACCCGAGCAGAATTTTTTTCACTTGACGTCTGTTGTGAAGATCAGATCTTTTAGATGCTAACAGAAGGTGGGCAGCACCTTGCCTCGGATGCATTCATTCATGTGTCCATTTATTTGGCTGCATTTTTGGAATCCCTCCCTTATTCTAGCCTGGTAGGGAGCCCCAAAGGCAAAACAGAAATTTAAAACCCACTACAAGAAACACTTCATTCTACAAAGCGGGGGTGGGAGGAGGTGCACCCTTCTACCCTCTGGGAAAAGAGGGTAAAACAGCATGGTGAAGTTCCAGGAAGAACGTGTGAAAGACGTGAAGCCTGAGCTGGCAATGGAAGAAGTGGTAGGAATTTGCTCAGATGAGAAAACTGGGGGGATAAACAATGAGAGGAGGGCGTGGAGGGCATAGAAGAATGTACAGTGAGGGTCTCAAAGTATAGTCTGGGGATCCCTGTGTGCCGCTGGGCCCCATTTAGGAGCTTTGCAAGGTCAAAACTGCTTTCATAATAATACTAAGGCATTGTCTGCCTTGTTACTCTCATTCTTTCACTGGGTACACAGGAATTTTCTAGAGGTTCCATGATGTGTGATATCCTAACAGATGGAATGCAGAACCAGGTATGAGAATCTAGCTGCCTCCTATTGAGCCAGACATTAAAGAGATTTGCAAACCTGTAAAACAATACCTTCTCGCCACTAAATTTGTTTTCCTTTGGAAAAAGTTTATCATTTCATTTCATTTCATTTCATTTCATTTTTTAAGTAGACTTCACGCCCAGCGCGGAGCCCGACACGGAGCTTGAACTCACGACCCTGAGATCAAGACCTGAGCTGAGATGAAGAGTCGGACACTTAACCAGCCGAGCCACCCAGGCATCCATGGAAAATGTTTATTTTTAATAAAAAAATGTATTGTTTATGTTAACTTACATTCATTATTGTTATTTAACATTTTTAAAAATTTAATACATAGTTTAAAATGTTCTCAGTTTAAATTTCCAACATGGCAAATATTGATAGGTATAACCCACATAAACAGAAGTTCCCTGGGGGTCCTCTTTTTTTTTAATATTTACTAATTTTGGGAGAGCACAAGCCGGGAAGGGGCAGAGAGAGGGGGACATAGGATTCGAAGCAGGTTCTGTGCTGTGCTGAGAGGCTGACAGCAGCGAACCTTATGTGGGGCTCAAACTCATGAACCACGAGATCGTGTCCTGAGCCGAAGTCAGACACTCAACCGATTGAGCCACCCAGGTGCCCCAGGGTCCTTATTTTTAATAGGGTAAGGGGGTCCTAAGACCAAGACGTTGAGAGCCACTGGCAGGGAGGCAGACCACCGAGGCACATGGTCAGAGAGCTGCAAGTGGTCGGACCCAGTAGGAGCTTGAGTTTCAACATCTGGCCGGTGACACATGGGAGGCAGACAGGCTGGATCACCGTGGGCTTTGGACCTTGCCAAAGGAGCAAGTGTCTAGCGGATACTGGTAAAGAAAGACCATAACGGAAAGAAGTTGGGGACAGTATAACTAGAGTTCCATGAGTTTCAGATTTACGTGCCTATCTTCCCGTCTCTTCCCCACACTTTTCTCTCCAACACGACTGTGTAGGTAGGTAGGGGCTAGCTTTGGCTTATTAAGTTGCACACCCGCCCTCTGGTGGCCAGATGGCGGTGATGCCTTCCCCTGGCTCTAACAGCTATTTGAGGAGCAGGTGTCCACAAGTCCAGAGGCGGAGATATGGAGGAGGGGTCAGAGAGTCCCTCTGGATGAGTGGCCAGAGGGTGGGAGCAATGTCAGCTCCTAATGAAAACTTATCTGACCATCCCTCCGCTCTGCAAAGTAGTAATGATGCTGCCCGGCATTTCTGAGTCACGGCTGCATCCAGGTAGCGTGATAAGCTTTTTACCCAGATCATACCGCAACAACAAACCTAGAAGTAGACACCGTTTTGTTGCCCTTCTATAGAGGAAGATTCTGAAGCTCAAAACCATTAAGGAACTTGCCCAAGTTCCCACAGGTAGCAGGTGGCAGAGCCGGGACAGGGACCCAGAAGTTCATGACATCGAATGTTCTGCTTAACATCTTCTTGGTGGCTTCTGCTTGTGCCGCTGGGGGACGGTCTGTTTGTAGGTCTGTCTTCTCTGATTGGACTGTACCTCTCGTGGGGGCAATGACTGTCATTCGTCTCTGTATCCCCAGCATTGAGCTCAGTGCTTGTGCTTGAAAGCACTAAAGGGGACTGCACAACCAGGCTGGATCTCAGAGGGAACCTGGAGCCAGCATTGAGCGTGTCCAGAGGACATAAGAGCTCAACCTTGGGGGGGCTCTTGGCTAAGGTGTGTCAGATTCTCCCCTGGCTGTGACTCCAGAGGCAGTCTGGGAAGCCAGACAGCAGGTCCCTGGTCCGTCCTGCTTAGTTCCTGGCATGAGGAGATGTAAACAGCACCAGGTGCCTCCAGCAGCAGGGAGCCAGAGCCTTGCTGGATCTCAGCCACCTTCACAGAGATAAAGGCCAGAGCAGGAGATAGAGGGAGGAGCAGTGGAGGGGGGGGGGGGGGGGTGTGTGTGGAGGAGAAGCCAAGCAAGTGGCTCAAACCTGTCCCTGTAGGGCAGTAGCGCCACCTAGTGGTGAAGATCAAGATGACTTGGGAGAAAGCACTAGATTGTTTCTAGCTGGGGAGAGGCTGGGGACACCCTCCTCCCGGAGGGACCTCGGGGACTATCAGAGAGCCAAAAGGCAGGGCCTTTAAGCCTTCTGCCCCCCTCCCCCCCCCCCCCCACTCCGAGGCAGAGCAGCCCGCTCTAAAAAGGCCCTGCCTGGTTGTACAAAACGTGAAGAACCCCCCCCCCCCCCCCCCGTCCTACCTGCCCTTGGCTGAAAAAAGCCACCTAGCTCAAGGTCCCGTTAAGGTCACGCTCCCTTCCTGGAGACCGCCTGCATCCAATGACTACCTAATGCAAGAATACGAGAGCCGGCTTCCTCACCCCAACTTGGGGCAACGTGAAGGGTCGTCCCAGTTTCAGAACTCCCCATAAGGGTCAGTTGAGGCCGTGACTGAGACCGCGCGGCAGCCGGACTTCTCCCTCTCCCCGATCCTATGGGCTTCCCTGCCGCCAAAGCCGGCGACCCTGAGGCCGCTCTTCAGGAAAGTCCCTGTACTTCGCCCCGCATTGCAGGTTCCGCTTCCCCCGGAACCTGACCAGTCGCACTCTCACATATCCTGTAAGACGTGTCTGAATACGGAGATTCAAAGCAGTTGTCTGGAGCAGTGACCCCCCACCGGCCACTGCCCCACATTCCCCCCCCCGGGGTTCTCGGTCACTTGGAGCACAGGCTCCTCCGGGAGCCTCCCAGGCTCCTTGCCTGTACCCGGCACCAATCCCCGAGAGGGCATCGGCAGAATGAGGCATCCCCTTGGCCACGCTGGGAGGTGGGCCCCAAGCTGCAGAGAAACTCCAAGGCACCCTGGCACATGAAGCAGGAGCCACCGACTGGTAGGTTCTGTCTGCCAGTCCAGAGGGGCCCCGTTTGCTTGCACCCCCCGGGGCCGAAGGAATCAATATTTCCCGGCACACCGCCGGCCTATTTATGCCACGTAAAGCTCTGAGCTCTCGACCCCGTGGCCTGTGAGTGTTTTCCCTTTGTGTCTTTTTTAAGGGGCAGACCTGTTCACAGCAGTCCGGTTACAGCCTTGCTCGATGTCAAGGGAAGCTTCTGTATAATGCTGTGATTTAGAAGCCTATCACCCACGGCTGGTACCAGACGGGAATGCCCTGCACAGACGAGCACTTGTGCAATGGGTTTTTGTCCCACGAGGGAAGCGTCCTGAATCTGCACTGTCCGTTCCCGCAGCCCTGGGGCTATGGAGCGCTGGAAACGCGGCCAGCGCAACGGAAGAGCTAAACGTCTGCTTTTATTTTACTTTTTCATGAATTGTAATTTAAACAGTCACCTCTGATGACGTTACTGAAGAGCACAGGTATAGAACCAAAGCTTGCACTGTGAGAACTTAAAATCGCTCTATCGTAACCGTAAGGTCTGAGGGAGGCACAGACTCCGAAGCAGGCTCCAGGCTCCGAGCTGTCAGCACGGACCCCGACGTGGGGCTCGATCCCACAAACTGTGAGATCATGACCTGAGCTGAAGTCAGACGCGTAACGGACTGAGCCACCCAGGCGCCCCTTCTCTTCACACTTCTCCAGCCAGAGGACGCCCTTGTATGTAGCTGGCGATTTCCTTCTCTAAGCCCGTTCGTCTTTCATGACAAAACAGCCTTCAAGCTCGATCCCTAATTCTTCTCCTACTATCCCATCTCATGGCGACGCACTTTAGCCTTTCACTTGACGTCTTGTCAGATACTTCTGAAAAATTAAAGTAAATCACATCTACAGGTCCCCAGACTAGCAGACTTATCCTGAAATAAACACACGGATTGAGCACAATTTCCCCACTCACAGATCACAGCGCTGTGTCTTTGGTCGGTTATTTTTGCTTGCTGTGTTTGGGGGGTGCTGCCTGTATCATAAACCTCACTTCCTTGGGGAGTGGAGCGGGGTGCATGGGTTCCTCCAGGTCTCCTGGAAGTCCTGTGTAGGCACAGGACTCATTTGCAATTCCCCAAGTCACCGGCACCGCATGTCGAACGCGAGGCACATTTTTGTCAACAGTGGTTTTCACTCTTGAGGCTCTCAGGTTAGTGCCACACTTGTTCGGACCCAACGCACGTGACCACGTGCTCTCTGCGAGCGGAGCGCTGTTTGACCCACCGCCGCCCATTTCCCCTTGTCAGGACCTACTTGGGGAGTGGGAACCTCCCTTACATCCTCTCTAGTAGAGAGCTGGCAAGACTGTCATTTGTCGGGCTCCTCGACTCAGTGGGAAGCAGAATAGGGCAGCAGTTAGTTAATGGCTTCTGGAGCCAGCTGCCAAGGGTTCAGATCCCATCTCTGTCACTTACATCAGTGTGGATTTGGGCAGTTACCCCCTCTGTCAGATGGGGGTCTCAGTAACCCACCTCCTCCAGGGTCTGTGGAAGGATAAAGCAAGTTGGTTTGCATAAGGCATTTATTTACAGTGGTTCTTGCCATAAAGTAAGTGGTATGTGAAGTATAAGCCAATTGCGTTCCCATAAGCAAAGCGCTCTTCATTGGTTTATTTGACAAATTTCTGGCAAATGGTTACTGTCTTGGAAATCACTCAAGAGACACTCATTAAAGTCTTCTTTTGCTCCTTTATTCCTTGCACCAGATCTGTCTTACATTCCAAGCTTCTCTGTTGGCCTCCCCTGGATTCTCCAACTTGCTTCTCGTTAGCCAGCAGGACTTTCCCATGTCCCAGGATCTTGTCTTTGGCATTCTGGTGCACACTTACCAGCATTTCCAATAATATACGTTAAAGGTTTTAGACTTAGAAATGTCTGCCTTCATTCTCATATTCTAAAACAATAGGTGATAATATTTTCTCCCAATTCGGTCCTGTGAAACCTCACTTTTCCTCCAGTCTTTTCCTCCCCTACTCCTAGACTTCCCTTTGGTAGTGAGCTGGTGCTGTGGGCCCCAGAGCTGAGCAGCTGGTGTTCCCAGGGTGGCCGGTCGGGTGCCCTGGAGAAGGCAGGGGGAGAGGGGGAACTGGGAAAGTAGAGACATTACAAACACAAATGCATTTTATTGATAAGGCAACAGCATGATACAGAGCTGAGGCAGAGACCCCGTTCGGCCAGGGCCACATTAGGGGTGGGGGGGGGGGTCTGATTCACATTGAGACACAGGCTGAGGTGTCCCTCCTCCTCCTCCTCCTGATGGGTCAGGAGGGTGACAACTCAAGGAAGGAAGGCAGGGGTCCAGGATCTAGGTTTGCTGTCTAAAATCCAGACCTTCCCCTAAGGGACCAGGTTAGCCTTCAGGGGCCCGAGCTTGAGCGTGGTTTGTGAACAGAGCACTGGTCTGGGGGTTCACAGTCCAGGCCAGCTCTGGACCCCTCCTAACTAACTGTCTGACTTTGGCCAGCCACACTTCCTTCTAAACGTCCGTTTTCCTTAGCAAGGGAGTTGAACTAGTGTAGCGATTTTTAAACCTTTTTTCCCACCAACTAGCCAGTGAGACCAAAGTCTTCTGCAGAATCCAACCAGGCTCTCGCCCTAATTTGTAAAAGAACAGCAAGGACAATACCAATAACTGGCGTATGGAATTTTTACAGAGTAAGTGTTTCTTCCAGAAATATCTCCTCATCAGTGGTGTCTACTACCTGCTACATTCGAATGTAGTACAAAACGGAGTCTGATTCTGGAAACGACTCACGGCTGATGAATGTCAGACTTGGCCATGCAGATGGTATTGTGCGGTAAGAAACGTGGCTTTCAGATGCTTCCCCACTGGAAGAAACACTCGGCCCGGTGGACACGGATGGTGCTCACAGTGTGAGTCTGATTGCTCCCGGGGCTTTGGGAGAACAGAGGAGGGTGGAGGCAGCATCGACTGACAGGGACTACCCACCCCCCCACCATTGAGATCTTGAATGCGGCTGTGCTCCCCAAACTCAAGCAGCGATCCGAGGGACCCTCTCTGACTCCCGGAAGAGCCCTGTCTGCAGTGGTCCCACACACCTATGACTCATGTACCCGGGGACCCCACCCCAGAGTAAACAGAACAAGAGCTCCCACCTCCTGGGCTGGGCTAGCTCTGGAAGGGAAAATGGAGTCGGAAGTTAGGTCCCCCCCCCAACCCCTTCCAGATTTGGGGGTGGTGGTGGAGTGAGAATAAGAAGGGAACCAGCCCCACGTGACTCCACCCCTAGTCCTCCCTCTGCCTAGTCCCCAGCAGCCAGCCCGCTCTCCCTCCTCCCACAACGAGGTGTTGGAGCACTAGCTCCTGGGTCTCTGGGGGATGGCAGTCTGGGAACTACGCCCAGATGGGCGGGGGGAGAGCATGGCCTGGGCCGTCGGGGTCTGTCTGAGGGTTCTTCTCTTCCATCCTACCCTACCAAGTGGAAAAGAGGTAGCCTGCTGGCACGCAGAGGGGCACTGCTTCTCCAGACCATGAAGTGTTTGGGAAGGTGCTCCCATCTCTGCATCACACTTGACCATCCTCGGGTGAGGCTCCTCCAGCACCCATGGCCACCAGTTCTCTCTCTCCTGGGTGGGAGGTAAGGCACTGGCAGGGCGAGGGTGAGCACGCTGCTAGGCACTTCTCTGCAACCTGGGGGCAACTCAGTCTTGCCACGTGGATCGTTGGAAGGAAAGCTCTCAGCTCGACCAACCTGTTAGATCCAGGTCAAGGAGCCGTGGGCTTGGAGACTAGACAGCTGTGGCCACCACCCACCACCCTCTTGTGGGGCTGGGTTTGCCTGTCCCCTACCTCCTAGGCCCTGCTCTCTTCTCTCCTTGGGCCTCTCAGCAGGTGGGCTCTGGGCTAGCGGCCCCTGCCAGGAGGAGAAAGCCCATCTTACCATAGCGATTTCCAGGGAGACTGTTACCATAGCAATGAGATGAAGGTGGGCATTGAAGTGTCGGGCAAGTGCCCTTTGGCCAACAGAGAGGGGTGGGGGTTGTGACCTCTGTCACCTTGTTTTTGGTCATCCTTGGCAGTGAGTCTCCTGGACAGGCCAGGGTGGGAAGGCAAAGGGAGGAGCCCCGCCGGTGGCACACTGCCTGGGACAAGACAGCACAGACCGGCAGTAGGCTGAGATGGGGGTGGGGTGGGGGTGGTGGCTAGTCATGTACCATGGGCGGGCAGGGGGAAGGAGATCCCCACTAGGCTCTGGACATGGAGGCCTGGAGTGGGGGGAGGTACAGGTATCTCTGTCCCTGAGGAATGGGTGCGTTGCTCCTGCCCGACTGTCCCCTTGGCATCGGCCAAGCAGTCACTTTTGGAGCGGTAGGGGCATCCCTGGGCAAGGCCCCACCTTCGGCCTCTGCCCTCTGCCCCCATTTGAGTTTCTTTGTCAAATAAACAGCAACTCCTCACGACTGAGGTCCCAAGGGCTTGGGGGCAGCCTGTGGTCGGCAGGAAAGGGAGACCTGGTGTTAGGTTGGGCAGGAGATGGGAGCGGCTGGGGAGAGAGGGGCAGTAGGGGAGGAGGGGCTGAACTCCAGACGGGGTGGGAAGGGCTGCCGGGCAGCAGCCTGCCCCAGGCCAGGGCACAGGGCCCCAGAGGAGCAGCACCACCCGGGTGCCCCTGCCAGCCGCCCTGGTCAGGAAATCTCGTTGCCAAACACTTCCAGCACCAGCGGTGTGAGCTTCATGCTGCACTCGGGCTGGAAGGAGAGGCAGCGGTACTGCTTGGAGTGCTCCTCATTGAGGCTACGCAGGTCGGCTAGCTTCTGGATCATCTTGGCGTAGAGCAGGTGGCTGCCAGGGGGTGGGTGGCGGCAGCGGATGTAGGTCTGCAATGTGTTGGACAGGCGGTCCTGGATGGCCTCAACCAGCGCAGCATCCTGCACGCCGGGACGGTCTGTGAGTACAGGGAGACAGGGGGAGAAGGCATGGGAGCTCTGAGCCAGGTCCTGTAATATTCAGTCTCTCCAGTACCCCTATGTCCAGACCAATGCCCAAGCTTAGCATCCTCCTAGGTCACCCCTGTATGGCTGCTGACCTGTGACACCATCATCCTCCCTAAAGCCTCTCAACCACTTCCTGTTACATTTAGGATCAAGTCCTAGGTCCCACCTGGCCCTGTCTTCAGCTCAACTCTCTCCCTCCATCTCTATGCTCCATCTTTCCATCAGTACCCTGATGTGTCAAGCTCTCTGGCTTCCAGACCTCACATTTGTGTTCCCTCTGCATGGAACTTAGCTCTTGTATCTTTGACTCTTACTGATTTTTCAGGTCTTCCTCAAGAAGGCCATTCCTGGGGCGCCTGGGTGGCGCAGTCGGTTAAGCGTCCGACTTCAGCCAGGTCACGATCTCGCGGTCCGTGAGTTCGAGCCCCGCGTCAGGCTCTGGGCTGATGGCTCGGAGCCTGGAGCCTGTTTCCGATTCTGTGTCTCCCTCTCTCTCTGCCCCTCCCCCATTCATGCTCTGTCTCTCTCTGTCCCAAAAATAAATAAAAAATGTTGAAAAAAAAAAAAAAAAAAGAAGGCCATTCCTGATGACCCCCTACCTCCATGGCCCAGACTAAATCAAGTTCTCTCCTTCTATTATACCCTGCTATAGTATCACTTCTTTATTTTTAAAACTTTCATCACATTAAAATTAGTCATTGAATAGTAATTGCTTGATGTCTCCTCCTACACTTTGTGGAAAAGAAGTCTGTGTCCTGTTGGCTGCTGAATCCCTATGCCCAGCACAATGCCTGGTACTTAGCAGGTGCTCAATAAATCATTGCTGAGTGTATGAATGAATGAATGAATGAACAAATCAATGAATGCTCCATGGGCAGGGGGAGGGTAACCCATGTCCATGGGTCCCCAGCCCATCCCTGATCAGAGGCCACTTTCTTGTTCCCTCAGCATAGTCCAGACTGAGGCAGCCTGGCCTCATCACCAATATAACATCCCCAGGACCATGACTCCCTCTTCCTCAACCTCTCTCTCTCCACCAAACCCAATAGACAGAAGAGCTCAAGGGCCACAGCACACTGCCTCCAAAATCAGTCAGGCAAGCTTTCTGGGCAGAATCACCTATAGGCCCCAAGTTTTTGTACCCAACCCCACAGGGGATCTCAGGTAGGTCTGCAAAGTTCAGTCCAATTCACACAAGAGCAGAACCTGCATATTGGGAATATCCAGACCTGTCTGTGACCTGAGAAAACCCATTTATCTCGTTCCTCAGAGTTCCACCTATGAATCACCTATGGTCTCAGGGTCCAGGGCAGTGAGGGACCCCTCAATATACACACATCATATGGGCTGTGCAAACCCAGCAAAGTGGGTGCTTCCTCGTCTGTCTCTCCTTCTGCTCACTCCTCCCTCCAGACTGCCCTGCTGGCCCTCAGGAGGGCTCAGTACCTTCTATTCCCCCTTCCCAGGTCACCAAGTTCCCCACTGTTGGGCCCCATACCTGGGGAGACAATGCAGATGGCCATGAGCAGGACATGCTCCTCCTCATGCAAGTTCAGCTTCTTCAGCCCCACCTGGAACTTGACGAGGGGCTCAATCAGCTCCAGGCTGTGTCCGGCTAGGAGAGAGATGGCCAGATGCTGTGGGCAGAGCTGAGGAGCCACACACCCAAACCACCCCACCCCGCCCCCAACCTAGACGGGGCCTGTGTCTCACCCTTGTCTCCCCATTGCTGTCTAGCGCCCTCCCATGTGCCTGATCAGGCCTCATGACCCCAGGAAGGGTGGAGCCAGAGTCTGGGCGCTGGAGAGGGTGGAGGTGGAGCCCGAATGTACCTTTGGTCACATCACTGATGCGGTACTTATAGTCCTGGCTGCCACAGGTCCAGGACATGTCGTCCATGAGGAAGGACTGGTTAGAGCGCAACATGATGACCTCAATGGCACTTGACTTCAGCAGCACAATCTGGTCCTCAGAAGTGAGGTCTCTGCCAGGGAGGGCAGGGAGGAGTCAGGTTACTGGTCAAGGACTTCAAGTCAGGCAAATCAGTGTATGTTTTGACAGGTGCCTGCCAGGTGACCCGCATGTGCCCTGGGTCCCCCATTGAGGAGCTGGTGGCCTGACTGGAAAGGATAAAACTGTCTCTTGAGGGAGAACAACTCAAGCCTGTGTTTGTGCACCAATGCTGAAGGTAAATTAGCTCAGCATCTAAGGCAGGAGAACCCAGGGGCGTGCCAGTGCCTCCCAGGCCTAAGCAGCCAGAGCTATTAGGGAAGACGAGCCTGAGGAAGCTGTGAGGGTTAGAGCGTGAATGCGGACGTCTGCAGGAGGTGTGGCCATGGTCATCTTCAACGCCCCTCATGTCCTCTGGTCCTTCTCAAAAGTACAGCTCAGCCAACTCTGTCTCCAGGACATCTCTTGAGCCTTTGACCTCCTTCCCACTACCATCAGGACTGCTCTGGTTCAGAGCTCCCTCATCTTTTTCAGTTGCCTCTTATTAGAACTCTGGAATCAAGTCTCTCTCTTCCGTGTTTCTTATTGCTGCTTCAGGGAGACGTCGCCTGTGTGCGGAGGAACCTTACTGCTTCTCGACCCCCTCAGGATCAAGCCCATACGCCATCACTTGGCTCCAACCTGTCTTTCCAGTACTCCTCCCTTCACAAACTCCAACCCTCCACTCTAGCAACTTCAGACTATTCCATGTTCAATGTTGTGTGTTCTCACACCACCTTGCCTTTGGGCGTGGGACAGCTCCAGCCAAGAACGCATTTCTTTTACTGCTCCACCTTACCGTCCTGATTCTGAACCCAGTGAGGTCTCCCTCAGTGCCCTCCACCCCCTGGTTACCTTCAGAAGTATTAGTGCCATTTCTTCACAGCCTGTGGCTTATGCTCCTACTTTGCTCTTTCCACCTCACCCCTTCTCTTCATATGCTTGTGTGTGGCTCTCACCGCAAGCTACTTAAGGGCCAGCACCACTTCCCAATCACCTTAGAGTTGCTCACACAATGATTATTGAACTCTGAGCACAATGAGAAGGTCACATCTTTACGTGCTGATGAGTCAAGAGGCCAATGACTGGTTCCACTATTCTGAGTCACGAGCTGGGCTTGCCTGAACAATGACAAGGAAAAAACAGCACCCGCAAACCAACTTGCTTCCAGTTTTCCCTCCTTTTCTCTTCCTGACTGTGTATTTCCACCCAGCTATCTTGTGGGAGGGCAGTCATCCTCTCCATGGCCACACTTTGGTATGTGGAAAGGTGGGAAGCAGATGTTAACTGATGAGAGGGCTGCATCAACAGGTGACAGATGGTGGTGAGGATGGCCGCAAAGGGTCTGCATTGAAAAAGAAGTCTCAAAGTGCTAGAGTTGGAAGGCACTTCATGGAGGCTACGCGCTCCAATTCCTTCTTCCGCATTCATAACAGATGCAGGATCCTTCCGGGGTCAGGAAGCTCATGGTCTCTGGATACAGCCATAGGGTTGTTAGCTCCTGGGTTAATGGCTTCTTCTTCTATGGAGCTACACCCACAGGAGGACACCCTCATCCATCGCTTGTACTTCTGTCCTCTCAAGGAACACAGCACCAGACTTCTCCATTAGGCGTGGGGCATCCTTTAACTATTGAAAGTTACCCGGGGCCCCTGTGTCTTCTCCAGGACAGACAGCCACAATGACATGGGGTCTAGGCATCTCACCATCCTTGTCACTTTTCCCTCGATGCTCAACTCACATTTTGAAAATATAAACTAATGTCCCATTTTGGTTTTAACTCATTAGACAATAAAAGATGCTCATTATTAAATCTTTGGAAAATACAGGAAAAATATCAACGTGAGTAAAAATTGCTGTATAACCACAATGACCCTTTTGGTGTATTTCCTTCCTATCTTTTTTTTTTTAATGCAGATACGTCTTTTTATTTTTATTTTTTAAATTTTTATTTACATATTTTAAGAGAGAAAGAAATAGCATGCACGAGCTGGGGAGGGGCAGAAAGAGAGTGAGAGAGAGAATCCCAAGCAGGCACAGATCCCGACTCAGGGCTCAATCCCACCAACCGTGAGATCATGACCCGAGCGGAAATCAAGAGTCAGACGCTTAACTGACTGAGCCACCCACGTGCCCCTGAAATCTCTTTTTAAAACATGCTTGAGTTCATAGTAGTTCTGTGTCCCACTTCCTACACCATGAGCATTTCTGTAGCCCGGTTCATAATGAGTTGCATAAGATTGTATTTTATCAACATACTGCGGTTTATGTAATCAGTCTCCCATCCACCTATTTTTTGGACATTTTTGTTGCTTCTAATTTTTGCTATTTTTAGTAATTCCATGAGGCATATTTTTTGTACATAACCTTTAGTTCAATGGCCCACTTGAAATGGATGGCCAGAAGTGAACAAACATCCCACGTGAGCCTTGCCAGAGAGAGTTCAGTGGCACCCTGCCAATTGTGATCCAGGCACACTGCTTCTATGAAAGCAAACCTAGAACGACCTCAAATTACAGCCCAGAAATCCAGGGACTTTTTAAGTGCAATTCACGGCCAGAAGTGGGGATGGTGGTGGGCAGGGTACAGGTGGAAATAAAGGGGATATCAGCAAGAGATCTCGTTCCTGCTGACAGGCACCAGCTCAGGCTCTGTGTCTCCTCTCTCTGACCTGTGTCATATTTATACCCGGGTCAGTTTTCACACCAGTAACTGGCCGCTTCTGGGCATCTGCAAGGTGCTCTGGAGACCCACTGTTTCGTCCCCCCACCCCGGCAGAGCCCGGCCCCTCCCCGCTTGCATTCCCACAGTATCTCCAGCAGGCCTCTCTTGGCTCTTATCTCTTTATAGCAGTTGTCTCAGTGTATATCTCTTCCATCAGACACTGAACCCTGGAGGCCAGGAACTATGTCCTAGTCAACTTGTAGCCCTCACAGGAAGAAAGCTATTTGTTACAGAAATGAACAAGGAATACAGAACAGAAGGCATAGGAAGAGGGATGCACTATGACCCCAGGCCTTTGACCCAGGAAGGATCCCCTGGGAATAGAAATGGCAGTGAGGTCAAAGGCCTCACTTTTGCCCAGAAGGCTGGGCCCCAGTTGGTTTGGCCTAGTCCCTCTTATACCTCTTGGCAATGAAACCTGGGGGTCCTCGGTTCTCAGATCCAAGATGGCTCCCGGCCATTTGGATGCCGCTCCTGATGCCACTTCCTCCATGCCTTACTTTTGAAGTGCTGAGGGAGGGAGATTTGTGGGGTGCAGACTGAGAGGTTGAGGGAGGGGAGGTGGGAAGCAGGAGCAGGCCCAAGGCCATATCACCGTGCAGTTCACACCCTACACACTCATTCAGTCCCGCCCCACTCTGGTCCCAAGTATGCGCTGGAGTCTCAGCCTCTCCCCTCCATCCCCCTGCACTCACCCACACAGAAGTCTCATTCTGCCCTCCCCACACCCTCCACCCCTGACTACAGGCAACAGGATCAAAGCCAGGATGCAGCCACTGTTCTCTCACTTCTTGGGAAACCAGAAGAGCTGGAGACCCACCTGGGTCCCACCAAAGCCTGGGAGTATCCACATCAGTGTCCTTTCCCCTCACCCTCAGAGCTCTTGCCAAGGCCGGCTCCGTTTTTACTGGAACACCTTCCATTCTGAGATTTCTTTTTATTTTTTTAAGTTCATTTATTTTGAGAGGGGGAGGGAGAGCCAGACAGAGACAGAGAGCGAGAGAATCCCAAACGGGCTCCATGATCTCAGCACACAGCCCAACTCGGGGCTTGAACTCAGATGCCATGAGATCATGACCTGAGGGGAAATCAAGAATCGGACGCTCAACCACCTGGGCCACCCACGTGCTCCTCATGCTGAGATTTCTTAAGTCAGGCTGAAGAGAGAAGCCAACCCAAGCATGTGCAGGATCAATGTAACTGATTTTGGATCAATAGCTGGATTGATTCAGTGTCTGCTCCTCTATACCTTACTGTGGCCATGAATGCAGGGCTAGACTAGGGAACTCTGGAAATGAGCCTGGATATGGAAGGACGGGGAAGACTTCAACTCATTCTTGGAGAGAGACACCAAGGGGCGGCGGGTCATACTATTTGTGTCAGGGTGTATGTGGCAAGGGTAAGGGATGGGGGCCAAGGGCATGGGAGAAAAATGGGGGCTTGGGTTGCTTACTTCAGGGGGCTGCCTTGGGGTCACCTGGTTCAACAGATGGCTTTTTTTTAGGACAGTTTCCGCATGTGTGCAATCCCAGCCACCACTCAGAATCAGCAAACGTGAGCATCTGGACAGAGCTTCAGGGGCGCTCTCCCCCAGCTCCCCACCAGCCCAGGAAAGAGGAGCACTGCACACACAGCTCCCTGGAACTAGGGTGGAAGCCAGGTGCTACCGTGTATCCATCGGCACCTTGAAGTGTTTTTGTCTCTAGCTGTTTACACAAAACAAGACTCTGGAACCGAGAGAGTTTGCAAACACTATCTTGAAGAGTGTAGGAGGGAGCTGGAACTCGCGGGAAGTGGAATGTGTTGTCAGTTCCAAGGAAAGGCTCTGGAGGGTAGATCCCAGGCCCAGTGCACCACTCAGCTCACAGGTGACACTCCGCAGCTCATTCCTGCCGGATGCCACGGTGACCCTGGATTCTTTGGCAACCGAAACGTGCAACGCAGTAAGAGCGTCTCAAGGGTGTCTCATTGTGGTAAGGGCGTTTCATGCTTTTCTCTTCTTTACAATTGTCACGTTCATTCCCAGGGGAAGAGCATAGGAGGGCCCCTGGTATCTGAGTTGCTGACAGGCATAAAATAACATAGAGCTAGCCGTCTCAGGGCAGGTACACACTGGGCAGAACTGCGTTTGGCTCTGTGAGTTGTCACCATCTAGCTGGCAATGCAGTCATTTAGACAGTAGCCGATGGCACCCTTGCATGGCAGAGAGATTCCCAAAACAATAAATAGCATGTCACATTAATTTCCATCCAGAGCTGGCCAATGTCAGGTCTTTCTAGGCTCCCAGAATTCCAGCAATGAATCTGAGCATCGGCTTCTAGAAAGCATCCGAGGCCCCTTCTGCTGCAATTGCAATTATTGTTCCCGAAATTGATGGTTTATAGTGCACATTAGTGATTTCTTTCTTTCTCTCCACTACGTTGTGTATGTATTGCATGGCAATGCTCCAAATGATATAAATCATATGTCAGTATAGATATAACTAGCTCCCCACATTCTACTGAAAGTGTCAATGCTCTATTATTTTAAGAATATTTAACACTGCATGGCCATTTAAATATATGTGCCATCATTACCAAAACAATAAAACAGGTGAGTGAATGAAATTTGTAGCAATGAATCCATAACAGAGGATCTTTACTCCAGTAGAACTCCTCATACCTATCTGTTTTGGCAAAAGGTCTCAGTATGGTTAGGAAAAGGGCTTTTCATGGAAATTGGGGTGAAGGAGGCCCCGGTTACGTGTGCCAGGAAAACTGTCTCCCTCTGGGATTTGAAATTACTTCACAAGTCTCCTTGCCCAACCCTTTCTCCTCTCTATCACTTCATTTGGGTGTCAGCATTGGGTGTGAGAGATTAATGGAAGTTTAATTTAAAGGATTAACATGAGGGTTAGACCCAAGCCAGCTGGAGGGGACGTGGCAGTGAACTTGGAATTCTAGACCTTGGCTCTGACACATACTGACTCTAACACTAGAAAATGATCCTGGCTGGCCACCGACCCTCTCTGGGCTTTTGTTCTGTCATCCAGAAACTGTGGGAGTATGGATAGCTCTCCAGTGCTGGCCTGCTGAGTGATGCTGGATGGGCTGTACTTCCCAGAGATCCTGCTGTAGGAGGTCTGGGGTAGGGTCTGAGTCTCTATTCTGGGAAGCAGTGGATTGACCTCCAGGCCTTCTTCTAGCTCAGTCTAGGATTCTGACTCTTCTTACCTGAACCCTGGAATCATCTTGGCAAAGCCGATGACCTTTTGGATGCTGTAACTGACCAGGTCAGCCAGATGGGGCAGCATCGAGAGCTGGGACAGGTCCAGGGTCACAGAAGGGTCATCTGAATCTTCTTCCCTCGGATCCAGATTGGAGAAGCTGGTCGGCTCCATCACATCTGAGGAAGGATGAGGAAAGAGAAAGAACTTCTTGAGGATACGTGAGCCAGACACTCTCCTTCTTGGCTCCGTGAGGACCTCCTGTGCCCTAGCAGCAGGTCTGGTCAGGAATCCCATAGTGACTGCCTCTCTCCAAGGTCACTGGCCAGGAATCCCATAGCGACTGCCTCTCTCCAAGGTCACTCTTCAGTCTAGGCTTCCCTCTAGGATTCCCCAGGAATCCTAGAAACTTTGAAAAGAAACTTGAAAGAAAACTTTCAAGCAGAGCAAGGCAGTGAAATCAAAGATCAAAGATGCCCCAAGAAATGAGACTTCCTTGAGCCACGATGTTACAGACCATGTGTTTCTAATGACCAAATCAAACATGAATTTGGAACCAATGAACTTATGGAAAAGATCGTTCTAAGTTGTAGACCTCGCTAGTGATTCAAGATCTACAACTTAGAACGTCTACTTTTCCTCAGTAAACTAGAAACAAATATGTTTGGTGCCAGTGTTTGTAAAGGTGCAGGGAATTAGGCAACCCTTGTGACACGGGGTGCTAAAGGAAGCATAAATTCATGCAAGTAATCTAGAGAGCTATTGAAGACAGCAGGCGTCTGCAACCTACAATTATGTATGCCCTTTGACCAGTAATTTCACTTCCATAAATTCATCATAAGGAAAAAAGTCTGGAATAAATGCAAATCTTCAGCTACAAGCATATGATTATCTTAATGGAACACTGGGACACAATCTAGACCAGATATGTTATTGTATATTCATACCCCAGAATACTAATCAGCTTTAAACATAATATAAAGGTATATTGAATAACAGGAAAATATGATATACTGTTAAGAGAAAAAAGCAAGCTACGTATATTGTGTCCAGCATAATCCCACTGCGTAAATATACATATGCATTTAAATTTTTAAAAAGATGGGAAAGAGACATATTACAGTGTTAACGGTGACTACCCTTGGGTAGTAGGCTTAAAGATTTTACATATAAATATATATATATATATTTATTGTGTGTATATATATATATATATATATATATATATATACATATATATAATTTAGTTTATATTTTCTGAATGTCTCTAATGAACATGTATTACGTTTGCTTTAAAAATGTTAACTAGTTTGGGGCACCTGGGTGGCTCAGCTGGTTAAGCATCTGACTTCAACTCAGGTCATGATCTCGAGATTCGTGAGTTTGAGCCCCATGTAGGGCTCTGTGCTGACAGCTCAGAGCCTGGAGCCTGCTTCAGATTCTGTGTCTTTCTCTCTCTCTCTCTGCCCCTCCCCTGCTCATGCTCTGTCTGTCTCTCAAAAATGAAGTAAATATTTTAAAAAAGTTAAAAACGTTAACTAGTTTGAATTATTTATTTATTGATTTATTTATTTAATTTTTTTATTAAGTAATCTCTATGGCCAACATGGGGCTCAAACTCATGACCCCAAGATCAAGAGTCACACACTCCTCCAACTAAGCCAGCCAGGCAACCCTTTAAATAAACACATGCTATACTGAACATACCATTGGTGGGGGTGAGCACCGCAAATCAATTAACCTTTGAGGGGATCAAAACTCCTAAATAGTATGGAATTATTCAAAGCTGGATGTATAACATGCAGACTGATCCTCATTGGTGCAAAATACCCCATTAAGTGACAAGAGCAGCTAAGTGGGTAGAGAAAATTAACACACGGGAGGAACCCCTACAAGACAAGGGGTTCATAGGGTCAGTCAGTCCGTGAAATGGCCACTGCTTTTCTTTAGTCCCTCACCACCTCCCTCCTGTCACTCCTGGGTGGGTAGACACAATGGTCTGGCTCCATGGCTATCCTCGTCCAGCTGCACTGAGACCCCTCCCAATGCTTTTGGATCTGGGCACAGAAGCACCATATCTGAGGGTTCTAGTTCCCCAGAGGGAAGGGGCTTTCCCATCCCTGTCCTTTTGCAGGACTCACACAGAGGGCAGAAGGGTTGGGTGAGAGGCAGAGGGATGAAGGATGGGGAGGGGAGGGGCAGGACGATAAGGAAGAAGGTAGAAAAGGACCATAAGAGGAAAAGCAAGCAAGTGCTGGAAGTGACAGGTCCTCCAGCGCCTTGGTGGTTCCCACAGAGCTCCGGGGAGGGGGGGGTGCCGGGGGGGGGGGAGGGGAGGCTATGCTCGGACCCACATGTTCTTCCCCTGGAGTACCACCCTCCAAGGCTCTGAGGACTATACTGTCTCGTATATTTGGAAATTGCTAAGAGAGTCGATCTTGGAAGCTCTCGCCACAAGGGAAAGAAAACTTTGTAACTCTGTGAGGTGATGGAGAGGACCTAAACTTATTGCGGTAATCATTTTGCCACACCTCCAGGTATCCAATCATTACGTTGCATTCCTGAAACGAATATAATGGTACATGGCAATTATATCTCAACTAAACTGGAAAAAAACAAAAAACAAAAACAGAACCCCCGAGAGGCCCAGGCTCAAAATACCATTTAAAGGAACCAGGTTAGCCCCAGGGGCGGAGGCAGGGGCAGAAGCCTTGTTTGGAGGAAAGAACAGGGACTCTGCAGACAGAACCCGGCTTGGCCTCCCCCCAGCACCGGCCCTCGGGCTAGTTAGCCCTCTTCTGTTTAAGAAAAAAAGAAAAAGAAAAACCCCAAAACGAAGCAGGGTGGGGGTTGTTCGGAGGACACTGGCACACAGCTACCCTGCCATCCGCAGCCAAGGGCAGATGGGCTGCGGGAGCTCTGGGCCCTCCTCCCACGCTGGGCTCCCTGGGCTCCCTGGGGGCGGCAGTGGGCTCACCGAGCGAGGCCGCGTAGTGATCTGAGCAGGTGGAAGACGAGTCCCCGGAGAGGCTGGGCGTGTGGCTGGAGGAGGGCCTTGAGGGACGGCCGCCTCCGCATGCATCCCCACGAACCGGAGGCTGGAAGGGAAGGACGGGGGATCAGAGGCTCACATTTGGGGGCCACTTTCCCACCTTGCCCCTGATCTCTGGCAGGAGGGGCTCTGAGGAAGGCTGACGGGAGGGGGAGGCCTCCCCGGTGCCAGAGGGACGGAGCATCCCCCCCCCCCCCCCCCCGCTGCCCCGGTATGGATGCCCGTGGTCCTCCGCGCCCACTCCCCACGCCCCGGCTCCCCCTGTGGCTCTTCACCACCGCAGCTCATCCTTCCCGGCCAGCCGGCGAGCACGCGTACCCGGAACTGGGTAAAGTCGGCATAGGTGGGGTCGTAGGTCTTGTGATGGGCATCCAGCAGGATGGCGATGATGCGCTGCTGTTCCTCCGAGAGCTTGGGCCGCAGACTGTCCTTCAAGGCTTCCTCCTCCTTCCGTTTCAGGATCATCTCCCGCTTCCGCTGCACCTCTTCGTCCGTCAGGATGACTGGGGGGGGGGGGGGGTGTCAGGAAGAGGGATGTGAAAGCTTCCTCCAGGTACTAACGGCACAAGAGGGGAGGGGCTGCTCCCCTCACCCTTGGAGCTCACAGGGCGGGCGTGCTTCCTGCCACAGGTCCACCCCATGGATGGAAAACTGGGTTTCCCATGGTGAAAAGGCAGGTGCATGAGAGAGGAGGAGAAAGGATTTGAGAGGTGGGATGCTCAGGCATTATTAGCGAGTCCGGGTTCTCAGGAACGAGTGATACGATTCTGGGCAAACCGTGTGAACTCTCTGGGCTTTCCTCTCATTAATCAAACCAAGAAGTTTGTTCCATCATAACTCTTCTAAGGTCCCTTTGTTGCTCCTGCCTCCGAAAAGCGTGTGTATGTGGGGTGGCAGAGTGGTGGCAGTGATAACCCCTGCCTTGAAGGATGGGCTGTTTTGAGAACTGAATGCATGCCTAGCACAGAGCGGCTGCTCATTCCGGTCTCTTCTCCCCCAACCTTCATTGCGCATGATCTCGAGGGAGACATTGGGGGAGGAAGGGTGAGAGGCACTGTGTGGCCAGTCCCAGTGTTGGAAGCTGGGAGATGCTGAAAGGCCCCTCTTTGGAGCCATTCCCACACCCAAGTTTCCAGGCATGGGACTCGGGCATCTGATCTACTCTGACCAACTTAGAAAGACTTTGCTCTTCGGTTCCCGCAAAACAACCCCTCCTCCGGCCTGTCTAGTCTTGAAACTTCTGCCCAAGGAAGTTTTCCAGGCCTCTAGAAGTCCCAAAGATAACACCGTGAAGCTCTGATTTGCAGTTCTCTCCAGCTGCTAGTGAGGGTGTCTGACAAGGGGGAGACCCCACCATCAGGCTGTGCAGGGGCCCCAGGGCCGTGCCCACCTCACCGCGCTGGGCAGCTGCCTGGGAGGGCGGGGCTGGGAGCAGGGACGCCTGGCACAGCAGCCGGGCAAACAGACCTCCCGGCCGGGGCTTGCAGAGTGCTGGCGGCGGGAGTGGGCACTGGGGCCCTCGGCCTGTAGCTACTTGCTCTGTGCTGGTGTCGCCAGCGCTTCTGCCCACAGACCTGGGGAGTTTCACAACAGCAGGGAAAGGAAGTAGAACCCCAGGGTGGGTGGGTTCTGGGCTTTAAGAAAGGCCCACTGGCCCGGCCCCCTCAGGTGGGGGGAGAATGCACGAAGCTGGTGGGAGGGGAGGGAGAGCCTGGGGGGGGGGGGGTTGGGCACCCAGAGCCTCGGGCACGGCAGGAAAGGAAGCCTGTGGCAAAGGATGTTGAGTTCCCTCCACAGCTGAGGTAAGCCATACTAAGAGGACCGCAGGAGGCCACGCCCAGGTTATTGACTCACCTGCCCAAAGAGCTGCCAGGCCTCCTCCCACAGAGGGTGTCTGCTCAGACTCCAAGAGGTCAAGTGGGGTGAAAGGGGAAGGAGCAGGGAGCATTCCATTCAAGACAAGGTGCAAGGCCCTAGCCTCGGGAATCCAAGATTAGGTGTCTGGTCTTTCCTGCTCCCCTGAGGGTGGGTGCTCTGCCTGTCACACCAGACACCCCAGAACGTGTTTCTCAGCCTGACTAGGCTTTGATATCCCCTTGCGATTCTATGACATCCCTCTCCCGCTCAGAAACCTTTTCTGGGTCCTTCCTGCTTACCACGGTCCAAATTAAAGTCAAGATTCTCCATGCTTTTACGTCTTCCTAACTTTGCAGTGTCACTTCCCAGGGCCTCTGGACACACAGCTTGTGCTCTGGTCACGTCAAGATTGCTGACCTGTGAACATGACCCGCTCGCTCTTGCCACCTCATTTCCACTTACGCTGGATGCCTGTCCAGCTGGGTCTTCTCTCCCCTGTAGCGGTGCAAGTTCTGTCTATTCTTCAGCCCCCAGTTTACAGTCCTCTTTTACCACGAAGCCTTTCTGGATTGCCCTGATCTGCACTGTGCATTCATTTCTCATTTCTGGGGCGTGTCTACTGTCTCCCACACACACTGGCACCAAAGTATCTTCCACTCTGTAATATTTATGATTAGTACAGGCTCCAGTAAATACCTGCGCAGATAGAACCTAAGATGTTCAAGATCTCTTTCACTAGGGGCACCTGGGTGGCTCAGCCAGTTGGATGTCTGACTCTTTTTTTATTTTTTAACTTTTTTTAACTTTTTTTTTTTTTTTTTTTGAGACAGAGAGAGACAGAGCATGAACGGGGGAGGGGCAGAGAGAGAGGGAGACACAGAATCGGAAGCAGGCTCCAGGCTCTGAGCCATCAGCCCAGAGCCCGACGCGGGGCTCAAACTCATGGACCGCGAGATCGTGACCTGAGCTGAAGTCGGACGCTTAACCGACTGAGCCCCCCAGGCACCCCTGATGTCTGACTCTTGATCTCACTCAGGTCATGGTCTCACGGTTCCCAAGTCAGGCTCCATGCCAATAGCTGGAGACCGCTTGGGATTCTCTCTCTCCTGCTCTCTCTGCACCACCTCTCTCTCTCTCTCTCTCTCAAAATAAATAAATAAACTTAAAACATAAAGATCTCTTTCACTAGAACCATAGGATACCTAAGGGGGTGGCGAACATCTTACACTTCCTGTGGTTTCTGCATAAAGGCTAGCCCAGCGAGGCTTCCTGGCCATGGTGTTGACTCCATAGTCTGAAAGATTGCACACCCAACACATCTATGCTGATTGTACCTACTATGTGCTAGTCATTGTCCTTTGCTCAGGAAATGATAGTGAGACGTGCACCAGCACTGCATGTACCTTAAAATGGCAGGATGGCACACATTGAATGCCAGTCTA
This sequence comes from Panthera leo, assembly GCF_018350215.1. NCBI lineage: Eukaryota > Metazoa > Chordata > Mammalia > Carnivora > Felidae > Panthera > Panthera leo. Next base: position 74,364,583 of record NC_056685.1, read on the forward strand.
CTAGATAACTGAGCCCAGCTTGCCTTTTTAATTTCAATAATTGTGACTGAAACATTTTCAAGACAGAATACCTTGTAACAGAACACCCGTAACATCATATTACCTTTTCTTGATGATTCAGAAGCATCATCATTCGGAACAATTACTGGACTTTGCAGGAACAAGGTTATAACCTCAGAATTGTATAGGGCTGTGTCCGTGCACTATATGACTTAGCCTGCTATGATTTGGAGTTCTTTTTCTTTTTTAATTGAAAAAAAAGTTTTTTTAATGTTTATTTATTTTTGAGAGAGAGACAGAGACAGAGTACGAGTGGGGGGAGGGGTGCAGAGAGAGAGGGAGACACAGAATCCAAAGCAGGCTCCAGGCTCTGAGTTGTCAACACAGAGCCCAACATGGGGCTTGAACCCACGGACCATGAGATCATGACCTGAGCTGAAGTTGGACACTTAGCCAACTGAGTCACTCAGGTGCACCAAGGAGCTCTTTTTTTTTAATGTTTATTTATTTGAGAGAGAGAGAGAGAGAGAGAGAGAGAGCATAGGGGAGGGGCAGAGAGACAGGGGACAGAGGATCCAAAGTGGACTCTGAGCTGACAGCAGAGAACCCGATGCAGGGCTCGAACCCATAGACTGCAAGGTCATGACCTGAGCTAAAGTTGGATGCTTAACCGACTGAGCTACCCAGGCACCCCTGATGTGGCGTTCCTGTGCTACCTCACATAGCTTTCAGTCACCCCCTCTCTGGTAAGCTCTGTGTTGTCCCTTTGTATCAGTGCCTGCCTTTCTTCCCATAAACAGCTAACTTCTAGTCTGTTGGGGAGCTGGAAATCCTGGTAATCAAGTTTTATGAAGAAAAAAAAACAGTGGTAATAAAAATGGATTAAAAATATAGAACTTTTTATGTGCTGGACACCGTTCTAAATGTTTCTTAAACATTAGCGCATATATTTAGTGCTCATAAAAACCTCTTAAGGCAGGTGCTATTATCCCCAGTTTGCAGATGAGGGAATGGAGGCCCAGAGGCTATGTACCTTATTCAAAGTCATACAGCTAACACATGGTGAAGCCGGTATTCGGGCCTGGGCAATAAGGCTCTAGAATCCGTAACTGTAACCACTACTCCCTACCGCCTGTGATTACAATTGGTTCTGCTTGCTCAGTGGGACTCTTGTCCTCAGCCGTGGAACACACAGAGTGTTCCAATCCGTCTGAAGAGCATGGAAAAGTAAATAAAGTAGCAAAGTTTGTAAATGATTTACTTTCAAAGGACAAAGTTAAGAAGATCCAAGGTTAACCTTATGCCATTGTTCTTCTCAATCACTGTATCAAATAGCTACTGCCTTCCTGTGTGCAGTGCTAACGAAGGAAATGCTGAGACCTGCCATTTTCTAACGGGGGCTGCCAATCCCCGAGCCTCCCTCCAGGCAAAACTGTCTGGAGACCGGGTAAGTCACAAGTGTCTCACATGTGCAGAGGCGCATTGTGATTTATCAAATAGGTCATTGTTTAAAGGGGTTGCTAATTTCACGGGGAATGGTGCGTTTTTTAAAAATCACTTTCTCAAGAAATTTGCTACCGAAAATGCCGTGACCATGATGTAGGAGGACCCACGTTTTGGAGTTGAAAGCCTTTGACCTAGAATAAGAGCGAACAGGTTCTGAAAGAACATTTGATGGGCTCTCCAGTGAATAAAGCACATGAGCTGTGTTTATAGATTTTGTGAAACCCATATGGCTCCTCTGTAGCTTTTCTGCCTTCCGTCTAGGTTGCCTGCTGAGTCCTAAAATGGTTTTGCGCACGGTGCTCCCATGCAGGACGTTCCCTGTTTCATGAAGTCTAGAACTGCATTTGGAAGTCAAGCTCTGGAAGCGTGATCAAGTGAATGACACGGACAATAGCAGATTTGGGAGATCTTTCTGATCTATAGACCCGTGGGAGATACAGAGGTACAAATGAGCATAATGGGGAGCTAATGTATTCAACACGTATTTATTGAGTACCTATGTTGTGCCAGGAGCTGTGCTAACTCTGGGTAGAAGAGACATACATCTGTAAAAACATGGAAAAAACTAACATATAGGTGTTTCCACGCAGGATAGGTCAACCAGAAGTAAGAATTCAACCATGGAATTTCTTGGGCTCCAAGGAATAAAGTCAACTAGGACTTGAAGAAAGAGAAAGGGAGCCTTCGGTGGGAACAGTCTCTTATGCCCATCCCTTTGGGCACCTGGAAGGTGCCTGGAAATGCACAGCGGGGGAGCTCTGGCCCACTGGGGGTATCTGACGGGCTACGCCAGGGTGGAGTCCACTCACCTGGCCCTTGGAAGCAAACAGACCTAGGTCAGAATGCCCATACCACACCATCTTATTAGCTTAAAAACATGAAATTTTAATTCCTCTGCGCTTCCCCATCTATGAAAAAAACAACAGAAGTATGTACATCTTTAGGGATTCTTATGAGAATTTAACCAGAAACAGCATGTATCTTGCACTCAGTAGGACTTCCCACACCCAGCCCCTTCCCCTTCCTGAGCTGCCTCTAGGGAAGGGCCCCCTCTCTGCCCCTGCCAGAAGGGAGCCTGTGTTTGCAGCTCCCTTCGTAGCGAGCCGCCCGGAGGTGTCCGGGGGTTTTGCAAATGTTGATACAAAATTGTCTCTGGGAGGCTGAGCCTTAAGGCAATCACCAGCCCAGGTGATAAATGAGCGGCTCTCCTAGGTTTCTGAGTTGGGAGCTCTAGGCTCAGACACTCTGACAGACTTCTTTAAGCTGGGCTAGATTGACGCAGAGAACTACAGCTCTTCCTGAAGGACCCTCCCTTAGAGCAGCGGCAAGAACGCGCCTAGTGCTAGCTCAAACTTTCCATGTAACAGGAGCTCTGGGGCCCAGACTCCAAGAGCTCAGCTCTACCAGCCCACACCTCACTCACTAGAGCTCCCTGCATGGGCATCCTGAGATTGGGGGACACAGGGCTGCCCTGGGCATACAGCAAGGTAGGGGTGTGGGCCTACAGTGGATATACAGCAGCGTGAGGACCCAGGACTGTCCTGAGCGTATAGCAAGATGGGAGCACAGGGTTGCACACAGTAGGGCAAGGACACAAGTGCCCTGGGCATAGAGCAGGGCAGGGGTGTGGGATTACTGTGGATATATAACAGGGTGGGGACAGGGCTCTGTTGGGGAAGACCGAGGTTGTGTTTGGGATGGCTGAAGGGCAAAGCTGTTGGGAGTTGAGGGGTGGGCATCCATTTGTGGATTGCGGCCCCCCCCCCACCACACGGTGTTCTTGCGGGGAGGCACTTGGACGCACCCAAGACCTGTTCATCACCATGGATGCAGAGCTCTCTTTGCGGACCAGGAGGGATCTAGAAGCAGACATGGAGACTCGCGTTCTGACTCCAGTCCTGGTAGTTTTACTTTTCTGGGTCTCAGATGATTTCCAAGTGTTCGCCCTATTCTAAGTGGATGCAACACCTCCTTCCTCCTGAGACCTAGGAGAGGGGCTTCTGGAATAGCAGTGAGGCTGGCACCGACCAGACGTTCTGGGGCAGAGCCTTACTGAATCCCAGACGTGTAACCATGGTGGTTCTTGGTTGGCAAAAGCCTGAGACCCAGGCTCCCTGCCCTGTGGAGGATGTGTGCTCCTTGGGGGCAGGAGCAGGGGCTCTAAGAACCTCATCTGGTTTGTGTCCACCCTCGTGCCTCGCACAGAGGAGGCCACACTAAGCCAGTGTGTGAGAAGCCCCATGAGGCACTCAGCCTTGGCCTGCTCTGCTCCAGGATAAACACGGGAGTCGGGTGGGGCAGGGGACTGGGCTAGGAGAAATCAGCATGTCCAGGCCTGCCCGCTCCCATGGGGGCGAGGAGGAACAACAGCCTGGAAACTTCTTCCAGAACTGTCAGTGTTGACTGGGGAGCCGGGATCAGGAGTGGAGGGCTGTGATCCCCAGGCCCAAGGAGGAGGCTCCAGGTGAGGGCCTTCACGCTGTCTCTGTTCCCCAACAACAGAGAAGGGTTTTTTTCCCATCAAGGAAGAAACTTTCCATCCCCTAAGCCCTATCCCATGACTCTTCCCTTGTTCCGGACACATCTTCCCTGTACCTGCCTCCCTCGCCCCCCAAACGATAGCCCCATAGCCAGGAGGGCCTCCCGGGGTGCCTGCATCTGAGCACCCCTCCTTAGCCTCCCCAGGCCCACAGGTTAGCAGGGCACAAGCCTTGTCCCGGGGCCAAGGAGGGGATCAGCGTGCAGACTGCAGACAGGCAGGGCTGAATGTGCAGGGGGCACCCATGCCCAGGCTGGCCCAGTGCCCTGGTCTCCAGGCCGGGGAGGGCCAGGCTAGCCCCTCCCAGAGTCTGCTGAATTTAATGGCTACTCTGGTTACCAAATAACTGGTACCACAGCTCAGAAACAAAGTCCAGGGGCTGTTTTTAATCGAGGGTTAGAACAAACGAATTTGCCGTTGGTCCTCTCCTCCAACCCCAGAGCTGGACGGGAAGTCCTAGGACCGCTCCTCTCTCTCTATCTGGATCCAGAGGGTCATCCTAGAGTCCGGTGCTTCCCCTCACAGACTCTTTCCCCCTGGTCTCCTCTGGGCTCCAGCCGGCAGATCCGCCCAGGGACCAGAGTGGCAGGAAGGCTGCAGAGGCAGAGGGGGGACAGACCCCAGATGCCAACTGGGCTCTCAATATTCTCCCCACCACTCCTGTCCCTCCCCAAGCTCAGCAGCTCGCTCTCCCAAAGTCCAAAGAACCCTGGGTCATTGAGCAGGTTGGTGAGCATAATGATGTACTCTTGGAGGAAGACTGCTCTGGGCTCAGGAAGGCAGTGCCCTGCGCTGCCCTCCTCACAGGCCTCACTCTGGAGGGGCTGTCCCAGGCCTCTGAGACGCATATACAGACCCTAGAGAGGCTCGCAGTACCCTCTTGGTGCCTGGACCCTGTTGTTCTGGCCTCAGGGCCCCAGCTCCACATGCAGGGCACCAGCAGCCCCAGGGGAAGGACCGCACACCTCTCGGGCCAAACCTGCGTGAACAGCAGCACGAAACCTTTCCCTTCTAGTGCTGACCCCCCGCCCTGGCCCCCGAGCACTCACACTCCTTCATCATGCCGATGTCCACACAGCGCTTGAGCCGGCACGCCTGGCAGTGGCGGCGATTGTCCTTGGTGATGCGGCAGTCGCCGTTAAAGGGGCAGGTAAACAGCGCCTTCCGCTTCATGCTTCGCCTGCCGAGGGAGAGAGCACCTGCCACCTCTGTGCCACCCACCTTCCAGCCTCGGCCCTGGCTGCCAGCAGGGACTGTGACCACCCAGACCTGCCGGCAAGACCCCTGGGATCTCCGCGTCTCCCACAGAGAGTTTGGGGCCCGGCCCCGGCCCGCTCTCAGTGACCACCGCTCCCTCCCCCCACACTCCAGGCTCCTCCTCCTTCTGTCATTGCCTACTCTGCTCCCATCATCGCTTTCATTTATTTATTTTATTTACTATTTGAAAGGATTTATTTATTTATTTATTTATTTATTTATTTATTTATTTATTATTACTATGATTGCTTTTTTTAAAAAGTAGGCTCTACCCCCAGGGCTTGAACTCATGATCCAGAAATCAAGATCTGCCCACTTTACCCACTGAGCCAGCATAGCGCCCCTGATTTACTTTGATGGCACTCTACTTCTCACTCTATTGTTATTATTATTATTATTATTATTATCATTACTACACAGGAAATACATGAATGAATTAGCCTAGTGAAATTTTTAAAAATACTGGGGAATCTGGGTGGCTCAGTCAATTAAGCGTGGGACTTCAGCCCAGGTCACGATCTCCAAGTTCCTGAGTTCAAGCACCCCCATCAGCCCCTTGGGCTCTGTGCTGAGAGCCCAGAGCCTGGAGGCTGCTTTAGATTCTGTATCTCCATCTCTCTCTGCCCCTTCCCTGCTGGAGCTCTGTCTCTGTCTTTCTCAAAAATAAATAAACATTTTTTTTACTAAAGAAACAAAAATCCTGAAATCTGTAGAGCAGCCCTCACTGCTTTTGGTGAGCCATTATGAGAGGTGAGGGCGCTTGTGGCCGCTTTAAGTCATCTAGAGCCTGGAGGTCTGTGATTAGAGCATCCCTGGTCCAGGAACAGACATGCGCACGGGTGCGTGGAGAAGGGAGGAAGGGCCCAAACCGTAGCTTTAGGCATCCAGGTAACACGTTCAGAGAGAAAAGGCCAGATGAGCGGGCGGGAGCCCTGAGGTCTGGCCTTGGCTTTCCAAAAGGCAGAGGAAGCAAGGATTCTTCAAGGACAGAAAACTACCAAAGGTTCTTAGCTAGGAAGCTGGTCTCCCCGGCCGCTGGTATTCTATGTAAAATTGTGTGTGTGCGTATGTGTGTGTGTGTGTGTGTGTGTGCGCGCGCCTATGCGTGCATGTGCAAGCTTGAGGGCTCATTTTCCTTAATCTGGCTTTCTCCCCTGCTGCCAGCCACACCACATGGGATTTGGGGAGGCTGCATCATCCGTGTCCTACAGGTTCCTCGTGCTCTTCCCAGCCCTAGCAGGGGCAGGCCCCACTTGTTTGCCCCAGGACAGGTGACAGGAGTTAGTTGGGGCGGGATGGTGCCAGAATCACTTTCTTTTGTGAGCAGCAGCACCTTCCAAGGAACTGTGGCGATAGATGCTCAAGCCTTGGAAGCAAAGGCCCGGGTCCAACCGTTTCTATCTCTTAGAGAGGAGCTGGCCACACACTAGTTTTATTTCTTGGTGAAAAATGGCTCACTGTTCACATTCACTAGAAGACATACGGAGTTTAAGACAAACATACTCGTTGGTGGATAATGGACAGATGGTTAGGGGACCCAAGAGACTCCTGGTGGACCTCCTCATTTCATAGATGGGACCACCGAGGGGAAGAAACTTTTCAGTGAGGTGATTTAACAAGAAGTGAAGGCTCCCTGGTTGGCTGTTAGAGATGTGAGGCTCAGCTTTAGCTTCATGTACAACCCCTCTCATCTCTAGAAACAAGGTGCTCAGTGAGGTGGAGCCCACAGGCAAAGAGCTCCAGGCGGCTGGCTCTTGAGAACAACTCAAGGCCAACGATGACCCAGTGGCTCACGAGGTAGCTGCTTTTGGTTTTGGACCTTGGCTGCCCGTACCCTCCTGTTATGCCTCTTCTGACCCAAGGGGGCCCCAGCAGACAGGGCTACACAGGGAGGTGGAGAAACATGAGGCTATGGGGGTCAAGTCCAGACCACTAAAGGCCACATCCACCCCTGCAGTGACTACCCAGGGAGGGACTGTACTTTAGGCTTTTGCCTGCCTTTAAGAAGGGCTTTAGAAAGCCCTTCTCCTTGAGCCTCCATCCATCTATTGTAGTTCTCCAGAGGGACAAGCAAATATGGAGGTACCCTGGCTACCCTGAAAAGAGATACTGCTGTCACCACTGGATGTGAGATGGATTCACTCCTTTACTCCTCCCCCTCTTTCCCACTCGTGGCTCCTGTGGCTCTGCCTATTACCACAAAGGCTCAGGCCCTAGAATGCCTGTAATTCTCTAAACTTATTCAAGGGCCAGAAGTTTCTAATTCAGAGTAAACTCTCATTTCCTTTTTTTTTTTACAACCAGGCATTTTGCCCAGAAGTGGAGGGTCTGCTTTTTCCTTCCACCCACTGTCTTGTCTGGCTCAGAGCTCTTCCTGTTCATTCTCCAGGGTTTGGGGCACCAGGAGGAGCCTACATGTGGCACCTCCAGACACATAAGCCAAAGCCTCCCACCAGCCCTGTGCTGGGGGCTGAGAGCTCCCTGAGGCCCCCCACGAGAGGCAGCCTCACATCCCTCGGAGGCCTGTCCCTCCTTCCTCGGGCTCTAGTGCACCTGCCTCTGACTCTCACTGGTGGGCACCTCCCCTACCTGCAAGGTCGCTCAGAAAGAGATGTGGACCATGACCATCTTTCTTTTATCTTCCTCATTGTAAATCTGAAGCCCCCCCCCCCCCGGCTTCCACACACAGAGGACTTGGAGATAGCCACTCGGCCCAGCATTGCCTGACAACAGGAGTGGACTCTAAACAAGGCTGGGTTGGAATCCAAAAAAAAAAAAAAAAAAAAAAAAAGCAGATCTGGCTTAAAAGAAAACACTGGGGAGGGAGGACCCAGTATCCTTGCTTCCAGCTTTGTCTCTGTAGTAGGAAGTACTCTCATGAGTACTGAGAAACAAAGCAGGAGGAGGAGGAGGGAGAAATGAGAAGAAGGAGGAAAAGGAGGGGGAGGAGAGGAAGGCAGGAAGGCAGGAGGGAGGGAAGGAAGGAAGAAAATGTTAAAAGCCTTCTGGCCAGGCACATTATCTCCCAGTAAGGCTCAGATCTGGCGTAAGAATGTCACTTGTGGGAGCACCTGGGTGGCTCAGTCGGTGAAGCATATGACTTCGGCTCAGGTCATTACCTCACAGTTCGTGAGTTTGAGCCCCGCGTCAGGCTCTGTGTTGACAGCTCAGAGCCCGGAGCTTGCTTCAGATTCTGCGTCTCCCTCTCTCTCTGTCTCTCTCTCTGTCTCTCAAAAATAAACATAAAAAAATGAAAAGAATGCTGCTTGTGCTTTTCACCCTTTGCCACACTTTGTCCCAAAGCCCACCAACTTTGCTGCGTGTCTGCACATTAGTTGAACAACGCAGAAAGGAGCCCATAAATTCATGCAGCTCTTAAATTATTAGTATGCAAAATTATAGTAAGCAGCTCTGCCCTGGCTTCTCTAAAGACAGAATCAGAGGCAGGACCCTGGAATTGTAGCCAGGAAGATGGAGGTTAGCCATCACAGAGAACACGGTCACACTCTGGAGTGTGGGTCGGTGTTCAGGAGATGGAAACTCCCTCACCGCCTCCGACGGCCGGACCCAGGTCCTCTTCTGAAATGGCTTTCAGGTACGCCCAGTCCAGCCCAGTTGCCGGGCTGCAGGTCCTGCGAGCTTGAGACCCGGTTCTTCCCCGATCCCCTGCCTTCTAAGGGCACTTCCACACATGTGGCTGTCATCTAGCCTCTGCCCACAAGGAGTCAGAGCAGCCAGATTGGCCAGCCGTGGCTCTGTGCTTTGTCCTAAAGATCCACGCCCTGCCCTGTCTTCCTCCCAGTGCTAATTGCTTGTGAGCTGGTTCAGTTTTGAGAAACAAGAGCTTCGAGTTTCTGTGGGAGCCCATGGCCTTAGCTCCTCTCTAAGCCTGGACCCTGTCATCCTCTGGATGGTTGGCAATTATACCCCAGCTCAGGAAGGAGGGGTAGGGGTGGTGCAGCCAGGCTAAATATAGACACAGTTTCTAGAAAGTCAGGGGTGAGAGAGGACATTGACCAATTCATCAAAACATGACAGGCAATTCACAGAAGCCTGAAGTGCCTGAGGCCAGCGTCTCGGGCTTGGGACAGTAGGGTCCTTCTCGGGTAGGTGGCCCTATCACCAGAGACACACCTTGTGAAACCCAAGCCCGGGGCCAAGTACCAGCTCTGGGCTCTGTCTCCACCGCAACGTTGAGTGTCACAGAAATCTCGGAGCCTGGAGCCTGTGTCTCCCTCTCTTTCTGCCCTCCCTTGCTTGTACTCTCTCTCTCTCTCAAAAATAAATAAAACATTAAAAAAATTTTTTTTTAAAAAGAGAGAGAACTGGTCCAAGGGCGCCTGGGTGGCTGAGTCGGTCCAACACCTGACTCTTGATTTCGGCTCGGGTCACGATCTCGCGGTTCGTGAGTTCGAGCCCCGACTTGGGCTCCTTCCGCACTGACAGTGCACAGAGTCTGCCTGGGATTCTCTCTCTTCCTCACTCTCCCTGCCCCTCCCCACTCATGCTCCATCTCTCTCCAATACATTTTTTAAAAAAAGAGAGAGAACTGGTCCATCACATCATAGTATATCCATGCAAGATGACGGGGCTGTGGAAAGGACAGAGGAAGAACGTGGAAACGGGAACCAGCTTGAAGAAATGCTCTGTGGTAGATAAAAGCAAGGTGCGGGAGGGTGAGTGTAGTATATACTCCTATCTCCCCGTGCACGTGCGTGCCTGTGCACACACACATAAACCCGCACACGTGCTTTCATATAAAGAGTCTGGCAGCGAACACAGCCAGCTGGTGACAGCGACAGCTTCTGGAGGAGGTAGGGGCACGGGAACTGGGTAGGGAAGGAGACTTGCTTTTCACTCATATGCCCTTCCGGACCATTTGCTCTGGAAATGGGAGCTGCTTCTTTTGAAACCATTTGCTGCTGCTTCTTTTGAGCCGCGCACAGGAGTTATTTACACACACATTCCAGGTTCCGCGAGAGAGGAGAGGAAAGGGCTGTCTGTTCTCAGAGGCAACACACTACAAAAGGACGATGATAATAGCCTCCGCTTCCCGAGAGTCTTCGATGCGTATTATCTTTGCATATTATCTCCTTTGCATATTATCTCCAAGGCTATCAACGACCTTTCAGGATGGGCATTATCCCTATTTTACAGGTGGTATGAAAAGGACTGGAGGGTTAAATCACTTGCTTCACATCACACGGCTAATAAGTGTGAAAGCAGGATCCGAATCAAGATCTGTTTGATTCCAAAGCTTCCAGTATTCTTACATAACATCATCCTCCTTATGAATATACCGTACCTCAATGCAAGCCAGAGTAGCCATCAAAGGGGCGCCTGGGTGGCTCGGTCGGTTGAGCGTCCGACTTCAGCTCAGGTCATGATCTCACGGTCCGTGAGTTCGAGCCCCGCGTCGGGCTCTGTGCTGACCGCTCAGAGCCTGGAGCCTGTTTCAGATTCTGTGTCTCCCTCTCTCTCTGCCCCTCCCCTGTTCATGCTCTGTCTCTCTCTGTCTCAAAAATAAATAAATGTTAGAAAAAAAATTAAAAAAAAAAAAAACGTGCCCCATAAAGTCCAGGAACGTGCAGCAGAGGCCCTTTGGGGGTCTCCTCTGGCACAAAGCCATTGGGAGAGACACAGTCCCTGAGAGGGGTGGTTTGGAAATGAGGGGTAACCACTGGTGGTCCTCTCCACTGGCCCTATACTGCCATAGCACAGGGACGACCCCCGCGTGTGCCGAGAGTGACTTCCTGCCAATGAGCCTTGATGAGAGAGCTGAGTTCCCCCCCAAAACGTAAGATCTTCTTCACATGCCTGCAGCTGCCTTTCTTGACAACTCCAGTGACATTCCCTCTGAAATAATCCGGCCTCCTCTACCCAAGCTTCCAAAACTACTCTTGACCCATCTGCGGACAACCTTCCTCGTTCTCTTTCAGTCACAGTCTCGAGCGGCCATGGAATAGCTTCCAGCTGCCAAGCTGAACTGGACAAAGTTTTCTCCGGCAGCCCCGACGTCGTGGGGACTCATTTACTGGCGCTCATAGAACGCCCTGCTCCTCTCTCCTCTCTGTTTACTCCAGTGCTCGTAAGCCCTTTGAGTTTTAAGTCGTTGGCCATCCACCTCGTTTCTCTGCTCCCCTTCACATCACAGCTCTTGCAGTATCAGCTGGGTGGACTTCCCGAAAGCCAGAACATTCCTCGTGTTCCCGGATCCTCACCGGCCTGCCTTTTGCCCCCTGCACTCCACAGGACTCATAATTAACAAGGTCCCTGAGCACCTTGAGACCCGCAAACAAGAAGGCATTTCTCCACTCTGTGTTTGTTAGCTTGGCACTTGCAATGCACGCCTTCACAGTGTCTGGATTAAGGAGGCATCAACAAGGAGGAAGAAGACAAGAGGAAGAGGCAGTGATCTGTTTCTCAACCCTGCATTCCAAGACCACCTTTTTTATTCCACCTTTTTTATCTGTATTCTTTTTTCCCCTTATTTTATTTTATTGTGTTTTGAGACAGAGAAAGAGAAAGCGAGCATAAGCAAGGGAGGGGCAGAGAGACAGAGTCTCAAGCAGGCTCCCCGCCCAGCACAAAACCTGACATGGGGCTCGATCTCACTGCTGCCAGATCATGACCTGAGCCGAAATCAAGAGTCGGAGGCTTAACTGACTGAGTCACCCAGGCACCCCCCAGGACCACCTCTTAAACTTCACCATACTCTTAATTCTCTTCTTCAAAGAGGTCCCTCTGATTTTCTTCTGTCCTTTATACCTTTTCCTTTATTTTATATTAGAGTCTGAACTAAGCCACTCATGACCAGAGATTCATTCACATCCACAGATCATCCAATATATATATATCCTTTGTAGTAGGACCTATGTATTTTTCCCCTCTGGCCCTTACTTATGCTCTGGCTGTTAACAGAGCCAAGACATATAGCCTTTTACAAGCCTACCCATGCCATTTTATTCACACTGGACATATCATTTTGCCCCCCAGGATGTCCATGTATTCCAGAGGAACATGAAGCAGAAACAGCATGAAATAACTTGTAGGACAAATTGGCCAACAGTGGTCTCTAATGGTCTCTATGGTCTGACCATAGATCAATAGAACTGTGGTCACTGTCCAACCTTCATAATCCCATTTTGGTTTGATTATGAATTTTGGACCTGCTGGGATGACCACAATGAGCTCCTATGGTAGGTTAGTTTGACTATCTTGGAAGTCAAACCAAAGACTGAATGGTCAGACTGGTCCCCAGGGCTTGGTAAATAGCCAGTGACTCAGCACAAAAGGGATCCTCTTTCCTTGAGAACACCATGAAAGGGTTGAGTGAACTCCCCGAGAGCAAGGACTTGGTTGCACTTATCTTTGTGCTCCTAAGGATGTGGAACATGACACAGAGAAGGTACCCCCCCCTCCCCACCGCCAATGTAGACCTTTCTTCCTGGGATCAGGATTTCACAAACAGACATAAGTGGCAAGGGAGTTCTATCTGAAATAGACTAAAAATAGAAAAATACCAAATAGAATTTGGATGAAGTAAAGGAGAAGCAAAGGGAAGGGGGAGAAAAGAGGAGCAATTATGTATATTTAATTGATTTTTCTTTTTGGCAACAGTTATGTTCTGTGAGGGCACCATGAGCACTGAATTAACACATACTGAACCACTGTTCCCAGGGTTAGCTTCCTGGAAGCCTCTGGTCATAACATTTTCATCAATCAATCAATACATAACCTTGTTTCACATGTGCTATTTAAAAGGACCTTACTTAATATATATTGTTGATTCATTAAAACTGAACTCAGCCAACAGCACTATAGCTCATGTCTGAATGAAGCTTCTTGAACACTTGTTTTCTTTATAAGGCACATCGAAGCTTTCTTGTGCTTAGTTAGGACCACTTAATGGCACTTCAGCACTATGCTTGGGGCCATCCTAAACAGTGGAATCACCATCAAATAGCACAAAAATGCAAAAACTGTGGTACTAAGCAGCCCACAAAAAGGACACTTGTTTGTAGCATGAGAGCTGAAACAAGAAGGCAGGATGTCACCTTGTTCCACCTTGGCTGGGAATGTGTGCGTCGTGGGTCTTGATGTTTTCACCACTCTGACACCACCATGACCACAAAATTCTGCAAGTATTGATGTGGGGACTACAAGGAAGTTTTAACAAGTGGCCAAGTTTGTGAATACAGAATCTACAAATAACGAAGATTGACTGATTGTGTGTGTGTGTGTGTGTGTGTGTGTGTGTGTGTGTGTGTGGTGGGTAGGTGGGGGGTGGGTGGGTGTGTGTGTATTTTTATCAAACAAAATCAAGACAAACAACAAGAGGTGTTGGCTCTTCAGAAAGTGCATCCTGGCCCAGTCATCACGGCAGGGACAGTAAAGACACAAGGCAGACAAGGACAGGGGAACAGGACAAAAGCAGAATGCTGCCCGTAATACCAGCACTTCCACACAGGGGTTGTTGGAAAGAGGGGCTCAGGGTGGGTGACATACAAACGTACCATCCCTGTCCATTTTGCCATTTCCCACACCTAGCCCTGGGCATCAGGGAACCTGTCCTCCCTCCACCCAGATGCCTACCTATCATGGTCCTGCCTCAAGGAGCAGTGGTGTGTCTGAGGGGAGGAAGCACAGGTGCATGGGAGTTGGAGCCACTCTGGCAAGGAATTGACCTCCAGTATGTCAGAACCCAATAGGCAGCCACCTAAGAGTCCCATCTCCCAGAGCTGAACCCCAGGGATAGGTGACCTAGAAAGAGAGGGGGTTGGGGACAGGGATCTAGGAATTAACCAAACAGCCCCAAGAGCTGTTGGAGACCTTTGGGTTGCAGATGGGTGATGTATGACCTTTGGTCAGAGTCCCCATATTGCCAGCTCTTTGCCCAGTGCCTTGATAACAGATGCTCATTAAAATCCATTGAGTGAATGTGTCAAAGAAAAAAAAACAAAAGGAAGGTGTGTGGCTGGAGAGACGTTTGTTTATTTCATGAGGGCAGCGTTCCATGAAGGACATAAGTATTGACCCATCAGGTTCCAAAATAACATATCATACTTTATGTTTTTTAAAGTACTTTTGTATATGTCATCGAATCAATCCCCAGACTAACACTATATACAAGAGGAGTCAGATATACAAAGTCAGGTGCGTGGTTGAGGTAACTGAAACAGAGAAGTCAAAAGATCTGAGCAAGGACGGGCAACGGCATGGCCACCGCTATAGCTCACACACTTCTAGCTGCTTTTATGGTAGGAAGCAGCCCTGATGTGCGCACACACCCTCCTTCCCCATTATTACTTCAAAGGCCGTGGCAGGAAAGGGTCCAGGTGGGGCTCTGGAAGGCCCACCCTGCAGGAAGTGCAGAGGAATGAGCCGCACAGCAGCAGAGTCTGCAGCCAGCGATGCTGCAGGTCTGGTTCCCCAAGCTGGGGAGCAGCCTGCCAGGAAGCCAAGTGGGCAACCCGAGCCAGGCCAAACAGTCAATTAGCACCCACAGAAACCCCGCTGCCCAGCAACTGCTCAAGGCAGGGAAACTCCAGGCCAGCTGGTTCCCAGGACAGGGGGCAGGTGAGTTGGGAGCTGTGTTCACAGACGGCCCACGAGTCCTTGTCCTCGGTAGGGGGAGGAGGGGGCAGGGCAGGTATCTCACAATGTCCCAGGCTCTGATTCACTCTGCCCTCAGAAGCCAGTGGGTGGGCCCTTCAGTTCAGACAACCAGGCCGACCTCTGCCTTCTTGTTCTGGACCTGATTCACTCTTTCCTCTCTTGCTGGCCTTTTCTTTACTCACCTCCAATTAAGACTCTTATACAGAAGCTCTTTTTTTTCATGTTTTCTTCCAGGCTTCTCTCCTGCTTGCTCTCTCTCCAATATATGCCCAATGCTCATTCTTCATGTTTCTCAGTCCTATACTGCGATTCATCACCTTCCCATTCTTCCCTCCTGCCTTTGGATGGGAACACCCTTCATTCAGCCTTTCCAATACCTTCCCCATACTGTTTGCACTTGTGACACTGGGTTCGCTGGAGAAGAGGAGAGGCAGCGGGTAGAGAAACTGGCCCTGACTGAACAGGACGGCTGGCACCTTGCTGACATCGCCTGAGCTTTCCATCCTGGGACAGCCAGCCATGGGTGAAGATATGGGCACAGATCAAGCACAGAGGTCCAACCAGGGTGCTATTTCCCTTGTTCCAAGGAATGGTTTCATGTGGATGGGAGGACAAGCTCTGAGGCCAAGTTCTAGGACTCCCCCAAGGGCACGCCTGTGGTCATCCATCTGTTAGGAGGCCCTGTCACTCCAGGACAGACATGTGGGTTAATAGAGGGGACTATGGGTCAAGGGGTAATGGGAAAGTGGGGACCTAGACAGAAACCTCAGGAAAACCATTTCTGAGAAGGTCAGAGGACGTAGCTGGAGCTGAAAGGAGGGGAGGAAGAAGATACTCTCACCCAGACCCTGTTACTCCCGGTGGCTGTAAGAGCTCGCATGTTCCATGGGCACGGGAAGGACAGAGACAGAGAAGATGCAGGGGTTCTCTTCATGCAGGGAAATCTTGCTTCCTCTCCTTCCGCTGGCCCCTGGGGAGGACTCACCTGAAGAAGCCTTTGCAGCCTTCACAGGTCATAGCATTGAAGTGAAAGCCGGTGGCTCGGTCTCCGCATACCCCACAGATTCGGGGCACATTCCGGTCAAAGTCGCCAGGGTCAGGCAGGGAAGTGCTGGCTGCCATCGCTTCCGTCCCTGCAAGAAGAGCAGGCAGGCCAAGGCCAGAGCCGGAGTCAGTGCCAGGGCTGGCTGGCATCCTTTGCACCCCTACCCCCATCTGCCAGGAACTCGGCGAGGTCGGGCAGCTCCCCAGGTTGCAGGCCTGAGCAGGATTTCTTTGGCGCCCTCGTCTCGTGACGCGCCACACCACAGCTTACCCTCTGGACTCTCTGTGGAGCAGAAGACGGGCTCCCTCACCCAAGTCCGGAGCGATCTGCGGGGGGCGCTGTGGTGAGGCCACTCAGAGCGTGGTTTGCGTCCAAAGGCTGCATCTGCGGCCTACTAGCCAAGCTGCTGTGGGTGAGGTGTTTAGCCTCTCTGTACCCTGCGACCCTCACCCGAAGAGTGGCGTTTTCCTTTACAGGCTGTGAGGCATCGACTCACCTCAGGAGCAGCCCTGAAGCAGGCCAGAGGCCTCTATTCTACCCAGCACGACCCCCCCAAGAGAAAAGGGGCCCCTCCCCCCCCTCAAGTGCAGATAGAAGCCCCCAGCCCCTCTGTCTGGGGAACGGACTAGCTCACATGCCCGAATCAGACCTTGATATTCCAACCCCCGCTCTGCACAGCCACGTGGCTCGGAACTGACAGCCCCGTGTCCCTGCGCCGAGGTAATCAAAATCTTGTTCCCTCTTCTTTTCTCTTTTCTTTTTCTCCAGCAAAAACGTAACACATTGATTTGACCGAATCGTCCTTCCGAATACCGTGAGTCATATACAGTGAACTAAACTTGTTTTCAGAGATGGCTTTGATAAATAAGCATTATCATCTAGAGATGGATTTCACACTTGAGGAGTGGGGAGGACCGAGGGAACACAACCTACTAGCTTTCGGAAATCCTTCTCGGGAAGCGGTTGACTTAACTCTTCCATTAGGCAGATGGGGCCCTTGGCTCCACGCGGTCAGACTCAGAGCTCCTCAGGCCTCCCTAAGATGCTTCAGACCTTGCTGCCTCCTATCTGAGTCTATCTGAGTCTGAGACTATCTGAGTCGTCACAAGGGCCATCGCATGGCCGCTTGGCCCCAGGGCAGGAGGGTCCCTCGGGGCAGAAGAAATAGAAGAGAGAAAGCCAGTTATGAACCAGTACCATGTTCTCCCACCCCGAAGTGAGAGAGGTAGCTTCCGGAGGACCCTTGGGAGTTTCTGAGCTTCTTTCCAATGGAATCCCGGGGCTACGACTTGGCATTTCAAAGCCCGTTTGAGTCTTACCCCATTTGCTCTTCAAATCACCCAACGGGAGGTAAGTGCTTTAATGTCACTCTTTACAAATGAGGCCCAGAGAAGCCCAAATCTTACTTAAGTTTTTTTTTTTTTTTTAATACTTAAGGTTTGTTTTTTTTTTTAATTTTCTAAAAACGAAGGAAGGAAATAGGATGGATAAGGATCAGGGTGGAGGGGACCCTGATCACAGATGGATGTAGATCCCGTCTCTCTTAGCTTTTCTTTTCCTGGGAACTTTGATGTACTTATAGTGACACTATTGCCTGTCCCCATCACAGCTAGATTGACACTTGTTAAACTGAAATGTTTAGACACACACACACACACACACACACACACACACATATACGCACATGCACAGAAATAAAGACTCTAAAAAAAAAAGAACAAAGGAATGATTAATAGAAACCTTTGAGGGACTGAGATCGGGGACAGGCATGCAGAGGCCTTACATAGGCACTATATCCTATTTCTTTGAGTGGTAGGTATAGGCGTCTTATATTTTTATTGTTATGAATGGGGTTCCTGGGTGGTTCATTTGGTTGAGTGTCCGACTCTTGATTTCAGCTCAGGTCATGATCTCACGGTTCGTGAGTTCAAGCCCTCATTCGGGCTCCGTGCTGACAGTGCAGAGCCAGCTTGGGATTCTCTCCCTCTCTCTCTCTGCCCCTCCCTTGCTTGTTCTCTCTGTCACTCTCAAAAAAAATAAACTACAAAAATTATTAAAATAGGATTTTACGTTTAATATGCCCGTCTGCGTATGTAAAACATTTCGCAATTTTCAAAGAATTAAAAAGCGAGGATAAAGCACCCGTGGGTTTGTCAACATCGTCCCTGTAGCCCATCCCAAGGCCAAGCCAACTCCCCAGGGCTTCTAGAGTGCCGCACACATCCAAGCTGTGGGCAGGGATCCCAGAGGCCCAATACCATTGTGGGGCAATAGGAGAAACTGTTTAGGATGCTTGTGGCTTAACCCCAGGTCAGCTGAGATGGTGCAACTCTCAGTCATCATGATGTTGCTACAGGGTCTGTGTCACCCAGGCGACTAAACATCTGGTGGCTTTGGTGGAAAAAGGAGAAATCAAATGTGGGCGTGGGGGGAATGCCAGACGAATCAGCCCAACGAGGGCTCATCATCACCCGGGCTCGCTGGTGACGTCATGATGCAAGGGCATCAGGACAACAGTCTACCCCGGCATGGCAACTGTGCTTTCCTGAAATGGGCTGAGCTACTACCTTGACATCAGGAAGGCTCCTGGCCAGGGGTTGGGGGGCCTGGGGCCCCAGTCCAGCCGGACAGAAGGCTGGACCCATCAGCTGGAGGCCCACAGAAAACGGGACCATTTCAGGTGAGCTGAGAGAAAACTCAGCCGGCTTGGGGTTATTTGCTGCTACCGAGGAGGCAGGGCCCGGGACCGGAGTCCAGAGGTGCAAAAGAGAACCCAGGCATACATGGCCAGAGAGCTGGCAGGAAGAGACTGTGGAGGGAGGAGAGGCAAAGAGCAGACTGGAGCTGAGTAGGAAATGTCACTATGCTGGACAGCTGCCTGGTGTCCTGGCCTGAGAGGCAGCAGGCCTCTCCCTTCTGAGCCCCTCTCTGAGCCCCTCCCCTGCCTCCGGCTGGCTCTGGGTCTGGGCTGCGGGCTGCTGCCGGTTCTGCTGACACAAGATCCGACCCGCATTTGTGAAGCCCGGGGTAGTATCCTCTTCCTTCCCTTGTCCCCCCTCCTTCCCATGGCCCGCACCTGCTCCTGGAAAACAGCCAGCCACAGAGGTTGTGGCTAATGAGGAAACACCCACCTGAAGGGGCAAGGGGGAGGGGATGCCCGTCTGTGACCTCACAGACACGTCCAACCAAAAGGACTCTGAAACGAAAAAGGGGAAACACTTCGTCTACAGTTGGCACTGACCTCATAGCCAGTCCTCTGGCGAGTCCAATAAATGGTACAGGAGGTTCTCTCAAGAGACTTTAGTCCCGAGATTAGGGATTGAAAACTTGACAGAGTGATTTGTTGGGCACAGGCGTGCCATGTCATCGCTGGCAGGGGTGAGGGGGTGGAGCCTGGCAGCAGCCAGGACCAGCCCTCCCTTGAGGCCGGGAGTAGCAAGAAGCAGTGGGGAGGGATGGGGGGGGGGGGGCAGCGACCAGCATGTAGGCAGATGGAAAGAGCCTCCCTATTTCTTCCACTGCAGAGGGTGTTGAGAGGGAGGGAGGGCTTTTATCTAGGGGAGCTCTGCTGCTCCTGCTGCTCCCACAGACCCCCCACCCGCCCCAGATTTGAAGGATCCTCGGGGAGGGGGGAGCAGAGCCAGAGGATGGCCTAGCATACTGCTGATGGCAGGAAAGAGATCCCACCCCAGCTAGGACTGCCGAGAACCCTCAGGCGCGCTGGGAAGGGTGCAGGCTGGGATTGCGGCACAGGGCCTGGCCTCTTGGGATGGCTTCACAGACAGGTGTTCGAGATCCTCGTCTGTGCAGACGGTGTAGGCGGAGCGAGCGCTGCAGGGGTTAAATACAGCAACTCGCTGCTTTCAAACAGGATGTTTTCTGCCACTTTTAGCTCTTCCTGAGACATGCTCCACACCCCCGACCTCAGTAAGGGCTGAAGGCGGGCTGACTCTGGTGCCCAGAGTCTGTGTGCTACTGGCATATGCTGGGTCACCAAGGTGGGGCTGGCAGAATTTCACCCGTCCCACTTCTACCCACATCCAGCCCTGCTTGTCTACCCATAGAGACAGACAGACAGACAGACCACACACACACACACACACACACACACACACACACACACACACACTTCCTCCCTTCCCTGATGCCAACAGAAGGTGCCTGACCCTGAAACCTGGCAAAAGCCTTCAAGCTAATCCACAGATGGGGAAGGTCCAGACCCCTAGCTTTTGTTCCTCTGCCTCCTAGAGGCCCAACTAGGCAGGGAAGGGAAGAGCCCATGGGAATTACAAACTGTGGGCCCTGGGGCTGTCAGCTCCCCGAGCCTATTGACCATCCCCTTGGGCACTGCCAGCCCCCAGCAAACACCCAAGGAAAATGCCGGTGGATGGGGGAGCCTGGGTGACTCAGTCGGTTAAGTGCGTGACTTCGGCTCAGGTCATGATCTCACGGTTCGTGGGTTCGAGCCCCGTGTCAGGCTCTGTGCTGACAGTTCGGAGCCTGGAGCCTGCTTCGGATTCTGTGTCTCCCTCTCCCTCTGTCCCTCCCCTGCTCACGCTCTGTCTCTCTCTCTCTCTCTCTCAAAAATAAATAAACATTAAAAAGAGAAAAGAAAGAAAAGAAAATGTCGGTGGGTGATGCGCTAAAATAACCTGAGCCAGGTCGGCCGGCTCCCAAGGGCCGTGGGTGGGACGAGGCACCGCTGCTGGGGACAGACATGCTGTCACTTACCCCCCAAGCCAGGCTCTCCTTTGCTCCCCGTACTTGTGCCGTCCATCGCCTCCGGCTGACCACCCTCTTCTGGATTCTACCCCATGGCCTTATCGATTTCCCAGAATCCCCGCTTGCTCCTCAGAGGCTGAGGTGAGGGCCAAGTCGGCACAGAAAGGACCACCGCTTCCTGTCCTCAACCCCTAAGGTTTTCAAAAGCCAGACTTGAGACCCAGGTAGACTACCACCCTTGAGCTTAAAAAAAAAAAAAAAAGAAAAAAGAAAAAAGAAAAAAGAGTGTATGGAGTATCTACTATGTGCCAACCTGCCAGGCTCTAGCCGCATGACCTACATAAGCCTCATAACAGTCCCATGAGGTGAGGAGCAGTCCCATTTTACAGATGGCAAAACCAAAGTCCAGGATGACTTGCCCAGGGCGCCATGGCCAGGCAAGTGGGGGGCCAGGGGCCACACAAGGCAAACTTAGTGCCATGCCCACGTGCTTCTGCTGTCTCCTGCTGACCCCTCCCATATCCCAGTGATAATCATCAGCGGGGACACGGCGGTCCGCTCTGAGCCCCGCTCCGGGTTCTCCAGTATGCTCTCTCATTCAGTCCTCACAACACCCTCATCAGGCGGGTCCCGTTATCATCCCTCTTCTGGCCATGGGAAAACTAAGGCTCAGGGAAGTTGTTTGTCTTTGGAGTCCAGATTTGAACTTAGACCCTTTTGCCTCGAGTCCCCCCTCTGCTTGCCTTTCCTAAGGGAGATATCTCAGTCATCTCATCAGCCCTAAGTCCTGGAGGCCCTTCGCTTCCACCAAGTCCGGGGACAAAGAAGAGAACAATCCCCACAGGTCATGATGGAAGAATGCCATGGCGCTTTTCCTTCCAAAGCTCCCAAAGTCTCAGGGTGGCAGGCATTAGCCGGGATCCCCTTTCTGCCAGCCATCCCCTCTTACCGGGAAAACCTCGTTCAACACGCTGGCCACTCCTCCCCATGCAACCGCATACTACTGGATGGTCCTTTTAGGAGAGGTTAACCTAGATTTAGCCTAAAGTTCCAAGTGCGAGGAAAGTGGGTCAAGGATACAGGGTAGCAAAGGAGAAGTGGAAAAATAAGCGCTTAATACCACGCTCCTTTGCCACATCATACAGCTCCCCACCCCTGCCCGCAATTCATGTTCTGAGTACACAGGACATCCCATTGCTTCTACTGGGGCTGTCCCCAGAGCAACCCCCTCCTGCTCTTGGTATTAGAAATACCCAAGTCCCTGACACTGAGCCTCAGAGAAACATGGTGGGAGCTCAAGTCTGCAGAAAGCCCCTGGCTTCCATTCCTCCGGGGACTGCATCCCACATCAAAACCCCTGCCTGAGCCTGACCCAGTCCTGACCTTGCCTTAGCAAGAAGTGAAGAGATAACATGTTTCGTTCCAGTCATCGAAGCCATAACCACTGCCTCTCCTATATGTCTGCCTGTCGGTGCACACAACACACACCCCGTCTTCCGGGGCTTCTGCTAAATGGGCATCACCGGGGCAGGCTGGCCTAGAACAGTCTCGTGATATGGTGGCTACAGGGTGTCCTGGGAAGAGCCTAGGAAGACAAAGATCAAAGTGCTGCTAGACTCACTTTAACCCCACCACACTCACTGAACCCTCTTCAGAGTCCTGAGGGCCGTAAAGCTATGGCCTGGAGGATAAGTGGTAGACAAGAGATCTGACTGCTAAGGTCTTTTCCACCTCTGAAAGTGTGCAACTCCAAGGCCAGATTTCCCATCATGATGAGGCCTTAAGACCACTCAGAAAGTGAGATTCCCTCACTGAGCTTTCTCTCGGACCCCTCAGTTGAGCCCCGACACCATGCTAGTGCAAGGGGGGTTCACTCATCCTCAGATGCCAAGGACCAGGAAGGACATGAGCAGTGTGGCCCCTAATGGGCCCCATGGAGAACGGGAGCCCAGGACAGGGGGCCACGCTCAGCTGGGCTGCGATTGGAATGACCGAAACTGAGCTTTCTAATTGTTGACATTGGCTCAGAGTTCCCCCTCCTTCTAGAAAGAAGCGGAAAGCTAAGTGATTTCCCAGAAAAGGGAGAGAAAAATTCTTCTGCCTGAAATTGGCACACACAGAATGAACCACGTGGGGGGCTCTCTCTGGAGTGTGTAGGCCAGCCATGCTGCACGTGAGCTTATGTGCACACAGCCATTTCTCGTTGATTTTCACTTCATCATCCTTTCAACTCTGTCCACAGAGTGCTCAGCACTGTAGGATCTAACTTAGTGTTGGTCATCTCTTTATTCTAGTGTAACTCAGGCACAGCAATGTCACAGCCAGCTAAGGTGATGTCTTTTCTTCCTTCCCACCATCCCCAACATATATACACATTCTTTTTCCAGAACAGTCTCAGCATTGCCTCCCAGAAGCAGCTGAGGAGGAACAGAGTGAAAAAGAGGGAAGGGGGAGAGGAAAGCATATTATATAAATAGAACTTGTCTAAATATTCCTTGCCTCATTGTCTCCCCAGCCCCTCCACACACACACATATTTTAAATATGGATGAGAATGGTTGGATTATTTTCTGCAGACCGTAATGTCCAAAGTAAAACCCACTAGCTAGTCAGTCGTCTCAGACATCTCAGGATTGGAAGGAAACTCTACCTAGTCCAACCATCTTAAATCCCCTCTATAATATTCTAACCTGTACGTGAATATTTTTCCTAATGGAGCACTATCTCCCATGGCAATCTACTTTCCTTGGATGACTGTATGCTTAGAAAGTTCTTCACTATGCAAGATGAAAGAGCCCCTGTAGCTTTCAATCACAGGTCCTAGACAAACTCTTTACAGCCATCTAAGATGGCTGGACATCTAAGATGGACATAGAATGAAGCTACTAAGCGATTCCCACAGCGTCTCTGGAGGAAGGTTTGGCCAGACCACCACATGGCGCCATCGTGCAAATTAGAAAAGGGCCCATTCCTCATCTGCTAGAAAACTGTTGTAGAAAGTAGAAAAATCTATGATGTTTATGATGTGAGTGAGACTGCAAGGGAAAAGCAGAAAAGATAACGGGGGCTGCATTTAATTTTGGCTCAGACTTCATAAACTTCCCGGGTATGATCGTGATTCCCACAAGGGCAGTAAATAAGGGGATGAGTGCAGCGTCTGCCTCCATGGCCTTCACCTGGAGAGAAGAGTTTCCAGTCCAAGAAAAGGGCTCTGTGGGAGAGTGTGAGTAGCTGAATACACTCCCCCAAGCCTGCCTGCCCTCTTCTGTCTTTGGCTCAGCCATCTCCAGGGGAGCCTGGCCCCCAGCACTACAGCACTAAGAACACAGGCAATGTGTCCCTAACTATCTAACTATCTAAGTGACTGATGACTCAACAGTCGCAGGAAGGAGTTTATCCTGAAAGTGCTTCTAAATCAAACCTTTGGGGAATATATATATCACCTTTGAGAACCTGATAAAGGTCATGGACAGACATCCCACGCAATGCCAAGGGTTAGTGGGTCACTCCTTAGAAACCATGCTATCAGCTCCCATTCTATCAGCCATCCACTGAGACTCTTTCTTGGCTGACTGTCCTGTTATTCTTGGGAGTGCTGGCAGCTTCTAGGAGCTGAGCAGAACCCAGAGGCAGGAACACACAGGGCCC
The DNA here is from genome assembly GCF_018350215.1 of Panthera leo. Taxonomy (NCBI): domain Eukaryota; kingdom Metazoa; phylum Chordata; class Mammalia; order Carnivora; family Felidae; genus Panthera; species Panthera leo. Next base: position 74,388,917 of record NC_056685.1, read on the forward strand.
CAGCCCCAGACAGTGGGGCTAGAGATACATAGCTTGCTGAGATATAGTTCCACTTCTTATCGACAACAATTATTCCTGCAAGCTGCTTTTTTTCCAATGGAAACTCTGCCCTTAGCTTTGTCAACAAGATTTCTGGGTTGATTACGGTTCTCCAGGTAACAAGCAGGCCAGGCCCTGTCACTGCTGGAAAGTGTGGGCAGTGACAGTGTCTGCTGAAGCGTAGGGAGCTGCCCATTCATAATCTGCAGTCCAATCTCTCTGGTTTTAGAGCAAAGAAACTGGGGCCATCAGAGGGGGAGCGGCTTGTCCCAAGAGTACAAAGGAAAGAGAGTGTTTTTCCACCTCCACCCTGGGCAAGTCCCAAGACCTCTCATCACCAGCCCGAGCAGCTTCCAGGGGTCAGAGTGGTGTGGGAGAGAAATGGGCCATGGGAGGAGGCATGAATGTCATCTTTGGAGGAGGGGAGTTGTGGGAAGCCATGGGGGAGGCCCTGAAGCACACTGCAGTGGGACCACCCAGCACCGATGTCATCCCAGACAAGCAACACAGAGGAACAGAGTGAGGGTAACCCGCTTGCTCTTGCCCAACCAGCTCTAGCTCCTGGCTCTGGCCTCCATGGCCTGAAGAAATGGACCCAGACCCAGAGAGGTAAGGGGAGATCTTAGACGGAAGTGGGATGTGCCTGGTGTGCTCTCTCACTATTCTGGGAGCCTCTCCTGGACACTAGGATGGGGGTTCTTCCCTGGGATATGTGTTCCAGATCAAGGTTGATGGGACAAGGAGGCTTTTGGTCCAGTTACTTGGAGACCAAAGAATAGAAATTGGAGCAGCCCAAATGGAGAACACCAAGAATACAGGGGAAGTGGTTCTAGCCCTCCTCTGGGGAGACTTCAACTCCTACTATTGCTAATGTAGGCGATGGCTAAATGGGATTTAAAACAACAACAATGGCCTCAGGACATCAGAAGAAAGCTGCTTCGTTCTCCCAAGAGATTCCCAAGCCCAGTTCTAGCGTCTCTGTGGCCCTCTACCCAGACTAAGCATCTTTCTTACTGCTGGGTCCCCGGCCCAGGTCCACATAGACCTGAGTCTGCCCCTGCCCAGACAGATAGCTTTAAGCCCACCGCCCGCCCCCAAACCCGTCCATCCCGGCCAGCCTTCTTCTCTTCATTTTCCTCTGGGACCAATGCAGTCTTTGTGTCACTCACACTCTTTCTGCACTGTGTCAGTACCCAAAGGGCCAGGTCCTGCCGGCACTGAAATACTCAGAATCCTGGGCGTCAGATCCCTCGCTTACCTCCACAACTGCCCTGGCCAGCCTGATGCGCTTGGCAATGTGACTACCGTCCAGCGTCCCCCAAAGCCCATTCCTGCATCCTCCTCTGCCAATGCGGACATGAGAGAGCGCCTGGGTCACAGGGCTGTTACAGGACCAACATCTCTGTCTAGCGCTCACCACAGTCTCTGGCACAGTGTGGTTGGATGTCAGCTGGAGCTCACTACTAAAGCTGTAACTGCTGTCAGTACAAGACCAGAGCCTGGAAAATCAGGAAACTTTCAGGGCCCATAGAGGTGCCATGGAGGGCAGCAGGCCTGCTCTCAGCCCCAAACATGCTACTCCAAACAAACGTTGCCCAGAAAGCCACATTTCCACTGAACTGGGAAAAAACTGACCACCCCACCCATTGGCTGTGGCTTCCAAAAATCTGGCTTCTCAGGGTGGGGAAATTTTCCCCAGCCAGATTTTTGGAAGCCACAGCCAATGGCTAATCTCTCCCCTATATGCAGAGAAGCTGAGCTACACATCTGGACTTTTCCTCTGCAAGAAGGATAAGACCCGTGGCTCCCGAGGTGCCACTGAGTACCAAGCCCTTGGGCCCATTGCCTTTCCCTTCCTTTCCCTCTGTCCCCCAATGCCATCTCTCTCCTACTTCTTCTGTCACCCGGGGCTTGTCATGCATCCGTCACATGTCTGTTCTCCCCTAGTGGGACCTGAGGCTCAGCGGCCCCATGAGGCTGCCTGTGTGTCATCAGGGCAGTGGTACTTCCTCAGCTGCTCTTGCCTACCACCGAAAGTGCAGAAGGCAGGGGAGACTGAGGTGGAGAGCCAAAGGCTGGAGCCCAGAGGCAGCAGTGAGGGCTGCAGCCTCCCTGGCAATAGGGAGGCCCACTGTGGCCCCTAACCCAGACACTGGGCTGGCTCTGGCTCAGGGGGCCTGGACTCTTATTTGCCTCTGGCCCTTGGGGGGCCCTGGAACACCTTTCACTTACACTATTAGGCCTGTGTCAGAACCAGTGAAGGATCCTGGGTCTTCTGAGATACATAGGACGGCTCCAGTTCCAAAGGTACTGATCTACCCAAAGGCATCCTCTCTATCTTCTAGATTACTAGCAAGGGGGTGGACACTCCTCATGTATTCATGAAGCTTTTCCGGGCCTAGACCAAATAGGTTCCCATTCACTTTAGAGGGGCAGTGCAGTCACCCCAAGGGGACACCAGCTGCTCCTCAGTTTCTGATTAGAATGGTTTCCCCCTAACGGTCTTTTCCAGAGCTTCTGTTTCGTCAGAGTTCCAGCTATCCTGCTGTGTAGATTTCTTCCTGGGGACCCCATCGGATGGCCAGGGAGCTGTAACATTCTTTCTTGGCCTCACACCGTGGTGGGCATTGGTTCTGGCCTTCGATGCCTTACTTTTGATGGTGACCCCTGGTTGGTTTTAAGCACTGAGACCATGGCAAGCCCTGTCCTGGAAGTCAGAGACACAATGGAGAGCCACACACAGACCCTGCCCTCTTGAAACTCCCAGTCCACTGAGGGGGACAGACAGGTAGGATCCATCCTACGATATAGGTAAGCACACGTGACCAGAGTGTGCAGGAGAGCTCCTGGCTTTGTGCCCATAGGGTAAAGAAGGCTCTTCAGAGGAGGTCACTTCTTAGCCCGCTAACAGAGACAGAGAGGATCACAGTTCAACACGGCAGTGGTAAGAAGGGTAATGAGGGTTTCGGGCAGACAGCGAGTGTGCAAAGGCCAAGAGACAAAAGGGAAAGAGAGGGCTGGAGGCAGGAAAACTGGTTCTGCATGGCTGGAAAGAGAGAGAGCACCAGGAAGAGATGAACCAACTGACCACACTCATTGTAATAGAAAGTGGATTCCATTCTTTCCTCCACTGAGTCCTTCTACCCGTTGAGACTTGAATACCAGGAATTTTTAATTATTGTAATGATATTTGAACTGAAGACTTTCAGAGTCCAATCGGATTCCCATTCTGACCTGAACTGAGCTCCAGCCTTATACGGAAAGTAAAAGTAGGGCTCTCTCCCCTTGATTTATTGAGAAAGTGCCCCAAGGTCAGCAAAGCAGTGGGCTTCTTCTTTAGACAGTCGAGGTCCCAGCTGGTGCACACCCAGGGCCACCACCCTGCAGGGGAGCTCCTTTACCCCGGGGGGCGGGGGGCAAGTAGGACCAGCATAACTGAGCTGAAAGGCAGAGACAAAGGAGACAGTTCTGGAAAACTCAACCCGGCCGGACGGGAAAATAAGTGTTCTGAGAGAAAACCAAAGAGAGAACAAAAGGCTCAACAAGGGCAGACGGAAGTTGGTGACCCACTCAGCTGCATGTCACCAGCTCAATCCTTCTTTAACGCATCAGTCTGTCCAGGGTGGCTGGATACGGTTGCTCAGCAAGGGGACTGCTGAGTTACACACAGCCGCCCAATCCCCGAACGTGCCTCCACTGTTCCACGTGGCTCACTGCTCTCTCCCGGTCAACGAGGTCACTTCCTTGTTGCCAGGAATCACTGTAAGGAAGGGCATCAGCCACAGACACACAATGTTCACAAACAGCTTGCACCACGGACACCTGTGGAAAGTCCCCGACCTGTGTGGGCACACACCAGCCCGTACCCTGAGTCGGAATGTCCATGCTCACTGCTGGCAACAACACATGCCGGGCCTTCCCCTCAGAGCTATAACTGAAGATGACCTTGTTTCAAGGTTTCAGGCCCAAACGTCCGAATCTGTCAGGAGGCTTCTTCCCCAGAGCCACCAAGTGGTAGGAAATAGCTGCCTTTGTCCAAACCCGTGAACCCTCTCCAAACTATAGTCCCCTCCCCCAGCCCTATCCACTGGCCATCTTCCTCTTCCTTGTTTTCCTCTGATACCCAGGGGCAAAGATGGAGCAGATTTGCCATACAGAGCCCCTTTCGGTGGTGTCGCAGGGCACGCAGGGGCTACCCCGGGGTCTCAAGAGAAACCACCTCTTTCCCTCCTCAACAGTCAGCCGTGTGCGGCCCCCCCGCTGCCCTGGGGCAGGGCCTGCTGCCCACCTGGGCCTCTGCTCAGGGTAACAGAGTCACAGCTCCTTCACTCAGCGCTCTTTCCCTCGGCAGCAAACATCCCTGGAGAAGGCACTTGAGGGACCAGCTCAAAGGAGGTGGGAAGGAGACCTCACTCCAGCTGGCTGGGCAGGCTCCACTCTGTCAGGCAGCCCGTGGGCAGCACGGAAGGGCAAGAGTCCAGGGGCCTGTGGCCCATGATGGCCCCCTCCTCCCACCGCCTCCCTTTACCCACCCCCTACACCTTACTTTTGCCAGAGCTCCCCCTGACCTCAAAAACAACTCTGCAGCCAGACTCTGCAGGAGCTCAGGATTGAAGTTTAACAGAGACAAAAATAATTCCCTGGAGTGAGCTATTTTCTGCCCAGCTTTGGGAACAATGGCTTGAGGTGGCAGGCAGGGGAGGCAGGCGTGGGGAGGAAGCTGGCCACGGGCCATCCACGGGTTTGGGGTCATCCCCATGCCCACTCCATACTCCCCCTGGTGTGGGGTTTTCAGGGAAGGGGGACCTTCATCAGGGGCTGAGGCACCTTCCCCCACCTGTCAACCCCGGGTGAGGAGTGAGGACAGCGGGGATGAGGAGGCCTGTGGGGACCTTGTGCTGCCTGCACCCTGGGCCGCAGTGCTCCATGGCTACTCCTCTCTTGTGGAACAGAAGGAAGAAGGGAGAGAAAACAGCACCACTTTACCAAGCCTCAGAAGGGGGATTCTACACCCATTTGTCTATCTCACAGCATAAACACCTCACAATATTTATCTGAGACAAAATATTTAAAGTGTTTTATAAAATCGTGATACTCCATAAAGCTGTTACTGGTTGACCATTATTGCCCCAGGTTTTAAGAGGAGGAGGAAATTCAGGCAGGAAAGTAGAAAGCGGTGAACACACACTTTGCAATAGTACAGGGAGCACGACCCTCACGGCACCATGAGGCCCTCACAGGCTGGGAGACCCCGAAGTGCAGCGTAGGTGGGCTCGTCATTCATTGCCTACCAACCCCAATCCCCACATTTCACTATTCTTTCTTTTTTAAAAAAATTTTTTTAATGTTTATTTTTGAGAGAGAGATAGAGCACAAGCGGGGGAGGGCAGAGAGAAAGAGGGAGACACAGAATCCGAAGCAGCCTCCAGGCTCTGACACAGGGCTCGAACTCACAAGCCGTGAGATCATGACCTGAGCCACCCAGGCTCCCCATCCACTATTCTTTCTATTTTTTGTTTCCCTAGAGACCCTTTGCTTAACCGTTAGTTTCTTTTTTATTTCTCTACACAGAACTTTCTTGCTAACACCTCTGGAAAAACACCTAACTGGGAATATAGAGTTGGGGGGGGGGGGCGGGCAGGGGAGTGGGGGAGGGAGGGGATTCACTCATGGAATATCTTTAGGCTGATTTCATTATAAGTCTCCAGAAAGAGACGGTCTGCATGATACAGTATTATCACGTGCTAGGAAGGGGACCCATGGAGGGTGGGTGATCATGCCTTTCGTGAGAAATTCTACATCAGCAAGGGCCTTACCGGTCCCACTCTGTCTAACGGTCCCGTGTTCAAAGAAAGAAACTACCCAAAGACATCCGGGGCCGGTGGGGGGCGGGGGGCAGGGCTGCAGGCTAAACCTAGCCATGACTGTGTTCACTCTGCCACCGCCCACCATCGCCACCGGGTCGTCGTAAATTTTTTAGTTAGTGGTCAGTGTTTTTGAAAACTGGAGAGATTTCACTTTTGGAAAAACTCTGGATGTCCAGCTTCCTCGTAAAAAAAAAAAAAAGGGGGGCTAACGTGGCCACACCGGGCTGCAGTTCCCGGGGCAACCCTGCGGGCCTCAGGTGGAGCTAACCCTCCAGACCAGGCTGTGCCACTCTCCCCTCCCCCTGCCCTTGCACCTCACCAGGGTCTGCAGCCCTCCAGCCTCACTCATCACCTGGCCCTCCCCCCCCACCCAGCAACCAGCCCTCAGCGACAGCGGAGCTCTGAGTGCAGGGAGACACAGGTAAGAGAAGAGGGTCTGGAGGCAGCCCGAGCAACAGCAAACCCTGCCTCCCCACACACCTCCTGCCCGCTGTGTCTGCAGCTCTCTAAGCTTCCGTTCCCTTGCCTGCAAAATGAGAAAAAAGCGGCAAAACCTACCTCATTTGTCTGTGAGGGTCAAATGAGATAATGCAGGTCAAGGGCTCAGCACCGCGCCCGGCACAGGGTACCTGCTCAGGCAATGTTAGTGCTTGTTATTCTGCAGGATTGGCTTCAGTAATGGGAGAGAAGTCCTCTGAGTTGCAGCCCAGTTTTTTATAACGTTTTAGTCACACAAAGCTCCTGCCCTTCAACTCTCTTCAAAAGAGAATTTTTTTTAGCGTTTGTTTATTTTTGAGGAGAGAGAGACAGAGACAGAGAGAGACAGTGCGAGTGGGGGAGGGGTGGAGAGAGAGGGAAATACAAGAATCCCAAGCAGGCTCCAGGCTCCAAGCGGTCAGCACAGAGCCCGACGCGGGGCTCGAACTCACGAACCGTGAGATCACGACCTGAGCCGAAGTCAGATGCTTAACTGACTGAGCCACCCAGGCACCTCAACTCTCTTTACATAGCTCAGGGGTCCCGGTCTACCTACAAACACATTTCCATTCAATCAACAGCCATTGAGCATATCTGTGATGAGTTAAGTATTGCGTGGAGTAAGGACACTTCAGGTATAGGACCCAGCCCTGTTCTCAGGGCCTCTCAACCCAGCGGGTACATGGACAATCGAACAGACAGGCACAGCCCTGTCAGTTAGAGTCAAACACAAAGCTCTCCCCTCTGGGCCCTGCCCCAACCACCCGGGAGCTTGGCACTGAAGGAGGAACCAGGGGTGATTCTGACTCTCCTTCTCCTCCTAGGTTCCAAAACGTTCCAGAGCTTTACTAAAAGACACTTACTGGTAAATTAGCCCCACTTCCCCCTCTAGTTTCTCAGGTTCCACACCTGAGTTCCTCCACTGCACACTGGTTAACATAATTTCATCTCAACAAAGCCATTCGGATCTCAGATGGAGTTCATTACAGTGGAATTTTACCTGAGGCTGCCACCCCCCACTTCTTCACATCATGGCACCCAAGATGTCGGTGTGCTTGCCAAATAGGCTGGGCAGAGGTACCTTCCCAACCCTGGCAGAAGGCCGGAAATTGAGAGCTGTTTGGAACAAAGAACTCTGCCCCGAAGGTGTTTTCCAGCATCATCCTGGCCAGCCTGGAACTGTCCCATTCACCCTCAGCTGGCACCACCTACTGCCTCTTTTCCAGCCCTCCTCAGACAGGAAGAGGAGGGCAGAGAACAGAGCCGAACAACTGTGCAGGACAGGTCGTGGGCAGGTGAGGCAGGGGCAGATGGCCCAGGCTACAACAGATCCAAATTTAAGTTCTGGTTCTGACTTAGGAGCTCAATGACTTTGGGCAAGAAGTTGAACCTCTTAACTTCTTTCAACATCAATTTCCTCTTCTGTGAAACGGGGATAACAGTATTGCCTACCTCATAGCATTATTGAGGGGCCCGGGTGAGAACATGCATGAAAAAAATTAACACGGTGCCTGGAACGTATAAGTTAGAATAGCCATTGGTTTATTACGATTGTCAGCTTTTATATGATATATGATTATGTCAGCCTCACAAAGGTCAAAGGTTGGTGTACAGAGAGACACTGGGGCAGAGTTGGGGTGGGAGGTGATTGAAGAATGGGTGGGGCCCTACCACCGAGCCCAGCATGGGTCTAGTGACCAAGATGAGGCCCAGGGCAGAGACACTCACCTGCCCCTGGAGCTGACACGCACAGACTGGCTGGGTAATTGCAGGATTGCGGCCTCGGGTGTCCCATGCAACTGCCCAGCAAGCCACATTCTTTTGTGGGCGGCTGGGTGAGTGGGCAGCTGGCTGTTTATGTGGCCGCCAGAACACCGGGTCTACCTAACACCTACTCAACCCAGCACCCCCAGGCAGAGTGTTCAACCTTGGAAGAGGAAGGGATTCTCTGTGGGCATTCTGCTCCTTTCCCCAAGGTGCCTCCTCTGTTCTCTCCACTGCGACCCTCTAGCACCCTCTGCTTCTCAGATTGGACAAGTCAGTGGGTCAGAGATCAAGGCCAGACTCTGAACAATTAGTCTTCAGTTTACTTCACCTGGAGCTTTCAGATGACCAAAAAGCCCTGGACAGATGTAAATCCCATCACTGCCCCCAGCACCCTGAATTCTGATTAGCTAACAAACACAAAGTTCTGATACTTCCACGTCCTGTTCTCAAAATCGATACCCAAGGAAAAGATACCGTCTCAATACCCTTAGCAAAAATGCAATCCAGGGGATACTAACTGGTCACCTAGTATGTGCTCAGCACTGACACTAGGCTCTTGGTTGAACTGAACAGGACGCTAAGTACCGGGATGGGCTTGGAGCCACGGGATCCCTCCCTCACTGTTGCTGGAAGGTTACAAGGAAGGGCTTCAGCTGCACCCGGAGACCCTGGGCAGAGCTCACAGAGTCAGGCTGACACCTGTACAGGACCACCTGTGCGTGTACCACACATCAGACAGGGGTACACATATAACCGGCCGAGAATGATTCAATTATGAGAGCTGAAAGGGACTTTAGAAACTCATCTAGTCGGACAACCGTTTCATTTTAGAAATCAAGGCTATGTCAGGTATTGAAAAGGATGGGGAACAATGGGAACTTTTAGCCACTGCCGAAAGGAATGCTTTTCAGTACAACCACTGTGGAAAAGAGTTGGGCGCTGTGGAGCAATGCCAAACACAGAATCCCAGGTGCCCTGGCCCCAGGTATGTGCCCTGGAGAACCGCTTACGCGCACATCAGGAGACCAGCACAGTTACTGCCAGCAGTATGACCGTGATAACTCCAAACTGGAAACCACCCAAACGTCCATCACCAAGAGGGAGGACATACAAATTGTGGCACATCCTTACAGTGGACGTCACCCTGAGTGAAAACTAATGAACTACCTCTGGGTGTGTCAACACAGCGGGGGGAGTCTCACAGGCACGACACAAGGTGGAGGACGCACATCACAGGGAACATGCATATAGGTAAGCTCCATGGACACGTGAAGGTAAACAATATATTGTTTTGTAAAACGCACGTAGATGATAACTTACGACGAAAAGGAAGGAAATAACTAACTAACATTCAAAATATGGGTGGGGTGGAGAACAAGGAAGGAGATGCAAATGGGAAGAGGAACGGGAGCTTTGAAGGCGCTGCAGACGTTCCATTCTGCACTTGGGTGATGTGTACAGAATATACTATATTATTCTTTAATCTATACATAAGCATATGGTATACCCGTGTGCGTATGATATATTTCACAGTCAAAAAAATAAGTAAATAAATTAAAAAAATTGAAGAACCTGAGTCTCAGAGAAGCTAACCAACTTTTCCAAGCTCATCAGCTAACAAATGGCTGGAAGAGAAATGTACCAAATCCGAGTTCAGCCAGGTGCGAAGACAGCCATTCTTGGATTCTAAAGGGATCTCTCACAACGATGAAGTTTCTGGTCTAGCAAATTTGGGAACAATTGCAAGAGTCTTTACTTTTCACTCTGAAGCTGCCAGCGTCTTGAATAATGCCTGTCACACCGTAGGTCCTCAATGCATATCTACTGAACGACCCACGCTTTTCGAAGGCTTACTGCCCGCCAGACACTTGACTTGGGTCATCTGGAATCCTCACACGGCTCTACAAGGGAGTTATTCTTATCCCACGTAACAGATAAGGACACTGAGATTCAGAGAGATTAAGAAACCTGCCCAAGGTCACAAGCTAGAAAGTGACAAAGCTGGGATTTGAACCCAGGGGTGTCTAACTCCAACCCCGCGTTCTTCCTGTTCTTCGAGGCTGTTGGCAAAGCTTCCAACAGCACTACCTAACATTTCAGAGATATGCCAAGGAACCTGGGGGGGGGGCACAGCTGAGGGGTAGGCTGAGCACTTTCTCTTCCTTCTAACCCCGTCTCCAGGCTCTGGCACAGAGAGTGGTTCGCGTGGCCAAGCCCAGCACTAACAGCAGTGTAGCTCAGTGGTCATGGGTTAATTCTACAGCATGGCAGGTTACGACATCTCTTTAAACCTTGGTTTCCCATATCCATGCTGGGGAGAGTAATAGTAGCTTCCTCCAAGGAGAAGCTGTCAAGATGAAAGGAGAGAAGGGAATCACACTGGCTGGCAGAGGCTGGCAGATGTGGCCAGAGTCCATCTCCCCTTCCAGGCAGGCTAGGCTCACGAGTGCTCCTTAAGGGGTAGCTAGGAGGGGAAAGGGCAAACAGGATGAGATTAGCTCCAGTTGGCCAAAGGGACAATGGTCTTTCCTTGGTGCCCTTAGTCCAAAGTAGGTTATCAATGAAGTGGCTTGTTTGACATTGAAAGAGTATTTGTCATTTGCCTTCTAGACCATTCAAATCTTATCTGATCCCATGCACTCTCTCGGCACAGAACTCTCTCTCTCTCTCTCTCTCTCTCTCTCTCTCTCTCTCAGGTTCTTGTCTGCTGTTTTTACCCAAGTTAGGTACCCAGTAGTGCTGGAGAGGCACTGAGGCCTGAGGGTACTGGCAGAGGGAGCCTCCTTCTGAGAGGCCACTGTCCCCACAGTAACCTCTGGGCAAACCAAGCTTGCTTCCAGGTCAACTTGTTCAAACCAGTTAGTAAATCTAACCCTGCCACTCACAAACATTTACTGCAGGCCTATTATGTCCAAGGCATGGTGCTAAATGCCCTGTGGGCTCCCATGAATGCAGAAGTGGTAGGGTTCTATGGAAGTTAAGACAGACCCAAGTGTGAGTCCTGACTGTCCCATTCATCAGCTGTGGCACCTTGGCACATGGCTCAACCTCACCAAGCCTCAGTTTCCCATTTGTGAAAGGAGCATAACAGTGGTTCCTATCCCACAAGGTTGTGGCAGATCTGGGAGGCCCTGCATGCAACGTACCTAGCACAGCACCTGGTGCAACTGAGCTGAGCACTCAGTGAATAGCTGTTCCTGGAGCTGCAACTCCAGTGCCAGCAGGTGGCACACACTGGATGTGTCGCCAGCAAAGCCTAGGGGCTCACGGGTGCCTCATAGTGCCTGGAATGTCACACCTTGCGCCCCACAGTGCCTGGAATGTCACACCTTGCGTAACACCTCAAAGCTTCAACCTGTGGTCAGAAGGCCAGTGAGAGGCAGCAGCTTCCCAGGAACCGGCTTCTGGGTCCTTCCCAAACTCCACTTGCCCACTGGTGTAGCTGCCCACACCCTGCTCAGGACCAGGACTCTCCCCTGTGCAGAATGGGGACTTTGTGTGGCACCTGGTTCTGGAAACACTGCTTGGTCTATTCCTTGGCACAGGACTTGCAGGGCAGGTTTGCAAACGTATGACACACACTCAGACTCCCCTAGTGCCTGCTGCTTCTGCCTCTCACTTTTGCCATCTACTGACAGGCCACCCCCGCTCCTCCCCCTGCCAGCCCAAGGAGTCTCTCCCCTTCCCTCTCCCCACAAGTCACTTCAAAGGGTGGGACTTCCCAAGAGGTCTTCACCTGCCCTTTTCATTTGTTGGCGATGAGAACAGCTTCCTTCCTGCCAGAGTAAGACAGTCACTACACCATCATTAAGGAGGCTCCACCCCCACACCAGGCGCCCCGATCACTCTCATGCTGGACCTCTGAGGACTCTCCAGGGAGCCCGCCCTGAGCATCTGGACCAGGAGGACCGCGGATGCAGAAGGGAGGGCAGTTTCTTTTCTACGTGTTACAGCGTCACGATGCAGTCGCTGCCACCAACGCCTATAGCTTGGGTTGAGCAAGAACAGCCTGTCCCCGCCCTGGACCATTTCCCCAATATTCAGACCTGATGAGACAGTCAAACTCCAGTGTCCGGGGGAACCGACTCCCTCTCCTGCTAAGCAGTTTTTCTCTGGCTCTGCCCTCCACCCTGCTCACCATTTCCCCGGAACCTGACTGCAAGTGACCTGTGCCCTTTATCCACATGAGCAAGGTTTGACTACCCTTCCCTTCTTATTGTTTACCCACTGGAGAGCTGGACTTCCCTGTGGTATGGTGTGTCCCCCAGAGATCTGGGAAGCTGGAGAGACAAAATGAAGAGGCTGCAGATACGGGGGAAGAGGGAAGAGGAAGCATGAGGCTAAGTCTTGGCTCCATTATAAATCCCAATTCCCCCAGGGGCAGCGGAAGGGGAGTTGGCAGGCCTTCCTGTCCCCATCGGAGGTAGGGGTGGGGCAGGAAAGCCGAAGGTGAGGCCAGTCATAAGTCAAGGGTGAAGGGAAGTCACATGAGTGAGCGAGTGTGGTAGGTTGGGTTCTAGGAGAAGGTGGCTGGGAGCGGAGCTGCCCTCAGGGAAAACACTGGAATTGGGTGATAATATCAGGGAGCCAGCTGGGGTGTTGGGGCTGCCCTGAGAATTAAGCTACTTCCATCCTCCCCTCGTCATTAGGCACCTTCCCCACCTTGTCTTCCTCATTAAACCCACTCCCACCCATCTTCCCCTCGTCAGTGTAACCTCAGATGGGTTCAGAGTGCTGTTCACCATAATGACTAAATGTTTCAGTTGGCCCGAGACAGTTGTGGTTTATGTCAATTGTCCTGACAGAACCTACTAACAGCACCCCTTTGCACTCTCAAAGCTTCCCAGTTTCGACGGGGAATTATACGCTCCCCCTCTCTGGCCCACCAAGAGGGCACTGACACAGGAGAGGGTGAAGAGGGAATTAGAGAAAAGCATGACTGGAAGCGAGGCCCTGAGGTCCAGAGCAATAGCCAGGCTAGCTTCTGCCCACCTGGATCCTTTCAGAACTGGACCGACAGCAGCTGCCCGTCCTGGGGCTCAGACCGTCTCAAGGAAGAGGGCTGATTTGGTGGGTTCTGTTCCTGTCATCCCTCAGAGGGTCTAGCACCAAGCTGGGTGCACAAAAGGCATTTAATCAAAACTTGTCATTTCCTTACTTCCCTCTACCTGCATCCAAAGCAGACCTGCAGCCGTGGCCAAACGGAAAGCTGGACCACTACAACTCCTCCTGTCCGGCAACGGACTGGAACATCATCCTGGCTCAGACTTCCAGGTGCTCCTGACTCTGGCCCTCCAGCCACCAGCACCCAACTGCTAGACAAAGACAACAGGGGGTTTCTAGCAGGGGTTCCAGAAGCAGATCTCAGCCGGGATGGCTGTCGCCTCCTGGGGATGCAGGGTGAAGAACTGAACAGTGGCGCTCCCTCTCCTGCTCGGATGACCGCCTGATCTGGCCCCCAAGCCCCAAGTCAAGCATGGAAGACACTGGCTTTAGACACTGGCTATTTGGTCTGAGAGTGGAGGGTGAGGGTCCGGGAGGGCCTCTTGGTACTTCCTCTGGGACTTAGTCCCAAAAAAGATCAGTTCTGAGGGGGGATGGGAGAGAAGACGGAGAAACCATAAATACAAATAACCAGGGCACCCCAAACTATACCAGGCCTTCCACGATGTTTATACAAATGAAGTGTGATGGCCTTGACTGAGGAGCTGTGAGGGGTCAGGAAAGCTTCCTAACTCTCTTTCCCTCCTTCCTTATCTCACTCTCCTCTTTTCTTACCCTTTCTCTCTTCCCTCCTTTCTTATTCTTTACCCTGGAAAGGGTCCAAGTCGTGGCTAATGAGGGACCAGCCAAACTGAAGCCATGGGGCCCAGCCGGAGTACAGTCTGTGAATCCCCAGCATTTTGCAGTTTGAGTCAGCCCCGCACCACAGCCTCGTTGTGGGCTTGTCTCATATGGCTCCAGAGAGGCCACTGAGTGGGGGGCAATGGACTCTGGGGCTCCCGTTTCTGCTCAAGGGTCTGAAGCACCCAAAAGAAAAGCCAGAGAGAAATGTACAGTCTCACTACCTCCGGGTCTGTCTGTATACCGTTCCAGAAGGACCCTCAGTCCTCTCCAGCACTTCGACAAGGACGGGATGGGGAAGCCCTCCTCCCCCCCAATACACAATGCCCACAGTTCACTGAGTTGAGGTTCCAGTGTCCAGACAATCCATTTCCACCTCAACAAACCCCACTTCTTACCCTGGCTTAAAACTTTCTTTGACAACACCATGCCTTCCCTAGTCCCAGAACCTTCCTGACTTCTTGTGCACACCCACCTGGCTAACAGAGCCGGGCTGCTAACAAGATCACTAGGCAGAAATGGAATGGGAGGCTGGAAGTGTACCGTGCTGGATGTACCTCCTGATCCTAGGAGAAGGATAAGAGATGCGGATTTACCGCAAATCCACAAGCTCTTCACTGTCAACCCTTCTGGAATCATACCACAACGATCCCATAATCATCCCTGTGTTGGGTGTTCCCTTCAGAGGAGTGGCCACCACTGGCCACGAGGAAGAGAGCCTTCCAGCAGGGAGCTAGAGTGGAGCTGACTCTGCCTAGGAGAGCTTCTGCAATGCTCAGAAAATGCCTGCCCAATTGCTTGCCTGGGCTCTGGCCCCTCTGGCTGCAACTGAGCCCAGACAGGAGGCTGACTCACTCACCGCAGGGAGGAGGAGGAAGAGGAGGAGGAGAAGGAGGAGGAGGAGATGCGGGAAGGGCCTGGGCTGGGAGACCTAGTGCCCTCCCAGACCGGGTAGCCTGGGTCTCAGCTTCAGTGGTCTGGGGGTGTGTGGGGGGAGAGGGGGTCAGGATCCACTGCTCCCTGCAGACCACATGCTGTTCCCTCCTAGATACTTCCCCTAAACTCTCCCCCACCACCCACAGACGAGGGACCCTTCACTCCCCAAACAGAAACTACTTCCTGAGCTCCCTCCCGGATTAGATGCTTGCCCCTGAGTTCCTCTGAACATCTATGGACAGGCTTTCCTGAAAAAATAAATACAGTGCATTAGGGCCAACTAGGTCTAAAATCATTGATGGTTTAAAAAGAAAAGAAAAAACTCTACTTAAAAGATCCAACTCCACCATGGCAGGTGACCGTACACAGGTACTAGAAGATGATAAAGCTTCACACACTCCGCCTCCAGCGGACCTTAGTACCATCGACAGTCGATCTCCCTTTCTTATTCCTTCACTCAGTGCCAAGGCTCCCCAACAGAGGAAGGAAACAAATGCTTCTCGTTGCCCAAGTGCTGAGCACTGTGTAGCAGAGCATTTGTGTGATAAACCGCCTGAGCACCGAGGTCGTTGTCCCTCTTGCCAACCTGGCACGAACTTTAGCTTTCTCAGACCTCAGTGTACCGTCAGTGCCTCAGCCTCATGGCACGACAGCCCGGATCTCAGCAGCCAAGTTTGCCCCTGCGATTTACCCTCTAGTGTTTGCATCCGGGCACTCAGGCCCGGTACCCCCCCGGAGCCCTACCCCGGGCCCAATCCCGATTCTGGGACCCCCCTTCCCCGCTCCTACCGGTTCCGCACCTGGTCAGGCTGCTGGGCACGCAGCTCCGCGCTCCCGGCGCCTCCCGCTCGGCTGCTGCCTTTTGACAAGCAGAGACAACCCAGCACCTGGCCCCGCCCCTCCCGAGGCCCCGCCCCGGGCCCGCCCCTTCCCCTTGGCCCCGCCCAGCGGACCTGCCTCGCTCCCCGAGAAGGCTGGCGGCTTCGCAACCATCTTGACTTGGAATCAACCACTGGGAGACTCTGCCCGGGGTAGTCCTCCACGGCTGCGGTCCACAGAGGAAGGCATGCTGCTTCTCTGTGCCTGAGAGTTTTCGAGGGTGATGTGTGTGCAGATCCACGCTCTGCCCGCGTTAATCTGTGATGCGTTCGCCCACCTCCCGCCGCCGGGGTTCCACCTAACTGCTGCGCACGCCTCTTCCAGGTGCGTCACCCCCACCTGGGTTGACCCGACCCGGACTTCACGGTCTGCCGGGCTCTGGGGGCGTCTGCCGCGGGCACCGTCGGGCCTCTGCGCTCGTGGGAAATCCCGGGCGCCGCTCGCCGTCGCGTTGCTTCTGCAGAGCGCCTGGGAGCTCAGCCCGACTCCACTTGATAGGATAAAAGCGCAAACGGAAAACGCGGCCAAAGTGGCTGGAGCTGCGTCATCGTCCCCCCTCGCCCGCGGCAGATCACGTTCTCGGCCTGTCGCGAACCTCATCCGAGCGAGCGAGCTTAGTGTCAGCTTCCCGGGACTAATCCCCAGTCTCCCGCCACCCGTTCTATACGACACTGGTGTGAAGAGAAGAGAGGAGTGAAAAAAAGTCTATCATGAGACCTGGAATTGTAGTAGATGGGGGGAAATACGCCATAGAAAATTTTGGCTAGAAATTATTCCGCCTCCTTGGCTATGTGCTAGGCACCGCATCTGGAGGAGAGATAAAAAAAAGATGGGGTTCCCTCCTTCGAGTTCACTGTCCGGTGGGAGAATGTATAAGTAAATAGTAATTACAATATAATATTCTATAATAGAGATGCCCACGAAGCCATCCAGCAGTTGGTGAGCTCCTTTAGGCAGGGGAGGAAACCGTGGCTCAGAGGGACAAGCTGAACAGGTGGAAAGTCGAGGCACAGAGAGGTTAAGTGACTTGCCCAACATTACACAGCTGTTCAGTGAGGGACAGTAGTACAGCCCAGCAAATCTGCTGGTACAAGAGCCTCTGAACCATTTATGAGACAGTTTTGCTAGACTGTAGGATAACCAGCCCCTCTCAAACTCTCAATAAGGGGATCAGGAGAAATGAACTGAGGCTAAACAGAAAGAAGAATCTTCAAACAGCAAAATTTGTTAGGCACTCAAACAGTTGATTAAGAGAATATCATGGAAACTTTCCCTCTGGAAAGGTTTAAAAAAAAATAGAAGAGACACAGACTGGTGAATTGAGAAATGGCCCATCTACCCTGAGAAACAGATGAAAGGAAGTGCCCCTTTGGGGGCCCTGCCAGTCTGATGGATAGATTCCCCGCTTGTAATGAAAATAAAAGAAAGAAGCCCCTTGCCCAAAGCATCATGGGAAAGCCAGCAGTGATTCTCATGGGAAGAAAAATAGAACAGGAAATCTCAAATAACCAACACCTTGGGACATTCTCAGGGAGTTCCATGAGCCTCTGGAAGAAGTCACTTTCGTGGTGCTTACTTGGCCAGATGAGTGAACCTAACATCTTGAAAATAAACCTTATCGCAAAGGGATAAAAGATGACTGCTGAGTATTCCTTAGCCATTGACCGTTAGTCTCTTCACAGCTCTCTGTCTGACATTCATCGCCACCTTTTGAGTCAGGCAGAGTAGAAAATACTCCAGACCCTGTTCTCGTGAAGAGGTGACAGTCAGCATTCCTGTGCTACAGAATAGCTTTGAACTCTTCTAGCTTGACTGCTATTTGACACGTGCTAGAACCTCTGCAGAAAACACGAATTTTCTCTTTCTTTTCCGTGACGTTAACATTTCTTGTGTTCTCATGGTGCCTGGGAGGGGTGGTGGTCCTTACAGGATGCTCATATTGTGTTTTTGTCAGTATTCATCTCTGAAAAGTTACATCAGGGAATATCTAGTAGGCACTTGCTGTGTGCACCTTGCCATGCTATAGTGCTGTAGACCCAAGGGGCTGTAGAGAAACAAAAGAGCCCTTCCAGGTGTGATTTGCCTCGGAGGAAAGATTCCAGAGGTGCCAGGCTGAGGCCACCCCTGTGTACTTCATTTTACAAAATCTGGGGAAAGGCACAGCCTGGCTTCTCAACCTCTCTACCAGGCTTCCGGTGTCTGTGGTGGTCTAGGCAGGCCTGTAGCCAATCCTCAGCTGATGGGCTCCCCTTTTCTGTTGGGCTCCCCTGTTCACTGTCCTTGAGGCTGCCTGGCCCTCTCTGAACCTCTCGTCATGGTACCAGAGCTGGAGTGGATCATGCAGTCCCCACAAGTTTCTGCAGACCCTGTCCCTATAGACAGTTTATAAGCTGTCCAGAGGCAGCAGTCCAGGTAAAAATGTGCCCTTTGAGCTCTCTGGAGCATTCCCATCTGTTTGCTTTTCCACTTTTTTTTTAGGGCTCTTTTCCCTCAAATATTTTATAGTTATGAGCCTAGTGGGAATGAAGGGAAGACTCTCAGCAAACTCCCAAAGAACATTCAGAGAGACACAAAGTCATGGGTTCCAAAGACAGAAGCCACCAGGCTTCCTTGCAGTTTCCTTGTTTTAGAGATTAAAAAACATTAGGTCCAGAAAGGGTAACTCATTTGTCTTCTAACCCATGATAGGAGTGTTCACTCTGTTTATGTTCCAGATGGTAAAAATGGAATGAATAAATGCAAGAAGCTGTAAGCAGTGAAAGCAACCCAAACAAAAGAGTCTCCCCAGGACAGTGTTTTTCATATTTTTAACTGCAACCCATAATAAGAAATAGGTATTAATTATGACCTAGTGTCCCCATGCATACATATAAGTTTTATGAAACAAGAGATGCCCTGCAGTATTTTCTATTCTTTTTTCCACCCTTCCTTCCTATCCTCCCTCCCTTCCTGCCTGCCTGCCTTACTTCTGGGAAGGAGACCCATCAAATTGATCTTATGACTGACAATCAGTTAACCTGAAGTTTAAAAAGTCCCTCTCGCCATGGGATCCCCTCATTTAGAACCTGCATCATGAGATTCCCAGAAAGGCCTTTGAGAAACCAGGTTGGCTTATACACCGCACCCTCAGAATCCATGGTGGCTCCAAGGCTTTGGAGGATTCCTTCTCCAAGGCCACATGGTCAAGGTTAGGTCACTGAGACAGTGTGTATCCCCTCAATTTTTGTGGCCTTAACTCAGCTATTTTACCATGCTTACCATCTTTCCCAGCTTTGAGGGGGTTCTTTTAGGCTTAGGAAGTTTCATGACATCTCAGAAATCCTGATTTCTCCCAAACAGGACAGCTCTGGAGGAGTTGTGTACCCTGGCATAGTGAGTGTCCGTGGAGAGTCTGCTCAGAAAGAGTAGAGCACTGATCATTATTCAGTCCAAATCCATCTGGCTCCAGGGCTCCATTCCCAGTAGCCCAGCTCATGTCTCCATCCCTGGGGCTTTTGGCACTTGTTTTTCTCACCTGCTCCCACATCCTTGAGCCCTAGGCTGCCAGCCTGCTGGCCCACACACAGCGTCTGCTGGCATGGTAAAGCAGAGCCTAGGGGCCGGATGAATGAAGGTATAGACTCCCACCTGCACCTCCAAATAGAGGCAGCTCCAGAGCTCTCCCAAGCTCCCAGGTATTTGCTGGGCTCCCATCCAAACCCCAGCAGACAGTGATGACTCTTCGAGCCCCGACTCCAACCATAGAGACCAGCAGAATAAACTAGAAGCTCGGGATCCTTTCCCCTCTACAACTGCTCGTGGCTGTAAGTTTTGCAACAACTACAATCACTCTAGTAGGAGATGAAGAGACCCCTAGCCCCTAGTCTTTGGACAACTCTTATTTTGCTCTTCTACGGAAGAGTGTCTTAGGGGAAAACCTAGTAGGGGATGTAAATGGAGGGCCCAATGGCATAGAGAAGGTGTCTTGGGAGCAGGTGAAAGCATGGGCACTGTCCTATCACTGCTGCAAAGGTCCACAGGGGAAAGCTGACTGTTCTCAAAAGAAGCCCCCTTCCGCAGAGGGGAGTGTCCGAAGGCAATTAGACAATGAGCTCCTTTCCTTCATACCAATGAGCAGAAGCCCCACAAGCCTCATCCTGGGCAAGCCTGCTTCTTTCTCCAGAACAGGAAGGACATTCCATAAGCAGTCCAGGAATGCATTAAACAACTCTCCCCTGGGGCCCCAACTCCAGATAGATGTGGCTGTTGACAGCTCCTCTCCTTTGCCTTTGGCCTCTGGCCTAGGACAAACACTGCATAGCATGGATGCCCCTTTGTTGTATGTGCCTCATTGTCCTTTGTCATTAAAAATGCCACCATTGTTGAAACTTGTTTCTGGTGTCCACCTCCACTTCCAATAGACTTTTGATAGTGGGCTCATGTTGGTTTGTATCATCCACATGTCCTACAACCAAAAAGTGGCCTCTAAACATTTTTATTATAAAAACCTATTGGCAAAAAATGTTGCCATCCCCATACATGAATATGGTTTTTAGAGTTCTATCATTACCTCATATCTCAAGCCACACTACACAGGGGGAGATTCTTTATCAACATTAACAAATGTAAGTATTTCAAATCATAATTTCATATTTCAGTTGATGTTCTTGATACTTTTGAAACTTTTTCTCACTTCCCTGACACTCCTTCTTTGCATTCATATACCTCATCCAATATACCTGACATGTGGCCAAATGAAAGAAGGACCAAGTGAGGGTGCTGGTGTCAATCTGTATATTAAATGATTAAAGCTTAATTTTTAAAAGATAAAAAACAAAAAAGAAAGCCTCTAACACTGTCCCCCTGTATCCAGTAGATGATGTAGCACATCCTCCCCTGGAGACTTCTGCACTAGATAACAGGTAGGATATAGACCATGAGGGTTCAGCAAGTTTAGGTGACCCATCCAAGTTGACAACTGGTGAGTCGCAAAGCAGAACTAGAGGCCAAATCTACTGCCTTGAAATCCAGGTCTTGCTCTCTGTATCACCCTGTGCCTCCTTTCTTCTCTGCTTTGTGAAGAAATGGAGGCACACTGAGTATGAGAGAGAGAAGCTCTTGAAGGCTAAGAAGCTGAATTCTTTGATCCGCTTGGCTTATTGAAGCAAAGCCTGAGGCAAGATCCATGTAGGATCCACTGTGGACTGTGTCTGGGACCACAGCTTCCAAAAGTCAGATGCCACAGGCCCCCAAGAGATTAAACCAGAGAGGCAAACAGGACAAGTTCTTCCGAAACTGGCTACTAGCAGGGAAGGCTGTGGTGGCCTCTTGTGTGTATTTAGTAGCACAAGAGTAGCCCTTACGTTCTTAGCTTGGCCACCACCAAAGACCTGACTTCAACCCACATTCTCAAGGAGAGTTGTCGCTCAGTTAGGTTTCATAGAATCTGGCTTTCCAGCTTGACTAACCTCTGAGTGGTAGTTGCCAAGCCCAGAAAGAACATGGTGAAGAGGCCTGAACCACCAAGGGGTTCAATCTTTTCTTCACACGCAAGCCTCACCTCGGTGGACTTTTTACCCCAAACCTTCTCCTCCCCACCCTTCTCTGTCCAGACAGGCCAAGTATGCCTTCTTAGAACTTTCATTCCTGACCTCCCTCTGCTCCCAGCTTACCTCATGTATCTTTGTGCCTTATTCATCACCAGGCTTCTCATCTGTCAACTGGTGAGGAGTTTAAAAGCTGATGGTCAGTGAGTCTATGACAAGGACCTGTTGAAATAGAATAATATTCCAGTTGCCAACACTTCCCCACATTCTCTGTGCCTTTCCCTCTAGTGAAGCCCAAAACATGGGGGAGGATTGGGTCAAAAGAAAACATTTAAGCAAGTAGTTCAGGGCTCAGTCATGAAAATGCCTGCTATTGGCTCCTCACTGGGTTGGAATAGAGGTTCTGAACAGGATGCTGGACCCAGAACAATGAATTACTACAACTGAGTTTGTGTTCTATGTCCTCAAAGTAATCTCAGTATCTCAGTTTCCTGTCCTCTTTTCCTCCTCCCAAGAACCTAATGCTTGGTCTTGACAGGAATTAGAAGTGAATCTCAAAGGCAAATGTCAAAATCTCCACTGTTGGTTCCTAGATATCATTAAAGTAATTCAACCCCTTCCGCCATATTGGGAGCTGGAACTCTAGAGAAACACATGCCGCTACATCACCTTCCCCTCCCCCAACTCTTCCCCCATTCCATAAGACTTAAACTTTGGACTGATATGGTATACCCTGTCAGTTGTGACAACGCAATCTGCCTGATAGAGAGGCTGATTTGGTGCCTGCAGCTGGTTTACTTCCTTTTCAAAGCCCTGAATGTGAGTAGACACAATCCCTGCTTTGTGATTAATAATAGTTTCTCCTCTTGTTATCTTACTGCATTAGACTATCCGTTGACATTTGATCTGCAGTCATTAAAGATTTATTGCCATGTTTCTTTCTCCCAAACAACGCACACCCTTCAAATAGAGGGCATTTGAGGACAAGTGGTGTTGGAACCAGAACAATCGACAAAGAATTGTATGTGTCAAGGTTGTGTTACCTTCATCTCAACCCCAGCCTTGAAAAAGATGTTTCATTTCGTTTTCTTTTTTAAGTATTTAAAAAAAAGTGTTTATTTATTTATTTTGAAAGAAAGAGAACGCGTGCACACAGGGGAGGGGCAGAGAGGGAGAGAGAGAATCCCAAACAGGCTCTGCATGAGTAGGCTCCACACCGTCAGCACAGAGCCTGACTCAGGGCTCCATCTCATGAATGGTGAGATCATGACCTGAGCCGAAATCGAAAGTCGGACGCTTAACCGACTGAGCCACTCAGGTGCCCCAAAGAGGTTTCATTTCTACCAGTGCAATGAATCAGATACCCTCAATGACCCTCTCAGTTGAAATAACAATTTTAACGTTAATTAAATAACCTTAATTAAATAACGTTAAATAATCTTAATTAATTAAGATTAAATCTTAAATGTATCACCACACTGACAAAAAAAGAAAGAAATCCAAAGAACTCAAAATGAAGTGAAAGTAGGAGCAGAGATTGGTAAACAAGGACCAAAACTGGTCTTCAACCTGAAAGTGTCTTTGAATCTTGGAAACCTTGAGTTTTGATGGTGGCTTCACAGCGTGTGGAGACAAGAGATACAGTCAAGGGATTATCTTGCATAAACTTGGGCTCTCAGAAGGTACACTCCAAAACTCTTTATGTAGGGAGAATGAGAAATAAACCTTCACATAGAAAGAGATAGTAAGGAAATTGGCCTAAGTTACTCCAGATGACAGGAAAAATCATAAATATTTCCTTAGAATTCACAACCACAAACCCAGGCTTGTAGTCCAAATTCATATCCTGGGTGATCCAAAACAAAAACAAAAACAACCCTCAAGGAGAAATTTTAAACTGATTCTAGGTTGGTGGTAATAACTCAGGTAACTGGCTGAATCAAATTTAATCCTCTCCATGTAAACTTGTCCTCATCCCAGTACTCAAGGATTTGCGACAGGGAAATTTCAAGGAAAACTACAGTCCGTGGTCAAAGTCACAAAATGGAAACAAAGCACACTGAGTGGGAATCAGCAGAACTAACCCACAAAGTCCTCAGATGTTTAAATTTTTAATAACAAGGCATAAGATAGCTAAGTCTAATAGATTTAAAAAAATGAAAAAGAAGCTCAAAAACATTACCAGGGAATAAGAGACTATAAATAACTAATCAGACTTGGAAAAAAATAATAATAATTTCTAGAAATAAAAAGCATTGAATCTTAAAACTCAGTGAGTAGATTGAATAGCAGATGAGACATGGCTGAAGGAAAACTTAGTAAGCTGGAAACTAGGACTGAAAAATTATCTAGAATGTAGCCCAGTAAGACAAAGACATGGACAATAATTAGGAGGCTAAAATAATTCCAAATGCAAATGCATTAATAACGTAGCCTCAAAAATATGGAAGAAAATAACAGGATGAAAAGTAAATGATAAATCAACTACCATAATGGGAGATCTTAACATATATCTCTCAGGAAGGGATAGATTAAAGACATAAAAAATCGGTGAGGATAGAGGAGACAGTTAACAAACTTGATCTAATGTTCATTAAAGGAATACTGCACACAACACAACAATCAGAGAACAAATACTTTCTTCAAGCCTACATGGAATGTTTATGGAAATCTGCCACACGTTAGGTCGTAAGGCTAGTCTCAACAACTTTAAAGGATCTCTTTCAGACAGATTTGTATTCTTTGACCATAATTCAATTAAAATAGAAATATCTGGGACACCTGGGTGGCTCAGTCTGTTAAGCATCTAGTTCTTGATTTTGGCGCAGGTCATGATCCCAGGGTCATGCCGGAGCCCCCCACTGGGCTCTACACTAAGATTCTCTCTCTCCTACTGCCGCTTTTCCCTACTTATGCTCTCACTATATAAAATAACATAAAAGAAAAGAAATGAAATTAGAAGAAAAGAAAAGAATAAAATAAAATAAAATAAAAATAAAATCAGGTAGAATAGTATAGATCATGCTATAGAAACAGCATCAATGTACTAACAACATCTCATATGTTTCCCCAATCCCTGGGGAACTGAGCTCAGAGAAAGGGAGAGAACACAGAGAATTGCAAGCTGCTTTCTTAAATGCTTCCACTCACATTTCATTGACCAAAGTAAGTCACTTGGCTGTGCCTAACGTCAGGGGTCAGTGAAGTGTAATCCTCCCACAGGTCCATGAAGACAGGCACACTGGAAATACTGATGAATATGGTAGTTAATACCAAAACGTTCAGGGGAAAAAACCTTTTACAACTGGAAATTTTGAAACATACTTCTTAAGAGTAAATTCTAACATAAAGGAGAAAACACATAGAACTTAATAATTATTAACAACACTGTATCCAAAATTACAGAAGCAGGTAAAATAGTACTTAGAAGCAATATACAATACTAGCATTTTCTTAGCATTTACTATGACAGGCATTGTTTTATGTGCTCGACATATTTTACTCATTCAATTCTCATAACAACACTTGAGGCAGGTGTCAGTGAGGAACTGAGGCACAGAGGAGCAACCTGAAGCCACACAGCAAGCAAGCAGCAAGAGCCAGGAATTGGACTCAGACAGTCAGGCTGCAGGGTCCATGTGTTATGATTGCAAATGCTTACATTAGAAAAAATTTTAAGGCTCAGAATTAATGCATTAAGAATCTTATTTAAGAAGTTAGGAGGGAATGGGCACCTGGGTGGCTCAGTCAGTTAAGCGTTCGACTTTGGCTCAGGTCAGGATCTCGTGGTTTGTGGGTTCGAGACCCGCGTTGGGCTCTGTGCTGACAGCTCGGGGCCTGGAACCTGCTTCGGATTCTGTGTCTTCCTCTCTCTGCCCCTCCTGGCTCATGCTCTGTCTCTGTCTCTCTCTCTCTCTCAAAAATAAATTAAAAAACATTAAAAAAAAAAAAAGAAAGAAACATAAAAGGGTTCCAGTTGCTCTAGATCTTCAACAACACTTAGGAATGAGTCTTCTTGGAGCACCCGGGTTGACTCAGTAGGTTGAGCATCTGACTTCGGCTCAGGTCACGATCTTGTAGTTCATGAGTTCAAGCCCCGCATCGGGCTCTGTGCTGACAGCTCAGAGCCTGGAGTCTCCTTTGGATTCTGTGTCTCCCTCTCTCTCTGCCCCTCCCCCACTCATGCTCTGTCTCCTCTCTCAAAAATAAATAAACATTAAAAAAAAAAAAAGTTCAGAGGGAAAAAGCAAAACAACCCAAAAAGCAGTATATAAGAAAAGAAAAAATAAAAAGAGTAAAAACTAAGTTGAAAAAGATATAAAAGAGAAAAATCAATCAAATCATAAACTGGGTCTTAAAAACAACTAAAAATATAGACAAATAATATAGATAAGATGCAAGAGAAAAATATGAGGGACTAAAGGGGCAACTAGAGATGCTGTGGAAATGAAACAGTTCAGAAAATACTATAAATAGTTTTATGTCAATAAATTTGAAGTTGTGGAAGTGAATAAAGCCTAGAAAAATACAGTTTGCAAAAACTGACTTCAGAAGACATAGAAACCTGGATAGCTATATAAGTATTGGTTATAATCCAATACTGCATCGTTTATTTTGTTGCTCCAATTGTTCTAGCTTTGGCCATGGAGAGCTCTGAAGGTTTCTGTGTCCCTTTGACATACCCCCCAATGATGGGGGGGGCGGGGCAGCGTTTGAGCACATCCTTACGTTTTTCGCATTGTAAGACACTCCAGGCTCATCTTGCATATTTCCTGCCCAGTCCTAGAATCAGTCATTTCTCCAAAGATTCTTGGATCTGAGCACTGGATGTGCCCATTGCTATTGGGGTAATGTAGAGCCTCTCAACAGACAGAGTTAGGAAAGACATATATGTATGCTATATATGTATATACAGTCATCTATAAGTATTTCTATTTCTATCCACCAGTATTTATGCTAAGCGAGACATGAGTTCATGTTAACCTCTCCAGCTCTCATCCAGAGCCACGTTCCCTTGCTTGTCCTTAACCTCCCTCTCCAATAGTGAGAAATTTGTCTCCCACAATCCATGTTCTCTAAGCAAATAGCTATAATAAATATTAATTAGTGCTTGAATAAGTAAATAACTGAGGGAGAATAGACAACTATCCTCTACAGAAAAATTCCAAATACCTTATAGATACTCCTTCCTCAAGGAGGTAGAGCATAACTCCCTACTCACTAAGTATGGTACACACACTATGCCTTCTTTTTAGAGTACAGGATGGGAAGGGGTGAGAAATGTAACTTTGCAGTGGAGAAACCTGACGAACACTACCTCAGCTAGGTGATCAAGGTTGCCATTATCAGTGATAAGTAATGCTAATAGCATACACTTTTTTTTTCAATATATGAAATTTATTGTCAAATTGGTTTCCATACAACACCCAGTGCTCATCCCAAAAGGTGCCCTCCTCAATACCCATCACCCATAGCATACACTTTTAACGTCATGTGATGAAAATGGCATTTTACCTCTGTGGTCCTCTTCCTGAAAACCCATAACTCCTGTCTAACATGAAAAAAACAAACAAACAAACATTAGACAAACGCAGTCGAAGGACATATTACAAAATACTTGACCAGTACTCCTTAAAACTGTCAATGTCATCAAAAACAAGGAACGTCTGAGGAACTGTTATGGTCTAGAGGAGATTTGATGGCGAAGCATAATGTTGTATCCTGGATGGGATCTCAAAACATAAAAACTAAGGCAAACTGAATAAAATACAGACTTTAGATAGTAACAATGTACTAATATTTGTTTATCAGTTGTGACAAATGTCCTGTAGTAATGTAAAATGTTTCTAGGAGAAACTGGGCATAGGATATATAAGAACTGTTTCTGATACTCTTACAACGTTTCTATAAATCTAAAACTACTCAAAAATAAAAGCTTCATTGGGGTGCCGGGATAGCTCAGTCAGTTAAGTGTCCGACTTTGACTCAGGTCATGATCTCGTGGTTCGTGGGTTCAAGCCCTGCATTGGGCTCTGTGCTGACAGCTCAGAGCCTGGAGCCTGCTTTGGATTCTGTGTCTCCCTCTCTCTCTGCCCCTCCCCTGCTCACACTCTGTGTCTCTCTCTCTAAAAATAAATAAACTTAATTGGGGCGCCTGGGTGGCTCAGTCGGTTAAACGTCCGACTTCGGCTCAGGTCACAATCTTGCGGTCCGTGAGTTCGAGCCCCGCGTCGGGCTCTGGGCTGATGGCTCAGAGCCTGGAGCCTGCTTCCGATTCTGTGTCTCCCTCTCTCTCTGCCCCTCCCCTGTTCATGCTCTGTCTCTCTCTGTCTCAAAAATAAATAAAACGTTAAATAAATAAATAAATAAATAAATAAATAAATAAATAAACTTAAAAAAAATGTTAAGTTCATTGAATGTTTAAAACGGGGTATTTCTTTAAAAAAGAGTAAAAGAAAAAACTAAAAAAGAAAAAACTACTAATTTTGACTGTATTAGAACAGAGAACTTCTTTTTATAAAAAGACACCATCAGAAGAGTAAAAAGACAGGCCAAAGAGCGGAACAAGATATTTGCCACACAGACAACCAAAAAAGGATCATTATCAAGGATATATAAAGAACAACCACGAGTCAACGAGAAAAATACAAACAGCAGCATACAAAGACGATCAGAAGACTTGAATAGGCATTTCACAGTAAACACAAATGGTCCATAAACATATGGGGAGAAAAAGTCCAACTTCCTCGGTAATCAGGGAAATGCAAATTAAAACCGGAATAGAACACCACTTCGTATCTCCCAAATTAAAAAGTCTGTCACCTCAAGTTTGAGTATAACTGTGGGGCAATCAGAACTCTTATTCACTGCTGAAGGCAGGGTCAATTGGAGCTACCATAAGGAAGAGTTTACTTCTACCTAGTGAGGCTTAACATGCTCAAGCTTTATAAGCCAGCAAAGGCACCCCTAGCTAGATAGTTTCCAGAGAAACTCTTGTTCGTGTGCACCAGGATAAAGGTACAAAGACGTTCACTTAAAAAAATTATTTACAATAGCGAAAAGCAAACAAACAAAAAATCACTGGAGGAAAACAGATCTCCATCAATGGCATAGTGAATAGGTAAATTGTGGTATGTCCAAAGAAATGGAACACCATACGGCAGTAAAAAATGAAGACACCCCAACAGCACATATACACATGGGTGAATTTCAAAAATAGGATATTGAGCAAAAGAGGCAAGTGACAGAAGAATATGTACAGAACGGTTTCATTTATTTAATGTCCCCCAACATGCAAAATTATATCATCTAATAGTCAGAGTTAAAAACACAGGTGGCAAGGGGCACCTGGGTGGCTCAGTCGGTTGAGCGTCTGACTTCGGCTCAGGTCACGAGCTCGCAGTTCGTGAGTTCGAGCCCTGCGTCGGGCTCTGTGCTGACAGCTCAGAGCCTGGAGTCTGCTTGGGATTCTGTGTCTCCCTCTCTCTGCCCCTTCCCCACTCATGCTCCATCTCTCTCTGTCTCTCAAAAATGAATAAACGTTAAAAAAATTAAAAAAAACACACAGATGGAAAAACTATAAAGACAAAGAAATTATTAAAACAAAGTTTAGAATGATGGTGACCTGTCAGGGGAGGAGTCTTCAGGGGGCTTTTGATGTACTTATACGATCCTCTTCTTTTTTTTTTTTTTTTTTTTTTTTTTAGTTTTTTAAAAATTTTAGTTTGTTTATTTTTGAGGGAGAGCAAGCAGGGGAGGGGCAGAGAGACAAGAAGAGAGAGAGAATCCCAAGCAGGCTCCTCACTGTCAGCACAGAGCCTGATGTGGGGCTCGAACCCTGGAACCGTGAGATCGTGACCTGAGCCGAAACCAAGAGTTGGACGCTTAACTGACTGAGCCCCCCAGGCGTCCCCTGTCCTCCTTCTTAATCTCGGTACTGGTATTCATTGTAATGGCAGTACTGGTATTTAACTGTGCATACAATAATACATTCTTGCACCCATTATACATGTAACCATTAGTCAATAACAGCTAACTAGCTTCATGAAAGACGTGCTGATGAGCAAGCTACGTAGACGCATTGCTGGCGGTGGGAGTGAGCTGGGAGCATTTACTCGGTAGAATCTCCGCATTCTCTCACTCGGACAGACTCCATTATCCAATATACCCAATTTCTCATTTAAAAAACTGTTTTTAATGTTTATTTATTTTTGAGAGAGAGAGACAGAGCGCGAGAGGGGCAGAGAGAGAGAGAGAGACAGAATCTGAAACAGGCTCCAGGCTCTGAGCTGTCAGCACAGAGCCCAACGAGGGACTTGAACTCAGGAACAGCGAGATCATGACCTGAGCCAAAGTCGGACGCTTAACCGACTGAACCACTCAGGCGCCCCCTCAATTTCTCATTTTACATGTGTGTTTAAAAGTCTTCATTTTCCATCTGGTCATTCCAGGTGAGTGTCAGTGTCACCTTCCCCAACGTTTCTGGGCACATGCTTCCTCCTGAGGCTGCACGATCAGATCTGCTCTACACCATTCCCATCAGGACTGGGCTTGTTGATGCCTGGACCTGTCTCTGCATTCCCAGGCTGCAGGCTCTGCTTTCCAGATCTGTCCTGTTACCCAAGGCTGAAGGCCTCCTTGTTTCACGTGAACTTCTAGTCGCCTTCTTCTGTAGGAATCTTGCCCGCTCACGACATCCCAGCCTTCTTTTTGTTCTGCTGTTTGTATTCTTTCCCTCTCAAGACAAGAAAAAAGTTTGGTTTAGTTTAGTTAAGTTTAGTTTAGTTAAGTTTAGTTTAGTTAAGTTAAGTTTAGTTTAGTGTATCCTAACCTGAGATTCCTTTTCCCCACCTTAACTTCAAATTCAAAAGTTAATGATCAATGTTTTGCCTCCCTGTTTTGCAGGTATAGCATCGTGATTAAGTGTTATGATTCTGGACTCAAAGTGATCTAAGTTTGAATCTTAGACCTGCGATTTAACAATTGCCACCTTGAGCTATTAATTTGACCACCTGCTTGCCCAGCTTCTTCATTTATATAATAGGGATAATGGGTTTTTCCCACTTCAAACTGTGCCATGAACGTTAAATTAAAAATGCACACTGGGGTGCCCTGCTGCCTCAGTCAGTTAAGCATCCGACTCTTGGTTTCAGCTCAGGCCATGATCTCACAATTCGTGGGTTCAAGCCCTGCGTTGGAATCCCTGCTTGGCATTCGCTCTCTCCCTCTCTCTCTCTGCCCCTCCCCCACTCACACTGTCTCTGTCTCTCTCAAAATAAATAAACTTTTAAAAATGTACACAAAGCACTTAGCAGGTTGTCTGAAATGTAGCAAGCACTCAATAAGCGTCAGATATTATCCCTTTGTTTTTATCTTAATATCACTGATCTGTTTTGAAAGCTGTCTTCTTCATGGTAAAATTATTTTTTGTTTGCCTTTCTGGACTCTGAAACAGTCTTTTCCCTTAAATTTCTTACCTTCCTGCAGTCACTTCCACTACCTTGGCATCACAATGAGATTCCAGGAAGTTAAACTGAAATCTACCCAGATAGATGGGGAGCCTGCCCAGGTCCTAACAGGCCCTTGAGTGCCCAGAACATTCTATACTACTTTTCAATAATTCCCTGCAGTGCCACATCCTTCTGCTAGTTTTTTTTCTTTCTTTTTTTTTTTAACGTTTATTTTTTTTTTTTTGAGAGACAGAGAGGGATAGAGCATGAGCAGCAGTGGGGGGCGGGCAGGGGGGGAGGGCAGAGAGAGAGAGGGAGACACAGAATCCAAAGCAGGCTCCAGGCTCCGAGCTGTCAGCACAGAGCCAGACAGGGGGCTCGAACTCACCTACTGTGAGATCATGACCTGAGCTGAAGTCTGAGGCTTAACCGACTGAGTCCCCCCAGGTGTCCCCCTTCTGCTAGTCTTGAGCTCCTTTCTGATCTCTGACTTCAATCCCTTTTACTGGGGTCATGGCCATTGGCTTATTCTTTCCTCAGTGGCCTTAATCTTTACCTCTCTGGGACTAGCTGAAAATTCTCCATCCGCCTTGCTCTTCTCTCATCCATACAGATGAATCATAATTGGCTTGTCTCTCCTTTCCCTTTTTCTGTCATCCATTGACATGGATTTCAAAACCTTTTTAGGATGTAATAAAAAAGAGCCAACATTCAAGAAGCTTTGGCACTAACATATTTAAAACTTACAAAAATAAGAATCACACGCATTAATACATTACATAAATAACCTTTCATAAACTTAAAATAACCTCTGACAACCAGGACTTGTTTTATCATTAAAATAAACATCAAAAGAGGAAAGAAAAGAACGTACTCTCCTGTGTGCTAGAGGAAGTCTGCGGTTTCACTTTTGAGCTTTATTCTGTTGGAATAAATCCCTGTTCGAATGCAAATTCCTCCAAGAGGATGCAAATATTCTGAGAGAGATCATGCTTCAGGCTGGGTTTTCAGACTATGATCCCCAGCTTTCTAGTTCTATGGGAAGTTAATACATGTTTTTAGACTGGAAAAGTCTTCTACGGTCAAATAAGGTGGGAAACGCTGGGTAAATACCTAGCTGTAGACAACAAGGTCCTGAATGATGTGGCCCCTCCCTACCTCAGATCTCACCTTGTACTGGTCCTGGATCTCTCTATTCCAGGTGCAACTGCCCCTCATCTTTCAGACCCCCAACACGGAAAGGCTCACTCCAACCTGAGAATTGTTGCATTTGCTAACCCCTCTGCCAGGGACACTCTCCCCAGATCTTCGCAGAGCTGCTTTCTTCTGGTCAATTCGGGTCTCAGTTCAAATGTCGCGTCCGCAGAGGGGGTCTTTCCTGACCATACCATTTAAAGTAGATACCCCACCACCACCACATCACTCTTCACAGCAGTCTTTAACTGTTTTACTTGTGTGTTATCTGCTCCCCCAATTAAAACAGAAAACCATACGTGTTCTATTTATTGCCAGAGCTCTGGTGACTAGAATAACATCTAGTACACTGTAGACACTCAACAAATATTTGAATGAATGAATGAATGAATGAATGAATCAGTCAATCAATCAGGATTACATAGATTTCTTCAATACAGGACTTCTCAGGGCCTTTCATATGTGAATCCACGTTAGAACTCTTCACGCAGAAGATGTAGTATGCAGAGTTTTCCAAACCTGAGTGCTCCCCAGAGCATCTAATGGAAAACTTTTTCATTGTTTGTGATTTGGAGACACTGCCTCGTTTGTAAACGACTATATACCCAGATGGATTTTAATTTCTGTCTCTTTCTAATTTAGAGGATTAGAGAATCCAGACAATCCATGAGGCTGTAAACAGAGGGAAGCTGTATGGACAATGGCAGCGGGGGTGGAAGAGATCCCAGAAGTAGCAGGTAGAGACCTTTGCCCCACGTGGACCCCAACATCTAGATCATTAGATCTCTCTTAAGATGTATCTTTGAACTGAGGTCTTGCTCAGCCCAACCCTATCTAGTGTTGGACGCACTTGCTTCTGCTGAAGCTTTATTTATAAACAGGAAGGTTGCCACCCTCAATAAAAACAGAGTCACACACACCTAACATACACAACTTTAATAAATGCTCCAAATTACCTCCTGCCGGTGAATTAGAATATAACTAGCAAGGATGTTATTTTGTAACTAACGAGGATTCCTGCCTCACTGACATTATGGCTCTTCCTTATCTGAATGTCTCAGCAATTTCCTTCTTGCTGCATCCACCAAGGACTGAGATCAGGGCAGACTGGGATAATGCCAGGGAGATAGTTTTCTCCACTTTCTATCTGCTGGAGAGAGAATACTGAAATGTTCTCGAAAAGGTCTTCCCGAACTTCTTGACTGCTGCCAGAGGAACTGGGGAAGGAGAAGGGCATGGGGGTAGCTGAAGAGAGGACGCTGCTTGCTGGGGGGGGGGGTTAAAATAACACCTCATTCTCCATCTTGGATGAACTGTAAACAGGTTCGATATTTTAATTTGCTTGAAAAATGCTTTTGCGAAACACTTCTAAATTGGCTTAACAGCTCAGAGGAGAGAAAGTGATTGTTACAGAAATCAAGCCCCAATTAAACCATGTACTAGCTGCAGAAGTACTATAATTGAACTTAAAATGCAGGTATTATGATTTTTTTCTGGAAGAAGCTATCAAAAACTGTCAACAGTGGGTGAGGGATGTATGAAGGGAACTTTTTACTCTCTGGCTTTCTGTTCCACCTGAGTTTTACCATATACACATATTACATTTATTATTCTCTTATTTTTTATTTTTATTTATTTATTTTAATATTTATTTATTTTGAGAAAGAGAGAGTGGTGGAGGGGCAGAGAGAGAGGGGTACAGAGGATCTGAAGTGGGCTCCATGCCGAGAGCAGAGAACCCAACGTGGGGCTCAAACTCATGAGCCGTGAGATCATGACCTGAAGTCGGACGCTCAACCGACTGAGCCACCCAGGTGCCCCTATTATTTTTTTTAATGTCGATGCATAAAAAGGATGACTTCTCTTACCTGGGTGGCCTCTCTCCATTTTGGTACTTAGATCTGGGGTAAGAAGAAGGAAGAAATGGGAACTCGTAGGAAGAACCAGAAAGGACCATCTTTCCCGCAGGAACTCCTGCGGGAGTTGGGACCTAGCTAAGCCCTGGGTTTGGTGTCACTTGCCTTATCTGAAGTGTGTGGCAATCCATACTTTATTACTGAAAAAGAGAAGGACTGTGTTAATGGGATCATTGCTAGCCCCCTCCCCCCTCCTCGCCTGGTAGAATACAAGCAAGAACTCATATACCCTATTGTTGAAAAGGATGATTCTCCAGATAGAAAAGGATTGGATTTTTCTCATTTCCCTCAGAACCCTGATGCTAAACTCAGAGACCTTGCCTGGTTTACATCTATCTGAACGGGAAAAATGCCCACACCTCCCAGACTGTGTCCTTTGTGGCCTGTCCTCCTGGTCCCTGCCCTGTAAGGGTGGGAATGACCACTGGGCTTACACAATTTGGGATCAACTTCTTGAATTGGTTCTTTTGATGAATAGACTGTGCACTTTGCTAGGAAACAAAGGTATAAAAACATTAGTCCTTGCCTCCTGGGGTAGTTAAGAGGTGTGGAATCTAAAACTTTTCCAAATCAAGTTTGAAAAGGAAGAAGGAGAAGGAGGAGGAGAAGGGGTTTAAGAAGAAAAAAAAAAAAACTTAAAAAAAAATGAAGCAGTCCTAGTATCCTTGATATCTTTAGAGGAGTGTAGCCTTTAAACCAGGTGACCTTTCACATACTTGTCACTATGTCTTTATAGCGTCTACCTAGTCCAACCTCCCTCTCTCCCTTCCTTCCTTTCTTTCTACAAATGTTTATTGAGCACCTACTAAGTGATACGCATTGGTGTAACAGAAGGTACAAAGATGAATAAGACAGGTTCCCATTGTCAAACTGCTCGTTAAGACGATGTGATAAGTCTAATGGAGTGCCAGTACAGTGCTAGGAGAACAGTTAGGTCTGAGGAAGGCTTTACAGGTGTGATAACATTTGAACTCAGGAAAGAAGGTATGGTGAACAGAATTTTAAGATGGTCCCCACGACCTTTAACCCCTGGTGTTACTCCCAAGATGATATGTGGCAAAAGGGAAATTATCCATGTGTGCCTAATCTAATCACAGGGGCCCTTGGAGAGCCGAGGCTTTTGTCCAGCTGGCAGAAGAATAAACCAGAGAGATCTGAAGCACGAGCAAGACTTGACATGCCACCGCCGTCTGGAATATGGAGGGACCCCCCCTGAGAAGGAATGCGGGTAGATTTAAGGAGCTGTGAGACACCCCGCTGACAGCCAGCAAGGAAACGGGAACCTCAGTCCTGCAGCCACAAGGATATGAATTCCAAAAGCCTGAAGGAGCCTGGAAACAGATTTTCGCCTAGAACATCCAGATAAGAGCCCACTGTGGCCAAAGCCTTGATTTTGGCCTTGTGAGGCTCTAACTAGAGAATCCAATGAAGCCCACCTGGACTTCAGACCTAAAGAACAGGGAGATCACAAGTGGGTGTTGTTTTAAGCCGTAACATACATGATACTTACTACACAGCAAAAAGAGTCTCTATTCAGAGGGAACAGCAGGAGCAGGATGATATGTGAGTGCTCTGAGCCTTTGGGGGAGAGCAAGTAGCTCTGAAACTCAGGGTGGAAGGATGCACAGAGAGGGGCATGGGAGGTCTACCAAGTTGAGTTTGAGCCAGATTGGCAAAGTCATTGAATTTCATGCATGTCAAGGAGTGTGGGCTTTATTATTTTTTTTTAGTTTATTTATTTATTTTGAGAGAGAAAGAGAGAGCATGGAGGAGGGGCAGACAAAGAAAGAGAATCGCAAGCAGGCTCCACACTCAGCATGGAGCCTGATGCAGGGGCTCAATCTCACAATGGTGAGATCATGACCTGAGCCGAAATCAAGAGTCAGACGCTTAACCGCCTGAGCCACCCAGGCGCCCCTGGACTTTATTCTTGAGCACTGCTTCTTCCTCCCCTTTCCACCCCAGCTCCTTCATCTCCTGCCCAGCATGGAAATACTCCTCTTATTTGACTAATGTCTGGGATGTCCATAGAGTTTTTTTATGCTTCTCTCTTTCTTTTCTGCTTAATACCCACCTGCTCATCACTTCTGGTGTTATTCCTTTTCAGGTGGGTGATGCCCAGTCCTGCCTGATGATGTGATGGGAAAAAAGATATAACTATGTGGCCAGAGCCTTGGCGATGTCCTTCTGCCCAACTCCACCAATGTCCACCACCAGGTCCTTTTGAAGGGGACTGGTTGATGGTGAGAGGGAGTGAAATCAGCTTCCCTAAATGGAAGGAACAGCGTGGACCAGAACCTGGAGCCTCATTTGGGCAGTATCAGAAAACGTACAGGCTGCAAGGCTCTGACCAGTGACTCAAGGGTCCTATTAGAGAAGTGCTATCTGTTCAGAAAATGGGGGAGGTGAGATGCATTAGCCAGGGCCCTAACAGGAAAGTAATTCACCCCCACAGGGTCAAATGAAGAGACTTTGAAGAAAGGTCAGTTAACAGATGTGTGGGCAAGGTTAAGGGAACAAAAATGGCATGTGGAAATGGCAGGAAATCATTACCACCTCGACTTCTGGGGCCCAAGGGATAAGGGAAGAAATAGTAATCAGAGCCCAACGAGAGCTGGAATCTCAAAGAGTGGGCTACCTGGTGGGAACTGAAAACCACAAAGGCATGGAACTATTGCCAGAGAATTATTTTGAAGTAGGAAGAAGTAGGGGGAAATACCCAGCCTCTTTCTCCTCCCCCTGATCCTTTGAAAGTGCCTCTCCTGGCTGGACCCAATCAGAAGCCAGTAGGCGAGGGGGCCCAGGGAGATGTGGTCCAGAGGGGTCAGCCTCCTGGGGCATATAAGATAGCAAAGAAAGATGGATAATGGATCTGAGAGACAGTAAGAGTGAGGAACAGAGAATGATCAGCGTATAGGGGGACCAAGAAGCCCATTGGCCTTGCCACAACATTGACTTTGCCATGACCTGGGCCATGTATGGGCTCAATCATGACCACTTTGAACCCTTGAATCCTTTCTATGGCTACCCTGTTGCTGGTGGGGACCAGAGGAGAGACAATATGAAAGGGGGAAAGATCCCATGACAACAAACCTCACATCTTGGCCCTCCAGTCCAGAGACCCTCTGTGAGTACAATCACCTCCCATAATAGGAGAGGGTTTGGGAGAACAAACACAGGGGTATCATATGTCATTGTGGAAGCTTCTAACCCAAGGACATTAGGGGCTTCCCAGAGATGGCAGCCTGAACTATTTAGGGTTTACATACTCAGAGTGGTGGGAAACCATGTGTAGAGCTGTGGACTGTACTGACAGTTTCTGTCGGGGCTGTAAGGCTGCGTTTTGGAAGGAGAGGGGCAGCAAAGAGATCACATAGGGGAAGGATGTGGTTAAGTCCTTCTTTCGGGGCACGGCTTATTATCTTTTGGGTCGAGAAAATTACAGGGCATTGATAAATTTACTAGGACAGCAAGAATCACACTATTTTTTTTTCCAGCTTTACATAAGGACATTCTTTTCCCAAAATATTCTCGTTGGGCTTAGAATGAGCCTAGGAAAGTTTCTAACCAATTAGAGACTTAAAACTTAATTCTGATGAAGAGCCATGGTCACTACTATTAGGACGGAGTCTTTGGGCAACCCAAATCCCACTACACATACCACCAGGCTTCCTTGCCCAGTTTAGGCAACCCCCTGCTCCCTCGCAACATTGGGCTCAGGAAGGTTAAGTATTCTGTCTCCCGTCTGGCCTAACCTTACAGCTGGCCCAGTGCCCTGGGCTCACTGAGGCAAGCTTCTCTGGCCCAGTGGGGACGTTAAGGACCAGGTTAGCGACCGTGAGCAAAGACAAGCCCAGATGAAGGGCCAGGGAAGGTGTCAGGCACGAGAGAGGACTCACCCTCTGGCTGAGTGCAGTCTTCCCTCCCTCCAGATGATGCTGAGTGGCCTGGCCCACCGGCCCTGGGTCTGGACACTGGGCTCTCTCCCTCAACCTCAAGCAACTGGCCAGGGCTGTCCTTCCCAGGAACGCAGACTGTTTACTCTACCCCCATGGCCCAAATTCCCTCTTGAGCCCAAAGAAAGCCCCGACAGCAAGGTCTGGCCCCAAACTTACACAATCAGGCCCTCTTCTCTGGGTCCCCAGACACAGGGGAGACCAGGCCAAGACAGGCGTGGGAGGCCCGGGTCAGCGTGGCCAGTGGGGAGGGTGAAAGATGACCCCCCAGACCACGCTGCCCTGTGGTATCTGCAGCCTGCCTGAGACTGCAGGCGAGACACACACAGAGGCGTCACGGCCCCTGCCATCCGGCCCTCCATGGCTCCCCAGGGACTCCTGGAGCCAATGGACTTGGCGTGAAGCCTTCAGCCAGACTCTGTATTCATTAAATGCAGGCTGGGAAGATGGGTGGGGGGACAGAGGCTGGGCAGGGATGACAGCCATCATCAGACCTTCGCTGCTTTGATGCTGAAAGATAAACTAAGGGCCAGACGCGGCTTAGAGTTTAATAGCTTCACTCTAAGTGAGAGAAACCCCTCCCACCCCGTGAACAAAGTTGGAGATCTCTGGGTACCATCAGTGCCTCCATACTTGCCCTAACCCCCAACTTCAGCTCCTAAGTTTCCCGAAGAACAGATGCTTTCTCCTGGAGGCACCAGGTGCTGGGGTGCTCTCGTTGCCAACAAGCCAGCTTTCAATTTCCTAACCTCACTTTGTTAAGTTCAGGCCCCCCCACCACGCACACCTCCGCCCGATTACACACGTCACCTGCCGTGGCGGGAATCAGTAATCGGGCAATTACTCTAACTGCCGGGTGCCGGGTTGAAGGGACCCACCCACACACCCGCTGCTGAGATACTTTCTTCCAGAGCTCTGAGCGGGGCTGATGCCTGGGTGCTTTGGGGGAACTTGGTGTGCCCTCTGCCCCCAGTGACTTCCCTCCCCACCCCACGGGAGAAGATAGGGCTCAAGGCAAGTCAAGGGAAGCAGAGGGCACTTCCCTGTGTCCAAGATGCTATAGACAAACTTTGAGTCTGTCTCAGCCAGCAAGTGGGCAGCACAGGGGTGATGTCTTCACAGAGTCCACCCAAAGATCTGGGTTTGTGCAGAGCTGCCCGAGACACATATCACTGTATGCTGTGGTCTGCTGCCCCCAGCCCGGGGTTCTTGCTGCCCTGTTCCCAGGGCCAAGAATGCTATCCGTATCTAGCTGTGTCCATCCAGGTCAGTCTGGACCAACTGATGCTCAGTAGCTTGATTATATCTGCACGTGCCTGGGGATGAACAGAAGTAGAGGAGGAAGTTACCAAGTGAGTATATGCCCCCCCTCCTGTTGTAGATAAGAGCCAAAAAGCTCACTTAGGATTAGCACATGTGGAAGCTTTGATCTCTTAGCTCAATTAGTGGAAGGTGTTGTATGGATGGGTCCGCCCACATAGTTACTGCCTTTTATCGCATCCTGGAGTACTGAAAAATTGGTTTATTGGCCATAAGTCATTGTTTAGAAATTGTTTCGGTGTACCCAAAGGTCACTGATTTATGTGCACGTATATTTTTAATGGGGTTGTTTGGTTCCTAAGCATAGATTATAGTTTCTGAGAACCCTCTTGTTACCAAGAAAACCTGGCCCCTTTGTTTCCTCCCACACCCAGCAGGAAGGCTTTCAAGCAATGACGACCATCCCCTGCCCCACCCCCCAAGCAGGGTCTCTGCCGAGCTGGTCTTCAGATCCTGCAAGTTCAATACCGATTGGATAGTGGCCATGGCCCTGATGATACTCATAGGTAAAGTCCCCTTTATGACTCCTACCCCAGACTCTGTCACTCTGTTGTCCCTGTACTTCACCTGGCACC
Source organism: Panthera leo (assembly GCF_018350215.1). Classification (NCBI taxonomy): domain Eukaryota; kingdom Metazoa; phylum Chordata; class Mammalia; order Carnivora; family Felidae; genus Panthera; species Panthera leo. The sequence continues at coordinate 74,428,661 of NC_056685.1, forward strand.
TGATCAGGCTCTAAGAGAGGCCCCTTTTGCCTAGCCAGGGGGTAGTGTGCCATGGTGGAAAGGTTAGGTGCTCTTTTGCTCACCAGGTCTCCTGGGCCCCCTTTGACTTGCCCACACTGCACCACCACCACCTGAAGGCTCCTGACCTGCTGCATGCACACCAGGGCCCCTGCCTGGGCTTTTCCCAGACCACGGACATGGCCTCCAGTTTCCAACCCCTAAGCCACTAGGGTGGGACTTTCAGAAATGATACCACCTCCCGATTCAAGCTCAGCTCAGTCTTATGAGGTCGAACCTCAGGTTGGATGGGGAGAGAGCCTGGACACCTCAAGCCCAACCCCTTGCGGGTGGGAAATATAGGACTCACAAAGAAGCAAATGTGGCTTCATGAATCTCCCACACGGACACCATTTGGACACTGGATCAGTATTGCTACCTGCCCTTCGCCTCTCCTCACCCTCACCCCAAACATCAGAGCAAAATTCTCTGCCATCAGTTTATGCTGGAGCCAGCATAGAAACTTGTGGGCGTGTGTGTGTGTGTGTGTGTGTGTGTGTGTATGTGAGCATCTGTGCGTGCAAGAAGGGGGGTTGTGGAGGCAAATATCATATAGGAAAAGCCACAGTGACACAGGACAGGAGGACAGAGGAAAGTCCAGGTGGACAAAGCCTGGGAGAACAGAGGGTTTGGTTCAGACTTGAAGGTGTCAGTGCTGAAACAGGTCCACACACTTGTGGGTCCCTCCTATGTGCTGAAGGAAATGGATGCATGAGTACAGTGCCCTTCTGTGGATTGTGGGAGCCAAGCAGTGGGGGATGGAGCCACACAGGACAGATCCAGGGTCAACAGATGCAGGTGGCAGTGAGGATGACTGCATCTTACACAGCAGATAAAGAGAACACAAGTGCAGGTAAAGTAACTTCCAGGGCCAGGACTCGGGAAAATTGTGAGAGAGTAATTCGTGTTGGCTTTCCTGGGACTGGCAATGTCATTCCCAGTTCCTCTGGGCACCTCTGCCAGGCACGCTAGAAAAGTGAATGTGGACAATGCTGACAGACACATCGTATCTGCTAAAGGACGGAGACTGTCAGAGTTTCAAAAGTCAATGTATAGTTTGTTCATAATTCACGGTAACACAAACATGTTGTAAGTGAAGTGATATAAAAAGAAAGTTGGGATAGCAATATTAATGTCAGCGATAATAATAGTAATTAATAATTAATATCAAATGGATTTTAAAGCAAGAAAAAATACAAGCACTATAGGGATCAAGAGGATCATTACTTAAAGAAGCTATACCTGGGAAGATACACTAGGAACTAAATCTTCATGCATTGAGCAAGATGGTCTTGACATACATGAAGCAAAAATTGACAGAATTATAAGGAGAAGTTAAAATATCCAAAATGAGGAGCACCTGGCTGGCTCAGTCGGTAGAGCATGCAACTCTTGATCTCAGGGTTGTGAGTTCAAGCCCCACGTTGGGTATAGAGACTGCTTAAAGATAAATTTTTTTTATCAAAAAATATTTTGGGGACACCTGGGTGGCTCAGTCGGTTGAACACCTGACTTCGGCTCAGGTCATGATCTCACAGCTCATGGGTTTGAGCCATGTGTTGGGCTCTGGGCTGATGGTTCAGAGCCTGGAGCTGCCTTCAGATTCTGTATCTCCCTCTCTCTCTGCCCCTCCTCTGCTCGCACTCTGTCTCTGTCTCAAAAATGAATAAACATTAAAAAAATTTTTTTTTAATTTTTAAGTGTATTTATTTTGAGAGAGGGCATGGTGGGGAGTGGGGGGTAGACGGGCAGAGAGAGAGAGGGGGAGAGAGAATCTCAAGCAGGCCCCACACTGTCAACACAGAGCCTGATGCAGGGCTTGATCTCACGACTGTGAGATCATGACCTGAGGTGAAATCAAGAGTCAGATGCTTAACTGACTGAGCCACCCAGGCACTCCAAAAATAAAATCTTAAAAAAAAAAAAAAAACACCTTAAAACATCCAAAATGAGAATGGGAGATTTCCATTTATCTTTTCCAGAAACTCAAAGCTCAAAAAGTCAAAACTTGAATAACAACATAGATCAGAAATCATAAAAATAGAAATTTAAATCTTGATCTGAAGGACATATTTAAAGCCTTGCATCCCCAAACTGGAGAATACATGTTCTTTTCAAGAACATATGACAAAATATTTACAAAAATGGACCATAAAGCAACTCTCAAAAAAAAGACCCCCAATTTTTTTTCTATATTCTGTGACTACAATGATGTAAAATACAAACTCAATCTCAAAAGGATAAATAAAATCTTATTTGGCGAACTTTAAGTACTCTCCTAAATAATTTATAGGTCAAAGAAAAATAATTATAGTTATGAAAGTTATAACCAAATAATAACAAAAACAATACACATCAAACTTTGTGGATGCAGCAAAAATAGTCTTTACTGGAAAACATACAGTTTAAGATACATTGATAATAGCATAAGATTGAATGTTAATGAACTACATATTCAATTAAAGCCTCAAGAGGACATTCAGAGAAAGCAGAAACAGAAACAAAAGCAAAGATAAATGAACCAGGAGACAAACTCAAAAGCTGGTGTCTGAGATTACTGAAACTGACAAACTTAATATGAAAAATAAAATGGCAAGATTCATCAGGACAGAAAAAAGAAAGAGGTGGCGGAAACAGACTTCAGGTCACCTAGAGATGGTGCAGATAGATATAAGCTGAGGGACTCTGATGGCCTTGGAAGAAACACATCTCCCGCTCCCCTCCCATCTGGCCATGTGTTGCCCATGTTTTTATTTATCTTTGTATCTTCGTTGGCTAGCTGTCTCATACATGATAGATATTCAGTGGGTCTGTTGTCTGAAATCAAATTCCCTTCTTGAGCAGACAGTGCCTGGCCCCAGTGTTGGACCAAACAGTCCATGGACAGAGCCATCAAGAGATCACACGTCACTGGTTGTTCGTCACGTTAAATAAAGCACCTAAGTTTTGGAACACCATACTTTAAAAATAAAAATTAAAAAATATATATATAAACAAATCAAGGTTATCATTATAGTAATATTCTTCTCCCTTACTTGGATGAGCCTGGCCTGAATAAGGGAGAGAAGTATAGAGTCTAGCTGGGGCAGAGAAAGGGGAGAGAATGATCTTCGTTGCCCAGGACGCTCAGAGACTGTGTTCTATATGTGAGCCCCAACTGCTAAGCTGTTGAGGGGTCAAGGAGGCCGAGAACCCCTGGTTGATAATGACGGCTGTGCCCAAGCTCTATATGGCCAGGCAACCCGGATGTGCCAGATTTTCACATCAGTCTTTGAAATCAGAGGGTTGGTCTCAGACTTCACAAACATCCAGCATGGGTCAGGAGCAAGAGCCAGAAGGCCCACGGCAAGGAAGGAATACTTCTGGCTGGAAATGGAAAATGGCAAGGCATACAGAGGCAGGACACTGATGTCTAGGACTTCAGAGGTAGTAGAGAGGCCTCCTGACCCCTTCCAAAAACACCACCCTCTCCAGGCCCTGAGGCTTAAACCACTCCTCTGTGGTTCTACCCCCCCACCTTGGCTTTGTCCCCTGAAGAGAGGTCACCCCTAAGCCTTATCAGCCATTGCTAACTCTGTGAATTCGAGGGTCAGATGCTTTCCCCACTTGAGGTTTGACGGGGGTGGGTTGGGTGGAGTGAGTTGAGGGCAGCAGGGCGTGAGGACACTGGCTGCCTGAGGGAAAAACAGGGATTCAAAACCGCCTAGTGCAGAGTTCTGCCCAGGGCCAGCCCTGAGTTTGTGGTGAACTAAAGGGAGAGCCCACAGGCTGGGAGCCAGATGCCTTCCGGATGCCCCAGCGCAGCTGGAAGCCATGTGGCCTCTGTGGGTCAAGGGCCAGGAGCGCAAGCAAAACAGCAATCAAAGGGCGGAGGGAGACACACACAGAACATCTGGCTCTGCAAATAACAGCTTCCCGGGAAGCGGCTTCACGTGAGTGCGCAGTGGACCCGGGGTGAGGATGCGCACAGCTATCACTCCATCATCTACCTGCCAGGTCAGCAGCAGCGGGGAGTCTTTGAAGGCAAAACCCGGCAACCCCAAAACAGTAATAACACACGTTTGTAAGGCACTTTACAACACGGACAGGGCTTTCAGATGTGTTATCTTCTATAGCTTCACAACATCCTCTGGGAATATGTATTTAAGACTGTTTTTATTTTGCAAAAGAGGAAACTGAGGCTCAGCAAAGATAAGAAACTACGACAGAGCCGGGACTTCTCGCTCAGCCCCATATAGTTTATGCCTTTGCTTCTCAAAGTGTGGTCCACAGACCAGCAGGATCAGCCTACCCTGGGAGCTTGCTAGAACTAAGGAAACTCAAACCCAGACCTTAGTGAATTGGAATCTGTATTTTAACAAGATTCCCGGATAGTCACATTTAATATGCACATGAAAATGTGAACAATAGCATTTCCACCACATCAGACCATTCCTCATCAACACCCGATGATCTGCTCGAGTTATACACTCTTGGGAAGTCTCAGTAGGTTTGAACTGGAAGGAGCTTCTCTTTTAATTTTTTAAATTATTTTGGAAGGAGCTTCTCAAAAGCACTTGCACCTACTCCGTCATGGTAAATCTGATGACACTGACAAATTTTCAAAAACCAGTTTCTAGCAAAACTGAGGTGAAAACCCAAATCTCCTCTCTTTTGGCTCAAAAGGCTTCCATTACACCTGCTACCCTTTCCTATTTATTTATCTTTTAAATTTTCATATTTGGTAGTTTCCATTTGGGGTTCTGTTTTATTCATTCATTCACTCATTTATAAGTGGGGTCCACACCCAGTGCAGAGCTTGAAATCATGACCGTGAGATCAAGACCCTAGGACCAAGACCTGGGCTGAGATCAAGAGTCAGATGCTTAACCAACTGAGCAAACCAGATACCCCTGGGGGTCTGTTTTAAAGGCAGGCTTTCTTTGCCAATTACATGCAATTTAGGCTAATAGTAAACTTCATTGCATTTTCTTTCTTTTTCCTTTTCTTAAAGTTTATCCATTTACTTTTAAGAGAGACAGCACGAGTGGGGGAGAGGCAGAAAGAGAGAGAGAGAACCCCAAGAGAATCTGTCAGCACAGAGCCCAATGTGGGGCTCGAACTCAAGAACAGGGAGATCATGACCTGAGCCGAAACCAAGAGTCAGACGCTTAACTGACTGAGCCACTCAGGCACCCCACCATTGCATTTTCTGAGCACACATTCTTAGAGAATAAAAACAAGAACAAGAAGAGAAGCAATGGTGGCATTGTTTTTGTTTAGTATGTGCTACTTTTATCAGTTTTTATACCTATGGTTCCATCACATGATAGGCAGCCGTAGAAAACCAGCCTGGTATGAAAGATTGATCCTGGGTAATCTGGGACAATCACTGGGTTGGTTGCAAACAAACATTAGATGTAATAACATGCCGAGAGAGATACTTAATAATAATGTGTGAAGAGATATCTATGGATCTGCAAGGATGCAGGCCACCCTAAAACTCGTGCCTGTCCAGCACAAGTACAGGACTTCGGCAATTTTCTGGTTAATTTGCTAAGTCTAGATGGCCAAACCAGATAATTCAGGCCAGTGGTAGATTTTTGAACCTAAATATTCTGGTTTGGCTGTCTTCATTTATAAAGTTAACCTGATACTTGCCAAATCACTGAGTGTGAGCTCTATCAGGGGGAAAGAAATGCTCATGTGAGTGTGGACGCACATTGGGTTTTCACGTGTACATTTACATGTAATTCCACTTGGGCCATTTTGCTCTTTGAGAGGATATAATGTCGACTTCAAAAGTCATCCCACAGGTGGTGGGAAATCCAGAGTCCCTCTCAGTATTGCCAGGAATGTTTGGGGTGGGATTAGGGTTGGCTGTATTCTCCCCCTCCCCACCCAGTCACTTCTGGCTCCTGGTTCCTGCTTCCATAAGTTTCTCTCCTTCTTGTGTCTTGTCTCCTACGCACATTTTCATGCCCCACTTGCGTTGAATCAAACATCTAATTCAACCCATTTACCATGATTTCTCCAAAACATCACTCATCGAGACCAGTGGATACAGGAGACTTTCCCTGTAGACCTGGAAGCAATTGAGGGGCTGTTCTTTGCTGCACAATAGAATGGAGCGTAATGTTGATTACTAGAATCTTTGTCCTTAAAAGTCTTTCAGCTATTCCCTTTCTCCACATTGCCACCGTGGGGAATTGTCTTCTTGGGCTCAAGCCTCCTTCCATGTTGTGCTTCATTCTTCATCCAAGTTCCCTCTAAGCTAAACAGCTCCCTCCCACACATCCCTATTTGGGCATCTCTTTGTCTCAGTCCAAGCCATCCCATTCAGTGACTGCCTCCACAACCCAAGTGGCCTGTCATGACATTTGTTCAGCAAATGGCCCAAGGATGAATTCTCCCGCAGATGGTCAGTGACAGTGGGCCCCTTCCTGACACACCAATGCCCTTCTGTTACAGGACAGATAGATGGATGGCATCCAGGTGCTGATGTGTGTGTGAATGTATGTGCAAACGTGGGTGAGAGAAGGTTTACGTGCATGTGTGCATATGTGTGATTGTGTGTGCACGCACACATAAGAAGCAGCCCTGGGAATTAGACCACATGTGGTTAGAAAAATGTGTAAAGTGTATGTCTAGATCCATTCATGAGGTGTTGGATCCAGTTCTGGGGAATCCCATGTGTCAGTCCCATAAAGGACTCAAGGATGGGATCCCCCACTCCCAAGCTACATTTCCTTGGAACAACATAGACACGAAGGAAAATAAAGAGGTAGAGCCATGGGGAACTGGAAAGACAAAAAGAATTAGGTGAACAGCAAGTTCCAAGGTCATGTTGGTTCTCAGAGACCCGAGCTCAAGCCTCCTACTATGTACCATGCACCGACCATGTACCATGGCAACCTGCCACAAGCACCAGTGGGAAGGAAAAAGCTGGGTAGAAGTTTCTACTCCTTAGGCATAGAAGGCCCTGGGGAGGGTGAGCAAGATAGGCTGTGAAGCCTCTCCTTCCCAGGAACCTCTGATGCCCCAGGAGCCCATTGTCAAAGCAGGGGAAGGGCCCAGCCTCCCCAGAGGGAAAAAGGCAAGAACGCCCTGGGGGAACCCAACCTGACCCAAGAGTCTATGACACATGGGTTTCAAGGAAAGGAATGTGAGCCCAGCTATGGCCAAAGTTAGAAGGGACAAGTGCCCTTGGAGTGGGAGGGGGGGCAGAGTGGGGTTAGCGTTTCACCAGCCCCTTCTCCCACACTGCTTCTACTCCTCAGGGCTTAGTTACCTCCCGAGGGCTGAGGTCACGAGACGGTATGTTTAATGTCACTGGGAGAGGCTGTGAGACCAGGATGCCAGTGGCCGTGTGTGGATGGCCTGCCCCATCATGTGTCCAGGCAGCTCTATTGGGCCTGGCTGTAAAGAAGCTGTTAGGAAGTCTGTGCCCTAACCCCTGCTGCAGGGCAGCATTGTCTGGGGGAGTCCTCTTTCTCGATTGCTTCCTCCTTCCCCACAAGCCTTTGACCTGGTCCTGACAGCTGAGATCCTCCAAGAGGAATGAGTTCTTCTCCAAGGGATTAAAAAAACCAAGTTTGCATCCAGCCCCATCACTTACTTCCTCTGTGACCTTTGCTACGTTACAGAATTGCTTGAACATGTACTTCCTTCTTTATGAAACGGCAGCAAGAATGCTTTACTTTGTGGGGGTGTCTGGAGGATTAAATGGGATAAAGCAAGGAAGGCTTCCAGCCCTGTTTCTGGGAACAGTGGATTCTGGTGATGGCTTTCCTCCCAGGGCCAGATCATGTTGTCCGGTGCTCAGGGACAAGTCTTACTCATCTTTTATGCCCTCAATACCTGGCGCCATGCCCGGCAATCCCTAGGGTATCCAGTAAGCATGTGTTGAAATTAACAAAATTTGAGGACAAGTCAGAAGGTCATGGAAAAGGAAGGTTCTGCCTGTGACTTTAGAAAGGCGAGGACCTGAATCCCCATGGCCACCCCAGGGCCGAGCTCCCCCAGGTCTCAGCCAATGTCTCCAGATCTTCCTCTTTACCAATCCCCCACCCCCCGCAGGGTGCTGCACACCCAGCTTCAGCTGACCAGAGGCTCTGCATACCGTCCCTCAGCCCCATGATATGATCAGGCTCCAAACCTTCTCCCATCCCGCCCTCCTCCCTCACTGGGCTGCGAGGTAAAATGCAGAATGGCCAATTAAATTTTAACTTCAGACATACTTATACTGAAAAATGATTTGATGTATATCTGAAATGCAAATCTAACTGGGTGTCTCGTATTTTTATTTGCTAAATCTGGCAACCCTGCACAGGAAGTATCATTCTACCAACGATAGGCTTCCTTTCCTCCATACCTTCCTTCCAGCCCCACCAGAACCTAACTGACCGTAGCTGCCGAGACCACTCATTCATTTATTCATTCACTCATTCAACACACCTTACTGTCTGTCTACCAAGCCCCAAGCCCTCTGCCAAGTGCTGGAGGTACAGCGGTGACAACGTCATAGCTCCTGCCTTCATGGAGCTTATATTCTAGATTAAACAAAGAAATAACATGATGACGAGTGTAGTAAGGCAAGGATTATGAAAATAAACTGAATAGAGGGCTGAAGGTGAAATGAAAGGAGGAGGGCTGGTTTGGACAGGATGACAAGAAAATCTCTCTCGGGAGACACTCCAGCTAACCTGAAGGATGAGAATCGGGTTGGCTGTGTGGGGGTGTGGGGGTGGGGAGGGATTCTAGGGCCCGAGGCAGGAAAAGAACTTGACCATCAGGGACTAAAAGAAGACCCAGATGCCAGCAAGAGGGGAGGGCATAAGACAAAGCGAAGCAGGAAATGAGAACAAAACAAAACAAAACAAAACAAAACACTTAAGGCTATGGTCATGTTCTGAACACACACACACACACACACACACACACACACACACACGAGGATTGAAAGCCTCGTGGGGAAAGGGTTTATGGCCAGAACGATCATTCTTTTTTTAACAAAAGTTTATTTATTCTGAGAGATAGAATGAGTGGGGCAGGGACAGAGAGAGAGGAGATGCAGGGCTCAAACCCATGAGCTGGAGATCGTGACCTGAGCCAAAGTTGTCCGCTTAGCTGACTGAGCCACCTGAATGATGATTCTTAATGCTTCATTGAGACTGAAATGGAGGAGGCTCAGTTGGAAGCAGGTAAGAGTCCAGGTAAGAGAGGAAGGTTGTTTAAAAGAAAACAGGGTGGTGGTGGCAATCGAGAGAAATGTTGGGACTAGACGTGGTGGAATCTACTTTGGAGGTAGGGTTTCCTGGACCTGATGGTAAATTGGATGTAAAAGGTGAGGAGGAATCGAGGACCACAGTCGTTAGTGACTAGGAAGGCAGAGGTGATACAGGCAAGACCGGGGTGAGAATCAAGCATTCTCGCTGGGACAGGTCACGTTGAAACATCTGGGAGACTTCAAGTGGAAATGTCAAGTCTGCTTGTAGGAGTCAGAGCTCAAAGAGGAGGCATGGGCTGGTCAGAAGTGTGGACTTGTCACCACATGGTGGTGCCTGCAGCAACGGACACATGGAGAGAGGAGCTCAGGACAAAGTCCAAGGGCACTGGCGTTAGAGCCACTTTTGAGAGGAACCTGCAGGAAGAACCCCAGGAGACCACTGTGCAGGGAAACCCAGAGAGCGGAGCACATCAGGGCAGGGGCCAGCTGAGTTCAGGCTGCAGAGAGAGGGGGTGAGTGAGGCCAACAAGTGGGCACTGGGTTTGATGAGCTTCATATGAGTGGTTGTGGTGGGGTGGGTGGTGGGACAGAAGCCAGAGGTCGGGGTGGGGGTGAAGAGGGAATGGCAGCGGGGGAGATAGAAGCAGCCAGTGGCACCCATTCCCGTAAGGAGTGGGGCCGTGAAAGCAGCAGGGCAATGGGTCTTGGATGAGGGATACAGCATGTTCACAGGCTGATGGAACATTCTGGCGGGAAATGGGAGAGTAAAGACGTGAAGTAGAGAGGGGTTAACCCACCCTCAGATGGCCCTGGCTTCCCCAACAGAGATGAGGGTGACCTTGCCCCAGGCACCTGGCCCCTCCCTGGGCTGGATGGAGGGGAAATGCCCACAGCCTGGGGTACAGGCGGCCAGGAGGAGAGGGCCCGCCTTGCCCTGGAAATGGAAAACCGACACCGGTAACTGAGTAACTCCTGGAGAGGGGGCAAAGGCACTGGCCGACTCTGAAGGAGCAAAAATAATCTGTCCCGCTTGGGCAGTGAGGCGGATCCAATGTGGGGTGGAGAGGCCTGGCCCCCAGCATCCCTCCTTGGCCCACCGGGGCAAGTACTGTTCTCAGTCTTGCTCTGGCTTCCAGGGAGCTATGGTGCCCAGGAGGCAGAGCATCAAGTAAAGGTTATGCACTCAGCGACCAGGCAGCCAGCTCGGTTCCCTCTGCCCCACAGCCACCACCTACTCCGCACTTCAGGCAAGCGCACCACCCACCCAGACAGACAGACAGACAGATGGGGCAGAGCGCCACCGAGCCCCAGCCAGGCAGAAGAGCCTGAGCACAGGGTTCCGGAGAGGCTGCCCACATCCTCAACCCCACCGGGCACTCCCTCTCCAACCCGAGCTGGTCAAGTCTTAATTTGCCATCCACCGCCCCCCTTCCCCTTCTGAAGCCCCAAAGCTTGTGCCACACACCTCCCCCCACAGCTAGATTGCAGGGTCCTGGGGGCGGGGGGGCGCTGCTGATCGTCTCACAGCATCTGTGAGTGGACTGAGTGATGGGCTGGTTTGGGATGCAGAAGCTACTGACGGGATCTGGGCCTTCTCCCTGTTTGTTTCGGCACCTCTGTCCTCACCTTGAGGCAAAGGCTGCCCAGGCTCACCTCTAAGGTCACAGGAAGCCAGAGCGCATCTCCTGGGCCGACAGCGCCGGGAGATGAGCGAGGCCGAGGCGGAACTTCTGCCCTGGGTTCAGCTCTCAGGCCTGCCCCTCCTCCTCCACAGCGCATCTCGTCTGCCTTGTCCAAGGAGAGCAGGGCTTTGAGGGAAAGAAGGTGCCAGGTTCCAGAGAAGGGGGTGGGGCCCCTCTCTGCTGAGGAGGAAAGGAAGGTGAGAATCACTGACCTGAGAAGTTTTCCACGAACCTTGGCTAAGGGGGAGAAGGGAAGGGAGAGGGCAGCAGGAGCCCGGCCAGGCGCTGGGGGAGGGAGGCAACCTCGCAAAGTGGTTTCCTTACCATAAACTTCTAATTGGATCCCGTGGTAAACAGACACGCTGTACCTGCCCTGAGGAATAAGGGCTGGGCACGGCTTGTCACTGAGACACAGGAAGAGTTAGAGGTGTTTGGAGCAGGGGGAATCATGGACCTGGACAACTGGGGCAGGGGGGGGTCCATCCTGGGGGAGGGGGAACAGCTGGCCCAGGACAGGCACGAAGGCCGCGCCCACCATCCCTGCACCCTCTGCCTCCCAGCTGGGAAGTGTGGTCTGTTTATCAGTGAACTACGGGCGTGAGTGAGAGAGAAGGGCTTGTGGCTGGTCCTTGCAAGCACCGAGTTCTATACCCCCAGCCGCTGACTCAGCCACTTCCCCCCACCTCCCCCCACCTCTCTCCCAAGCGGGTGGGAACAAAGTGGCTGCAACTTTCCAGTTGTAAAAATCGGGGAGGAGCAATCAAGAACAAAGATCAAGGCTTTGGATTTTCCATGACACTTGGGCACAGTTCCCATCGCCCATGCCCTCTGGGAAGCAGGAAGCTGCCATGTGGGCACGGGGCAGTGCCTCACCATCTGCATGGCACCCTCTCCTGGGACGGCCTTGGCAGGAGGTGAGCTTACTACCTTGCACGTTGTCTACACAGAGTCTTCTGAACTCTGGGTTCCCCTGGCCCCAATTCCTCCCAGCTCTCTGAGATCAGACATCCTCAGAGGCCAGGAGCTCACCCAGCAGCCCCCAAACCTGCAGCACTAGGCAGAGGTCTAGGGTCAGAAGGGAGAAGGGGAAGGGGGCCAAAGACAGAGGACAGGAGAAGGAAGTGTGGACATTGGGGTGGGTGGGGTTGTCAGTTGCTTAGGAGGTCAGAAGACAGCCGGGCCTGGGCTGCCTCCCAGGGTAAGGACAGTCCCCTTGTCCTAACCCTCCCCTCGCAACGTACTCTGTCCACTTCAGGAAGACTGGGGGAGCTGGGACACAGAGGGACCCACCCCGCCAGACACATGATGGTACGTCTGTTTAATGGAGTTCTCTTCAGCTCTTATGAAGAAGTGAAATAAATCCATACATACTGACAGGGAAGATGACCAAGGTATACAGTAAGTGAAAAAAAGTTGACAAACAGTATGTAGATTCGGAAACTATCTTGTAATGGAACTTACAACTATTGCCTTTAGATATGTATATCTAAACTACTTGGATGTGCTTGGAAAGAAGTACAGAAGGATACATGCCAAATTGTTCAAAGAAATTATGTCTGGGATCAGTCGGATTAGAATTAGAGAAAAGGAGACTTTGTACTTGAAATTTTGAGAAGCATGTATAATTTTATAATGAAAACCAAGAAGATGAGGGTGGGGGGAATGGTTCCAAGCAGTCCAAGTGTGTAGATAGAGCTGGGCCAACGGACATGCCAGCTGCATGCACACTCACACACGCATGCTCACACCAAGGAGGGCACACCTGGAAAGTCTGGCAAAAACTTGGGTATATACCCAGCTCAGGCATATCCTCACGGTCACGGGGTCCCCTGGCATGGGTCAGGCAGAGCCCTTTCTAGGTGTCCACCCCTCCCAGATCGGCTTGTAGCTCCTTCTAGCTTCCTTAACCTCCAGCTGCTCTCCCCTGGGCCTCTATCCCTTCTTACCAGGTACTCATACAGCAGGAGCCTGGGGAGTCCGGAGAGTCAGCACATCCGGGAGGGGAGCACCTGGCTGGCTTCGAAAATGGCCTCCCCCTTCTCCGAGCACTGGGAGCACTGAGACCCAGCCATTCTCCAACTCCGGGAAAGCCCCAGGCTTTCCTGGGGATTCTGATTTGACTAAGAAACCCCCCGGGGGCGTCAGCTGGTCCAAAGATGCTATTGGTTCTCTGCTTACTTGTTAGGTGGCCTTGGCCTTGTTATCTAACCTTTCTGAACCTCAGTATCCTCATCTGTAAAGTGGGAATAATGAGGTTGCTGTGAAACTCAAAGATGATAATATCTAAGAGACTAAATGCTTTGGAATATAAACAAGGAAATGATGATCACAAAACGCAGGATGCAGTTCCCTCCAGGGCAGAGGGGTGGGGCTGACTAGGGAGCCCCGAAGCAGGACTTCTGGGGTGCTGACGGTATTCTGTTTCTTGACCTGGGCTGTGGAAACATGGGTGAATGATCTGAATTATTTATTAAACTGTACGTAGATATTTAACATAACTATATTATGTTTCATAATAAGAAAAAAAATGCTTTGCAAAGCTTTAGGTTCGGGGCGCCGGGGTGGCTCAGTCGGTTAAGCGGCTGACTTCACCTCAGGTCACGATCTCGCGGTCCGTGAGTTCAAGCCCCGCGTCGGGCTCTGTGCTGACCGCTCAGAGCCTGGAGCCTGTTTCAGATTCTGTGTCTCCCTCTCTCTGACCCTCCCCCGTTCATGCTCTGTCTCTCTCGGTCTCAAAAATAAATAAATGTTAAAAAAAAAATTAAAAAAAAAAAAAAGCTTTAGGTTCAGCATACATGTATTAGGAAGTACAAATTCCCATTCTCATACCCCCTGAAATCCTCCCGGACTCTAACTGTTGCTGGGGTCCAAGTTAGCCAGTGGCAAAAGGACCACCGCTATTAATAAGGAGCGATTTCAGTTATAAAATTAGACTCGCATTGTCTGCCTTGCCGGGGAGACCTAGGAGGGCAGGTGTGCCTAGGGGGGGTGTGCGACCTTACGAGGGAGGCCTTGAAGACCGCTGTCAGTCCACTCACCATCCTGAGTCTGCTCTATCCCCTTCCCCTGTGGCCCCTCCCCACTGCAGACTGCTGAGGTTCGCAGACGGACCCTCCCACCCAGACTTCCCGGCCGGAGTAATCTTCACCCAGCAAAGAGCAAAGCACTCTGAAACTCCAATCGCCTCCTTTCCACCCGCACCCACCACTCCTGATTCTTTAATAGCACTTCCTTGGTCCTCTGGCCCAGTGATTTCCTGCTTGGCTGGCACCCCATCTCGTGCCCCAAAGGTCAACCTCTCAATTCCCAGAGTTTCCTACCCCTGCTACCGGCCCTCCGAGACTGCCAGGCACTCTGACCCCCACAGGTCCTCAAGGCCCCAGAGCTCAGTCTGCGCGGGGGCATCACCCCCTCTTACTGGCTCTGACTCCAGTGGAGGGAGGCCTCAGGAGAGCCTGGCATGGAGGGCAGGAGTTCCCTCTCCACCCAGGCCTGAGACCCCATGCCGTCCCCCCCTGCCCCCCCCCCCCCCCCCCCCCCACCGCTCACCCAATGGCACCAGGCAGCCCTCAGGGCTGAGCCCACCCTGCCATCAGAGGCCACAGGAATTTCCATGTGGGCCTGGCCAGGGGCACTGCCTAGTGACTGTCCCTACCCCCACATCTGACTTGCTCCCTGTTTTCTGACTCGGCTTCTGTTCAACTCTATGATTTACTTTCTCTCCCATCCCTGAATTTCTGTGGGTCTCTGTCTCAGCCTTCCTCTGGGGCCGGCACAGGGGCAGTGTGAACCTTCCATCTGCGTGTGGGCCGGCCGGCCGGTGGCCCTGCTCCTGGCCCTTGGCCTGGGCCTCTGCCAGCTTGGGTGGTCTCCCTGGCTGAGGCCCCACCCCAGTGGGGAGGTGACTAAGGTGACAGTTTTGGAAAAGAGCCTACAGGCCTCAAAGGCAGAGCAGAGCTGAGAGGGAAGAGGGCGCTGATGAAGCCAGGGTTGCGGGAGGATGGCACACTGCTCTTTCAAGTTCAGGAGGAGGGGGTGCTGTTGGGGGACATGAAGAGCGACTGGGGTGCACGGAGGGGGGGCTCTCTGAGCTATTATATAATAAAGGCTGAGAAGGAAGTCAAGTTCTGGAGGAAAACAGGTCTTGGGTGAAATAAAGGTGGGTTTCAGGGATAGGTTGTGATAGAAAGTTCTTTTCAGTGTCTAACCTCAATCCCACCTGCTGCAGACCCAACTCTTTCCATCTGTTTATTTCTTGCCTCTTCAGAATTCATGCGAGGCCTAAAGCGAAAGCGAGTGCAAGAGGTGCTTGTGAGGGGCAGAGAGGCTCTCTCCTCAGCCGGTGAGGCCACCAGGGTGTCCCCCCGCCACCCCAATCACCTGATAGCTCCCCAGTCCTTGGCAAGTCCCAGAGACCAAGCTGCCGGCAGTGGCAGCTTCAGGCCATTTAGACAATCTTCCTTTCACAGGTTTATTTATTATTCTTTTCCCACCTCTCCACCCCTTCCCCACCAGCTGCTTAAAATATTTTTTCAAACAGAAAAATGCAACCACAGCTGGAAACCAACCCTAAAGTTAGTGGAGAACGTGGGAGCTGCCAGGGAAAATTGCCGGAGTTCAGGCGGGGCTGTGAGAGGAAGGGCCCCAGCCACGGAGACGGCCAGCTCTGCCGGGGCCCCAGCGGTGGGGCTGCGGACGAGGGGAGAGGGCACTCGGGTCCCATCATCGTTCCACAGCCTGCGAGGACCCGCTGTGGGGGGGACCCTCCCCTCAAGGAGTTGTGGGAGGAGGTTCGCCCAGACACAAACCTGTCAGTGACGACAACAGCATCCGCTGAGTGTTTCCTACACAAGGTCCCAGCCTAAGCACTTCACGTGCATCACCTCGTTCAAAGCCCTATCAGCCCTGCAGGGAAGGTATTACTGTGGCCTCCAGCTTGCAGAGGAGGAAACTGAGGCACACAGAAGTTAAGAAACTTGCATACCGCCATACGACTGGTAAACGGTGGAGTTGGGCTCTGTGCCCAGGCAGTCCAGAATCCTAGCTCTCAGCCACCGCGCTAGGCCGCCTCCATAGGATCACGCAAGGGGTGAGGCAACCCCCCCCCCCACCCCACCAAACCCGGAGAGAAGTATAAACAAATTAACATGAGAATTCACAGAAGAGAGAGAGGGTCCCTGGCAGAGGGTCAGGAGAGAAGTGCTTCGTGGAGGAAGTAAAATTAACGCTGCTTCTGGAAGGAGAGCGGGAATTGAGGGCCTGTGCTCTGTGGCCGGGACAGAACCGTAATAGAGAAAACTGAGGCACGAGCAGAGGCGGAAATAGGACCCAAGAGGCCCCGCTCCCAACGTCTGGCCCCTACCACTTGAGAGACTGTCTTCACAGCCGCCCAGTGCTCAGAGGGAGGGATGCACAGGCAGGCCAGGCAGCCATTGTGGACGGTGACTCAGATCCATGCTCCATTTCTCCAGCACCTTCTGCTGCTTCTCACCTCCTCTGACACCTCCCTTGCCTTCCCAGTTCTCTCACTCCTACTGTTTGTACTGCCCCCTACAAACCTGCCCATAAGGAGGAGTGAAAGACCAAACAACAACACTCTAAAAACCCTTTATAATATAAACCTTTGGTGCCGTTTAATTTGGATAAAAATCACAAAGCTGTCTTGGTTGGGATGGACGGCCCACTAGAGTGGCCACACAGCCATGTGGCCCAAAGACCCCAAGAGACAGGGTGGCAGGTCACTGGACTGGCCCCTGCTCCATGCCCCGCCTCTATTTGTCACTGTGACCTTTACCAGGTCACTTGGCATCTCCGGGCCTCAGTTCTCTCTCTGGATCCGTCTGGTGTGCTGCCTTTCAGATCCGAAAGCCCCATGAGCTCAGAGTACTGGGTACTCTCCTCTACGCCTAAGGAATCTCCATGGAATGACCAGCTGGGTGGAGGCTCAAAGCCAACCCAGAGATGGCGACAGTGCTGCCAGGACACAGGTCCGGCTATTCTCCTATATGCCTTCAACCACAAGCTTCTAAGGACCAGTTGATAGAGAATCATCATCACGGTGATAGCTGTGAGTTGTCGAATGCTTACTACCTGACAGGCACTCTTCCAAAAGGCTTTCGTGGAATAACTTATTCTATTATTTTAACAGCATTACGTGTGAGGAAACTGAGGGACAGAAGTGGTTGAGGTCAGTGCCCAAGGTCACACAGCTAATGAGGGCCTGAGCCAGGATTCCCATGCAGACTGTCTGGCTCCAGAAGCCACGGGAAGGATGCCGGTGCAGGGCTTCTGTGGAGGAGAGGGGAGCACCTGGAGGGCAGGGACTATGTCCTGTTCGTCACTGTCTCCCAGGGCCCTGACTCCCTGAAAGATTGGGTTGGATTTGGCTGGCCTGGGGTAGAGCAGGAAGGCAAAGGTGTGAGTTCTAACGAGTTGCTGATGTCCAGGAGTTTGTGCCAACTATCTCGCCCCACGCCTGTGGTATGAAGGGCTCTGAGCCCATTCCCAGCTCTGAACCAATTGGATCCCATCCATAGCTGCCTGCTGCAAGCACCAAAGTGGGCCTTTAAGGCTGAGCTTCAGGGAGAAGAGAACTTCCAGTGTGGAAGCCCCGCGTCCTGGGCCTCCCACGCCCCCTGGCGGAAGGAACAGAGCTGGGCACAGGCCTGGGCTGCCACCTAAGTCCAGCCTTCCCTCCTCTCTACTCCCCTTCTGTCCTCTCTCCTCTTGCCTCTAGTCATTCATCCTGACTGCATGTCTAGTGGGCACCACGCACATGACATGAGATGGGGGCACAGAATGTATCCTGTGGCTGTGACACTATCCCTGCCCTGAGGTGCCCACCCCCCCCCCATTCATTCAGTCAACTCACTTGACAAAATATTTATGGAGCTCCTCTCCCTGCCAGGCTTTCTTCTAGGCTCCAGGGACACCAACCCTGCCCTCAGGGAAAGCACAGGTGCTAGAGAAGAGTCCACCAGACAGATGTGGCGACAGCTATCCTGACACCGGGCAGTGTGTGTATGGGAATGGCAGGAGATAGGTTTTCAGGGAAGATCTCAGAGTGACATCTGGGCTGGGCTTGGAGGGTTGCGTACGATCTCTCTGGCTGAAGGAAATGGCGTGTGGAGTGGGGTGGGGCAGGGAGAAAGGAATATCCTATACAGAGAGGGCAGAACGAGCAGGCACGTAAAGCACCAGCATGTTTAGGAAGCTGCAAATAGTCTTCTGCGGTCAGAGTGTGTGGTTAGTGGCAAGAGAGCAGCAGGACAGGAGAAAGGGCCTTGTGAGATGTGGAAGGGTTTGGGTCTTTTCCTGCAGCCTGGGAGGAGCCTCTGAAGCTTTTAAGAAACAGGAGGATATGACTCCATTTGCATTTGATTAAAGGACCGCGAGGCTAGACCGCTGCCCCAACGGAGTGCGGACGAAGAGCTGGAAGGTCAAGCGGCCAGAGATGGTGTGGTGTTCATATGCCAGCTGTGTGACATGAGGCAAATCACTTCACTTCTCTGAGCCACAGATGCCCCATCCATCAAATGATGATGTTGAAACCCAGCCTGACACATAGCAGATACTCAATAAGTTACTTTTTTTAAGCCAGGAAACCTCCTAAGAAGGCCATAGCATTGCCTAGGCAAAGGGTGCAGAGGACCTGAATTCAACCACTGACTATCGATGGAGAGAAGACACCTATTTCAGACAGTTGACTTCTGGGATGGGATTGAGAATGGATTCGGCTTTTCTAACATTCTCTTGGAGTTTACCTCTGCCATCTGTCCCCGGGCTTGGCCCCGTGGCTCCCCCATTCCTATCATCCCCTGCCCGTGGTTTTCGCTGCCTGCTTTATAAAGGGTGTCGGTTCATTCACTGCCTGTCCTTCTTCCATTCGTCTGGCTGGGTCTCAGACAGAGGCTGCTGAGGCCAGAGGCTCTGCTGGCTGAGGCCCCAGGCACGGTGCCCAGCACAGCAGCACACGCAGACAAGAGTTTAATGGCAGTTTCTGACAACAGTCAGGTGTGAATCTGTTTGGCCGCCAGGTTTGTCCCTGCGGCTGGCACAGGAGGTGGCAGTGCTAGGGGAGGTCGACCAGGAAGACTGGCTGACTGCTGCCAGGTTTCATTGAACACTCATTGAGGAGTTAAAATGCAGCAAGCCCACCCTTGGCCTACCCCTTAGGCAGACTTCCCGGCCTAGGCAACTTCTCCCATGGCCTGAGGGTGCCAGCTCCCGACACAGTTCCCATTCAGGGGCCCAGAACTTCTAGGCAAGAGTACCTAGGGGTGGCAATTCCTGGATGGGGTGGAGGCCATGTGGTTTACATTACATGTGCATTGCACGCACACTGACATGACCCAGAGTGTGTGTTCCTCTGAGGTTGCCAGCAGTAGAGGGGGACTTTTGGCATCTACTAAGGACCAAGGCCCTCACAGCCATCACATGGACCTTGGGGACAGTGGCTAACAGTGTTCAGGGGCCAGGTACTCATCTCCCCAATCTGTAAGTCCCGCTACGAGAGAGTCTGGTTCTTGTGTTTAAGATGTTAGTTGGTGTTTTGGTTTGCCTTGTATTTCTGTCCCGCATTCCAAGGAGATAACAGTCCTTTGGGTTTCTTTGATTTCTGTGGGGTAGAAATATTCTTCAAAGATTGTTTTAAGGAAACTCCCTGAACTGTCTTCATTCAATGGCTCAGCTCCTCAGAGAGATAATCCCAGGTATTCCTGAAGTGTCATTGAGGAGAGAGGGGAAAACACGGGGACAGCAGGGAGAGATGCAGCCCACAGCAGGCAGGGAAGGGGCCTCCGACGGGCCAGCCTGCTGGCAGGTACAAGAGGATTTGAGACCTCTGCCCTGGCATCGCTGTGGGGAATGGCTGCGTTGTGTACTGGGCATGCCCGCCCCTGGGACCCAGCTCTGCCAGCCCAGGCAACGATTCCCAGGCCCCAGGAAAGCTGTCACATCACCCAAACCGGGGGCCTGTGGCTCTCTGCACAAGGAAGAGAGAACGTGACACGGTGGCCTGCTTCTGGGGCTCTAAGAAACAAGGGCCGATTCTTTCACTTACTGGGTGTCACTTAACCTCAAGCAAGTTCTCCCAAGCGTGGAATAGATAAAGGGAACAGAATCAAGACCTTGCAGAGCACTTCCAGCTCTAAACCCTCAGCCTCCATGTCAGCGCAGAGGGAGGTTAACATAGTCTTAAAACAGTGCCCTGCACAGTCCTGTCCCCGCGTGTGAGGGGGAAGGTGTGCAGCCTAGCAGAGCCGGCTCAGGTCTCTACTGCCCTTGGCCTGTGAGGTCAGGGGTACCTAGTGCACATGGAGAAATTGAGGAGCCTGGGAGCGCAGGGATCCCCGGACGGCCCCACTCTGCCCCGGCCCACCCGGAGAGCCCCAGTGAGCTCATGTCTGCAGTAACCTCACTGCTCATAACCGGGATGGTGAGACAAACCTGGAATCCAGGCAAAGGTGAGAAGTGATGGGTGTCTCCTCAGGAATGTGCTGCCCAATTAAACCTGCCTCCCGGATGGTGCAGGCGGATGCTGGGACTACTTCCCCAGGCAGTGCTGGCCAGCCTTCAGGCTGAGCCATTCTGCAAGCATTTATTGAGAGCCTACTATGCACCAGGTGTCGAGCTGGGTGCTGGGGAGACAAGGAGATGGAACAGCCATACTGGAGAGTGTAGGCTATCCGTCCCAAACACACTTTCGGAAGCAGACTGCCAGAAAGCCTCAGGGGTTCTGCTGGTTAAGTTCCCAGGCCCCCTTCACAGTCCCCACCGATCCAAAGCCCTTTTTTTCCTCACTACAGGCCCAAGCGCTTAGCCTGTTCCCTTTCCTTTTCAGAGCATCCACAGCCCTCCACCATCCTCTGGCCTCCACTTCTTCTTAAGCTGGTATGAACCAGGCCGCTGCCTCTTCACCTTCCTGGCGCCCGGACAAGCCTGGACCCTCTGAAACATCCATCTGTAGTGTGGACATTAGTCCTTGGCAGGGATCCAACAGAGGCCTCAAGGTAAGGCAACACCCATGTGACTAAAGGATGGGCTCATTCCCTAGATTCCCCAGGTGAATTCTCTGTCAGAAGTGGGTCCTCAGACAAGAAAGCTGAACTTGGAAAAGAGGCCTCAGACAGGAAAGAGGTCTCCCTCTAAGAGCAGACTTTAGAACTAGAGGCTAGAAACCTAAGTGTGGCCTACATAATGTGTGATTAAAGCAGTCAGACTGCTTGTGTTAAAATCCAGGCTTTGTCTGTCTGTATCTTTATTTTTTAGGATTGTATCCCACTGTGAGAGGCACCCCCAAAAAACACAATTTTGGTGGGGAGTGGTTATTTTTCTCATGTAACAAGAAGTCAGAAGATAGGTAGTCCAGGGCCTGAATCTGGCTCCAAATGCCATAGGAACCCAGGTTCCTTTTATGCTTCTACCCAGCCTTCCGTAGCATGCATTTCTTGCCTCATGGTCACAAGATGGCTGCCCCATCTCCAACATCAAATCCAAATTGCAAACTGGAAGAAGAAGGTCAGGACCAGTTAAGTCTGTATCCCTTATCAGGAGCTTTCTAGCAAGTGCCACACAACTCTTGCCTATATCTCATTGGCTCAAGCTGTGTCATGTGGCAAGACAGGTGGGGAGATGTATTTTTTAATTGAGCATATTGTTGCCCCAAACAAAATCAGATTTGTATAAAGAATATAAATTGGTATAGAGATTGCAACGAGAGAGATGATGACCAGATTTCAGGAAGGAGAAGGTATGGGCTAGAGGTAGAAAAGAGTAACAATGCCTCCTTGCTGAGATTAAGGTTCTGATTAAGATTCTTTGCTTGACCAAACTTTAGTCAGGCTCCTAAAACTTCTCCTAGGCCCTTCTGTGTGCTTATCATAGAATCCAGTATGAGCAAGAACTCTGGACCCTGGACACCTGAGCATTCTCCACCATCCCCCGGGTGACAGCTGATCATCCTGGCCTGTCTTCAGCAAGAATCCTGTTAGGTCGGTTTAGCCAGAATTCTCCCTACCCCTGATGTTTCCTCTTAGTAATTTTCCATCTGCTGACCACCCACCCTGCTCCTTGCCTATGAATTCCTACTTGCCCATGTTGTATTCAGAGCTGCACCCAATCTCTTCCCCACCCCCTCAATGCAAGTCCCCATTGCAGCCGTCCCTACACCCATAGCCATGGCCCCCCTTTAGTAAAGTCTGCCTCACTGTCTTTAACAAGTGTCATTTACTATTTCCTTCTTTAGCACTTCTTACTCTAAAGGCTCAGTGGATCGGCTGTGACCAGCAGTTGAGCAGGTAGCTGGACAGCAGAAGGGGCACCAGCGTTCCCTAGAGCATAAAGGAAGAGTTACAGAGGTGGCAGAGACTTTGGAGGTCGCCAGCTTCACTCTCCATTGCCAAGCAGGCCCTTCATCTGTCGGGTTCACAATCTCTCCTCTCCCCCAGCAGCGTCGTAAGCAATGTCACTTAATGTCTGTCCTCACTTTCTTCTGCTGCAGGCTAAGAGTATGTGCAAAGAAACCCACTCGTTAAAAAGCGTTCTCTAACCCCTTCTGTGCATGCCTTTTTGCGTACTGATGACTAGGTAAGGGGAGGACTAAGCCGGAATGGGGGCAAGTTCCGTGTCTTCTGCATCTCTGCACCCTCTGCGTCCACACAGCCCTCGTACCCAAACGATAGTTGAGAATGGCTTTGGCCGCCGCCGTCTCCTTCCTCGTCCCTCGGCAGAGACACGCGGCTCCGGAAACTTGACTCAGGCCCTTCCTGGCGTTTCTGGGAAACTCTGGAGTATCGCCTGCTCTCCCGGGCCACCTCGCGTCGGCCGAGCGGGGCGCCGCTCTCTGCCGCCCTCTGCCGGCGCCACAGTTGGGTTGGGAAGAGCGCACGCGCGAGCGCACGCCAGCGTCCCTCTCCCCCCCCCCCCCCCCCCCCCCCCCCCCCCCCCCCCCCGCGGCTTGCCCTTCGGCGCGTGCGCGGCGAGTGCTGGCAGTACGGAGGACCGAAGAGGCAGGTAAACCTGCTGGAGCGGGCAGGTGGCGGTGGGTGCGGCCCAGAGAGGAGCTGCCGGGAGTCGGCGCGCTGCAGGTCCGGGGACGCCGGCGTTCGCTCCCGTCTCGGCGACCCCGGTGGGCTCGCAGCGTCAGTCAGCCGGGGGGCGTGACCTGAGCCCGCCTCCCGGGGCTGGGAGTGGAGGGGGATGGGGATCTCTAAGGCCTGTTACTGATTTGGTGCCTGTTGTTTGTCCGGGAAGGTTTTCTCGAGGAGAGCGCAGAGTTTGCGAATAGCGGGCAGGAAGGGGCGAGGCTGGGACCAGGTGGGAGCTGGGGTGCCCCGAGTCCACAGGCAGTGAGGAGCTGGGCAGGTTGGTGGAGGGAGCTCTTGTTTCTCTGGCTTTATGGGGCGGGTGGTAGCGGTTGAGGAGCATTGCTACAAAATGACGATCCTGGTAGAAATCGTGCAGGTGTTTGAAATCCCAGGACGGCAATTTGGTCTCTTTTTTTGTGTGTTTTCACTTTTCTGACAGAAAGAGGCAATTCCTTCTCTCCGGGCTCAGCGTGGCCACTAACATGCGCTCACTTGCCTCTTTACGTCTCAGGACATGATACAAGTGGCACATCCGGGCCATGGGGTCCCAGCATTCCACCTCTGCTCGCCCCTCTTACTGCAAGCGAAAGAAAGATGACAGGGCGGATTTGCTGGCCGAAAGGGAGCAGGAAGAAGCCATTGCTCAGTTCCCATATGTGGAGTTCACAGGTCGAGATAGCATCACCTGTCTCACGTGCCAGGGGACAGGCTACATTCCAACAGGTGAGCATCTTTGGCAATCAGGGGAAGGATTCCCAAGGTACCCACAGGGCTGCTTCTGCCGCCCAGACAGAGCTTCTCTTCTGGGCAGTAATGCCATAGTCATAGTGCCCTGAACAGAAGCCAATTTGATAAATTTGGGTAGGTTGCACAACTTCTCTTGGTCTCCTTATATCTGAAAGCCTCTCTTGACTTCCACTCTTTTGTTCTTTGTGTCCTTGGTTTGGAGCATGCAGTTGGCTCTTCGTTGTGGGATTTGTTGACAGGCACGTTTCTTTATTGCTCTCACTTGTGAGGCCTGGCACAGCTTTTTCAGGGGAGCCATCTTGGAAGCGTCTTTTCAAGGAAGTAGATAGTAAATCATTAACGGCCTAAGGTCTGGAAAGTATTTCAAGTGGGGAGAGAAAAACACATGCTCAGGAGTGGAGCCTTGATTAAGTGCAGGATCATCTGTCAGTAAATTGGTCCTCAGGAGGTCTTCGCAATTTAGATGGAGAGTCACGGATGTTTACAGCTGGTAAGAACCTTAGAAACCATCTACTCCAAAGCCTTCATGTGACACATGAGGAGACAGCAGCCTAGAGAGGAAATGACTTCCCCAGGGCCATTCGGCAGCTCAAGGCCATGCGGTAAAACTAGAACAAGATCTAGATGTCTCAACCTCCATGTCACTGCCCTGGTAGGATCGATAGATGTGTTGTAATTTGTGGCACAGTCTATGGATTTACTGGTTTCTTGTTCCTTAGACCCAAAATGTGGAACTAGTATAGAAATGTCTAATTCCAGGCAAACCTCTGTTGTGACAGGTTCGTTTGTGACGTAAAGGAGAGTATCACGAGCACATGGGATTTATTTTACCAAAATAATTGTTTGGTTCTTTCCTAGAACAAGTAAACGAGTTGGTGGCTTTGATCCCACACAGTGATCAGAGATTGCGCCCTCAGAGAACGTGAGTCACGTGTCTCTCCTATTACTACCTACTTCTGTCCTTCTGTCCCTAGTCCCATATATGTATGAGTGCCAGCTACTTTTTGAAAAATTTTATCTGTTCTTGTAAATTCCCCATTTCCTTTAATACTGTCTGCTCAAGCAAGATATCTCTGCCCCGTCACAATCTGGGGAAGGACCACTGCTAGAAACATTCTGAGGGCCAAGTGAAAGAGTTGACCCGGAAGGCATTGGAGAACAGGGGTATCCTGGGAGGTGAGGAACTGTTTCTGTCCTCCGAGCTCCTCCCTTCAGCTTCTGTTTCCAGATGACGGATGGCATTCAAATGAGTTTTTAAAGGCTTCTCCCACTGCACTCATTCTTGCCTGGTTTGTTGTTCCTGGCTCTTTGTACTTTCCTTTTCCCCTCATCCCTGGTTTTGCATTTAATCTTGACTAATTGGACCTTGATATCTGACTGCCCGGGCCGATCATGTGCTGTGTCATTTGCAGTAAGCAGTACGTCCTCCTGTCTGTCCTGCTCTGTCTCCTGGCATCTGGTTTGGTGGTTTTCTTCCTGTTTCCACATTCAGTCCTTGTCGATGATGACGGCATCAAAGTGGTGAAAGTCACCTTTAATAAGCAGGACTCCCTTGTAATCCTCGCCATCACGGTAAGACTTAGGGCCTTGCTTCCCAGATTGTGCACCTACAAGTCTTGGACCCAAGACACTTATACTTGTTTCCTCCCTCACCCTGATGCAGGCCACCCTGAAAATCAGGAATTCCAATTTCTACTCTGTGGCAGTGACCAGCCTGTCCAGCCAGGTTCAGTACATGAACACAGTGGTTGGCACATACGTGACCACTAACGTCTCCCTCATTCCACCTCGGAGCGAGCAACTGGTATGCTGTTCTTTTAGGACCCTTGCTTCACAGGCTTCAGGAAAGAGTAGGGGCCTTGGGGTGCTGTAGCCTCAGGACTTTGCTTTCCGTCTTCTCATTTCCACTGGCAGCGACTGGTTGATGAGGAAAATTTGATGTGCTCTGTAATTATGAGAAATAGGAAAAAAAAATCAGCTGGCATTTGAGTGTTAGGAGAACAAAAGAATTTCTAAGAGCAAGCAGTTCGCTACAAATCGAGAAGAGGCAGTCTTATAGTCTGAAGTCTGTTGGCCTCTCGCAAGGGAAGAGGTTGCAGGTGTTGTTAGAGGGTCATGGTCTATGTCAGGGACAATCTCGGGGAAGTATTTTGTATGTGACGGATGAATGCTCTCAAGTCTGTGGATTGCTGGTAACAGTGCTGTTCTGTGTTGAGCCTGCCTGGGCCACAGACTGACTCTGGTGTCTTATTTTCAGGTGAATTTTACTGCGAAGGCTGAGATGGGAGGACCGTTTTCCTATGTGTAGTAAGGACAGCATTGTCTATATGTGTGCTCTCTGCTGGATGGAAGGGATTCAGAATGTACTCAGTTGATTGGGGCTGGTCCTACCTTAAGTCCCAGCCTTTGGCCTGTAGGTTCCCTAAGCTTTGGCCATCTTGGGGTTTGTTTGGAGGATGTGTGTTGGCCTTCGACCGAAGTGCTGGGATTTCTAAGAGATCATTTAGCCACTAGAAACATTTACAGGCTCCGGCATTTATATGGTGGGTTTGAAAAAACAAGTATCATGACGTGGGAGGATGTGTGGACTCTGTGGGGACTCAGAGCTAGTGAGCCCTGGAAGCACTTAGGTCAGAAGGGTGGGGGAGCAGAGGAGCCCCAAGCAGGGCTGACTGTGTCACTCAGCGCTCTTCTGTTCATTCTTTTTTTTTTTTTTTTTTCTTCAAACCAATCTAACTATTTTCGTATTTGCTGTTTGGTAGCTTCTTCTGCACATTACCCGATATCGTGGTGCACAACATAGTGATCTTCATGCGGTACGTTGCTCTTCTCCCTGTCCCCGTGGCCTTTGCGTCTGCACCTGGACCATCAAGCTGTGTGACCTCACCACCTTTGCTCAGGAGATGCTGTGTGACCCACAAAGCAAAGGCACCTAACCAAAGAGGGGACACATGATGTCTTACAGGCACAAATACTGTGGACCCTTGGGTGTTCTCTAGATGCAGTGTCCAATTCCCTTCACAAATCACCAGATTCACAGTGATCAGGTAGACATAAAGTTTTCTCCATGAAGTAGGGTCTGGTTCTGTGATCCCTTTAGAATCCGAGTGAGACTAGTAAAGAACAGAAGAACTTCTCAAGGCGTAGTAAGTACTGGGCATTTGACCAGACTTACTGTCTGTCCACACAAATTACCATGTGTCATGGGTCTTTATAGAGTTGGTCCTAGAACCCTGACTGTTCAATTTGCGGATGACAAGCATCTTCTAGACATTTGAAATAGGAGGGTCTAGAGCAGAGCTTCTCAGCCTTGGCACCGTTGACATTTTGGACATTGGGACATTTTGGACACCGTTAACAGTTCTTTGTTGTGGGGGGCTGTCTGGTGCACTGCAAGTTGTTTAACAGCATCCCTAGCCTCTACCCGCTAAACGCTAGTTAAGTCACCACCTCCCCGCCCCTCAGTTGTAATACCCCGGAAGGTCTTCAGACATGGCGGAAAGTTTCCTATAGGGTAAAATTGTCCTGGGTTGAGAACCACTTATTTAGAACCACTTCTTCATGCCATAGCCTTTCTGTGAATGTAGAAAGATCCTCTGGCCTCCTGGTTATGTAATCGTGAAGATAGGCATCTGGGACCCATGGATGTTGTTGCTTGAGCTTGCTAGAAATTATTTAGGCAACTTTTCTTCATCTCAAAAACAGAACTTACTCTTCTTTTTTTTTTTTTTTTTTTCTTTTTCCTCCCCCTAGAACTTCAGTGAAGATTTCATACATTGGCCACATGACACAGAGCTCCTTGGAGACACATCACTATGTGGACTGTGGAGTAAATTCCACAGCTATTTAGAAACTGCTCTTGGTTCTTCCATGGCAGCACCTGCCAGAAGAGACACAGCACCTGTTCCCAGGGCCTGAGTTTCATACCATGTCGCAGGTGGTAGAAAGAGAGGAGAAATTGGTTCTCTTGATCGCCAGCAAACACCCTCCTGCCGCTTGGTGGGGAGAGCTCCTCTTGGTAGCGCCATCTGTGTTTCTCAGAACCAGCAGACTCACTGCCTGGTGCCTACCCTGTGCCCAGCAAATAGTAGGCACTCGGAAAGTTTGGAGAATTGAATCCTGATCTTTTCGGCTGTTCTTGGGGCATTACAAATAGAAATCATACCGTGGTTCTAGGTTATCAATGCACAGAGTGACGTGGAGATTGGACTGTTAGTGCAGCTGCAGGACTGTCCTACTCGTCTGCACAGAAGAGGCAGAGGGTGGGAACATTTGAATACATAAGGAAGCACAGACCCTTTAATATGGGAAATTTTTTCATCTGTTCACAAATGCCTAGGAACTTAAAAACAAAAAACCTTTTTTTCCTGTAGAAAGCTCAATTGTTTTTAGCAAGAGTCTATGTGAGGCTTGCTTTACCCTTCATCCATTGGCTGGAACATGGATTGGGGATTTGGTAGAAAAATAAACCCTGCTTTTTTGATTCACCTACGTTTCCTCTGATTGCCTTGATGTCTTAGGAGCCACCTCTGGGGGACTGTAGAATAGTTGCCTGCTAAGTGGGTCAGCACAGGACGGGGGAGGGGGGAGGAAAAGGAGTCCCCACTGTACTGTCCCCGTGAGCTCCCATCACTGAAAGCAGCCTCCTGCCACAGCAGCCTGGCTCCTCCCCATCTGGCGCCCCCCTGTGGTGACAGGCTGCCCTACTGCTCTTGGAGAACAGACCACTTAGTGCCCCGTGGAGGTTGCTAGAGGTAGGGCAGATGCCTGAGGCGTGAGCAGCTGCTTTCCTAAGGAGGAATAACGTCCCCCACCAGTTGACTGTAGTACTGATTAAGAGGACCTGGTTTGAAGCTGAAAGTTTTGTCCACCCTCTTGGCGTCCAAAGAATGGGCTACATAACAGCCCCACGATGGCAGGGAATCTGGTTGGGTAACTTGAGTAGTTAGGTTTCAGGATTCGGCTGAGGTGGACTCCAGCCCCCTCACTGGTGGCCTCGGGAAACCCTAACAGAGCAACAGGTGGTGGCAGGGAGTCAGTATTAGCTTTTGTCCCCACTCCTATAGGTTGATTATATTTGTTTAATGATTTTTGCACTCAAAGTCTTCAAACTAAGGTTAAATTTTATGACTCTTTGGCTGCTGTTGACCATGATGGAGTAACCCAAAGCTCAGGGTTGAAAGCCGAGTTACAGTGTTCTACTGGATCCTTTAATGGTCTGTACTGTGTGTCGGTGAGGGAGCACCACCACTTGTGCAGGAGCAAATCCCCTTTTCTGAGAACACTATCCTAAACAGAACGTGCCCTGAACAAATAAAGATGTTCACAATTACACATTTTCTCTTTAGTTTTACCATGTTCCAACTAGTCTCTAGCACCTCTTTTCATGTTACTCATTAGTACTTCAGTTTGGAGTCCCATTTTGTGGCCGTGTACCTCCACAACATTTCTTATACATATTACCTTAGAACTCAGCTATGATCTTCAAGTGAGAGTACTTAAAATTTTTAAACAGGTCTGACTGCATAATGCTATGAATTCTCATACCTATTTATATCCTAGCATCCCAAGCTACACTGTGGGGTGTTCTGCGTGGTTTAATCATGCTCTCCGTCAATTACTGATTCAATGCATACAATTTGCTGTCAGCAACACCAGAATAGAAAGGGCAAGTGGTTGGCTTGGGTGTCCTCGCTATCACTGTGGTTTTCCTAGTGCGTTGAGATTTGGAGAGTATGTTTCTTGGACACGGGGCTTCACTAGAGATCATTTCTCTGCAGGTTCTGGTGTGGCCTATGTTGGGAACTTTCTTGCTCTCACACTACTTTCACCGTGTCACCTGGTTGAAATCTCCATTTGTTCATTTACTCATGCCAGGAAAATGTTTATTGAGCACCTGCTGTATGCAAAGGATTGCATTTTCTGATGCATTTTGTTCAGAACCATAGCAGAAGTTTGTCTACCACAAGCTTTTGATATTTGCCAGGCCCCATATAGGCCACAGTTTGCCGAGTCACTTTTTGGTTTGTCTCTTTTCCTTTGTTTATTTTTCTTCAGCTCCGCATATGAGTGAAGTCATATGGTATTTGTCTTTCTCTGACTTATTTTGCTTAACCTAATACACTCTAGCTCTAGACACGTCGGTGCAAATGGCAAGATTTCATTTTTTTCACGGCTAATACTCCTGTTTTGTGTGTGTGTGTGTATGTGTGTGTGTGTGTGTATACACACACACACACACACACCCCACTTCTTTATCTGTTGATGAGTTGATGGACACTTGGGCTGCTTCCATAATTTGGCTTTTATAAATAATGCTGCAGTAAACCTAGGGGTGCATGTTTCCCTTTGAATTAGTGTTTTTGTATTTTGGCGATAAGTATTCACTCATGAGTTTACTGGATCATATGATAATTCCATTTTTAATTTTTGAGGAACATTCATGTTGTCTTCCACTGTGGCTGCCACAGTTTATGTTCCCACCAGTAGTGCAAGAGGGTTCCTTTTTCTCTATATTCTCGCCGACACTTGTTTTTTCTCTTTGATTTTAGCCATTCTCACAGGTGTGAGGTGATGTCTCATTGTAGTTTTGATTTGCATTTCTATGATGATGAGTGATGTTGAGCATCTTTCCATATGTCTGTTCGCTGTCTGTATGTCGTCTTGGGGGAAATGTCTGTTCATGTCTTCTGCCCATTTTTTAATTGGATTATTTGTTTTTTGGGTGTTGAGTTGTATCTGCTCTTTATTTTGGACACTAACCCTTTATTGGATATGTCATTTGCAAATATCTTCTTCCATTCAGTAAGTTGTATTTTAGTTTTGTTGATTGTTTCCTTCACTGTGTAGAAGCTTTTTATTTTTGTTTAGTCCCAATAGTTTATTTTTGCTTTTGTTTGTCTTGCCTCAGGAGACCTCTCTAGAAAAATGTTGTTATGACCAATGTCAGAGAAATTACTACCTGTGCCCTCTTCAAGGATTATTATGGTTTCAGGTCTCACATTTAGGTCTTTAATCCATTTTGAGTTTATTTTTGTGTATGGTATAAGAAAGTGGTCCAGTTTTCATTCTTTTGCATGTGGCTTTGCAGTTTTCCCAAAACCATTTGTTGAAGAGACTGTCTTTTCCCCATTGTATGTTCCTTCCCCGTTTGTCAAAGATTAATTTGCCATATAATTGTGAGTTTATTTCTGGGTTTTCTATTCTCTTCCATTGATCTTTGTGTCTGTTTTTGGGCTAGTACCATACTGGTTCGATGATTACAAGCTTTATCATATAAGTTGAAATCTGAAATTGTGATGCCTCGAGTTTTGTTTTTCTTTTTCAGGATTACTTTGGCTATTCAGGGTCTTTGTTGGTTCCGTACAAATTTTAGGATTATTTGTTCTATCTCTGTGAAAGATGGTGTTGGTATTTTAATGGAGATTGCATTAAATCTATAGATCGCTTTGGGTAGTACAGAGGTTTTTTAAATATATGTATAGGTATATGTGTATTTTTAATTTACATCCATGTTAGCATATAGCGCAGTAGTGATTTCATGGGTAGTACAGACATTTTAACAATATTTGTGCTTCCTTTCCGTGAGCATGGAATATCTTTCTCTATTTTTGTATCATCTTCAATTTCTTTCATCAGTGTTTTATACTTTTCAGAATACAGGTATTTCACGTCTTTGGTTAAGTTTATTGCTAGATATTTATTTTTTTCGGTGCAATTGTAAATGGGATTGTTTTCTTAATTTCACTTTTTGCTACTTCATTATTAGTGTATGGAACTGCAACAGATTTCTGCACATTGATTTTGTGTCCTGTGATTTCCCTGAATTCATTTACCAGTTCTTGTAGTTTTTCAGTGGAATCTTTAAGGTTTTCTACATATAGCATCATGTCATCTGCAAATAGTGAGAATTTTACTTCTTCCTTGCCAATTTGGATGCCTCTTATTTCTTTATGTTGTCTAATTGCTATGGCCAGGACTTCCACTACTACTGTCGAATGAAAGTGACAAGAGTGGACATCCTTCTCTTATTTATGATGTTAGGGGAAGAGCTCTCAGTTTTTCACCATTGAGTATGATGTTGGCTGTGGGATTTGCATATAAGCCCTTTATTATGCTGAGGTATGTTCCCTCTAGCCCTATTTTGCAGAGGATTTTTTCTTTATAAAACTTTTTTTTAGTTTATTGTCAAATTGGCTAACATACAGTGTGTAAAGTGTGCTCTTGGTTTTTGGAGTAGATCCCCGTGGTTCATCGCTTTTACATACAACACCCAGTGCTCATCCCAACAAGTGCCTTCCTCAATGCACATCACTCACTTTCCCCTCTCCTCCACCCCCCATCAACTCTCAATTTGTTCTCTGTATTTAAGAGTCTCTTATGGTTTGCCTCCATCCCTCTCTGTTTGTAACTATTTTTCCCCCTTTCCCTTCCCCCTTGGTCTTCTGTTAAGTTTCTCAAGAGCCAAATATGAGTGAAAACATACGATAGCTGTCTTTCTCTGACTGACTTATTTCACTCAGCATTATACCTTCCCGTTCCATCCACGTTGCTGCAAATGCCATGATTTCATTCTTTCTCATTGCCAAGTAGTATTTCATGGTATATATAAACCACATCTTCTTTATCAGTTGATAGACATTTAGTCTCTTTCCATAATTTGGCTATTGTTGAAAGCACTGCTATAAACATTGGGGTACATGTGCCCCTATGAATCAGTCCTCTTGTATCCTTTGGATAAATTCCTAGTAGCGCTATTGCTGGGTCATAAGGTAGTTCTATTTTTAATTTTTTAAGGAACCTCCACGCTTTTTTCCAGAGCAGCTGCACCAGTTTGCATTCCCACCAACAGTGTGACAGGGTTCCCGTTTCTCCACATCTTTGCCAGCAGCTGTTGTTGCCTGAGTTGTTCATTTTAGCCACTCTGACAGTGTGAGGTGATATCGCAGTGTGGTTTTGATTTGTATTTCCTTGATAATGAGTGACGTTGAGCATCTTTTCATGTGTCTGGTGGCCATCTGGATGCCTTCTTTGGAGAAGTGTCTATTCATGTCTTCTGCCCATTTCTTTACTGGATTACTGGTTTTTCTGGTGTTGAGTTTGGTAAGTTCTTTATAGATTTTGGATACTAACCCTTATCTGATATGTCATTTGCAAATATCTTTTCTCATTCTGTCGGTTGCCTTTTAGTTTTATTGATTGTTTCCTTTACAGTGCAGAAGCTTTTTATCTCGATTAGGTCCCAATAGTTCATTTTTGCTTTTAATTCCCTTGCCTTTGGAGATGTGTCTAGCAAGAAATTACTGCGGCTGAGGTCAAAGAGGTTGTTGCCTGCTTTCTCCTCTAGGGTTTTGATGGTTTCCTGTCTCATATTTAGGTTTTTCATCCATTTTGAGTTTATTTTTGTGTATGGTGTAAGAAAGTGGTCTAGTTTCATTCATTAGCATGTTGCTGTCTAGTTCTCCCAGCACCATATGCTAGAGACTGTCTTTTTTCCAGTGGATACTCTTTGTCAAAGATTAGTTGGCCATACATTTGTGGGCCCAATTCAGGGTTCTCTATTCCATTGGTCTTTGTGTCTGTTTTTGTGCCAATACCATATGGTCTTGATGATTACAGCTTTGTACTAGAGGCCAAAGTCTGGGATTGTGATGCCTCTGCTTTGGTTTTCTTCTTCAATATTACTTTGTCTATTCGGGGTCTTCTGTGGTTCCATGCAAATTTTAGGATTGTTTGTTTTAGCTTTGGGAAGAATGTCAGTGCAATTTTGATTGAAATTGCATTGAATGTGTAGATTGATTTGGGTAGTATTGACATTTTAACAATATTCTTCCAATCCACGAGCATGGAATGTTTTTCCATTTTTTTGTGTCTTCTTCAATTTACTTCATAAGTTTTCTATAGTTTTCAGCTTACAGATCTTTTACATCTTTGGTTTGGTTTATTCCTAAGTATTTTATGGTTCTTGGTGCAGTTGTAAATGGGATCAGTTTCTTTATTTCTCTTTCTGTTGCTTCATTATTGGTGTATAGAAATACAACCGATTTCTATACATTGATTTTGTACCCTGCAACTTTGAGGAATTCATGTATCAGTTCTAGGAGTCTTTTGGTGGAGTCTTTTCAGGTTTTCCATGTAGAGTATCATGTCATCTGCAAAAAGTGAAAGTTTGACTTCTTCATTGCCAGTTTTGATGCCTTTTATTTCATTTTGTTGTCTGATGGCTGATGCTAGGACTTCCAACACTGTGTTAACAGTGGTGAGAGTGGACATCTCTGTGTGTTCTCAATCTCGGGGAAGCTCTCAGTTTTTCCCCATTGAGGATAATATTAGCTGTGGACTTTTCATATATGGCTTTTATGATGTTTAAATATGTTCCTTCTATCCAGACTTTCTTGAGGGTTTTTATTAAGAAAGAATGCTGTATTTTGTCAAATGCTTTTTTTGCATCTATTGACAGGGTCATATGGTTCTTATCCTTTCTTTTGTTAATGTAATGTATCACATTGATTGATTTGTGGGTACTGAACCAGCCCTGCAGCCCAGGCATGAATCCCACTTGAACATGGTGAATACTTCTTTTTATATGCTGTTGAATTCAATTTGCTAGTATCTTGTTGAGAATTTTTGCATCCATGTTCATCAGGGATATTGGCCTCTAGTGCCTCCTTTTTTGCAGGGTGTCTGTCTGGTTTGGGAATCAAGGTAATGCTGGCTTCATAGAATGAGTCTGGAAGTTTTCCTTCTGTTTCTGTTTTTTGGAACAGCTTGAGGATAGGTTTAACTCTGCTTTAAATGTCTGGTAGAATTCCCCTGGGAAGCCATCTGGCCCAGGACTCTTATTTGTTGGGAGATTTTTAATAACTGATTCAATTTCTTCATGGGTCTGTTCAAATTTTCTATTTCTTCCCATTTGAGTTTTGGTAATGTGTGGGTGTCTAGGAATTTGTCCATTTCTTCCAGGTTGTCTAGTTTGTTGGCATATAATTTTTCATAGTATTCTCTGATAACTGCTTGTATTTCTGAGGGATTGGTTGTGATAAATCCATTTTCATTTGTGATTTTATCTATTTGGGTCCTCTCTCTTTTTGAGAAGTCTGGCTGGGGTTATCGATTTTGTTTATTTCTTCAAAAAACCAACTCTTAGTTTCTTTGATCTGCTGTACTGGTTTTTTTTTTGGATTCTGTATTGCTTATTTCTGCTCTGATCTTTATTATTTCTCTTCTTCTGCTGGATTTGGGGTTTCTTTGTTGTTCTGTTTCTAGTTCCTTTAGGTGTGCTGTTAGATTTTGTATTTGGGATTTTTCTTGTTTCTTGAGATAGGCCTGGACTGCAATGTATTTTCCTCTCAGGACTACCGTTGCTGCATCCCAAAGGGTTTGGACTGTTGTGTTTTCATTTTAATTTGTTTCCATATATTTTTAAATTTCTTCTTTAATTGCCTGGTTGACCCATTCATTCTTCAGTAGGATGTTTTTTAACTTCCATGCATTTGGAGGTTTTCCAAACTTTTCCCTGTGGTTGATTTCAAGTTTCATAGCATTGTGATCTGAAAGTGTGTATGGTATAATCTCAATTTTTTTATATTTATGGAGGGTTGTTTTGTGACCCAGTATGTGATCTGTCTTGGAGAATGTTCCGTGTGCACTTGAGAAGAATGTGTTTTCTGCTTTAGGGTGAGAAGTTCTGAATATATCTGTCAGGTCCATCTGGCCCAGTGTATCATTCAGGGCCATTGTTTCTTTATTGAATTTCTTTCTGGATGATCTGTCCATTGTTGTAAGTGGAGTATTAAAGTCCCCTGCAATTACCACATTCTTTCCAATAAGATTGCTTATATTTGTGATTAATTGGTTTATATATTTGGGGGCCTCTGAATTTGGTGCATAAACATTTATAATTAGCTCTTCTTGATGGATAGACCTCATAATTATGATATAATGTCCTTCTTCGTCTCTTGTTACAGCTTTTAGTTTAAAATCTAGTTTGTCTGATATAAATATGGCTACTCCAGTTTTCTTTTGAGTTCCAGTAGCATGATAGATGGTTCTCCATCCCCTCACTTTCAATCTGAAGGTGTCCTCAGGTCTAAAATGGGTCTCTTGTAGACAGCAAATAGATGGGTATTGTGTTTTTATCCATTCTGATACCCTGTGTCTTTTGATTGGAGCATTTAGTCCATTTACATTCAGTGTTGTTATTGAAAGATGTGGATTTAGAGTCATTGTGTTATCTGTAGGTTTCACGCTTGTAGTCATGTCTCTGGTCCTTTGTGATCTTTGTAGCATTCCACTCACAGAGTCCCCCTTGGGATCTCTTGTAGGGCTGGTTTAGTGGTGATGAATTCCTTCAGTTTTTGTTTGTCTGAGAAAACCTTTATCTCTCCTTCTATTCTGAATGACAGGCTTGCTGGATAAAGGATTCTTGGCTGCATATTTTTCCTATTCAGAACATTGAAAATTTCCTGCGACTCCTTTCTGGCCTGCCACGTTTCAGTAGATAGGTCTGCTACTACCCTTATGTGTCTACCCTTGTAGGTTAAGGCCCATTTATCCCTAGCTGCTTTCAGAATTCTCTCTTTATCTTTGTATTTTGCCAGTTTCACTATGATACGACATCAGAAGATTGATTCAAGTTATGTCTGAAGGGAGTTCTCTGTGCCTCCTGGATTTCAGTGTCTGTGTACTTCCCCAAATCGGGGAAGTTCTCAGCTATGATTTGTTCAAGTACACCTTCACCCCTGTCTCTCCTCCTCCTCCTCCTCCTCCTCCTCCTCCTCCTCCTCTTCCTCTTCTTCTTCCTCCCTCCTCCCTCCTCCCTCCTCCCTCCTCCCTCCTCCCTCCTCCCTCTGGAACTCCTATGATATAGATATTATTCCGTTTCATTGAATCACTTAGTTATCTAATTCTCCCATCATGGTCCAAAATATTTTTCTCTTTTTCTCAGCTTCATCTTTTTCCATAATTATCTTCTATTTCATTTAATCTCCTCTATGCCTCTTCAGTCCTCACTGTTACCACCTCTAGTTTATTTTGCACCTCATTTACAGCATTTTTTAATTCATCGTGATTATTTTTTAGTTCCTTGATCTCTGCAGCAATAGATTCTCTGCTTTTATTGAAGCCCAGCGATTAATCTTATGACTATTACTCTAAATTCTTGTTCAGTTACATTGTTTATATCTGTTTTGATCAGTTCTTTAGCTGTCATGTCTTCCTGGAGTTTCTTTTGAGGAGAATTCTTCCATTTCATAATTTTGGCTCATTTTCTGTCCCTTATGTGTTTTAAAAGCTTGTTATATGTCCTGTACCTGCGAGCACTACTATGTTAAAGAGGGTCATACACTGTCCAGGGCCTGGCCCTTCAGGAGGGAGGTGTTTTTTGGAGAGTATTACTTGCTCTCTCTTGTTGTGAGTTTGGTTACTTTATCTCCCTACTCATAGTGATATTTTGGACCCTCCACCAAGTGTGCTTTGATTTGTTCCTTGAAGTAGCCCTCGAAAGGAAAACAAACAAAAAACAAAAAATACCAGCTACAAGTAAACAACAGGGTGGAGGTGGTGCTGATGGAAGGGACCTTATCCCATACTAGGAGAGAAATGACAGGGGTGGGGCGGGGGGGGGGGGGGTTGAAGAAAAGAAAATTGACCAGAGAAATTAAATGGCTTAATCCAGAGAGAGAGAGAAAGGAAAATAAGGAGGTATAGAACATATATAAAGAGAATAAATATGTCTGTTTAAACAAACCAACAACCAGAGTAACCAGACTAGAGGCATGAGATGAGAAAAGGAAGAATGAATATATATGTGTGTGTATGTATGCATGTATATGTATATATATGTGTGTGTGTGTGTATATATATATGTATATGTATACATATATACATATGTGTGTATATGTATACACACATATACATATGTGTGTGTATGTGTATGTATGTGTGTATATATATATGTATATGTATACACACACACACACACACACACAAAGAATTGTCCAAGAATTAAATCAGGCAATGCAGCAGCGCTGGTCTGGAGGAGGCCTGTCTGGTTCGTCAGCATCAATCCCACTCGTGTAGATGTGCAGTTACCAGGCACGGAGGGGTGTGGTTTGGTGTAGGCGGCTCCCACCTCCACTGTGAGCCCTGCTGTCCTTTCCTGAAACCCCACCTTGTTGGTGATGGGGAGAAAAATGGCAACATGCCAGTCTCTCCTCCATGGACCAGGTGTCCCAAACCACTCTGTTCGAGCCATCCTCACTGTGCCGTGGGCACGAATGAGGCAGTTTGTCCTGCTCCGACGACTCCCTTGCCTCCCTGGCGCTCAGCTGGGACTTAAACCCCGATGTCTTTAAGGTTCCCACTCCATACACCCTGGTTTCAGGGAAGTGCCGCTCTGGCTGACAGGTGCAAGCAGTCTTGTCCTTTGAACGGTCATATACCTTCTTCCCACAGCACTCCAATGAGGGGGTTGCTTTCTCCCACTTCAGACTGTGCCTCTGAACTAGTAACCGTGCTGGGGCTGGCTCCCTTCCTCCCCAGGTGCTCGATCCGGGCAGCTGGCCTCAGTCCGGAGAAAGCCCCACAGTTAGAGATTGGATCTTGCTCCATCCTCGTCCGTGTTTTTTCTTTTGTCCAGATACAGTCCTGCGGTTCCCCAGCCTCTCTTTCTCTTCCCTTTGTCCCTCCGCAGAAGGGGGTCCCCCCCTCCATTCCTCTGCCGCCTGTTTTCTCTCTCCCAGTTCACAATCACACAACTATGGCCCTTCAGGTTGTCCCGGTGGGTCCCTGGAGGCGTCTCTGTCACTTTGCCACCTGGACTTTTGGAGTTCAAGGTCCCTTGGCCGTTTCAACACTGCTGTGTTTGAGAGATGAGGGAACTTAGGATCCCCCTACTTCACCATGTGGGCCTCTCCTCCCCGTAGAGGATTTTTTTCATGACGGATGTTGTACTTTCAAATGCTTTTTCTGCGTCAGCTTAAAAGATTATATGGGTTTATCCTTTCTCTTATTGTTGTATCACATTGATTGATTTGTGAATATTGAACCACCCTTGCATCCTTGCATCCTGAGAATAAATCCCACTTGATAGTGGCATATGATTTTTTTAATGTATTGTTGGATTTAGTTTGCTAATATTTTGTCAAGGATTTTTGCATTTATATTCATGAGAGATCTTGGCCTATAACTAACTAACTAACTCTCTCTCTCTCTCTCTCTCTCTCTCTCTCTCTCTTTTTGCAGTGTCTTTAGCTGGTTTTGGTATCATGGTAGCCTTATAGAATGAATTTGGAATATTTCCTTCCTATTCTAGTTTCTAGAATAGTTTGAGAAGAATATTAAATATTTTTTAAGTTTTTTTTGTTTCTTGGTTTTTTTTGTTTTGTTTTTGTTTGTTTGTTTGTTTTTGTAGAATTCACCTGTGAAGTCATCTGATCCTGGACTTTTGTTTGTTAGGAGTATTTTTTGATTACTGATTCAGTTCATTGCTGGTAATTAGCGTATTCAAGTTTTTTTATTTCTTTCTGCTTCAGTTTTGGTAGGTTATATGTATCTAGGAATTTATCCATTTCTTCTACATTGTCCAATTTTTTGGCATATAGGTTTTCATAATATTCTGTTACAATTGTTTGTATTTCTGTGGTGTTGATCATTATTTCTCCCCTTTCATTAGTGATTTTGTTTAATTAAGTGTTCCCCTCCCTCTCTTTTTGATGAGTCTAGCTGGAGGTTTATCAGTTGTTTTGATCTTTTCAAAGAATGAGTTCCTGGATTTATTGATCTGTTCCTTTTTTTTTAGTTTTGATATCATTTATTTCTGTTCTAATATTTATTATTTC
This sequence comes from Panthera leo, assembly GCF_018350215.1. Taxonomy (NCBI): domain Eukaryota; kingdom Metazoa; phylum Chordata; class Mammalia; order Carnivora; family Felidae; genus Panthera; species Panthera leo. Next base: position 74,468,280 of record NC_056685.1, read on the forward strand.
CTTCCTTTTGCTGTTTTGGGTTTTGTTGTTCTTTTTCCAGGTCCTTTATTTTTTTTAAGTTTGTTTATTTATTTTGAGAGAGAAAGAATGCACATGCATGGGGGAGGGTCTGAGAGGGAGAGAGGGAATCCCAAGCAGGCTCTGTCTGGTCAGCACAGGGCCTGACACAGGTCTCGATCCTACAAACTGCGAGATCATGACCTGAGCTGAAATCAAGAATTGGACACTTAACTGGCTAAGCCACCCAGGTACGCCTCTAGCTCCTTTAAGATGCAAAGCTAGGTTGTTTATTTGAGATTTTTCTTCTTGAGGTAGCTCTGTATTGCTATAAACTTCCCTCTGGAGTAGCTTTTGCTACATTCCAACGATTTTGGACCATTGTGTTTTGATTGTCTCCATGTATTTAAATTAAATTGCTTTAAATTATCTATTAGTTACCTCCATTTAGTTTAGCTGTCTTGCTGTGATTCTGTCCTGTTCTTTCATTTGGGACATATTCCTCTGTCCCCTCATTTTGTCTGCCTTTCTGTTTCCATGTGTTAGGAAAGTCAGCTATGCCTCCTGCTCTTGAAAATAGTGGCCGTATGAAGAAGAGATCCTGTAGTGCCCTGCAGCATAATGTCCTCTGTCCACCAGAACCTGGGGCTGCAGGGTGTCCCCTGTGTGTCTTGCATGAGCCCTACTATGGTGGCTGAGCCACTTTTGCCTTCAGTCCAGTCATCTGCAATGGCTTTCTTTGCCTGCTATGGGCAGGGTTTGGTCCCTGTGTTGTTAGTGGGCCAGTCCGGGGTCACCTTGGGCCTGAGTTGAGTCAGACCAGACATTTGCCAGAGATGCAATAGCACCAAAAGGCAGGGTGCTTTCCTTGTGTTGTCTCCTGAGGAGCTTTTGTTGGTGGGTGGGGTCTGCAATCACATCAGCTGTCTGCCTCCAGCGCACTGTTGGGGCTGCAGTAGGACTGGTGTGCATAGTTTTCTTCCCCTCTCCCTAGGGTGAGAGTCACTTTGGAGTGGCACTTGCCCCTTTTGGGGCTATTTGCATACTGCCAGGCTTGTGGCACCACTTTGGATAGGCTTCAGCCAAGGGCATATTGGAGGGGACAGGTCCACAGGAGAGCATGGGGGCAGGGCTCATGGCCAGTGAGTTTTGCACCCATCCACTATGGGAAGGGAAGTACCTGCCCAAAACTCTGGCCAAGGCTAGCCACAGGAGAACGCCAGGGTGGGCACTTTGTAAGCAAGCTAGGTGGAGAGCGTTGATGTCATACTGGTTCCCGACGCAGGTGTCCTTGTTTCTGGGCTGGGATGCAGGGGGCGGAAATGCTGCCTGCCAGCTCCTTTGTTCCTGGAAAAGTCTCCCAAAGATTCCTGTTCCTCCAGCACAGCTCTGAGATTAGCAAACAAATCTCTGTCCATATACCCCAGGCGCTTTCAAACTACTGCTTCTGTGCTGTATCTCTGTAGGACTGTTGGTTGTGCCATCTCTTTACTGGTGGGGACTTTTTCCCTCTTGCCATGCCAGTTCTCCCAGAGCTGAGCCTGATGATTTTTTAAATTCCACATATAAGCCCCTGCTGATTGTAAGAACTACAATGTTATGTCCCTGCAGTTTTCAAAGCCAAATATTATGCCTGGGATTTCTGGTGTGAGGGTCTGTTTCTCTCTCCCCTCTTCATGCCTCTGGTGTCCCTTCCTCCCTTGGACAGTCCTGTAGGTCCTTTAGCTCTAGACCACATCTTGGCCCTTCCTACCCTCTCTGATGCGGCCTCTTCTCTACATTTAGTTGTGGAGAGTCTGTTCTGCTAGCATTCGGGTCATTTTCTGGGTTATTTACAGTGATGTGGGTTTCTAGATGTATCTGTGGGATGGGGTGAGCTTAGGGTCCTCCTACTCTGCAGTCTTCCCCAGAAGTAATTATAAATAAGATTCTTCATCACCTCGATAGCAGTCTTAAGATTCTCTCTGTGTTCCTTCACTTGGCTGGAAGGGGAACCAATTTCAGAAATTGTTGTGATTTACCTAGGATCCAGGTGACTTGAGGAAGTCTGAGCTCTTATTTCTAGGTTTTACTAGGTACCCAGGAAGTGGATGGGCTTTGAGGGATCACCTTGATACCCTGGTGCAAATGGGACTTCTCTTACAAAGGTCCAAGCTGATGGTCACAATCTACTGAGCTGCTTCAGTAAGAACTAGGAGCTGTGACACCACTGTGGGAAGTGAGGTGGGATAGGAAGCAGTGTGAGCTTGGTGAGTGTGGCTGTGGGGTAGAGCCACACTCTGCGACTCCATTCCACCTTTGTCCACCTTCAAAAGCATCCATATACCCCACTGCTCTCCCCTTGCCCACCTTAGCTCTCTTAGTAGATGGAAGGGCTGTTTTAAATTATGAGATAGCTATTCTAATTAGGTATTTTTAAATATGTTTTCATTTTACTCCTTTAGTTTGTCATGAACTAGCCCTGATAAGATACCCTTTATTCAACAAAGTTTACACTGTAAGTTGGATATTAGTAATACAAACAGGTAGTCCAACAGAAATGCCCTATGTATCTTTTTTTTTTTTTTTTTTCTGTTTCTTTAATAGAAAAGCTGTCTACCTTCCTCTGGAGGAAGGGACAGGCAGGGATGGGAGAATGGGACCGAGAGAGGGACAGTTCCTCTGGTTTATCAGTAGTGGTGGGTAGCTTTTGAAATTTATGTTGCCAGATACTATTGTCATTGATTTTGATTGGTTTCGTGTCTCCTGTCCACCTCACACATCACCGCCACTGTGCCCCCCTCTAGTAGAGAAGGTGACAGTTTCCTCACTGTGCCACCCTGAGTCACTGGAAAGCAAGGGACCCCTGATGGCAGGGAGAAATGGGAGGCCATCCATTCAGAAGCCTGGTGTTGGGAGGAAGTCCATGGAAGCTCTAAGTGTAGGCCTGGCAAGCAGAGAGGAGGGGACAGAGGAGGGCGCAGGAAAACAGAATAAGGGGTAGGGGTGAGTGTGTAACACTCCCACCTCTCCTTGACCTAAAAGTCTTAAAGAAAGATGCAGATAAATAGATCACCAGGGTTGGCTGATGGTGTGTACTCGTCACGGGCCTCTGTGGACTTGCTCCCGTGCCTCTTCCCCACCCTCCCTTGGGAGCATCTCTGATCTCCCTCATCCAGCAAGGTGTGGCCCACACACTGTCCCATCCCCTCTGTCCATCCCCACGCCCTAGAGTTGTGTTTTGTGTTTACTCAAGAACAAGGCCGTTCCTGTTTTCTGCCTCCCTTCTCAAGTCTTGCCCTCCGGTCCCAGTTTACTCTTGGATTCCACGCAGTGCAGAGGTTACAAAAAGAGGCAAATGCGTGTTTGTGTGAGGTCACTAAACCAGGCAGTGTGACTCTAGAGTCTTCCCTCCTGGTTGAAAAGTCAATAGAAGAAGGCCTTCAGGACTGCCATTTGGTCATGCCTACAGTATCAAAGACTAAAGGAAAAATGAACAAAGCACAAGTCGGTATGTACTTTCCAATAATTTTTTTGTTTTTAATATCAATTGATGTTTTAAAAAATACAGAGGTGTTTGACACAGAATAGCACCATTGTGTAGGACACACACAGTTCCTGCGCCCGGCACCTGAAGGGGGCTCTTCTTGCCTGGGCTGGGGACAGTCACTCAGGGGGCGTTTGACTCACACCAGTTAGTTTCCTGCCTCTGCCTCGACCCAAAGGTCTTACAGGAAGACAATAAATAAATAGAACACCGAGATTTTATTTTGCAGTCTGCCCAGTTCAGGTCTCTCAGAAAGAGAGAGGAGAAAAGTCCACACTGTTGAGCGGGTGGGATGAATGGACATCAGGTCAGGTCAGCCATTCAGTGCAGAGCCCTAGAGTGACTGGGACTGGAAAATACTTGGGTCCTCTGGGTTGGCAATGGATTGTGTTGTTTGTGGGTTCGGGTTTTTACAAGAAGCAGACAGGCCCTATGTCCACACCAAATTCCTGCTCAGGCCCTCCTATGTCCATGGGTGCAATGTCAATGATGGGGAGACGCGAGGTCTTCTGTGACCGGTACTCGATCATAGTCTTGCCCCACTTACCGGTGTGTTTCTAGGGGAGAAAGAGAGGAGACACTGTCCAATGCCAGCTGCCCAGGACCCCAAAAAGGAGCATCACAGAACACAAAGTGTAAAACACGCTCAGGGCTCCCCCGACCTCTCCTTGGCTTGCTGAAGCCCTCTCCACCCCAGCTTCTGTCCTTACCAGCAAGTCCCCCTCCACCCGCTCCCTCCCCCACAGTGAGCGTCTCTTCACTCCATCCCCAAGGCAGACTCACACACACGCCATGTGAATACTCCTACGAGAGTAACTGGACGTGCCAGGTAGGACTTCTTTCCCCTGAGCCCAGGGAGTGAAGAAGATACAACAATGGCACCTTTCCCTCCCCTGGCACTCCGCACGCCTTCTCTACATAACCCCTCACGCTCACCTCTTGAGGATCCTATCACCTTAGGCCTATGACACCTGCTGTGGACCAACCCTCTGCCTGCTCCAGCCAGCCCAACTCACCGTGCAGCCATCCTTCAGGACAGTATATGTGAACCTGCTGTTGCCCTCAGCCCGGATCTCCACATCATTGGAGCCCTGGATGAGCAGGGCCTTCTTGAGGTTGCCAGCCGCTTCATCCAGGTAGGCAATGCTGTTCTTGCAGTGGTAGGTGATATTCTGGGAGCCCTCGGTGGACAGCAGGCGTAGGAAGGTCATCTGGACGTTGGCAGTGTTGGGAGCCAGGTTGTCATCTCCATAGCTGAACTGTCAGGGCAGAGAGCGATGGCGTGAGGCCCAGAGGCAGTGTCCAGTGGGATCGTGGTTAAGAATACTCTTCCTCCTCTTTCCCTCTTCCGAAGCCTCCAAGAAAAGTGGTGGGCGAGGTGCCACCAACTTCAAGGGAGAAAGAAGAGAAGGGTTCTGAGGAGCCGTCTGGGGCCCAGAGCAGCCAGCTACTCACGTGGAAGCCACCGTTGATGGTTTCTCCGAACCAGATGTGCTTCTTGTCCTTGCTCTTGCTGCTCCACCAGTTCTTCTTGGGAACACTCGCCGGGTTGGGGTAGACGCAGGTCTCGCCAGTCTCCATGTTGCAGAAAACCTTCATGGCGTCCAAGGTGCAGCCCTGGTTGGGGTCAATCCAGTAGTCTCCTGCAGGGGGAGGAGGCAGTACCCCATTGGGGCTCAGACAGGCACACACATACTCCCGAGAGGGCCAGGCCTGCCTGGGAGAGACGGAAAGGCTTCCCAGGACACAAGGGGGAGAGGCACAGGCTGTGAGGGCCACGTGTGGCCAAAGGGAGGGGAGGTGCAGGGATCTGGGAGCAAGGAGACCTGGACGGGAAAGTCTGATGCTAAACAGGGGCGCAAGCAACAGGGCAGGAGCAGCGCCTGCCTAGTGGATGGAACTCTACCCTCAAGTCACGTCTGCCAAGTAGCCATGGCAGGACGGGAGCCAGGGCTGAGGTATCTCTGCTGTGAAATGGAGGAGCAACCATCCACCAGAACCTTCCAGGCCTGGCCTGTGCTACGAGCGGTCTCCTCCCTCATTCTGATGGGGGCCATGCCCTGCACCCTCACCGCTCTTCCATTCAGGGTGGCAGAGTTTCAGGTCCCGGCAGGTGCGAGCGGGGTTCTTGCGGGAGCCCTCGGGGCTGCGGATGCTCTCAATCTGGTTGTTGAGGGACTTGAGCGTGGCATCCACCTCGGCGTCGTGCTGTCTCAGGTTGCCAGCTGCCTGGTCAGCCCGCATGTACTGCAGGGGGTCGGGGCCCTTCTCTCTCTGGCCTAGGCCAGCAAAGGCAGACATGTCGATGCCAGGGCCAGGGGGACCTGGAGGGCCAGGGGGTCCGGGGTTTCCAGGAGGACCCTGTAGCAGGAAACGGAAATCAGCCAGGAATTGTGGGGATGTGCCCCTCCTGCATACATCCCCACTTGCTAGAATATACTAGTGTCTTCTTCCAGACACTGGGTGGGGGAGGGGTGCAGCAGCCCAGGACCAAGAAAAATCACAGCATTTCCCTACTTCTTCATCAGCCCCTCTCTCCTGTTTCCCAGCACCAAGCAGGACCCTCTGAACCTCCAGGGAAGACACAGGATGCCATCTTCACTAGCTGCAGGCGGATGCCCTGAAAGAGGCCCTTGGCACCAGAGAGCCCAAGCCGCCCAGATGCTGGGGACAGGCCAGACAGCGGGGAAGGAGTCAGGACACTTACAGCCGGGCCAGTTTCGCCCGAACGTCCGCGGGGACCAGGAGGTCCAATGGGGCCAGGGATTCCATTAGCACCATCTTTGCCAGAGGGACCGACGGGACCAGGAGGACCCTGCAGGCCAGGAGAGAGGAGCCGTCAGCAAAGGCAGGGGTGTGGCAAGGGGGGAAAGGGGGGCTGGTCGGGTGGCTGTCCTGATGGGAAGCCCTGCAGCTTCACATTTCTCGGAGGGCCCAGACTTGTCTCCACTGGGCCAGGGACCAGCAGGATGGCTTCACGGCTCTTCTGCCATCCTGAGCTCCTCTTTGTCGAATCCTATTCCCAGTGGGCCCAGCTGACAGCCAAGAGCTGTTCTCATGTTCATCCAGCCTGTGATCTCAGGGGGTTTCTGGCCACAGTCACCCTGAGCCCATCGTCCTTCCACCTCCGAGCGAGGCCCCCTGAGCCCCAGGCTTCCCTCCCCATCAGAGCACCCACACCTGGCCCCACCCCCGAGGAAGGACTCACTGCATCTCACTTACTCTAGGGCCAGAAGGACCAGCAGGACCAGAAGCACCTTGGTCTCCAGAAGGACCCTGTGCAGAAGGAAGAAGCAAAAGTCAGAGGTCAGCACAGACAGGGCCCCATCTTCCAGGATGGGAAGCCTTCTTAAATATGCATACGATACATGTCCCCCCTCCCCCGTCCTTTCCATTTGCTCCTCCCTCCAACCCCAAGGAAGTCTTGGAAATCTTTCTTTTGGTCCTGGATATTTCTTAGGATGATCCCAAGCTGGGTTAGCTGCATGGGACACTCAGGTGAGCTCTGAGCAGTGGGAGGCACCTGGGAGACGTGCACAGACAGCAATACTCACAGGAGGGCCGGGCAGACCCTGCAGACCAGTGAAGCCACGGTGTCCCTTCAGTCCCCTCTCGCCAGCCTCTCCAGCTTCTCCTTTGTCACCTCGGGGACCTTGAGGACCCTGGGAATGAGACAGACACAGGTTGGGTCAGGTTGACCGGGGTAGAGGCCTCTTGCTGGCCTCACCTGAGCCAAGGAGTCCCAGGATCCACACAGTCCCCACTGACCTCCAAGCCTGCCCCAGTTAGGAACCCAACAGAGGGCACTCAGATACTCACTGGGATTCCCCGGGCTCCTGCTGGTCCTGCAGGGCCCATGGGGCCTTGTGCGCCCTGTGAGGGAGAGAGTGGGAACTCTGTCAGCAAAACCCTCCTCTGCCTATGGCCCGGACTGGGCCCCAAGACTCCCTGGACCCAGGGATGCATCCAGGGCCTGGGAGTCAGGCACGTAGTGGACGAGCTCCCAGCTCACTTGGCCACCCTTCTCCGCTTCCAGCTTTTACTGAATTAAGGATACTCACAGCTTCTCCTCGGTCTCCCTGCTTTCCAGTTGGGCCAGCGGGGCCAGGAGAGCCAGGGGGCCCAGGGGCTCCAGGAGCACCCACGGGACCAGTCTCACCACGATCACCCTGTCAGGAGAGAGGTCTCAGGCTTAGAGAAGAATGTTCCAGAAAATCCATGGAGAAAAGGCCCTTGCAAACTGAGACAAGACTCTGACTCCAGCCTACCACCTGGGGCTGACCTGGTAGGCCCAACAGAATATTCTCCTGTCCCACTGCTCATAGAGACACCGAGATATTCACCTTGACTCCAGCCGCACCATCTCTGCCAGGGGGGCCATCAGCACCAGGGCTTCCCTGGGCAAGAGGAAACAAGATGCCATTAGAGCTGCCCCTGCCAGACTCCCATTCTGTTCCTCCCTTCTCCCCTCGGGAGCCCCAGGCTTGTTCCCTTCCATCCTGCTAAAGCTTTGGAAGCTCAACAAGCTTCTTTATGCCTTCCTGCCCACGTACCAGTTCTTAGTCTCTGTGTCCCTCTCTCTCTCCCATCACGACCTTCCATCGCAGCTGGGTACTTGGGCCCATGGGCCCATCCCATCATCCCCTCCTCCAGGGCACCAGGACTGGGCCTGGCTGGCCCGGCACAGCTCTCCCTGGGAAGGGCCACACACACAGTGTGTCCCATTGCTCACCTCTCGTCCAGGTTCGCCAGAAGGACCAGTCAGGCCAGGAGGACCCACGGGGCCGGGGGGACCTCGGTCGCCAGATGCTCCGGGAGCTCCCTGCTTGCCAGGTTCTCCCTGGAGGGACAGCAACAAAGAGGATGAGTGTGCACTCTAAGAATCCCATCCTGGGACATACTGAGCCCTTCCAAAGAAAGGGCTGACAGAGAGACGGTGCTGAGGGTGCAGAGTAGGGGGAAATCTCAGGGGGTGGTATTGCTTCTGCAGAGACCAGGCCACCAAGAGCACTGAGTGAAGAACACCAGCCAGAGCCAGGCTGGGCCCAGTTCACCAGAGGAAGGGGCATCCTTCACTCACCGATGGGCCAGGCAGGCCGGGGAATCCTCTCTCACCACGTTGTCCAGGAAGACCAACAATGCCCCTTTGACCAGCCAGACCTTGGGGACCTGGAGGACCATCGGGACCCTAGAGAGGGAAGGCGAGAGTGAGAATTTGAGCTCTGACAGGGAGTGGCCCAGCCATCCACACCCAGCCTGGCCGCCATTCACAGATCCCAGCACTCTTCCCTGGCAGTGGCCCCTCCATGGTGTCCCCTCCTCCTCCATGCCCTCCCCTCCTCCTCCATGCCCTCTGAGCTCAGAAGATTCCTGGCCCAGGCCTGGGAAGGACTTACAGAGGGACCATCATCTCCAGGCTCTCCCTTCTCGCCAGGGGGCCCGGCAGGACCTTGGAGGCCAGGGTCGCCAGCACGGCCAGGGGGGCCGCTGTCTCCTCGAGCACCTTTAGGACCATCTTTTCCAGAAGGACCAGGGGGACCAGGGGGTCCAGGGTTGCCCTAGAAAAGCAAATGCAAGAAATGAGAACTCATCTCACCCTGCCCCATCCAGACTGCCAAAGCCACTGTGGCCCCCTCCACACAAAGGAAGCTTGACCCCCACCCCTGTCTGCTTCTTCCACCTTCCCTCCCAGGAGGGAGCTCTGAGCAGCCAGCCCTGGCTTGTCCAGCCCCACATTTGCTTTTTCTGATCTACTTGGACTTCCTCCTGCCTCCTTTCTTTTAGAAATCTCAATCCCACCATCCCTCAAGGAACAGTTCAAACGTGGCTCCTCGGACCCCTAAACCTCTGCACCTACTCCCCCTGCACTTGATTGGTGGTAAACTGGTGACTTTTCACCATCTCTCATCCCTCCATGGCAGATTCCCTGTGGGCAAAATGTAGAACTTGTACAGGCCGGGAACACAGAATGCGCTCAAGAAATGTGTTGAGGCAATCGTGCCAGCCTGTCCTGCCCACTGAGCCAGGAATCTGAGGGTCCAAGCCCAAGCCAGCAGGGAAGGTTGCCCATGGCCACAGCCCTTGCTCGCAGCTGTTTACGAGAACAGGTCCCCATGATCAATTACTCCCAGGAGTGGGAAAAGGCAAAGGGATGGAGGCCAGCTTGCACTCTTTGGAGCCCTGCTGGAACTGTGCCAGGCTCTTCAACCCCTGCTGTGCCCCCCATGCCAAGAGTAAGGTAAGAACCATCCAGGAGCATCACTTACATTGGAGCCTGGGGGTCCGACACGGCCAGCAGCTCCAGGGAATCCGGTGGCTCCCTATGGGATGAGAAGAAAGACTCTGAATCCCTCAGGCCCTCAGAAGCGTCAGGAATCATATCGGGGGACGGACAGGGGTGTCTCAGAGGCTGGTGTGGAAAAGGGCAAGGAGAGCTAGAGAAGGAGAAAGGGCCCCATGGGGTCTGGCTATTGGATCAGGAAGCTGCAGCTTCTCTGCCTCCAGCTCCTGTAGGGGCTGGGGTGAGGAGGTGCATTCAGCTGGGACAGCCAGTGCTTTGGGAGCTGAGCAGGGGGCCTGCCCAGGACCACAGACCTCCCCGGATCACTGCACACCGGCAGAGAGGGGCGCCCATTCTTCCACATGGCTGTGGGATGGGCTCAGGCTGGGGGCAGAAGCAAGGCTAAGAAAGAAGCGGGTGAGTAAATCCCAGAGCACAACCGTGGGAGCATCTGGCCAGGCCTTCTTCGTGACAGCAGCTGCCGCCCCCAAGGCGCCCTCCACCCCACCTGGTGGGAACGGGGACCTCACTCACCGGGGGGCCTTGAGCACCTCGGGCTCCTTTAGGACCAGTCACACCAGTAGGACCCTGGGAAGGAAGGAGAGAGACAGTGAGGCCTGGTCACCCGGAGGAGAGCTGTGGGCTTCTGGGTATAGGGCCTGTCTGACCCCCAAGAGCTGACTCCCAAGGGGTTAGTTTTCCAAGATGTAGCTTTCTTGTCACTAAAATCCCAGCCTGGAGAAGGCATCACAGGTGGGCCTGCCACCCCCTCCAAGAGAGACTCGTGCTCTAGGAGACCTCGGGGGTGGGGGGGGGGGAGGCCTGGCAGGCATCTGCCCCCTTCCCTCCCCAGGAGCCTGGCTGCATCGTCCCTGGTCATCTATCCTTAACCTGCACTCTGTGTCATCTCCTGGCCCCCACACCCTAGACGACATAAGCCAGTTAACTCCTTTTGAACCTCTATCCCCAAGTACAGATTCCTCCCCACAGCTGCTCCCTTCTGGGGCTGGGGCAGCAGCAGCAGCAGGCTCTAACATCTGCCAGAGAGGGGCTTCAGCTTGGGGTGACACCCATGCCTCCTGTCCAGGCCCCTCATCCTGCATGCCAATATCCCTATCCCATGGGAACAGCTCCTGGGGCTGCTCACTGCTACCCACCTGAGGTCCAGGAGCTCCAGAGGGGCCCTGAGGACCCGGGGCACCAGCATCACCTTTCTGGCCAGCCTCTCCTTGCTCGCCCTTGGCACCTGGCTGGCCATCAGCACCCTGTCCCGAGGAGGAGGAAACAGATGAGTTAGAGGCAAGCCAGATACTTACTCCACGTTCTTCCAAAAGGCCCAGAACTCTGGGTGAGTGGGTGGGTCAGTAAATGAGCGAGTGAGCGAGCTGCTCTAAGATGGGACTGTGAGATCAGCGTGGAGGTTCAAGGAAAGACGGAAGAGGCCATTTCCCTCTTCTTTACATTCTGTCCCTCCCTCCCTCCCCCACAGGCTAGAAGGTGCCCTCAGGTGTAGAGCTGGCCTGAGCAGAGGGGTGGGCAGGAGGGTGGACAGGGACACTCACGGGAGGTCCTGCGAATCCAGCAGGCCCGGGGGGGCCGGTCTCTCCACGTTCACCCTGTGGGAGAGAGGGCCCAGGAGAGGTAAGGCCCTATGCCTACCTGCTTCTGTCCTCTCCTATAACCCAGGCCCTTGTGGCCCAGCCCTTGCATAGAAAGCCCAGAGACAGGACACGCAGACAGCCTCCAGGAAGCTCTGTCCTAAATACAAGGGACCCACTTCAGAAGACCTCTCTTGGTCAGAGGATCTGGCGACCTGAAGGCCCTCCACCTCGACCGCATCATGGAGATGAGGCCTTCTCTCTCCATTCTCATCTCTGCTTCCTCCCCCAGACCCAAAGGGCCAGGCTGAGAGGCAGGGTGGCTTCTCTTGCTCTCAGGGGCCTGGGCACAGGGGCAGATACTCACCGGGGCGCCACGAGCACCAGCAGTTCCTGCAGGACCAGGAGGTCCAACTTCTCCCTAGGGTGGGGAGGAGAGACGAGAGCCACAGGTAAGGGGTGGGGGTCAGAGTGGGGACCTTAAAGAGCAAAGTGCATCCAGGGAGCCCTGCAGCAGATGGCCTGTTTTCTCCTTGTAGCTTCAGTCCGAGAGGTACTTCTGGGGCCTCTGCTGAATGCTGGTTTACCGGTCCCCTCCCTCCCTGCAACAGCTCCGCTGGACGGGGTGCACAGCCCCTGACTCTGCTTTGAAGAAGACTCCCACCCCTCACTCCTTGCAGCTACTAGTGGGCAGAAGGGTGCCAGCTGTTGAGTGAGGAGAAGAGACGGCAGTCTTTGGCAGGAGATGCGCAGGTGTGATAGGGGAGGGGAGCCATGAGCGAAGGGAGCTGTGACTCACCTTCTCACCATTGGCACCGGCAGGGCCAGGGGGGCCAATGGGACCAGTCAGGCCCTAGGGAGAAAGGAGACAAAGGTGAGGGAGGAAGAGTTGACCAGGGACTTGGAGCCCAGTAGGGAGTCTGGGGACCTCACACCCGTGGCCCCAGCCTTGTCAGGAGAGTCCCAAAGCTGCCCAGCCTGCACAACTGAGATAGGACAGGGGCTGTGCTCACACACTGCGCTTCTGTGCCCAGAGCGCAGGGCTGGAGACCCACGGGGTCCCCAGGGTGCCTGCAGCCAGCATTCACTTACTCGTCCACCGTCCTTCCCAGGGGCTCCCTCGGGGCCTTTCTCACCAACGTCACCCTGTGGGATAGAGAAGATTGGCCACCTCAGGAGGGGGCTCCGGCTCCGTGTCACCCTGGCTGAGGCTGCAGGTACAGCTCAGCTCCTGGCCCAGCAGGATTGGCTATGGGTTCAGGGTGAGAGGCGTGGGATGGAGGGAAGGGTTGGGAGAGGGGGTCACTAAAAGACAAATAGTGCCTGGGGTGGGTGGGTGGGGGGAGGTCTCCAAGTTCCTCAAGAGGATTAACTAGGGACCCCCCGCCCAGGTGCTGTGGGGAGGGGGTGAGTGTGGCACAGGGAAGCACGGCTTTGGGGGAGGCACAGTCGGCCTGGTACTCACCCTGTCTCCCTTGGGCCCAGCGATGCCAGCTGCTCCCCTCTCACCGGGCATCCCCTGCAGACCTGGAGGGCCCTGAGCCCCAGGGGGGCCGGCTGGGCCAGATGCGCCCTGTGGGGTGGGGGTAGAGGCGTCTGTGGTGGGCAGCACCTGCCCAGGACCCCAGCGCCCAAGCCCCCCTTCCTCCCCTGCCAGGCCTCCTTTCTGTCTTGTCTTCCATCTTCCCTTCTCCTGTCCCCATCCCCCCTCCCCTCCCCCAGCAGGGCCTCCTAGGCTGACCCAGACAACCCCAACAGCCTCACTTACTTTGGGGCCGTCCGTGCCAGGAGTGCCAGGGAGGCCGCGGGGACCCTGGAGGCCCTGGGCACCGGGAGAGCCACGTTCACCTGGGAAACCTCGTTCACCCTGTGGCAGAGACACCATGGGGCAGTCAAGTGAGAGTGATGGGGCAGAGGCCCAGGGAAAGGCAGGGGGGCAGCAAGCAGAGTGGGGCCCCGAGACCCGGGCACGGCTCTGCAGGGCCAGGCTGGCAGAAATGCACAGGGAAAGAGCAGGTCTGAGGGGACCACCGGAAACAGCCAATGCTTACCCTGGGACCCACGAGGCCGGGGGCTCCAGCTTCACCAGGAACACCCTGGAGAACAAACAAAGACGTGTGAAAGAGGGGGAGATTTGATGTCCTGCAGCCAGGGAGGAGCATCCCTCCCTCTGGAGGCTGAGCTGGGATGTGGCCCGGACACTCCCGGCCTCATGGGGCTGCTTGTGCCCTCCTGCAGAGCAGAAGAGACCTTCCCATCTAAATAGTTTGCAGGTTCAAAGAGCCCCACACTCACCTGGTCACCTGGCTTTCCACCTTCACCTGGGGGACCGGGAGGGCCAGGAAGTCCCTAGAAGGCAGTGACATGCGTTAGCAAGAGAGTAAGTTTACTCCTCCCACCCTCCAGGGAGACCCAGCACAAGGCAAGAGCCAGGACTGTAGGGAAGCCTCACCCCCCTGGCACCCATGAGAGGGGCGGGCCCTCCACCCGCAGTGCCTACTACCACCCGCAGAACCCCGGGCTTGGAAAGGACTGAAAAGGGGGCCCAGCCCAGCCACCTACCTGGAACCCAGATGGCCCAGGGGCACCCTGCTCGCCTCGTTCACCGGCAGGTCCCTGCAGAAGGAAACAAACGTGACCCGAGCGCTCCGGAGAATCTAAGAGCCTCGGACACAGGGCACTGGGGTGGCCAGCAGGACAGGCCAGACACCCCCTGCACCGCCCAACAAGGTTGCAGGAGTGTGTGCCTCGCTATTCTCCCACCAATGACCTGCACTCCTGAAACAGGGGTGGGGTCCACACTGCCTTGGCTGAGTGGGTCTGGTGTCCCGCATGAGCCCACACCCAAACTGTTAGTTTCAATGCCGAGCGGGCCTGAGGTGCCTCGGCCTCCACGCCACCGCCCCCATGCCCACAGGGCCACCTAGAGAGGCCAGGCAGGTACTTACAGCGGGTCCGGGGGGCCCCGCAGCACCGGTCTCACCATCTTTGCCGGGAAGACCCTAGAGGGAAGGGAAAAGGGTGAGGTCCTGACACACGCTCTTCAGTTCTGTGGACCCCAGTACTGGGCAGGCACAGTCGGTGGCCCTGAGTTTCCATGATCCCCCAACCTGAACTCCATTTCTCCCCGCTTCCTTTCCTGAGCCCCTCCTTTTCCCAGTCTTGCTCAGCATGGGAGCCTTCCCCATCTCCCGGCTACTGACCAATAGCAACTAGAAGTCATCCTGTGTGGACTCCCAAAGGCCCTAGAGAAGCATGGACTTCTCAGCCACAGGACTCCACGCTGCTAACTAGGGACCCCAGGAGCATGCCACGGGATTCCTCTCCCCTTGAGGGTGTCCAGCCAGCACCAATGCGTGGGTAGTGAGACGGGGTACTTACTCTCAGTCCAGGGGCACCAGGAAGTCCCTTCTCACCAGCCTTGCCAGGTTCGCCCTGGAGGAAAGAGTGCAGGACCATGAAGGGAGGGTTTTGGGGGGGCGGGGGGTAGAGCAGGTGGGGGAGCCTGGGACTTGGGGCCACAGCCTGATGGACAGGAAAAGCTCAAGCTGAGAATCAGCACCTTCTCTTACGCTCAGAGGGTGTGGCAGCACTGCCCATGGAACAATGTCACGGCTGAGATGTCCCGAAGCTCTAAGGAGCCCCGGGTTTCCCCAGATCACATGTACTCCTGTGGGACATGGAGGCCCCAGCTGCCCATGGCACCCAGGATCCCACTCAGACCTGCCCTTGGTTAACTCTCTTTAGGAGCCAGTCCTTTCCACAGGGGGCAAGGAGGTAGGTGGCACCATGTGGAAGGAAATGGAAGGGCGGGTTATTACTTACATTGGCACCTTTGGGGCCGGGGAAACCCATGACACCAGGCTGCCCACGAGCACCCTGAGGACCTGGAGGTCCAGGACGACCATCTTCACCAGGGGCTCCCTGAAAGAGAGGACACCGTTCTCAGAATGTAGACGCTCTTCCCACATCCGTCCATCCACCTACTAAGTGCCTACTATGTGGCAGGCACAGGGCAAGGCAACGACCAGACGCACGGCACAGGGATTGAGCAAGGTTTCGACCAGCAGCCCTCACCGCACATGTGGACCCCCGTCAGCAACAAGGTGCTGCTTAAATTAGAAGTTTTGCCTCTCACGGTGCGCACCAGGCTTCGTCTTCCCCCGAGGAAAGGCCCGAATGCACAACGGGGTGGCACTTCCAGAGCTCCACACCCGACCCTGGTACCTACCATCTGCACCCCTCCCCTGTTCTCAAAATTCACGGGCTGCCCCCCACCCAGACTCCTGTCTGTCTTCCTACCTGCCTCCTCAAGGATATCCCCTCAACCTCTCCCAACAACTCCAAATGGTAGACTTACAGAAGGACCAACTTTGCCTTGAGGACCGGCATCACCGGGGCGTCCAGTGAGACCCTTTGGTGAGGAGAGAGACAGAGGGTGGGCGGGCGTCGGGGCAGGCCCCAGGTCCTCCCGATCCTCAGCACAGGGCTGGAGGGAGCAGGTGGGGAAGGGCACGAGGACTCCCGATCACAGTCGGAAGTCAAGGACGAAGGCGGCTGGGCTACTTACCCGGGCTCCAGGAAGGCCAGGCTCTCCGGGACGGCCAGGATCGCCATTGGCGCCCTTGGGGCCAGCAAGGCCGCTGGGCCCTCGCTCTCCAGGGGCTCCCTACACAAGGGGAGGCAGCAGTCATCAGCAGGCCATTTGACCAGCCATGCAGGGACCCCAAGCCCTTCTTCCCCCACTCACCTTTGGACCTGCCAGACCATCTTGACCTGGGAAGCCACGGTTGCCAGGAGCACCCTAGGAAGAAGTGGGAGGGCAGGTGGTGAGTGACAATGGCCCCTGACCCAACGGTGACTCCAGGGAGCCCAGCCAGGCTTCGGGGGATCAGTCCCACCAACCCACAGTTTCTGTGGGGCTGTAGCTATGGGCGGCAAGATTCTGAGAGAGTAACTTCTTGGGCCTGACCTGGGGAGTAGCTCAAACCATTTCATGCCCTCCTGGGGGCATGGGGTACAAATAAGAAGAGCTCCCTGTCCCCGTGGCATTGAGTGGAGAAGAGAGGAATCTGATACTCAGGCCACAGGACTGGACAAGAACACAGAACCACCAAGACTCCACTTCCACGTTCAGGTCACACCCACAGAAAGTGGTACCTTTCTTACTTTACCTCTAGAGTAAGAGCCCACTTACTCTTTCTCCAGGGGGACCAACGGGCCCAGCACCACCAGGCTCTCCACGGGCACCTCTCTTGCCTTCCTCACCAGCAGGACCAGGGGCTCCTTGGGGGCCAGCAGGGCCCTGAGAAGCAGCACAAAAGAGAAACAGGGTGAGTCTTCACCTGACCCCGGGTCAATCACTGACCTGGCATGTGGTGGAAGTGACCTTGGCCATTATTTCAGGGCTAGGGGATTTGGGGAAGAGGGGCCGTAGAGGGTCAGCCCAGGAAGAGCAGAAGTGGCCCAGTGGGAAGAGAGAGGGTGTAAGGGTCAAAGATGGGAGCTGAAGCTGCTGATGCTGGCCTCCCCAGACACAGCCTGAGGGGTCCCAGATTAGGGGACAGGGCTATGGAGGAGTAGGGCAGTGGGCGGGGGGATGGCCTTGGGCCCAAGAGCTGGTGGGCAGATACTCACAGGCTCTCCCTTGGGGCCTTGTTCGCCTTTGAAGCCAGCAATACCAGGCTCACCCTTGAGAAAAGACAGAGGCAGGTTGTCACGCTGGGTTCTCTCCATGGACCCTGCCCCCATCTCCAGAAACCCTTAAAGGCATGCCCCCCCCAGCCCCCAACAAAGGACACTGGTGTGAGTGCAGGAAGGAGGGATGGCGGGGTTTGACCCCGATGGTATCGATGGGACTTGGGGTTCACTCTGGGTCTTACCGTCTGACCTTTCGGGCCCAGCGGACCAGTTGCACCTTGAGGGCCAGGTGGACCACGGGGCCCAGGAAAGCCGGGAGCACCAGCGATGCCCGGAGCACCCTGTCAGCATGAGTAGAAGAGAGGGGCATCAGGAGAGGGGGCAAGGAGGGACTGACCCCACCTGGAGGAGCCAAATCCAAGGGCAACACTCACAGCAGATCCTTTGGCTCCAGGAATTCCATCAGTTCCAGGGTTACCCTGAGGAAAGAGATGGGGTCATTATGAAGTAAGTAGCAAAGAATAAACCCCAGCTACCTCCCTGCCCTCCCAGACCACAGGCCCAGGGGCTGGGCCAGCAGCTGGCCGTCCCAGACATGGTCCTGCTGGGGGTTTCTGGGACAGGATGGGGTTGGAAGGAGACCTGCCCCTAGAGATCAGGGAGCAGGTGCTGGGCCTAGATGAAGGTTTGATTGGTGGGGCTCCAAATGGGCTCCACGTCTCTCAGAGGTAAACAGAGTCAAGAGCACCCAGGCCACAGACTTCAGGCCAAAGGGAAGCTGTACTTACAGAGGCACCGGCCGGTCCAGGGGACCCAGGAGTACCAGGTTCACCGCGAGGACCTTGAGCGCCTTCGGGGCCTCGAGCACCAGTGGGGCCAGCTTCACCCTGGATAGAGACAGAGAGGGGTGGAGTGAGGAGACGCCACGGGGCGGGTGGGGGGCAAAGACCTCTCCCCGGCCAGCAACAGCTCAGGGACAGAAAGCGGAGTTGCACACACCGCACCCACTGTGTGCGTGCACGAGCGTGTTCCCCACGTGGTCCCACACGCCCCCCCCCGGAGTGAGCTCGCCAACCCGATGCCTTCCCCCCACACCTCCTCCGCTCTCCGTCTCCCCTCCACACCTTAACCCCCCACAGCAAATGCACACCTCCGTGCTATGGCATCGGGCCTCAGGAAGGCCAGTGCTGGGGGGTCCTGCCCACGCTGAGGGGCGTAAGCTGGTAGACGGGCCACTGAGGCGGGCAGCCTTTACCTCCCCCACTCTCCACCTATTCCTTCACCGGGGAAAGGGAGGCCCTTGGACATCTGGACTCAGGGCACCACTCCACTTGCGTCTGGCCAATGTGTGAACACCGCCACCCCCAGGCTCCGGCCCAGGCCTGTCTGAAGCCAGCCAGGAAGCCAGGACGCAAGCAAGCCGGGACGAGCGCCCCACTCCACTTGCCCCTGCTCTGACCACGGTCCAGTCCTCCTCGGCCTCTGGCAGGTCCCGCAACCCCCCAAAATGGCCTCTGCTTTTACTTTCATTTTTTTCCTGAAAGTTACAACTGGCTGCGATCCGGGCTCTCTGGCCAGCCGAGTCCTCTGGGGAGGACTGCTGACCTGGAGGCGGGGCAGAGCCTCCTCAGGTTTCTTCTCAGAACATTCTTGCTCCACTCTTGTAATTATTATTTTCTAAAGGTCAGGCCCCCTCACCTTCCGCTGTCCCTCTTCACAATGGGTCTCCTTCACCCAGCTCCCAGGGCCTCAGACACCGTCTGGTTGCCATGGAAACCCCCAGGAGGGGAAAGGCAACCTGATGCCAGTGACCACATGGAGGCTCCTTATTCATCTCCCGGCTGCCCCCGGGAGAGAATTCCCAGGGAACGTGCGCACTGGAATCCTTCTTGGGCCACAGGGGCCTTTCCCTGAACTGGCTGGCCTCCCACTGGCCCCTATTAATCCTCGGAAGAACTCTGTTCACACTGCCTGGAAGAGCCAGGCCCCCGGTGGGGTAGGGGCGAGAGGGAAGCTTGGAGCTATCTCCTTGCCCACTTCCTCCAGCTCTCTTCCGGGTCTAGAGTTTGCCGTCCTCCAGTTCCTGGTCTTCTGCTCCCTCCCAGATCTCCGGTGTCTCCCCATCTTTTCCTCCCTTCCCCGGTCTGACGCTGTAACCGCACCTCCAGCTTCTTATCCTTAAATCTTACTTTCCCTTCCATCTGGTGACTGAACCGCCTGGCTCGTCCTTGCCTCCGCGGAGAGCAGCAGTGGGTGGGGGTGGGACACACTCCTCAGAAGGGAAGTGGGGACGGTCCAGGGGGCAGTCGGTGAGGGTGATGGGGTGGGGAGGGGGCGGCTCCCGACTCCACCTGCAGGGCACGTACCTTGGCACCGGGAGCACCAGGGAAGCCAGGACCGCCAGCAGGACCCACGGGACCCTGGAGGAAGGAAGGAGGGGGAGAGGGGAATGCTGTTTCTGGGCAGTGTTGCTGCAACCCCCAAAGGGGTTGCGAGCCACCCCCACACCTCACACTCCTTCCCACCTTTGTACTGATTTTGCACTACATCCATCGTGGCCCAAAGTCCCTGGGCGAAAACCGCCCCCTCTGCCTGAGCCTGGCTTCACGAGGCAAAGCCGGTTTCTAACTACAGACATGGTGAGAAGCAGATGATTCTTTTACCTCCCTATCTATCCCTCCTCAAAAAAATGCCAAGAGGATGGCTGAGAAAAATGAACCGTTGCTTCAAAGCTTGTTATCGACAGGCTAGGGTGATACGGATTCCTCTCCCTTTGCCCAAGAAGCGCCAGCACTGCCAACCCCACTGGGCTGCTGAAAGGGACTCGGCTAAACCTACCACAGATGACAGGCACTTACCGGAGGCCCAGCAGGGCCTGGTTGACCGTCGTTGCCCCGGGCACCCTATAAGCAGGGGGGGAAGAAGCGGCCGTGGTGAGAGGTGCCTGACCAACAGACCAGGCCCTCTCCGCCCACAGTGCCCGCCCCCCCCACAGAAAATGTGGGCGGCGCTGGGCCCCAGGGGCCTCAGGGCTGAGTGGGGGGCTGGCCAGGGATGGGTGCAGGGCAGCCCCCCAGGGAGGAGCAGCCCCAGAACCCCTCCGTGTTGGGGGCAGCAGCGGGCAAATTCTGAGCTTAAACACAGCTTGGGTGCTCTCCTAGCTATTCCATCATTTCTTAAACTTCCATTTAGACCCCAAATATCCCCAACATCAAGGCCAAGTTATCATTTAAAGACTCAGTGAATCAGGCCAAAGGACAATGAAACAGCCAAGCAGCAAACCTCACACAATTCCTCCCACCTGCTCCCAGGGGGAAACACTTCCAGGAGCTTGGTTATCCTCCTTGGTTGAGGCTTGGTTAAGGCCTCCCCTTGGTTAGGTCCGGGATGCCTCTGGGCTCCGCCCTCTCCCCACCCACTCTACACAACCTATTTCTAAGGAAACGCAGATGCTGCCGCTGGCCCAGGAAGAAGCCGTGTTCTGCGATAGGGACAGAGCCCTGGGCACAGCCTGAGGACCACGTCTGAGCTCTTGCCCCTGAGAGTCCTTTACACAGAAAGACAGGGCCACCAGGTCGCTCTCTAGGACTAATTTTGAGGGTTTTCCCTCCAGGTTTGTGGTGAGCACGTTCTCCACCCCCCCACCCCCCACCCCCCCGCCTTTCTCTCTCAAGGCCCCTCAGGGCCCAGGGAACTTTTACCCAAACTCTAGGAACCATTAGGCTAGGCCCGGCACCTGGTCCTTGGCAGGGGACTGGAGCAGGCCAGAAGGCGACCTTTCCCAAGCTGGGCCCCGCCTGCCTGCCTCTGCCTCTTCTAGGGTGCTGAAGAAGGATGCTTTGGCGGGGAGCTCATATTTTAAATAAGACTCAAATCTTCTTCCTGGCTATGATCCATTTCTCCTGACTGAGATGCTCCAGACTGGCATTAAACAAGAACGCAAGAGGAGACTTGACAGAAAAAAAATGTCAGAGGGAACATAAAGCCTCAGCGTTGGCCACGGCCCATTCTGGGCCAGGCCGGCTGCTTCGGGAAGCTATGGAGCACCTTCCCTCCGGGGGTTGGCCAGAGGAGAGGCCTGGGGCCCAGCATGACCCGCGAGGCCTGTGCTGGCTTCGGTGGCTCTCCCCGCAGCAGAGCTGGGAGAGGGCACAGTCTGGCCCAAGGGGGCACGTGACCACAGCAGGCAGAGGCCAGCCCAGCCCCGTCCCGGGCCCAGCCTTGACACCAGGCCTGCACTTGGAACTGCGTGACGTTGTCAACTTTCTATGCCAAAGCCTATACGCAGCCTGCCAGCCTGACTACTGCGGGGACAGGAACCAGCGGGGAGGAGCAAGGAGCAAGGCCTGCTGTGCTCGGCAAGGAGGAAGAACAGGGATGCGGCTCGTCTCTGCCCCTGACAGGGTGCGGCCACCACAGCTCCGGGCCCGGCCAAAGAGCCACAGGCCAGGTCCTAATAGTCTGCAAAAATAGCAGTGTTTCTTGGCAGCCCCAGCACTCTCTAATCCCCTCACACAAAGTGACCCTGGGACAAGGCACCTCAGCAGCTCCGGGGGACAAACGGGGGTCGGGGCTGCCTGTATCTCACTGATCTGCTCTGGAGGGAAATTTCTGCCAAACCGATACATTATGCAGGAGGCAGCAGAGTGAGTGAAGCTGATTTACTTTGGCCAGCCCTGCAATGGCCTGTGAGGAGGGGCCTTGGAGCCTGGGTGGCTGGGGTATGAGCTCAACCGAAAGCATAATCTTTCTTAAACACAGCTTTCATCACATCACTCGCCTGACCAAGCGCCTACAAGGGCTCTCCATTGCTGAGGGATCAGAAATAAACACCTGCGCCCTCCGCCGCCCGCCGCAAATCCCCTGCAAATCCCTGTGCCCTTCACTTCCCACGTCAACAAGAGGCCACCAGAGGCGGAGGCTGCCGAGCAGGGTCTTAAGCTATGCAACCTTTCTGTGCCTCGGTTTCTCCTTCCCTAAAATGGGGAGAAGAACAGAATCTACTTCACAGGATATGAGGGGAGATTCGGTGAGACAAAGCATGTAAGGTATTAACCCAAGGAAGTGCCTGTGGCAGGGTGGCCACTGGGATTATCTATCACAGTATCACCAGCGGCAGCAGCAATGTCAAGTATAAAGACCCCATGTGCCTAGTTGATGCTAGACTGTTATGCTTTAATAGGGCATCATCTCAAA
Source organism: Panthera leo (assembly GCF_018350215.1). Classification (NCBI taxonomy): domain Eukaryota; kingdom Metazoa; phylum Chordata; class Mammalia; order Carnivora; family Felidae; genus Panthera; species Panthera leo. The sequence goes on from NC_056685.1 coordinate 74,490,517, forward strand.
AGCCAGAAAGAACAGAGAGTAGCACAGCATCGTAAGTCTGTCCATAAGTTCAAACTGGATTGACCGGGGGCGTGGGGGGTGGGGGGTTAAATCCCTGCGAAAGGGATTACCTGCACCATCCAGCCTGGTTAAGAGAGAATCCTGCCCTCACCAACCAACCCTCCCATCGCTGTCCTTCAACGGTGCAGACTCGGCCTGGGGATTTGCAGCAGGGTTACTCAGAGATAATCCTCACGGGGTGACAATGCTCTCTGTGCCTCACGGGGTCATTTTGAGGGTCAAGCAAAACAGCCACCCACGAAAGTGCCTTGTAATCTCTAAAGGGCCGGCCAAAAGGTGGCCTTTGGCCTTGTCATTACTCACCGCAGCCCCAGCGGGGCCAGTCCGTCCTCTCTCACCAGGCAGGCCGCGGGGACCCTGGAACACACACACCAGGCCAACACACGCATGAGTCGGCTTAACGACGCTCCACAAGTCCTTCCCAGACACCGGAGTGGGGAGCGTGCGTGTGCCCGGGAGGCAAAGGTGTGGATGCCCCTGATCCTGCCTTCCCGACCCATCTAGAACTTCTCATATCACATCAAAGTTCTTCTGCCCAGCAGACCACACACACGCTCCTGTCGTTACTGTCAGGAGTCTGGTCACAGGCGTGCCTTGCTTTGTGCAATAGACGAACACCCCCCTCAAAACGTGGAGAATAAACAGAATTTTAAAAAACTGAAGTACATCCTAAGTGTGTTCACGGGCTATTTCAAGGAAACACTGGTGACACCTTGAACAAATCATCTAGCTGATAAATTTAGCTTTTGGATCTGATCGTAACCAGATCAAATCTACAAAACCGAGTATCTCCTCTGCACAAAGGGAGCAGTGGTGTCCATAGCAGAGTCATCTACTAGGCTTTAGGAGACGTCTGAAGAGCGTCCCGAGGGCCTCCCCAGGGGGTGATATTCACACTCACCATTGGGCCCGGGGAACCATTCTCACCCGGTGAACCACTCTCACCCTGGAAAAAAGATGCACAGTGTCAGTGAGCGGGACTCCACTGCCCCCAGAAAACTCCCAAGGAGGAAGCTGAAATCTCTGGTCAACTCAGCTACCACCGAGACCCCCCCCAAAGTTCAGTTCTGTGAGGGACAATTCCCCGAGCTCTCCAGGCCTCCTGCTCCTCCATCAGGATGTAGGACTGGGTGTTCCCAGCCAAAGCCGTTCTGACATCCTAACTCCACGGACTCAATAGCATCTCCTTGACCGGAAAGAAAGGCTCCTCCATTGTCCCCACGTGCTTCTTGGTCCTTACCTTCACACCTGGAGCACCAGCTTCTCCCTTAGCACCATCTAGACCTGGGTAGCCCTAGGGGACAGGAGAAAACGTTCGATCACACTTCTGGAAGAAGATTCGTGCCCCCCAAATGATTTTTCTCTCCCCAGGGCAATTCCTTCCTCCCAACCCCCGCGTCCGTGATACTTACTCTGTGACCCTTGACGCCAGGAAGGCCTGGGGTTCCTGGGAAGCCGCGAGCACCCTGCAGTCCAAAGAGGAGACGTTGAAGGCACAGTGCGGAAGGGCCCAGGAGAGGCAGACCCGCACTGCAGAGAGTCTCCAGAGCCAGCTCCCTCAGGCCGGGGCGGGAGGGGGGGCGGTCAGAAGCCCAGCACTTGGACAGTTCTTTCAGTAGATCCCAGAGCCCCCCTCGCCGTGCTTCCCCCATCTTATGGGAAAATGGGTGTATATAACAGCTGCCTAGCCATCCCCACCCCGTGGGCCTGTGTCAGGATCCTAAACATCAGCACGAAGGTCTGATGTACGTAGGGGCTGCTGGAATTCTGCTTTAGAAGTGAGCTAACCCAACTGGATGAGCTGGGTGCGAGGCCACTGCCTTGGCTGCAAAGGAGGGAGACTCACAACGAGGTTCGGGGCTGGGAAAGGCGGGGAGGGCTTTACCTGAGGGCCAGGAGGGCCTCTTTCACCAGATTTTCCAGGCTTTCCGGCTTCACCCTGAAGGGAGAGAGATGTATTTCAGCTTCTCCAGAAGACAAGGTAGCACAGTTGGCACGATCCAGATCACCTCTCTCCTCTTAGTTTTCTATGCCTTTGCCCACCTGCTTACTCCCTGCCCGCCCCGCCCCGCCCCCACCACCTCCTTCAGATTCCACACTTTGAATGCCCCTCCTGGGTCACCATGCATTCTTTCAGACAGCTGGGCAAGCTTCTCCGTCCCCCCCAGCCCCCAGCTGCCCCGGGGGGCTTTTCTCTCTCCCCTCCTAGGCTCTGCCCATAGGGCCAGCACTGCCTTACCCTGAGAGACTTTTTGCTGTCTAATGCGATTCATAAGAATAGTTCGAGAGCCAACTCCCTTCACTTCGTTTGCATCCTTTGCAGACATCCTGACTCAGGCTGCGCTTTTCCTAACTCATTTACAAGTAAGATAATGCTGGGCTGTTGAGTGTCTTCCTTTGTTTTTCCTTCTCTACATCTGTCCCTCTGTGTTTTCCCTTTCCCTTCTCTTGTTTCTCAATTTCCCTTCGTGGAGCTAATGATGTTTTAATTATTTCCCTCCCCAGTGGGTCCCAAGCAGTCCCCGGGCACTCGCAAGTGGGAATGTAGACAGTAGACAGGGTCTGAGACTCCGACTGACCAGTTCTGCCCCTAAGGACACTTTCCCCCGGACCAAGCCAAGGGCGCTTCTGCCCCAGCACATACACCCCCTCCAGACCCTCCCAAAGGAGGCATCCACTCGTTTGACTGGTCAGGTGTACTCACATCATCGCCAGGCTTTCCAGGGGGGCCAGGAGGACCGCGGGGACCCATGGGACCCTACAAACAAAGTGAGGGAGTCTAAGAGATGGCCGGAGTGGGACGATACCTGATCGGTAGACAAAACTTCGGTACTATAGCCTCTGGAATCTAGTTCCCCCCATAAGGAAGAAAGATGGGGTGCAGGGGTCTTCCCACTCTGTGCTGAGAGAGAGTGAGCGTGCAGGGCCGACTGTACTGGAAGGCAGCAGGAGGCACAGGCCAGGGGCGGCCCAGAAAGGGGACTGTTGTGACAGAGCTCCTGGTGGTCCTCGCCTGCCGTGGCTCTCTGTCAGAGATCCCACAGAGCTAAGAAGTGGCATCTAGATTTCCTCGGGGCCCTCCCCTGGGAAAGCTCTGGGCAGAGCCAGGGAGGTGACAGTGCCGGGAGCTGGGTGGTCCATCACTGGAGGCTCCCCAGGGGGAGTACAGGGCCCGGCGCTGGCACTCACAGAGACACCGGGTTCCCCAGGTTCTCCAGGGTTGCCTTGAAATCCTTGAGGTCCCTAAAAAGTAACAGGAGGACACCAGGTTAGCCCTACAAACTGCCACCCGAGAGCTTGAAAGCATCCGCGCCGCCACCACCACCAGGAAAGACCCAGTACTTACGGGAGCACCAGCAGGGCCTGGAGGCCCTCGAGGTCCCATGGGGCCCTGCATCGGAACAGAAAAGGAGGAAGCTCAGCGGAATTGCCTCGCCAGCGGCCTCCCGCGGGCCACCTCCTGCCAGCCGAGGGCCCAGACAAAGGACACAATTTACCCCGTGGGGAGGGGGCATCCAGTGGCTGCTCCCTCTCATTTCCCGCTCCCCGCACAACAATCTATTTATTTATAGGCACCATTTGGATAGAGAAGCTGGCCTTGCTCTCTCCTGGCCCGCAGCCATGTTTACTAAAGTCTGAGTTTCATTTAGCATGTGCCAAGTCCAAGCCGCAGGGCCGAGATTTCCTGCTGGAAGCCTTGTGGATGCTGGAGAACAGTGGCTGCTGTCTGCGTTCTTCAGTTCTCAGTCCAAGAGCAGTAGCAACCAGCCTTGCAACAGACCAGCCTATATGTGTCTCTCCATCCTCATTCTTCTTGGTCACTCCAGCGCATCATTGAAACCGGCATCCGTCACCATTAAAAACCAAATGCGTTGCGCTAACCGCATGGGAGGTTACATAACCGGTGGAGAAGAGCTGCTCTACGCAATTATCTGTAAAGTGAGGTTGTCAGCTTCTCTGACTCTGCTAAGGGCCACCGCCTGCCATTTTGGCTGCCAAAAAAACCAAACCCAAAAAACTGACGTCTTGTCTTACCATTGGCCCTTGCATCACTCCCATCTGGGCACCACCAGCCTTCTCATCAAATCCTCCGGCCATCTGGGCAGCAAAGTTCTGCAAATAAACCCAACCACATTAGGAGCCCGACAGGCTCCATGTAGTTCCGCTGTAAATCGGTATCGAAAAAAAAAAAACCAAACCTTAACTTCAGATAAACTCTAATTGTTGGAAACTAACCTAGCATCGGATAGAATTACCAACGATTCCTGAAAAAACGGTGTGGAAATGTGTTATTAGATGACAGCGGCACACTCATTTCCCTGGAAGATGCAGTGCTATTTGGAGAAGCATCCGTGACTTGCATTTCATTTTACAGGATTACACTTTAAATTCTAAAATGGGGGGCGCCTGGGTGGCTCAGTCGGTTAAGCGGCCGACTTCGGCTCAGGTCACGATCTCGCGGTCCGTGAGTTCGAGCCCCGCGTCGGGCTCTGTGCTGACAGCTCAGAGCCTGGAGCCTGTTTCAGATTCTGTGTCTCCCTCTCTCTCTGACCCTCCCCCATTCATGCTCTGTCTCTCTCTGTCTCAAAAATAAATAAACGTTAAAAAAAATAAATTCTAAAATGGTAAATAGGCTGTTTAACCTACGTTGAGAAATGTAACTCAAACATCGCTTCACAGGGTTTCAGAAAAAAAAATTTCCAGGTCTTTATCGTCCAGCCAAAGACTAAAACCCACAACCTTAAAATTTTTCAGCAAGGAAGGTAGCAGGCATCTGCGAGCCACTCAAGAATTTGAAACGCAGCAAACATCAAAACGGCAAACCTGCAAAAACTGGACAATAACACAGTTCGTTGGCTGGCTTCATTCCAAAAATGACTGGAGCCACACACCTTCAGTCAGTGGGGCTCTTTCATGAGAATGAATAGTCCCTTGGAATGTACTTGGCAAGGGCCACGATTAAATGTCTTCCAAGGACAGTGGTCTCTCTTCTTCCAGGGAACTACAAGTGCCCAGTCATCCTCTCCCCCGGCCCCACACCCATGCCCAAGAATCGACCGCACAGTACAGACGCCTGGGAGCCAGGTAACTGAAGACTTTCTTTGCAGAAACCCAGTGAGTGAAAAAAGTCATCCCTTAGCGCCACAGTCTGATGCCTAATATGTGATTCCGCTAAATTACAGGCCCGGGGAGAAGCCCACGGGCAGGCTGTGCACACACTGCTGGCCGGCCTGGGAGCCAGCCAGGTAAGCAGGAGTAGCAATTTAGAAGCCACATTTTTCTGGAGGGGCAGCTGAAGGAAGGGGACATAAGGATACTTACTCCACCGAGGCCAGGGGGGCCAGGGGGGCCAGGAGGACCAGGGGGGCCGGGATTTCCAGGGGTCCCAGGCTCTCCGTCTCTGCCACGCGGTCCAGGGGCACCCTTGGCAGAAAGAGAGAAGGGCACCCGTGTGAAGCAGGATTTACACAAGAACCGCCCTGGCCACGGCTGCCCCCGAGGAGGTGGTCATGCACATGGGAGGGGGCAGAGGGGATGCCCGGAGGATCTGGGGGTTCCACAGGAATCGGGCAGCTTTTCTCTACTCACTTTTTCACCTTTGTCGCCACGATCCCCTCTGGGTCCTTGTTCACCTGCAGGTCCCTGAAGGTGAAGGGAATGATGAGATGACAGCATGGCCAGGGGCCTGCAGAACAGTGACTTGAGGAAGAGGTGGGAGAAGGGATTTCTCCCTTTCTTACCTGAGGCCCAGGAGGTCCTTTGGGTCCTACAATCTGTGAGAGAGACAGAGACCCAGAGGATGGCAAGTTAGAGGGAGCCCAAGGAGCCGACCCCCTCGGAGCAGTGGAGGCAACCGACGTGAGGACAATGTGTACTTACATCCTTAATGTCTCCGGGTTCTCCTTTCTGTCCCTGAAACACGACACATTGTGAGGACGGAGCCCCACAAGCCCACTAAAGCCCCCAGCACGAAACCCTGCCCTGCAGCCTGAGCATTGAGGTCCCCCCGCCCCGTAACACAGAGCTCTGCCTGCTGCCTACAAAATCACAGGCTGGGTGAGCACAACATTGCTCCTGAAGAAAGCAAAAACAGAGACAAAAAAAGGAAAAGAGGGGCACCTGGGTAGCTCAGTTGGTTCAGTCTCCGACTTCACCTTAGGTCACGATCTCCCCGCTAGGCTCGTGAGTTCGAGCCCTGCATCGAACAGCTCTGAGCCTGGGGCCTGCTTCAGATTCTGTGCCTCCCTCTCTCTCTCTGCCCCTCCCCCTCTCACACTGTCTCTCTGTCTCTCTCTCAAATAAACTTTAAAAAAAAAAAAAAAGGAAAAAAAAAAAAAACCCTTACCTTTGGTCCTGGTTGCCCTGCAAGTGGGAAAGAATAGAGAAGAATGAAAGATTTGTGAGATGGGTTAGCACAAGTTCTTGTGCTCAAACACTCTCTAATGGATTAAACAAAGACAAGGATGCAACCCGGGAAGGAGGCAGCTTCCTGTCCCTCTGTTGGGATGTTAGGGTCACTGGGGTCCTGGGGTTGCTGGAGGTCCCACGAGGAATGGAGAGGACCCAGACTTTGTTATTAAGAAAGCAGTCAGCATGCAAAAGAATGGAGCAGGGCGTATGAAGAGAAAATGAGCAGCTCAAGATCTCATGAGCACCAAGAAAGGAAACACCAGAAGCTGGCAGAAGGTCCAGTCTCTTCTCTCCTCACAGGGCAGGAAGCCCTTCCCACAGCCCAAGCCCTCCCGGAAGAAGGGTTAGGGAGGTAGAAGGGTCTTACGTTCAAGCGGGGTCTCCTTGAAGCGAGCACAAAAACACAGCAGGGCAGAGGAGTTATAGACAGCATCGAAGCCAGCACCCCCCACCCCCACAAATCAATGATCCCTTCCCCCTTCAAAGCAGTGAGGCCCTCACCACTTCCCCCACTGGGGCCTCAGAAATGATCGGGAAATCTAGACCATAAAAGCAGCTTGCCAGTGTTGGTGAAGGTGTTAAGGAAGGGCAACTCCTTGCTTCCCTTTCAACTTTCTTCTCTGTTTGAGTAGGAAGGGGACAGTGAGGGCCACCCAAGAGACCTAGGCATGTACCCGTCCCCACCACCCCCTTTCCCCCGCAGGGAGATGGGGCGTATGTTCAAGTGCTGGGGAGGGGTCACGTGCACACATGTGGTCCACCAGCACTGGTTCTGGCTGGGAGTGAGTAAACCCACCAGAGCACACGCCTGCAGGGCTCCAGCCCAGCGCCATCTCTCAGAGCCCAGCCCCTCCTTCTCCTATTAACTCGCTTCGTAATTGGCAGTTAACTCCAAGAGAGGTAAAGACAACAAAAGGCAACTGCCACCAACGTTCCAGATTTCAAAGAGGGAGCCCGCCCTGTCTCCCCACTGAAGACCATTAGTGGTCGTCTACAGAGAAGACAAGGTGTGGGTAACTAATTAATCTGGGGAATTAATCTGGGGTTCGGCCCACAGGATATGGGCTCTCCATTGCAGCTCTAGTGATCAGAGAGGATTCCAGAGAGGATCCTTTTGTGGAACCACATCTGTCCTTCCGTATCTTGGAAGCGTACTTTTTTGGAGGTTTTAGGTGAGGAGGGACCCCTCTAGTGTCCCAGGCTCATTCACTTTCAACCCGCAGGCAAGAAGTGGCCTTTCCTTTCAGCTTCAGCTGCCGGGGTCCCATGGATAACCAGCCCCTCTGCCGCGCAGAGATGACCAGCATCCATGGGAGGTTTGCTGCACCTGCAAGTAATTTATTTATGTGGAAGAGGAAATAAATAAATTACGACCACTGGCAGTGGCGAGGTCAGTTGAGCAGATGGGGCAGCACTCTCCGAAGGGGGTCTCAGGGCTGAGGCAGTCTTTCATGTCTTCACAGATTATGTCGTCGCAGAGGACAGTCCCAGTGTCACAGACACAGATCCGGCAGGGCTCGGGCTTCCACACATCCTTATCATTATACCTCTGCCCGTCCTGCACACAGCTGCCAGCCTTCTCTGCACCAAGGGCGGGGCAGGGGAAGCAGAGAGTGAAGGGAAGGAGGGGTGGGGAGCCAGAAGAGAAAAAGAGAAAGAGGTTGCAGTCAACTTGACATCATTCGAAGAATGATGGGCTCCGGCCATCCAAAAGTAGAGAACTTGGAAATCATTTTTCTAAGACATCATTCAATCTTTTGTGCAGTCAACATATGTTTATTGTGCACCTTGCACTGTGCTATCCATTGACCAGTGAAAACCCTGCCCCAGCAGTGAAGGTGGGCGAGGGGTGCTACTGTACCATATTCTCTTCCGAATGCCTGGGGCAGACCCAAGGGTGTTGGGGGGGCGGGGACTCCGAGTGGGAACTCAGGAACTGTCCAGAGGAGAGGGGAAAATGGAGACACCCCCCCCCCCCCAGCACAGGAACAGAGGCCTTTTTTCTGCCTTCCTCTAGGAACTACGGGATTTGCTAAAAAGGACTGACAGCTACAATGCAGGAGGCATGTAGAAAATTCAACCCACAAGAATTAGAATCTATAAACAACCAGATTCCAAAAGCGGATATACGGGGTGGGGGTTAAAGGAGGAGCGGTGAGAAATAGGATCATGTCCCACGACTTAAATCATATTAGAATTCGGGCCAATTTGGGGAGGAGGATAGGGGCCCATTCAAAAAATGCCCTTGGGACCCCCAGCAGGCTAACAAAATGCCTTGGGAGACAAGAAGGGCGTAGGGGCTCCCCTCTGCTGACCTCCAGCTGTAGCCCTCCCTGGAGAGAGCCTACCTTCATCAGAAGACAAACCTCAATGTGGGGGGGGGGGGCGGGGAGGGCGCTGGGGGCTTTGAATGCCTGGCCTGGGCTAAGATTAGCCAGTCCCGGCCTGGCCTCCTCCAAGAATGAAGACCGAGAAAGGCACGGACTAGTCCCTCTCCACCAGCGCCCTGCCGTCTGGAACTCACCCTGCAAACGAAACCTGTGCTGACAAGAGCGCTCCCGAGAGCGCCAGGGGCTGAAGAGCCCGCACCACGTGCTAGGGAGCGCCCAGCGCTGTTTTTCTCATCAAAATCCCCAAAGCGAAGGCAGCTGCAGGGGATGAATAATAGGAAAGCGCCACAAACCAGGTGGGCGGAGAAAGAAATGGGCCTGCCTCCTGCTCTTTAAGGAGACTCTGAAAACCTAAAGATAAACCTTCCTTTTTTTTTTTTTCTCTTGCCACCAGAAGAAATCCGCTCAGCCTTTAGGCAAGATAATCCCGGCCAGAGTAGGGGGATCCCAGGGTAAACACAGAAGTTGCGGGGACACGCCCACGGCTAAAATAGCTGGAACGGTAGAAATCAGGCGGTGGGGAAGGAGAAGGAGCAGAGGTTAATGGTCTCCCGTCTGGACCGAGGAAAAGCCCACCTTCACCCAAGAGGGCCCAGGGTGAAAAAAGAAAACGCTGGGAGAAGGGGGTGCACCCGAATGCGGGTCAGATTTCTCTAGGAAGGGCGGACCCGGGATGCGCGGGGGCGGGGCCAGGCAGCGCGGGATGTGAGAGCCGCTGGGTGACTTCTGGCAGCAGCTCTGGACGCGGCTCGCCCACAGACACTGGGAGGGTGAAAAGTGGGATTAAATGACTGCCCCAGAAAGGAGCCAGCCCCGTAACCGGATCCCCTAGGTGTGGACGGAGGAGCCCAGCACCACCATAATTGCTGTTCGAAACCGCTGCCGATAGCATCCCGGCGCGCCTGATCCGGTTCCCCTCATTACCGCAGCGCGGTATAAGTGCTCCTTTGTGGCAGGCCAATTAAAAAGTTACCTCTTTCGGGGAACTGTTTTTGCTTCGCCGCCGCTTTGCGCAGGGCTGGAGCCCGGGAGGTGGCGGCGGGCGGGCACAGGGGGGCATTGTGGAGAGGGGGGTCAGGGAGTCCGGGGGAACCCACCGGACCTCGCCTCTCATGAATGGGGCTTTTCTCGAGCGCACACAGAGCCCGATTCACAGGTCTCCGCAAGGAACCAGTTTAAATAAATACGGGCAGCATTTCAGCCCCATCTGGAAGCCATCGCTGCCAATCTCCCAACGCAAACAAGCCTCACAAAGGAGGATTGAGGTCTCTCCCCTCAGCCGAGGGGCACTTTCGCAGGCGAGGGCTGTGAAATGCAGATGTGGGTCAAAGACGCCGCCTCCAATAAGTTTCTCAAAGTCGTGGACAGATGGGGAGGAGGGGCGTGCCCGAGCTCTAGGTTTCTGACATTCCTGACGTCCACGCAGACTGTGCCTTTCCCCACGTCACTTCTTTGGGTCCACCGACCCAGGGGAGGGGGTTACGAGGCTCGGATGCGCCTGGGAGCGAAGTCAACCGCCCCGATGCACTCCCCCCCCCCCCACCCCGGGGAGGAGGAGGAGGAGGAGGAGGAGGAGGAGGAGGAGGAGGAGGAGGAGGAGGAGGAGGAGGAGGAGCGACTGGAAGGTTTGGGCCCAAGAAACTGTGGAATTCACTCACTCCCGGGAAAGTTGCGGCGGTGAGAGCGCTCTGCCATTTAAGTGAGCGCCTCTAATAACAGACGGAGAATTTGGGAATTATTTTAAACTCACTTAGCTAATTTCACTGTGCACTAAGCAGAGGTCAGTCAAGAAGACAGCTTTGTGGGTGTACAGGGAAATTGAGGACAAAAATATAGCCAGTCCGAGCCGGAAACACTGATGGACACACCGTATCCCAACAAGTGCCCGGGAGCGCGCCGCCAGGTTAGCGCAGCACGCGACGACCCGGCCAGAATCTCCTGCCCCGGGCTCGCTGCGACTGCGCCGCGGGCTCCAGTCCTGCCCCCGCCTGGGTCAGCCACTGTAATGAACGGAAAGTCCTCCTGGGCCCAGAGCCCTCCAAACCGTCTCTGGAGACAGCCTGGTGGCAGGAGACACCAAATAGAGCCTCGTCGGCAGAGGGATTTTGATCCACCCCCCCCACCTCCATCCCGCCTCCCCAAACAGTTTCCTCTGCGATTGATTTACAATCTGTAACATACAAAGACAGAGCTGGAATCCCAGCCATCGGAAACGTGCCCAAACACGTGGGGAAAAAAAAAAATCCTCTCTACCTAATACACTTTCCAGGCTTCGTTTGTCCTGAATATAATCCCAGACAGTGGGACTTTACCAAAGGAGACGATGGAAAGGTGAGATCCGAACCGCCTTTGGACTAGACCGTAAAACTGCCATCTCTAACTATATTCGGCTGAAATTGTTATAGCAATTGACCAACTGTGCCCCCTTCCTCTGCTACACACACACACACACACACAGAGCCTAGCCCGGTGAGTTCCAGAAATTTAGAAGAGTAACTCATTGTAGTACCTCCGGGGTTTGGAGGGGAAGACGGCGGGGAGGGGGCGCTATTTTCTGGGGCGTTTGAAAAAAGCACGGTCTGGTTGGAATGTTATCGCCTTTCAGATGGCCTCTCCTACGGGGAGTTTCTATACCCGTAAGAGGCACGGCCAAAGTCGAGATGAGAACGAGGGCTGCACCTTGCTCCTGCGCCAGCCGGGAGGGGGAGGAAACTGCGAGAGGCGCTGAGATCTCAGAGCGCCTCTCGGAAGCCTCTCTTTTGTGGCCTCCGATTTCAGCCCACCAGATTCAGAGCATCTCCTTTGTCTAACTCCCCTTTGAACCCTCCAGCCACCAACCCCTGGACGCGGCTGCGAGGTCAACCCTTTGGCGCTTGCTCGTCCCTTCGTTAGAGCCCTTTCCAACTTCTCCTAAGATCGATGGGCCACGACCTGTTTTGCTGCACTCCGAGTGCTTCGGGGAGGTGAGATGGGTGGGTGTGCGCCTGCTTAATTATCAAAGCTGGTGGAAAAGAGCGCGCTTAAATCTATGCGCAAACATCTCGACCCGACACTTTGCACGTTTCAAATTCCTGCGCAACGTAGAGACCTGCAAATGCCTCCAACTGCGACCTGCACCAGCCGACGCTCCAACAGAGCCCCTGACTTGCAGAACTCCGCTAGGTGAGCCCCTGCGCATCATGCGCCCAAGTCTCGGCGCGCTATGACCCCTGGAGCCACTCTAGCCTGGACCCGCCGGCTCCAGAGAGGGAGAGGGCCGGGGGAGGGTGCGAAGGGACGGCACAGAAGGGTGGCAGGCAGGGACCGGGCGACTTACGGACATCCTGGCCGTGACACCGAAGGACAGCGGCGACGAGCAGCGTCAGCAGCACCAGCGTCTGGGGAGCCCCGAGGCGGATCATGGCTCACCGCGGGGCCTGGCGGAGCCGGCCCGAGCGGAGCGCAGCGAGGCGGCAGGAGCACGGCGTGGGTCCGGGTCTCTACCGCGCCCTCATGCAGGAGGCCCTCGGAGCAGGAGGAGGAGGCAGGAGACCCGGCAGCCCAACAGCGCTCTGCGTCTTCTCGCCTCCGCGGAGCCCGTTATATGCGTCCGGCCCCTCTCGAGGCTGGCGAACTCGCCCAAACCGCGGGCCGCCCCCGGCCCCCCGCCGGGCTGTAACCTGAGACCCCGCCCCCGGAGCCGGCCTGGGCCCAGCCAGAGCCCGCACCTGCCTGGGCCGGACCCCCCTCTCCGCTAGCCCTGCTTCCCGCCCCCCACCCCTAGTGTGCCGAGTGGCCTGATCGGGCGGGGCGCAGAGACGGCTGCTGTCCTCCCCCCAACCCAGGGCTGCGGCGCTGCCCCCTCCGACCACAGGCGGGAAGGGGGGCCTCCGGCCCCTCCCCTCGGAGTTCTGCCCAGATTGGAGGGGCGGGGGGTGTTTGCAGAGGCGCAGGCCGCGAGCCCTAGACCGTGGACGGAAAAGACTTGGGAGGGAGGAGGGAAAGCGGTAGAAAGGAGCAGCGGGGGAGAGTTAGCGGGGCTCCGCGTTGGGACCTAGGGCAGGGGGAGGGGAGGAGGGCGCAGGGGGAGCTCGCGATGGTATCCGGAATCCAACTCTTGGAAACTGGCAAGCAAGGCCAAGTTTGGGGAGGTGCCCCGGCCTATCTTCTAGCCTTCTGGCCGCTTCCCGGAGTACCTGGCCCCGGGGCTCCCACCTGGAGATTCGGAACGACAGGCCCCAGCCCCTCCCCCACCCAGCTCTGCGAAGAAAGAGCCTCCTCTGGAGCCTTGGCAGAAGTTGGCCGGAGCCAATCGCCAGGAAAGGGGCCGGTGTGTTACAGCACAGAGGGAGACCTGTGTGAAGGTGTGGGGGCGGGGGCAGGCCCTGGGAAGGGGGCTTGAGCAGCTACAGAGGACGGAGGGAGCCCAGACTAAACCGTGCGTGCTGCCGAGGTGGGGGACTGTCTAGTTCCAGGCTCAGACGTGGTGTCTGCTCTTCCTGGCCGGGGGCCTGGAGAGGGCCCCGGGGGGGAGTGGGCACTGCCGCCCGGGGTTGAGCAGTTCTGGCCAGGGACATTGGTCACTGCTGCAGCCCGGTCCAGGGAGTGAGGCGGCTGCTCCAGCTGGACCGAGTTCTGTGAGCCAGGGGAGAAGCCAGAATTTCCTAGTTGGCCCCCTGGCCCTCTTGCTGCTTCCCACCTCACTTCACCTTCCCCGGTGAGCTCCCTTGGGGCATCTTGGCCGGATGCTGCCTCCTTCTCAGGGCTCAGCCATGCTCTTCTCTTGGCTCCTGGTGACTCACTCCATTGATATTAGAGAGGCAAGGACCCCAAACAGACCTTCCTCTTGACGAGATGGTTTTCTGTCCCCGAGGACTGTCAGGTCTCTCAAACAACTTTAGGAAAAATACAAACTTTCGTGAAACTTGGACTTGGGGGTCTGACTTGCCCGGATCTCACCTCCTCGGCGGTGGGGTTTTTGCTGTGCTTTCCTTCTGGAGGTTGAGGGCACTTGGAAGAAGCTACACAGGGAGTTCTGGGCTTCCCTTCCCTCTCTCCACTCCCCCATGCTATGAAGCTTCCCCGAGTAGAGCCCCGAATTCCAAGAGTGCAGGACTTGTGTGCATGTGTGCTGGCCAGAGAGAGAAAGAACTGTCACTGTTTAAAGAGATGGCTCCACATTTTCGTGCAGTCCGGATGGAGGTGGGTGAGGGACTGAACCACTGGTTCCAACTCCTCTACCCGCCAGGGGCCTTCCTTCACTCTCTTCCTCACCTCCTGTTCAAGGAGGTTGCATTAAGCTCTGAGCCTTTCCTCGGTCCCAGCCTCTGCCCAGAGAAAGCTGCTCTAAGGCCTACAGTGTCCCAGTGCCCTCCTTGGGGCCATGGGTCCCATCTTCCACCGGCAAGGTAGGATGACCAAATCCCAAGACCCCCTGGGTGAGAGCCCCTCTGAGAAGCCTTCTCGGATATCTCTAGAACACAATGTCTCCCTGCCTTTCTGAATCCCTCTGGCACTTGTAGCCCGTATCCACAGTTACACTGTAAGATACATATGTTTTCTGTGTGGTTTTCATTTTTTTTTTTCTAAACGTTTATTTATTTTTGAGACAGAGAGAGACAGAGCATGAACAGGGGAGGGGCAGAGAGAGAGGGAGACACAGAATCTGAAACAGGCTCCAGGCTCTGAGCGGTCAGCACAGAGCCCGACGCGGGGCTTGAACTCACAGACTGTGAGATCATGACCTGAGCCGAAGTCAGACGCTTAACCGACCAAGCCACCCAGGCGCCCCTCATTTTTTTTTTAACCCTTGTATTAACTGGTCTTATCTTAGCAACAAGCCTGGGAGCCCCTTGGGACAAGAGCGATGCCTTAGGTGCACCCCCTGTGGACTAGTGCATTTAGTTGCAAAATATGATTTCTTTTGTGATGCAAGCAATACATAGGCAGCTATCAAGCTAGACCTACATACAACTGACCTCAAATAGAAATGGCCATAAAAGTTCAACCGAAAACAAAGTTTTGGGGAAAACACTAAAGTATATGAAAAAATTAAAGCCTATTTCAAAGTGATCTAGTTTGACCAGCGGCAAAGTGCCGCATACTTCTGAGCTAAGTTGCTCTTGATTTCATCCTCTGTCGCTGTGATTCATCTTTGCTAGTGAACTCTTTCTACATATAAGAACTCTGGATTCTTCCCAGTAATCATGGTTCATCTGTGAATACAGTTTCATTCTCCACTTGCTGTGGTGGGGGGGGGGGGGCGGATTTTTTTTTTTTCATCAGAGAAGAGAATTGAGCAAAGCAAAATAAAATTTAAAATTTAAATCAACAAAGCCAAAATAAATTACGGAAATTATTTAAATTCTAAAGCCAACTAAACACCAATATTAATATTTTACCCATTCGTGAATCCAAACAACTACCATTTCAAAACCTCTAATTTGTGACTCAGACTAAGACTGAACCTGTATGTGGCAAAAAGAGAAAAAAAAAATCATGGATTTGGAGATTACTTACCCAGCAATCTCACTATCCAGAACATAGCCAAGAAGCTAAAAAGAAGAGGAAATAAACCGGTGAGCAGGGGATGAAGCACCACTCGGAAACCTGAGCAGCCATAATTCACGTCACAGACTGAAAGCATATGCATTTTATGCATAGTACAGCCCCTCTTGCCCTGGGTGTGTTGATCATGGTTTAGATATTGCATTCACAGGTAATGTCATCTGACCTCACCAATTAGATGCAGAAAGATAGAGGTAAAATAGCAAAACAGTTGTGGGACGAAAGCACAATAAGAACAGCAAGAAGGGACAAGAAAAGAAGGTAGAAAACTCAATATGAAGTTGACCCAGTGAATAAAGAACATGGTAGCCTGGGGCCAAGAGGGCTGGGGTCAAATGCTCCATGGTCCTCAATGGCACCAGGGGGTATCCAGCTTCATGGCATCTGCCGCAGTGCTGTGGTTCACAGTGATGAACTTCAATGTCCAGGAAAATGTTCCTTTGAGTTTAATATGGTCTCTTTGAGGAGGCAGGGAGCTACGCATTACATTTTAGAAAGGTCTCCGTGAAACATAATGAAAATAAATGTTTGTTCACTTAATGTAAAAAAAATCTCCTGTCCTAGCAGTGCAACATAGATGCGGAAGCGCCGCGGTGCCTTGAACTGCAGAATTGTATCAAAGAGCTGCTGGTTCCCCCACTGGGTGGAAGAAAAGCATGGATGGCTGAGGACAAAGGTCCCACGTGGCCTCCTCATCCACTTACACCTTTGAGAATAGCACGCCTGATAGCAGGTAGAACATTTGGCGATCAAACAGATACGATCAGTGCATCTGCCCCAGCTCAGATCGATGCGGTGAGACAGATGGATGAAGCCAGTCATTTTTGTATGGTGTAGACAAACTAACTGTTCAACTATTTTTTCCTTTTTATGGGCATATTAAATTTAGACTTCCGTAGACACAGACTCACTGGGAAAGGTATTTGTAGGTAGACTGGAAAGAAAGGGTCTTTCTCTCCCTCTGCACAAATTCCATTTAAAAATAGTGATAAAGTGAGGAAGGACTCGCATTCCAAAGAGGTAAACCCACCCCAAATATGGCAGGTGGTGAAGGCGCACACTTCACTCAGCCTCTAGCCGCACTTTACCCAGACGGCCAGCCAGCCGTGGTGGAGGGCTGGCGGGTCCGCCTCGTTCAGTGACATTCAGCTTCTGTCGGTTGGGCTCAGTTCAGACGTCCTTTCAAGATGTGTTTATGTTTTCCTTTGGCATTTTGGGGGCAGAGTAACAGAATCAGGACTATCCAGGATAGGGTTTCCAGATTCATGGTGTACATTCCATCGCATAGGAGCATAAATGTGTTACTATGTGTCTTCAAATGCAAACAACATCAAGAATCCCACTCAGTGTCCTCCGTCCTGTCTTAGCCCCGTGTGACTCCAGCTTAGCGCTTCTGTACGAAACGGGGAGATAGAGAGGGTGAAGAGACTGCCTTTGAATTCTCGTAAAGGAAACAAGAGAAAAAAGGAATTTGAGAAATGCTGGAAGGAAGGTACCCTCCTAAAAAAAAAAAAAAAGGAAAAGAAAAGAAACCACACAAAGAGAGAGGGAAGGACAGAAAGAATAGCAGAGAGCAATGCTGGGGAAGGCTTCCTGGGAGAAGTTGGCCTCTGGGACAGGTAGGGTTTTGAAAATGCAGAGGCATAGGAAGGGCACGGGTTGGCTCCTATAAGAAGGCAAACAGGCAATGAAGCAGAAGACATGGCAAGGCTCCCAGAGCAGCGTGGAGTCAGCCTTGGGGGCCACCGGGAATAAGACATAGCCATCCGGATGAAATCAAGGCCAGACGCAGAGGACTCCATGAATGCCGCTATTTGTCACTGAGTCTGCCTCAGACCTGCCTCTCTTACTTCGCTCTCCCACTTCAACTTGTCTCCCACGAGATAGGCCTTTTGCGGAAAAAGAGAGAAAGATGTCTGGGGTTGGTTTTTTTTTTTAAGGTTTACTTTTTTTTTAAATTTTTTTTTTAACGTTTATTTATTTTTGAGGCAGAGGGAGACAGAGCATGAACAGGGGAGGGTCAGAGAGAGGGAGACACAGAATCTGAAACAGGCTCCAGGCTCTGAGCTGTCAGCACAGAGCCCAACTCGGGGCTCGAACCCACGGACCGCGAAATCATGACCTGAGCCGAAGTCAGCCGCTCAACTGACTGAGCCACCCAGGCGCCCCTAAGGTTTACTTTTTGAAGAAATACAGAGATGATCTTCCCATTTCCCTTCCTTCCTCCTTCCTTCCTTCCTTCCTTCCTTCCTTCCTTCCTTCCTTCCTTCTTTCCTTCCTTTACATAAGCCTTTCATACCAAGTCTTGCGTTTTCTTAAAGTGCATGGTGTTCTGGCTTCTAAGGAACGTGTGTCTCTCTCATCAGTCCTTGGTGGTGCTGGGGTGCAGGGAAAAACACAAATGACTCAATGCAGAGATGTCCGAGCACTCCCAGCAGAGGCTGTGAGTGAGGCAGTCGGTTCTGCGTCGGAAGGTCGTCCAGCCACCGCCGTCTCCCAGAGCCAGAGAGCCTTTGCTCTGGGCACTCGTCCAGCAATGACACAGCTCTGTGGCTCCAGGGGCACCCCTGGAGGGGCCCCAAACCTGCCAGACAAGTGAAAGTGGGTGGCTTCTGTCTCCCATCTCTCTCCCTCCCTTGCACTCCTCACTTACATATCGCCAGTACCTTGGGGTTGTGCCCTGAGTCGTTCGTTCATTCCCTCGTCTATTCTTCACGCATGTAGAGAAAGCCTACGTGACTCTCTTCTCATACGTCCTGGAGACCAGGGGCCATAACGTACACACAGCGGGTCTCCATAGGTGCCAAAACAGAGTTGAGTGTTCTAAATCTTTGCGACTGGCAGTGTGGTCCGTGGACAAGCATCCCCAACCTACCCTGGGGCCTTGTTAGAAAAACAGAACCTACTAAATCAGAACTGGCGTTTTCCCGAGATCGCCAGATAACTCAGATGCCCATTAAAGCTGGAGAAGTGCCCGTCTAAGGACTGGAGGTGATGGCTAGTGAGTTGTGCCCCCCCAGCCCCCCCGGGCTGATGGAGTGGTGTGGTCTGCACGGTGGGGATCCCACGTGCCCTGCATCTGCAGGCATGGCAGGGTGGGGGCCCGAGTCCAGGGCTGGGGGACAGGAGCTGAGGGAGAGGGATGGACAGAAGGTTGTAGAGGGGGCACGGCTTTGAAAGGCCTGCTGCTGGGGGTGTGAGCGTGTTAACTCTCAAAGGCCGGCTCCTTCTGTGGTAGGGGGGAGGTCACTTTCCCTGTGTTCTATTTCTGAGGGGAAATGGGGTCAGTGCGAGGAAGAGCCTGAGCTCCGTGGAGACGGCGTCAGGGCAGAGCAGGAGACGAGTGGAGGCTGACGTCGGACCCCTTTCCCAACAAGCGCCTCAGCCCTGCCTCTCCGGGGCCGCTCACCCATGAACTCTTCCTGGGTGGGAAGCGGCACGGAAAGCGAGGAGCTAGATGGGGATGCCTCTGGGCCTAGTGGGGCGCGCACCCTTCAGAGAAAGCCAGGCGCCTGGAAGCCACGTTTATTCTGCCCCGGTGGGGGGGGGGGGTGCTGCCCTCCAGGAAGTCCCTGAAAAGCTCAAGGGAACTTGTGGCAAGCTTCTAGTGGGTTCCCCTGCCAAAAACAACCTCTGGAGGGAGCAGGACAGTGTGTACTGCCCTTCTCCACACCGCAAACCCAATGAGGGCGCCTTGTCTGCCCTGCCTGAGGCACCTGTCCAGGGGCAGCCGGAGCACCATTCTGTCCTCACGCCCCGCACTGGCTCTAGCCTGCAGGCCAGCTCCTCGGCTGACACCCACCCGCTGCCCTTGAAACCCCTCCCTCAGAGCCTTGGAGTCCTTCTTGACTGCCCCCCCCAACCCCGTCCTCCTTCCGGTCCCCTCCCCTTCCTGTGTCTTCAGCTCCACTGTGCTAAGCACCAGCTATGCCCTAGGCACTTGGTAAATGGTGTGGGGGACACAAAGAAAGATCTATTTAATATGGATCCTATCCTCAAGGAGATTACCCACCCCCAGGAGATACTCACATAAAAAGCCAAAATAAGAGGTAAATACATGGTAATATGTTGTGATGAGGTGTGATGGCCATGCCCTGTACGGAAGCACTCTGTCCTGGCCTTTAACTGAGACTCGCTCTTGACACAGCCTTGGGCAATGAGGACAGCTTGGTCACACCTGTGCTACACCGGCGTTACTAATCTCCTTCCGAGCTCCAGAGATCTGCCTTCTTCCACCCCCACCTTCACCCCCAATGATAAGTCTCTTCCTCTGGCAGCTTAGCTATGTGACCAGCAAGGCCCCCACAACGGGGTTTGCTCCTTGTCCCATAGGGACCCCGCCCTGGAGTCCTCCGCTGGTTGTCCGAGCATTTCCTTCCCATGCAATCAAGCGAGAGTAAAGAATCCCGCGGGCATCCGGTTGTCACCTGTGCCAGCCCGCCAGGACATCAGTCTAGTGTCACCCTCGCAGTACCTAGAAACACATCTATCCTTACTGTTTTCTTGGGTCACATAAAAAGAAATGAGGGTTGCCCTTCGACCCGCTCAGGTTCAACACGGCAAGTGCACTTCCTAGATTTGCCCCCTTGGGCGAATCACGCAGCCTCTCTGAATCTCATCTATAAAACCAGGATAACAGCAATGTGCTCATGGGCTCATGGTGAGGACAAATCAAGTAACAGATGTGGAGTGCTTTACAGAGGAGGCTCAGAGTCGTGTTTCTCATCCTCAGCACCGCTTTCCTTGGCCACTGCCCTAGTTACTGACCCTCATCCCCTCTGTCTCGTCACCCCATACAGAAACAATACCACTTCTCTGTGTTTAATCAAGTCGCATTAACATTTTTTGTCTTACCGGTTATGTCTCCACGAGTTCGGATTACAACTAACAGCGTCGAGGCTGATCAACGAACATCCTGCAGTTTGAGGTTTTCAGCTGAAGACGTTGTAATTATCTTAAAATCCGTAACACAAGCTCTGGGTGCACAAACTTTCAGTATTACCTGAAAAGCATCCTTGGCACCGGGAATATGTGGATTGGATACTCGGGCGCAGCTTTTCCCTAAGAAGGAGACCGGGACCTTGTCACGTTGTCATGAAGGCTGGGAAGACGAAAATAGCAGCTGACCTCCACCGTTATCAGGTTAAACAAGAAGACAAGTTTGATTTGACTGTCGAAAGATAAGATTTGGGGGAAACCACCTGCAAGGCTTTTTGATCCGGTTGGATGAGGAGCTTGAGAGGACCTAACTCAAAGAGAGGGAGAAGTTAGTTCTTCTCGGGTCAGGACAGGGACAGTGTGACATTTTCCAGGGAGGGAGAACGATTCAAAATGAGTGAAAAAGATGCCTCATCCTATCTTGGTGTTCCTATGTCTTTAAATCTTGCTTAGAATTATGGAGCTTTGTTTCTATATTTTCCTGGGGCACCTGGGTGGCTCAGTCAGTTAAGCGTCTGACTTCGGCTCAGGTCACGATCTTGCGGTTTGTGAATTCGAGCCCCGCCTCGGGCTCTGTGCTGACAGCTCAGAGCCTGGAGCCTGCTTGGGATTCTGTGTCTCCCTCTCTCTCTGCCCTTCTCCCACTTGCATTGTGTGTGTGTGTGTGTGTGTGTGTGTGTGTCTCCCCATCTCAAAAATAAACATTAAAAAAAATTTAAATTATGTATTCTGATTCTTTGTAATCTTTATACTTAACTGCATTTACAGAGGGTTCTATTTGGTCAGGGAAGGTATATTTAAATAGAAAACCGCATGCGCCAGGTTATTCAAACTGTCCACAGATACAACCGAATATCCACCTGGTGGCAGAGGGTCACAATTGCAGGCAAAGTGCCCAGGAGCCCGTGGGCTGAGGAGTGTGATTTAGCAAATGTCAGTGGAGGTCACATCACTCTTCTATAAGGGTTGTAAATACTTAACATTCTCCTTGTGAATTCAGTGACTGTGTTTATTCTTGGCGAGCACCTACCAGAAGTCTTTTAAATGACAGCGCTTAGCAGATGTTAGAGTCCCCTAATATTAATGCCTGTGAGTGTCTGTCCAGTCTGGTGTATTTGTTCTTGGAATTAAACTAAAGGGCAGGGATTCCTTTTGTCTAGCACAGATTCTCAGTGGACATAACACTGAATGGTGATAACCCTGGGATAGTTGTCTAGCCTGAGAACTGGTAAGTAACATGATCGGTGCCAGGGTAGGGAGAAAGAAAGGAGATTTGAGAAACGCTGGAGGATATGTTTATTAAGAGCTGACTTTTTACCACTTTGGTGCCTTGGGCTGCACAGCTTGCGAATGTGCAGGGGGGTGTATCCGTAGGCTCACAAACGGAGCTGCCCTTCTCTACCAGCTTGGAAACATTCTCTGTGGTTGCAGTGCTCATCACAACCTCTTTATGCATGATGAGTTACTCATTAAAGATGTTGCTTTAACGCTGAGATATGTGGGGGCAGCGGAGGGGGTTAGTCATCCCAGAAGGAGTGTGTGCAAGGTGAATCCAGCAGTAGGATGTGACAAGTGGGAGTGAGAAAGCAGGAAAAAAGCAATTTCATTTACCATCTTTTCCAGCAAACATTTCAAAAACACCTATGTTATGTATCGTCTTAGAGACACAAATTTATGCAATATTCTATTTCTTCTCTTGAACGGCATGTACATTCTTGCAAATCTCTTGGGCATGAAGCGGTGAAAAGAACACTGGCCTTGGACTTAGGAACTCTAAATTTTGCACTGGCCTGTGCATTTAATTTGCTGTGTGATCTTGATCTAATTGCTTTATTCTCTGGGCCTCAGAGGCTTCATCTGTAAAGTAGGGTAGCTGCATGTGGTTTTGTGATGAGAGGCACCAGCTCTAGTCTGTTTCCCTGTCCCCTTGACCCTAATCCTAGCAGAATTTAGTTTTTACTATCAAGGACCTATCAATGGAATCTGAAATAAGCTAAAATAAGAGATCAACTGGATGAAAGTTTTCCCACCCAGAAGCTCCTCTCCCCCTGGGACTCAGCACCTCTCTCCCAGCCCCACTTGTCTCCTGGGTCCATGCTGGCTGCCCAAGAAGAGGGAGAGGGGTTACCCAGAAATAGAGAAATAGAAAGCAGGATGTCTCCAGACATTTCCATTTCCCCAAGACCCAGGGGGAAAGGCAGAGAGAGAGAGAGTGTGTGTGTGTGGGAGAGAGAGAGAGAGAGAGAGAGAGCATGTCCAGATTTGTCATCTCTGAATTGGGTGGAAGGTGGGTGCATCTCAGCCCATCTTCTGGGTTATAATGACTAATGATGACAGATGCTCTGACAGGGATCACCTGGGACCCTGCGTTTTCTTGCCTGATTCATGGGCCAGCCAGAGGTAGGCGAGCATTTCCAGTGCAACCTGGTGATTCATCTCTGCCATGCTGAGTTGTCCTGGTTGCAAATCTACAAGAATGTAATTGGTGCCCAAGTAGACATCAGTTAATCAACCAGTGTTTATATGGTGGTAGTCCATGAACAAAGGCGTTAGTGCTCTAACCCGAGCAAGCATTAACTGAGCACTTACTACAGGTCCAGAGCATGCACACTCTGCACGGAGAACAAAAGAAATGTGTTCTAGTCCTTGCCCTCAAGAGAGCTTCAATCACATTTCAAGAGTTGGCCCCTCGAATGGGGTGTCAGAGACACAGAGATCCTTCAAGACAGAGCTACCTGATAGAACTTTCTGTGATGATGGTAACATTCAGTGTCTGTGCTGTTCAGTATGGTAGCCACTAGCCACGTGTGGTGCTTGAGCACTTGAAGTGTGGCTAATGCAATTGAGGAACTGAATTTTTAAGTTTATTTCATTTTAATTTTTAAAACTTTAATTAAATGGCCATATGTGGCCAGTAGTTATCATACTGGACGATGCATCATGTCCTTGCTATTCAAAATGTGTCCTGCAGACCAGAAACATCACATCACTTGGGAACATGTCAGAAATACAGAATTTCGGGCCCCAGCCCTACTGAATCAGAACCTTCCTTTGAATAAGATCCTGAGGTCATCTGTTTGTACATCAAGTTTGAGAAGCACTGGGCTAGGGCACTGCTTCCCAACTTGACTGCATATTAGAATCACTTACATATCAGGAAGCTTTTAAAACTCCCCGTGTTGTGACTGCACCCCAGACAAATGAAACCAGTATTTGTGGGGGGTGAAACCCAGGCACCCGTGTTGTTTAAGCCCCCAGGTGATCCCAGCGTGCACACGAAGTTGAGAACGGCTACTCTGGGGCCAGGCAGCCAGCCTGGGTCACACTCTGATGGATGAGTCCATGTGAGGGCCAGCGACTCAGCCTTAGCCTCTAAATTCACTTGTTGGGCCCAGCTGCCTGGGAAGCCAAAGGGAGTTATTCATTCTCAGCAAGTGTAAGAACTGGCTGGGGTTTATGTTTGTTTCCAGCGCCTAAGTGAGATGTTCATTAGTTTTTGACAAAACACGTCCAAATGCCACAGTACCAAAGGGTATTGAGCCAGCCGGGTCACTGAAGGCTGGGAAGGGCTGATTCACTTCCTCACTCTGGGGCCTGGATACCCTGGCATCCCAGAGCAGCCCCATGAAGGGAGCTATTATTCCCACTCAGGGTGGAGGCGGCTGGTTTTTCCAATGCAACTTGTCTTCAGCTGTCCCTTACTGCTGCTCAGCAAGTGCCCAAGGGTCACTGGGGCCAAAAGAGAAAAGGTGGGTTTTCCTGAACAGCCAGACTCTCATCCTGTTGATCTGAACAAGACCTGAGAGGCCCCAGCCACTTTCTAGTGATGAATGACATTTGCAGAGATGAGTCTTCATCTCCCAGAGGGTGAAGTTTCAGGGAAAGCACGTCTGAAATCGGGGTCTGAAGAAATTGGGTCCCACCAGCAGCAAGACTGTCCCAAGGGATGGAGCTGCAGCCCCAGCGTGGGGTGTTGATTTCCAGAGTCTCACTGAGGAACATCTTCCTTGACTCAGGTGATATGGAGATGCAAATGATTCACTTTGTAAATGAGATCCCCAACTATGTGACTTTTGGCTCATTTGTCTTGACATATCCATAGAATTTCTTAAGCTCTGAATCCATAGTTCTTCTCATGCATTGCATGCTGACCTTAGGAGAGTCGGTGAATACAAGGGTGTCTTTAGGAAGACAATGAGAGAGCCAGCCATGATTTTCACCCATCTTGGAGCAAGGGAGGAACCAAGGCCAGCACTGAGAGTTTCCAAGGACAACCAGAGCAAATGCCTCTCTGCTTTCTCTCCACCTCCAAGTCCACCTTCACCTGTAGGTTACCAAGCATCTTCCAGATATCCAGATATCCTTAGAAAGCTTTGTTAGCCAGCAGGTCGCTAGACCACAAGCCACATATGAATGAATGAGGCTCTCTCTGTGCTCTGGCTGGATATGAGCCTATTTCCTGGGGAAGATTAGGAAGGAGGCAGGGAGAGGATTTTTCTCCCCTCCATGGTTGCCTAGACAAGGTTGTGCCCAGGGAAAGAGAGAAAGTTGGCCAAATGTTATCTCTTCCAGCTTTCTTAACTCTATTGCTGTCCTGTTGTCTCTCTGAAGACTTGGTGTCACTCACCTACAATGATGTCTGGGCTATACAATTAGCACTTGGCTAAGTGCTCGCTAATTCTTCAATGGCACTTCATCACCATGCCATAAAGCATCAGGGCTCTGCAGGCTCCTTGGAGGCCAAAGAGTCCAACACTCTTGACTCACAGATGGGGGAAATGGGGCCCAGGAAGCAGTGCTCTGAGCATATTGGAGCCTGCGGCTAAAGGAGAAATCAGTAATACTGATTCCATATCTATTGAAAACTTTGGTATTTTGTTCATTATGGATTTTTTTTGCATTAATTTTTGAAAACTGTGCCTTAAAATCCTCTCTACCTTAACTACTGAATTTTTTGGTGCCCCTTCAAGTTTATACCCGAGGTGAGTGTCTGACTTGAGGCCTGGCCCTGGCAGGAAGGGTTGCTCAAGATGACACTAGTTTTGACCAAAGGCCAAAGGAGAACTTGGGTCTTCCAAATCTGTGAACTTCCTTCTTTTATGTTCACTTCAAGTGCAAATCCTATCTCTCCAAATAAGTGGAGAGTTCTAGTGGGCAGGGAGCTGAATTGGTAGAATAATGACACCCTTATAAGGTTATTGTCCAACCAGAGAAACAATATTTACAAGTTCAAGAAGCTGCAAAATCATTCTCTAAATACAGGATTGCTGTTGATGGCTGTGTCAAGCTATTGTTACTGCAGTAAGATAATAGGAGATATGGGGACACATTCCAAGATGTGGACTAGTTCCCCAGCCCAACTCTCTCTCACCTGTACTACTTTCCAAGCGAGGAAGCCCCTTCCATTCTTTCCAAACCCAGGCTGATGAATTCTTCAAGAGTTTTGTTTCTTTGATCAAGCTTTACCACATCTGTGGTTCTTTTACTCACCCCATGCTCCTGGCATAGAGCACAGCTGTGGGACATGGAGAATGAACAATAAATAACAACTGAGCACCAAGGATCACCTCTTCTGTGTAATGGCTGCGTGACGTGGAGCATTGCTCGGTATGGCGGCACCATGTTGATGGACATCCAGTTGCTTCTCTTTGTTCTCTCCTTCCCTTTCTTGCTCTCCCCTTTCCCTCTCAATCTCTCTTTCTCTCTCCACCTTTTTGGCTGGGGTTAAGCCTTTTTTTTTCCCTCCAGGGTTCTGCATTGCAGAGGTATGTAATGCACATAGTTTTCTCAGAAAGAGTACATGTTCCCTGCCCAGAATCAGTGCTGCTTGGGATTCATGTCCCCTACCTATAGGGTCAGCTGTGCCCCACTCGACGGGAAGACCTGAAAACCCCAAAGTATGGAAAGTGTGGTTCGGTGATGAGATGTTACAGACAACCCATTTCCTAAAGTGTCTGTGAGCATGGCTGCTGGAAGAGCCCAAAAAGGAGAAAGGAAAGCCACCTTGCTGGGAACCAAGTTGGGTCAGCTTTGCTTCAGCTACAAAGAAAGGAAAGTACACTTGGTCTTTCTTCTCTCCCTTTTTTGCATCATTATTCTTTTTTTTAAAGAAAAAAATCATAATTTTAATATTATTTTTAATAGGTAATTCATTCTCATGATTCAAAATATCAAAGGTATAGAAGGTAAAGTCTCCTCCCAGCCACTTACTTCCCCTTCCAGAGGGGACCAACTTGACCTGTCCTCAGGTACCTGTCCAGAGATATTCCAAGCATACCCAAACATCTGTGCATAAAATCTCCCACTCCTGTTACAAATGGTAAAAAGTCATTCCTCCCCTCTCTTAGCGCAAATGGGAACGTACTCCATATACTGGTCTTCACACAGGACTTCGGTTTTTTTGTATCTTGGAGATGATTCCAAACCAACCCATTAAATATGTTCTCATTGTTTTAATGATGCTTTACTATTCCATTGTATGGCATACTATAATCTGTTTAACAAGTCCCCTTTTGATGGACATTTGAGCTCTTTCCAGTCTTTTGCTGAAGAAATGCTGCAGTAATATTGGTATATATGTCACTTTGCACATACACACATTTATCTGTAGGATAATTTCCTAGAAGCAGAATTGCTGGGTCAAAATTGATGTGCGTTAAAAAGTTTGACAGGTAGGGGCGCCTGGGTGGCTCAGTCAGTTGAACGTCTAACTCTTGATTTTGGTTCAGGTCATAATCCCAGGGTTGTGGGATCAAGCCCTGCGTTGGGCTCTGCGCTGAACATGGAACCTGATCTGACAGGTATTACTAAGTTCCCTTCTACATTGCACATGCCATTCCCTTCAGCAGGGTATGAGTTCCCATTTGACCAAACCTTTTCCAGCCACTCCTGCCATGGTTTACTAAGGAGAAATCTCACAACAGCCACCTGTATGGTGACTAACCCTTCAGGCCTTTTCCTATCTGAAAAGTGAAGAATGGTGTCTGAGTGTGGTTTTGATTTGCATTTCTCTTATTAAGACTGGGCTTTATTTTGTTTTTATTTTCTAGGAGCTCTTTTTTTTTTCCATATACTTAGCCCACTTTTCTATTGTGTTTTGTATTTTGTGTAGTATCTGATTTGTGCACACTCTTTGTACAGATCATTAGACCTTGTCCAGGGTAAGAATAGCAAGTACTTCTTTGTGGTTTGGCATTTTGTCTTTTGACTTTGCCTGTGGTGATTTTGTTTGCCAGGCAAACCTTTTTATTTTTATCATTAAGTTTATCATTATTTTATGATTTCTGGTTTCATTCATAGATTTCAAAATTCTCTTTTAGAGTTTGATTTTTACTTTTTTAACGTTTATCTATTTTTGAGAGAGAGACAGAGTGCGAGCAGGGGAGGGGCAGAGAGAGGGGCAGACATAGAATCCGAAGTAGGTTCCAGGCTCTGAGCTGTCAGCACAGAGCCTGACATGGGGCTTGAACCCACAAACTGTGAGATCATGACCTGAACCGAAATCAGACACATCCAACTGAGCCACCCAGGCACCCATTTTTTTTTTTTTTTTTTTTTTGGAGAGAGAGCACGCACACGCAAGCAGGGGAGGGGCAGTGGAGGAGAGATAATCTTAAGTGGGCTCCACGTGGAGCCTGGTGCGGGGCTTGAGGGGCTCGATCTCATAACCCTGAGATCATGACCTGAATCGAAATCAAGAGTCAGTCATTCAACTGACTGAGCCACCCAGGTACCCTTGATTTTTACATTTAAGCTTTATATCTACAGGCAACTCATTTCCTTTAAAGGTGTGAAGTATGAATCTGACTCTATTTTTTCCCCCAATGTCTCCCCAGGATATTTATTGAGAAGTCTTTCTCTCCTCACTGGGTGAAATGCCACCTCTCTATGTAATAAATTCCAAGTTTTGTTTGTGCCTGTCCCAGCTCTTCCTCTGGTTCCTCATTGGCCTAGGTACCCATGCGCCAGCACCAGGCCCTCTCTTTTTCTTTCTGTGCCACTTGGACTTGACTATAGGTCCCTGGGCTTGTGGACACTGGACTGGGATGGGGTAGGGGTGGAGGAATAGCAAAAGGGTTGGATAACATCAGAAAACTTCTAGGCTTTCTCCACAGCCTCCCCACATCTAAAATGGTTTTGCTCCCACACTTCCTCTCTAAAGAAAAACAAAAAGAACAAAGAAGTTCTATTCCTCATTTTAAAAATCTATTTGTCTGGCCCGGAGGGAACCCCCTGTTTTTCTGTGCACTCTGCCGATGTTCTCGGGGAAACAGGGCTTCCCTTCCAAGTTTAGGAGCTTGGGGACACCTTGAAGGAGGGCTTTGATCACTGAGTGACTTCCCCCACAGGCTCCTCAAGCCTCAAACCCAGCAATTGCTGGTGGAGTGTAAATTGAGCTGGTCTTTATCTTAGAGACATTACAACAGACCCTAGACAAACACATTAACAGCCACTAAAAGACTAAACTAATGCGGGCCAATAAACAAATCCCCAGGAGAGATTATGCAGAACCTTCCTCCCTCTCACCCTCCCTCCCTCCTTCCCTCCCTCCGAGTGCCCCCTCAGCTCCTGCTCTCTCAGCCCAAGAGCTCCTCCCCAACCAGACCCTACACGCCTCACTGGCAGCTGCCCTGCTTTGGGCCCCTTTTCTAACCCGGCTCTGGTCCATGCACTCAGTAAATATTGCAAATAACATAAGAGAGCAAATCTCCTTTGATGGACCAGCTAATAGTTCCAAGCTATCAAAAGGAAGGTTCTCCTTTGGAGGTAGAAATTATCCTATATACCTGAGGTTTTCAATTTAAGGTCTTCAGATGTGCCTCAGAGGTTCCCTGGACCCCTGCAGTGATTTGCAATATTTATAGGTAAGCCTGGGGGGAGCATTTTTCTAAGTGGTGGGAGAGGAGGGTGGGTCCTTGGTGTTCCTAAGAGTCCAATACTTAAAAAAAAAAAAAAAAAAGTACAGATATCTATGGATAAAATGATACCTGGAATCTGCTTCAAAACATTCCAGTGGGAGTTCAGGGAGTGGCTGGGATAGGTGTAGTTATAGATGAAATAAGATTAGCCATGAGTTGATAATTGTTAAAGCTATTGATGGGTGCTTGGCAGTTATTATATTATTCTCTTGTGAAGGAAGGAAGGAAGGAAGGAAGGAAGGAAGGAAAAGAAGGAAGGAGGAGGGGGAGGAAAGAGGGAGGAAGGGTTGGAGGAAGGAAGGAGACCCTTGTTACAGACTAATGGAAAGAGCCAGACAGCCCACAGTCTGCAGCTGCCTCTCACAATTCCGCTTTATAGGAACAACTTCTGCCCTGATTCGTGTTTGGGAGGCCGGAAAATGTGTGGATGCAGAAGCGTGTCCCCTTCACTCTCACCTCCACCCTCTGTGCTCAGCATCGCCCTGAGAGCAGGACCAGAGTCCCTGAGGGCATCTTTGTTCATCTTTGTCCTCCCGCTAAGCCTCCCCCTGCCCCGCCACAGGCTTGGGGGTGGGGGTGGGGCAGGGAGTCATCCGAGGCCCTTGGCTCTCCACCCCAGCCCAGGCAGATGGAGCCCCGGTTGCCTGAACGAGGTTGTGCAGAAGGGGACTGTGGCTGCACCGTTTGGATGTGCTTGGAGTAGAAAATTCACAAATTCCAAGCTCCGCTCCCAAAGCAAACCTCCCCAACCCAGGTGGCTGCAGCCCGTCCTCCCTCTGATAGCGACAGCTCCATGGGCCGCCAGGCGGGGAGGCTTTGAAAACCAGCTTGTGTTTGAATTGTGAAAGCACCAATGTTTGTGATGTTTGCCCAGCAGAGAAGGAGCATATTTTCTCCCTTCCAAAGGCAAACTCAAAAGATGCTCCACGGTTTTTCTTCAGACTTTCCACAGGAAACATAAATCAGGAAGAAAAATGACCATAGGTGCTGGGGCCTGAAGAGGAATGCCAGCCCCAAAGGGGCTGCTGGAACAGGCGCCCTCTGTCCTCCGGTGAGGATGACACCCTTCAGAGTCTAGGGCCGCACTTCTCCCCTCTGAGCAACCTTCCCAGTTGAGGCGAGGGGGGCAACCAGACCCACTCTCAGGCTTCACTCCTGGTCGGTCTTCCCCATCCAATGGCGGCTGGTGCTTGGGCTGGGCAGCTATTGAGATCCCCTAGCTGCCTATCTTTTTGTCTTCTCTCTCTCTTGTGTTAAAGTAAAACAAACATGGTGCTCCAAGCCCAGGAGCCCAGCAACGCTGTCAGATGCTGGATCAGAGCGTTAAGGTGTGGACATGGCATGCAGGGAGCCTGAGCGCTGCCCCCCTCATCTGCCGGCCGGCCCTGCCTGTCTTAAGCTCCATCTTGGAAGGAGAAGGACTTTCCCAGTCTGTGATCTCTGCCCTCAGGGAGCTTATAATCTGCATGCAAACATAAAATAAGAGAGGTCATAAGGCAGTGTTTGAGTGCACACTGTTAAAATAAAAAAATAGAGACCAATCTTGAAAATTCCCTGAGCAGACAAAACCAATTTACTTGTACCAACAAAGTTGAATGTAACTTATTTTGCAGAACTAACCTGACTTGGATTATTTCTTGCTTGTGCCTCTGGAAATCCTAGGCAAAGAACTGTTTCCCAAGGTTGATATGAGATAACCACTGACCAATTCCCTGTCAGTTAAGAAGATTCTAATATTGTAAGAAGAAGAAGAAGAAGAAGAAGAAGAAGAAGAAGAAGAAGAAGAAAGAAGAAGAAGAAGAAGAAGAAGAAGAAGAAGAAGAAGAAGAAAGAGAAAAGAAAAGAAAAGAAAAGAAAAGAAAAGAAAAGAAAAGAAAAGAAAAGGAAGAAATTCTAATACTATAACCAATCACCGTGAAGAATTAGCAGTCCCTGCTTTCTTGCTATATAAGCTGCTTTACAACAATATACCCCAGAGCCTCATTCCACTGTTTGATTCTATCATTCTCTGCTCTCAAACTGTCTTTTTGGTGTGCACAGTAAATTTCTACTAATTACTACTTTGGTGATTCATTGTTTTTACTTCTGCTATTTCTGAGATTTTGACAACACGTATATGCACTGACTGATCTAGGCTGTGACTAATCTTTTTGTTTTTAAATAGCAAATCTCTTAATCTTTTTTAAAGTTTATTTGAGAGAGAGAGAGAGAGAGAGAGAGCAAGCGTGAACAGGAGAGGGACAGAGAGAGAGAATCCCAAGTAGGCTCCACGCTGTCAGCCTGATGTGGGGCTCAAACCCATGAACTGTGAGATCATGACCTGAGCTGAGATCAAGAGTCAGACACTTAACTGACTGAGCCCCCCAGGCACCTCAAAGGTGTATATACTCTTTTTTAAAAAAAAATTTAATGTTTATTTATTTTTGAGAGAGAGTGAGAGACAGAGTGTGAGGGGGTGAAGGGCAGAGAGAGGGAGATACAGAATCCAAAGCAGGTTCCAGGCTCTGAGCTATCAGCACAGAGCCTGATGTGGGGCTTGAACTCACAGACCACAAGATCATGACCTGAGCTAAAGTCAGATGCCTAACTGACTGAGACACCCAGGCACCCCTATCCTTGATGGACTTTTTTCTGCACAGAGGATCAGACTCTTTTTCATGGGTTATAAGTACCAGCCGACTGCTTCCACATTGGGAGTTTGTGAAGATTATATACATTGACAGATCAACTGGACCCTACAAAAAGCTTGACCCAAGAAATAGAGGATTGAAATCAGTTTGGCCTGTGCTAGCAGAGCTAATGCAACATGCTGATTGATTCATTATAAGCCACGATGCCTTGAGTATTTTCTAGGGCTGTAGCTGGAATGCTTCAAGGCCACCATTTCTGTCTCTTGACATCTGAGAAACTTACTTCTTGAGATATTTTCCTCTCCTATAATGTTCTGTCTTTGGATAGACCCAACAAGCCCATTGAGCATCTACAAAAAAAAAAGAAAAAAGAAAAAGACATATTATCAATTCGTATAGCCCTGTGATAAGTCAACTAAACAAAGAAAGGACACCATTGGAAGATGCTTTTGAGAGCATGCTTCCAACCAGAGTTGGAACTTGGCTTTGATGGACCAAATTCAGAGAAAGACCACAGAAACCATTTCCTTTTCAGCTGACGTTTATTTATTCTGTTCATCTGAAGCCAGAGCCAATAAATTAAGTAACTTTCAATGGCTAAAAAGGTCTCTGAGATTAGATTGGTCAATCCCATGTCAGAAAGCTCAACTGACCTGCAGACCAGCCCGCTGTATTCATGAGTGGTGCCAGTTGTGAGAGGGGCTTCTCTCGTGCTGCTTCTGGCTGAGACTGGCTCTGACCAGAGACGCAGAGGAGGAGAGGGAGGGCGGTGCGCTGATGAGGCTGAGGAAGAGCGATGCAGTGGAAATAGGGTGCAGGTGGCTGAGACCACGGGCTTTGGGGTCACACGGACCTGGGTCCAAAGGGCTCCTGGGCTGATGTGCTGCCATGTTTCCTGACCTACGAAAGTGGCACGATGCTAGCACCTACCTTATAAAGCGATTGTGGGGATTAAGTAAGATAAAATGTGAAGAGAATTCACACTCAGCTCTCAGCAAATGCAAGCTATTCTAATCTCAGCGAAAAGAAAGAACAAGGGGACGAGTCGGGGTTGGGGAGGGGGGACACGGTGGGAGGGGTTCAGAGGCCTGACGTTGCAGAGAGCAGCCCCCCACCCAGCCCCGTCGCCAGGCACCTGGGACTGCACATCTCCTGGTCCAGACAGATGGCATACATGTTTATTGGAAAACCATCCACAAAAGTTATTGGAAACTTTACATTTGCGGCCCGGTCTCTGCACACCGCCTAACTGCCACTGCGGGAAACAAGGCCTCATTCACTCCCCAGGCAGCTCCCTCAGCTGCCCCAGCCCCTCCATCTCACGCCCCACTGGGACTGGTGTGCAGAGGCCCCCTGGTGCCCAACCTCCTCCCCTCCCCTGGCTCTGAGTGATTTCTGACTTGCTTTTTCCAAATGTGAAATCTTTGAGTGAGGTCATTTCAACCGGGGAAGGAGCGAGGGGAGGGTCACCAAGGCGATATTTCCTAAATGCAGAGGTCCCTGGGGTGACTTTAGATGGAACTTGGATAAACATTTTTCATTTTAATGGTTACATATTTATTTTTAAATGTATTTCTTTCAATGTGATTGGAGGGAAAGGTAGAATGTCAATCCCATGATACAGAGTTTTCAGTTCAAGTAACCTTGAGTAAAGCAAAAGAGAGTGAGAGAGTTGATTTAAGGAAACTATTAAATGAATAATAAGTCTAGGTGGTCCTCAGATCTGACAAATAGTTCTGGGAATGCTGCACACTTGCTCTCAGCCCTCATCTGAAGTTTCCTGGACATGGCGGTCTGACAGACACGGTTTTGATCTCAGCAGGATGGTCCTGCCCTGAACTGGCCAGGGAGAGGGGCTGTATATAGCTCCAGGGACATGTCACAGTTCCCTCGAATGCAGTTCCGTCCGTCCCATACAGGTCTGCACCTGGCCGGCCTCGCTATCCTCAAATACTACTCCCATAATTCATACTCAAGAGCCCTCCATAACTCTCCATTACCTACAGGATAGAGGCCGACTCCTCAGCCTGGCACTTCAGGCCCTTCTCAATCCATCTTTCCGCTTACGCCACAGGCCCATGTACTCACTGCCTGGAAATCTGGTGTCCCCCCTTTGGCGATCCCTCTGCTCCAGCTGCTCTGCTGATGTACATTGTCCACTCACCTCCAACCTGCCCTATGCTTCCTCAACCTCCTCCCAGTCCTCTGAATCTCCTCCTCCCAACAGGCAGACTGATGGTCTAGCACAACGCTCAGGGCCAGGCTTGGAGTTGTGACTCTAGCACTATTGCTTACCAGCTGTGTGTCCTTGAGCCAATTACTTGCCCTCTCTGGTCCTCAGTTGTTTCATCTGTAATGACGGGTGATGACAGCAACATCTCCCTCCTCCCAGGTTTTTGGGAAAGCTGAATGAGATGCTGCCCTTGGCACAGCACCAGATACACAGCAGCAATAAGTACCCTGTGGTGGCTGCCCTTCCTTGAACTTGGAGTTTAGTTCTGACCAAGAGCAGCCTTTTGGCAGTCATTTACAGGGAGTAGGTGTTTGATAGGTATTTGTCGACTGATGGTGGATGTCCTGTGATGTGTTTTCTACATACTTCTCTTGATCAGAGGCTCCGCGGAGCCCGAGAGCAGTGTTCCCTCTCCCAGGTCTGAAGGTCCTCCGCAGCCTTGAAAAGCATCTATTCCTGGACCATCTCACCGCCTTCTCTTCTCTGGGTGAGTCCTCTTTGGTCTTGAGGGCTCATTGTGGAGCTACCTCTTCTTCCTTCAAGTTTGGCCTCACACTAGAATCTTCCCAGGGGCAGCCAAGACCGGCAGCGGTGGCACATGAAGCTTCCCTGGGGCAGATGGGAGGGGACAGAGAGGACAACGGCTGGGCACACACAAGGCCATCTTGCAGGCTAGAGAGAGGCCACCAGCACACACTGAGCCAGGGCCCCCTTGTGCAGGGCACTGTGCTAAGTGTGGCCCCGGAGGCCCAGGCCCTACCCCTGGTCCTGTCCCCTTCAGCCCTTGCTCTGGTTGACTACAGAGACGGCCCCAGAGCCTGGGGTTTAGCATCAGTGCCCCAGTGACCGGCCAGTGGCCACAGGCCTAGAGGAGCTGCGGGCCTTCCCTCCCCCACCCGGTCCTCGGCCTTCTCTGAAAGAAATGTGTGTTCCCTCAGCCCTCCCCCCTCGCCACATCCCCTTCCTCCCACAGAGCCCGGGTCCCCAGGCTGCAGTCCAGAAGTCCCTCTGAGCAGACTCCAGCGAGGCAGGGCTTTGTTAGGAAACCTCATTAGCAGCGACAGCGAGGCCCAGGCGGCGCAGAGTGGCATTCCAGGTGTCAGTTGAGAGGGGCCACAGGAGGCGAGGCCATTAAACCATGCTGAGGTCAGCCCCTAGCAGAATGAAAACAACAAACTGCAACCAGGGAAAGCGGTGGGAAGTAAACCGGTGGATTTTAAAGGGGATGCCCCATACTCGTCCCTGCCTGATCCTGGGAGTCCCGAGGGTAAGGTCTGTCTGAACAGCCTCCACTCTGTGAACCCCCGGAGGCTGGAGGCTGGGCGTCAGGAGACCCTGAGCCCCCAGTGCCCAGCACATACAGGCACTCAATAAACTGAATGAATGAGTGAATACTTAGCTTTTCCCGGGGAGGAGGGCCAACAGTGGCTCGGACTCCTTGAGCACTCACCATGTGGCAGGCACCGTGCTAAACACTGCCTGCGTATAAGCTCTTGGTAAGACAACACAAGGATTATTAGCTCCATTTTAAAGACGACGAAGTATAGATACCAGAACGTGTTATTTGGGCCTCCTCTGGCTCTTCAAGAATGCTCTAGAGCTCTACCTACTGATACTTGGAACTTCTGAACACATTCCTTCCTTCCACTATTAGTCATGAAAAGGCTGAAGGAACAGTGGGGCTGAGGAAGCATGTGGAAGGAAGCTCACTCCTCCTGAAGGGTAATTAGTGTGAATGGTTGGTATCTGGAATTCTGTGTCCAGAGAGGGAGAGGAGCCTGAGTCCTGGGACAGACTCTGTTGAGGGAGGCGAGGACAGTGGCTGCCTGTGTGGACTCGCACTTTGCTTCAGTGAGTTCTGTTTGCCTCCGCTGGGCAGGGACGTGCAGGGGCTGGGTATTTTTGTCGCCAAACGGGGAATGCACATGATTTATGAAGTCCTTTCAACCTGAGGCTGCCTCATAAAGGAGCTTTGAGGGGACTCCAGGGAACCTAGTTATGAAAGGCCTTCCTTTCTGGGGCTCTGTTAGACGAGGCATCACTGCCTGCCTACCTACCTTCAAGGATTAGGAACCTCGTGTGCCCTACCCTAGATCTGGAATGATGGGGACCGGGGACCCCAGGAAGGCTGGATGTGGATTTGTCCCTTGTTCCCTTATCCCTGCTCAGGCTGTTTGTCCTTTACATCCTCTTAGCTGAAACCTGTCCCCTAGAGATTGCTGATCCCTGATGACCTTGACTTCTGAGGCCCAAGCTTCCCTTGGATGAGTCATTCATCTCACTGAGCCTCAGTTTTCTCACCTGCAAAATGAGTATAATACTACCTACCTCAAGTTTTTGTACTGAGGAATCTAGACCCCCACCAGTTGGAAAGCTCTATGAGAATAGCCCCCTATGTGTCTCGTTTATTCTTGTCTTTCAAGCACCTAAAACAGGGCATATAGCAGTGGGTACAAAATGGCAATTTGTCCATCTGAATTCTACTGGATTCCACCATGAGGAATAAGTGAAATGTGTTTGAAACTTCCAAGCACGGTGCCTGGTAGGCATTTAGAAAATTTGGGTTAAATCTGAATTTGAATTTAATTCTCCTCTGCAGATATGGAATGGAGACCCCTTCCCACATTGTGAGATGGGGTCCCCAGGAGTTCAGCCCTCTCCTCCCGGACCCCTTGGGGCCAGCTGCAGAGGACCTTTGTCTGTCTCCCTCCCAAGTGCTCCTTCCCCAGCTGGACCTCCCAGCCTCTCCCAGCCAGGCAGCAGCCCCTGTAGCCCCTCTGAGGCGGTGGGTGTCCCTGTGCGGGCACAGCCAGGCCAGACCCCTCTCCAGGGAAGGGACTGAGGGGTGTGAAGGACTGGTGTGTGGGACTTTGTTTATTTTCTCTGAAGGATCCTGCCTGAGCCCTGCTATAAAAATAACCTGCCTGGAAACCTCATCTCTGAGGGGGAGAAAGAGGCTTTTGTATCCAGAGAAGTGGCTCTAACGGCCTCCCTGTGCCTTGTCTCAGCCCCACACATCAAGGAAGACCTGGCTATGGTGATGAGGAGCCAGGGCCCAAGAGAAGTGTGCAGGGCAGCTGCCAGGGGAGGGCACTGGTGGGGGAGAGAGAGGGAGGAGAGGCAGCTCAGCAGCCCCTCTCCTGGAGCCCCCCCTTGCCTGCTTGACCCGGAAGTTCAGGAGGAGGAACTGAGGGAGAGGAAGAAAGGTGACATCAACAAGAGATAAAGGTCAACCAAGATACACTGGATATCAAGAGACTAACAGGCCAGGAGAGAGGAAAATCAAAGTCCGATGGAGAGGAGAGACATAGGGAGGAGACTGAAGCCAAAAACAGAGAGAGATTCACCCAGCAAGATGTGAATGGAGCTCAAGGAATCTGAAAGAGACTGCAGCCATGTTTACAGATGGAGCTAAGGATTTGGTCTAATTCCTGGGATCCCCCCACTGTGTTCCCCTGCTGGGAGAAGAGGCCAGGCAGGGTCAGAGCTGGCTCTAGGGCCCTTCCCTGATCATTTGCACTGGCCAGCCCCTGCTCTGGCTCAGGCTGGGGTGTGCACGAAGACACAGGCCTGACTCCAGTTTCTCAAGGCATTCCTTCCCAAGGACCAGTCCAAAGGCAAGATGTGGATCTGCAGCAGTGAGAGAACACTGGCACTGCATTCAGGAGGCCTGGATTCAAGTCCCAGTTCTCTCACTTTTTAGCTGGGTGATTTTTTTTTGAGGGGGAGAGGGGCAGAAGGAGAGAGAGAATCCAAGGCAGGCTCCATGCCCAGCACAGAGCCCAACTTGGGGCTCTATCTCACCACCGTGAGATCATGGCCTGAGCCAAAATCAAGAGTCAGATGCTTCACCGACTGAGCCACCCAGACACCCCTAGCTAGGTGATCTTATACAAACTATGTAAAGTCATCCAGCCTGGCACTCTTACCTGTAAACTATATAAGCCACCCCCCCCCCAGGGCCATTGGGCAGATCCATGGAAAGATACCAAATGGACTAAGTTGTATGGCACCAGTAAGACAAGAAGGGATCCAGACACATTTCTCCAGGCTCTGGCAAGGGGCTAGTGTTGACCAGAGTCTTGGTAACCAGCACCACTCATGCTCTCTCTGCTGTAGCAAGAAGGTCAAAGAGAAGCTCACGGCATCAGTCATCTGAAAATAATAGATTCCAATACTAACCATGAATGTGAAGTTCTTTCCTGTAAGAAATCTCCTGCATTTTTACATCACCAAGACTTGGGTTTAATCTGCCTAGACTCAGGTTGGTAGAACACATGCCACTAAGGACACCCTTAAACTTTTGTCCAGAGGAGAAAGTTGATCTCTCCTGGGATAATTTATGGAGCCAGCAGAGGATGATGTATTATCTTTCCCCTGTATTTTGGAGCTGGTGTTTTTTGAATGACACAGATCAAAGGGGAGAATGGAGCTAGGGTCCAGGATGCTTTAAAGCAACTTTTGGAGGGACAAATTAAGATGTGGAGAGACTATAAAGGAAACCCTACTTATGGGACAAAGAGCTGGGCAGCACAGCTGTACCCTGGAGCTAGGAGAGGGTTAGGGAGTTATAGAAGCCATGATCAAGAGCAGGCTGTCGGCACTGCAGGGCCTAAAGCATTCCCAATGGCTTGAGGCTGAGGAGGGGCCCAAGAGAGAAAGAAACAGGGAGGAGGGCTGCAGCAACATGGCTGCTGTGAGGTAGAAAGGAGTGGGCTTGGGGAGGCTGGGTGGCTCAGTTGGTGAAGCATCTGACTTCGGCTCAGGTCATGATCTCGCGGTCTGTGAGTTCGAGCCCCGCATCGGGTTCTGTACTGACAGCTCAGAGCCAGGAGCCTGCTTCAGATTCTGTGTCTCTGTCTCTCTTTGCCTCTCCCCTGCTCACACTCCATCTCTGCCTCTCTCAAAAATAAATAAATGTTAAAAAAAAAAAAAACAAAACAGAAAGGAGAGGGCTTGGTGACACAATTGGAACAGTCCCCCAAACTGGCCCTCAGCAGTGCCTTTGAAAAGTGACTGATGGAATGTGCTCAGGATATGAATAACATTAATAGTTAATGACAAACGGTTAACACTTACTGGGTGTCAGACAACTGCTCTAAAAGCTTTGCATGCATTATTGCATTTAGTCCTTACAAATGCATGGTGGTTGCCTCTCCATGCAGCCATCATCATATCCCACCCACACTGTGTAGCAGACTTGCAGGCTAGGCAGGGTTGACCCGAGTCCCAGGTCTGAGGGTAGGCCCCAATAGATCTGAGCCAATCAGGGTAACCCCATAGCGCATGCCAGAGGAACACCTTCAGGTTGATCCAAGTGAAGTGTAGACTAGAACTTGACTTAATAATGAGGGAAGAAAAGACCTCTCTTTCTGTTTTATGCTAGACTGTGATATGTACAGGTGGGAGGCCTAGAATTGTCTGCAGCCATCTTAGGATCATGGGTGAACCATACTGAGGATGAACCAACATATCAGGAAGGCAAAGCCAGAGGAATCATAGAGAATAAGCAGAAGTCGTGATTAAACTATTCCTGAAACTCTCATGACTTTAGGATTGTCATGTGAATTAATAAAGTCCATTATTAAGAAAATTGAGCTGGATTCTTTCCTCCCTCCCTCCCGTCCATTTTTTTTGTAACTTACAACCAAAAATATCCAAACTGATGCAGAATATGTGGCCCAGAGAGGTTAAGTAACTTGTCCAAAGTCAAGTAAGTTACATAGTAAGTGAAGGAGCTGGGATTCAAATGAAGGCAATGTGAATCTAGAGCCTGTGCTCTTACAACAGCATCAATGAAACCCACAGCGGCTGTATTCTGACCACACACCAGCTCCATGCCAAATCACTCTCCACTTCATCCCACAGCATCCTCACAGCAGCCTTTCAAGATGGCAGCTACCATTATTCCTGTTTTTACAGACAAGGGACTGAAGCTTAAACAGGTTAAGTAACACACCATCATCACACAACTCTGAAACAACAGAGCGAAACTGAACCCGGGTCCCTCTGATCCAGACGCTGGGCCTTCTCTCCAGTCCTGTAGGCAGGGGCTGCCCAAGAATGGTCCTCGACAGTCTATTCCATTCCCTTTGATGGTGAATTGACTTCCAGTTGTTCTGTCCAGGTTAGTCGTATCTCCATGGAGGTTGCACAGATAGGTGAGTGTTAAACGGAGGTAGGAGGCCAATTTTAGCCCGACATTAGGAAGAACATTCCTATTGTTCCAGCAATGGGGCGGGCTACCTAGGAGAGTCTGAGCTCTCCATGGCAGGCAGGCCAGCAGGCCAGGGATGGTGGCTATGGCTGCTGCCTGCATGAGCTAGGCTGACAGGAAACGCTGAGGCTCTGAGCTCCTAAAGCCTTCCCCTCCCTCCCTGGGCCTCAGTTTCCCCATCTGTACAGCGGTTAGGGCAGGACTGGGTGAGGGCTGAGGTTTCTTCCAGCTCTAACATTCTCGAATTCTGGAATTCCCGGAGGCAGGACTCCAGGCCCCAGGGTCTGGCCAGGAAAACAGAGACGAGGCTGTTTGGCCAGCTGGGTAGAACAGTGGAGCTTATTGAGCCCACGGTTCCCTGAAACAGAAACAGCCAAAGGGCACAAGCAGGGAAGATAATTTCATTTGTGGGGTTGGTGAGAGCAACTGAAAAAAAATGCAGTGCTTGAGGGCTGTCCAGGGAGGGCCGAGTTTCAACCGGTGGGTTGTGCCTGTGCGCCTGCCGGGATAGAAACTGCACACAAGGCCACGTTCTGCCCTGGCCAGAAGGAAGACAGCGAACCTGGATGTGACGGTCCCCATCAACAGCACAGGGACCACGAAGACCTACCTGGTCAGGGATCCCTCAAATGGGTTCACTTCCCCTGGAGACTGGAGAGACCTGTTTGTCATTAGCAAAGGAAGCCTTTTGGAAATGGGCCTTGGTTAAACGTAAACCACTGTTGTTCAATGTACATGTTGTTCAGGTAACCAAAAGGTGCTTATCAGCAATACAGAGACCATTCTCACAAAGTTGTGAGGCCAGAATTAGAGAGGAGGCCTGGGGTCTCCTTCCCTGGATATCTTTGGGCTGGCTTAGAGGCCAAGAAGTGGGCAAAATGCCACTATAAAGCTTTGGGGTGTCTCTCCAGGATCTTACCTCCACTCTTTGCTCTAATGATGATTAATGTTGATGTTGTGACTATTTTCAATGTGCTCTGACATCTGCAATCCCATCTGATCTTCATTATAATACCCTGAAGTAGACAGTGGGATAACTTTGTGCCCATCTAGACAGGAGAAAATGGAAGTTAGAGAGGGTAAGCCTCAAGTAGCAAATGACGGTTCTGGGGTTGAACCTAAGGCCCTCGGCCCCAATCCTCTGCCCTTTTTCTGTGGTACCCCACCATCCCTCCACCCCCCTTTTTGGGGACACAGAGGGCTGACTTTTCCAGGATGCTTTTTTTCTCTTGCTTAGAGACAACACAGAGACCTTGGAGCTAGATTAAAACCATTACAAGTGCCGGCTTTGAAAGGATTGGTATTCAAAATAGAAGCAATTCTAATGGTAAAGTAAATGTAAAGAAGTCCAACAAAGTTGTGACTTTTATCCTGATGATTACTTCTAGACTTTAAAATAAGTCAAACATTGGAAATTAAGTGACTAATTTTTTATTTGGTGTCCCCACTCCCTACTGGTGTCCTAAGTAGTTTCTAGCCCACATTTGAACCATCTCAGTCCCTGAGGCCCCTAGGTCACACTGCTCTGCAAAGACAGGAAGTCTCTGGAATTGGCTGTGAAATTGGGCCAGGCTATCAGGCTGGGAAGATGCCTGTGTTGGAGCAGGAAGTGACTGCAAGCAGAGACCAGGGCACCTGCAGGAGGTGTTCCATGAGTGGGGAGAAACGAAAGCTCTCTGAGAACAGCCTCATACTGTCCCTTGCAAAGGAGGACAAGCAAACAAAGTCACAGAAATGGAGGCTCTGGTAGAGCTATAAGTCATATTCTTCTGGGGTTGGGGAAACGCAACAAAGACCACCATCCTCACCCTCAGGAAGAAGGTGGAGCCCAAATCCAGAAGGGCCAAGGCAAAAAGAGTGACAAGAATGGCAGAGGAGGGTGTTAGGAGGGTCCAGCAGCGGGGCTAGGAAAGGAGTTGGAGATTCCTTGCTCCCTAGGGGATCCATGGCATCCTCCAGAGCTCCTTGGGACTAGGGCTCCTTCCTGTGTTCTCTAGTTCCTTCTAGACTCCAGTCTGGGGATGAGGGGCTGGAATTAAGTGCAAGGACATCCACTAAGAGTTCAACTCTCATATTTTCCTACTTTTCCTGTTCTTTTTTTTCCTTTTTTATAATAAGCTCTATGCCCAACGTGAAGCTTCAGCTCATGACCCCGAGATCAAAGTGTACATACTCTACCTTCTAAGCCAGCCAGATGCCCCTTCCCCTGCTCATTTTGATATTGCAGAGGCTGAGGGGGCAATGGGAAGGATTGTGGAAAGAGGTTGGGGAACTGTATCAAGTGGTTGGGGGAAATTCTGAGCTCTTCAACAGCAATTGGTAGGAATTTGCAAAACTCTTTTAAGCAATGTAAAAATAAACAGCTGGTAACTCTTTGATTCTCTGCCTCAAAAGGAGAAAATGTGTTTGTTTGGGGAGCAGCCAGCAGGCAGCCCCCCCACTCTCATTCTCCCTGACCTAGTCCCTCCTGCCCACTCCCTGTCCCTAGCTGTCTGGCCCTGGTTCCTCAGCCACCCACCCTTTTAGAGACCCCATGGCTTCATGGGGGCTAGCTGTTCTCTGGCAGAGGGAGAGTGGGACTGGAGACCCTTGTATGCTGGTGGACCAGGCCAAGGTTCCAGAGGACTCTGGGTTGGAGAGTTCTTTGTAGAAGTCGGAGCACTGAACAAAGAGGTCTTTGAGACCTGGTGAAAGCCCTCAAGAGCCAGTGCCTTCAGCCCAGCCTGCTTGCTGTCCTCATACCCCCAAGGACTGGCTCAGGCAGACTTCTGGCTCTGGCCCTTTCTCCCCAGAGGAGATTTCTGATGCAGCTTTGTGCCCCAAATGCTGCACTGAGGTACTCAATTCACCTGAAATGTCACCAGGGATGGGGCTGTCCCCTCAATGCCCTCTCAC
Organism: Panthera leo; assembly: GCF_018350215.1. Taxonomy (NCBI): domain Eukaryota; kingdom Metazoa; phylum Chordata; class Mammalia; order Carnivora; family Felidae; genus Panthera; species Panthera leo. The sequence goes on from NC_056685.1 coordinate 74,533,755, forward strand.
TCCTTCTCTTTTTAAGACTTTGGAGTCAAACGGACTTGCTGTCAGTGTTAGCTTCTACCACTTACTGGTGGAGGGATCCTGAGCAATTGACAATTTTGACTGAACTCATTTCCTCATCTATAAAATGGGAATAATGATATTATTCACTTCATTGGTTGGTTACACAATGCTTAGCACATGTTAAGCACTCAATACACATCAGAATCATGATTATTATTTCTAATATCTATCACCATTCTTTCTTTCCTCCTAAACCCTGCTGGGCTTGACCCTCCAGTATGACCCCAGTCTGACCCCATCCCAAGTCCATCAGATGGGAGACCCTCAGTTGAGCCTGACCTGGGCTCTTCATAGATATAAGGTGTGTAGTTCCCCAAGGTGGGGGTATAGGAGTGGGAGTCATGTGAGAAAACTTCAGGCACTAAGTAGTACAGGGTGGGTTTGACACTGACCTTAGATGATTGAGAGGACTTTCAATGGCCATGTTTGTATCACTTACAAGCACTCAACTCCTAGAGAGTTCTGGAAAGTTCCAAAAGTTCACTGGTTCCTCTTGCACTGTTGGTGGGAATGCAAACTAGTGCAGCCACTGTGGAAAATAGTATGGAAGTTTCTCAAAAAATTAAAAATAGAGCTGCCCTATAATTGATCCATTAATCACACTACCGGGTATTTATCCCCAAAATACAAAAACGCTAATTCAAAGCACCCCTATGTTTATTGCATTATTTACAATAGCCAAACTATGGAAGCAGGTCAAGTGTCCATTGACTGATGAATAGATAAAGAAATGTATGTGTATATGTGTACGTGTGTGTGTGTGTGTGTGTGTGTGTGTGTGTGTATACATACATACCTAATGGAATATCACTCAGCCATCAAAAAGAATGAAATCTTTTTTCAAATCTTCCTGTTTGCAACAATATGGATAGAGCTAGAGAGTGAAATAAGTCAGAGAAAGACAAATTCCATATGATTTCACTCATATGTGGAATTTAAGAAACAAAACAAACGAGCAAAGAAAAAAAAGAGAGAGAGACAAACCAAGAAATGGACTCTTAACTATAGAGAACAAACTGATGGTTACCAGAGGAGACGTTGGTGAGGGGATGGGTGAAATAGGGGATGGGGATTAAGAGTATACGTGTCATGATGAAAAAAAATAATAAAATGAAGTAAAATAAGATAAAATAAATAAGTTTACTGGTTCTTAAGCTTTGAGGTGTTCAAGGGATTTATGAGAAGCTGGCTAAACTTCTGAAGCCTCTTTCTAGCAAAATGTAGAATTCTACATGTTTTGCATATAATTTTAGTAGGCTTATCTGTGGACCTCAAGTTTTCCTGTACTCATATCAGTTCAGAAACTGACACCCAGAGGGGTTAAATAATTTGTCTGAGGCCCCACAGCTTGCAGTGATTTGAACCCAGACTGTAATAGTCCTTGATTTTGAGGAAAATGCCTCCATCTTGTCTCTGATTAGATTGTGTTCACTCCCCGTCTTGGGCACTGGGAGTCTTTGCAAGCCCATGGTGGATTCCCTGGGATCCTGACGAGGTTGTTCAAGGATGAACTCAGATGGGACTTGGGCTGCGTAAAGGGATTGAGAAAGGCAAAGCCAGATCCCATACTAAGAGCCCAGAGGCCCTGCACATGGAAGTGAAGGGTTAACAGAGCCTGAGTGTGGCTTTGTATGTGCGTGCTTGAGAGCAAGGTTGCATGTGCAAAGGCGCACGTCTCTCACTTGTGCGTGTTGGTACCACAGGAGCAGGACCGCAGGCCAGCCTGGGAGAGAGGTGCCGCAGTGTCCTGGTATGAATGGGCCTCTGTCTTCAAGGCTGTGTGAGCCTCTGTGTGTACAGGTCCCATTAACTCGCCCTCAGCCACACATGGGAAGGGGAGGAGAGGCCCAGAGAAGCCGAAACCACTCAGAGTCCTTCTGATTTTAGAATGAAGTGGAAGACATAGAAAAAATAAATAATAAAGACCCAAACTCATATGTGACTAGAGTATACACACCACACACACACCCTCTGGTGCCGTCATAACCTTCTGTACCTATCTGGGTGCTTTGGGGTGAAGAATCTTCAACTCTTGTCCTAAAACAGATTCTAGATTGCTGACCCTATTTACCTTTGTAGCTGTCTTCTCTTTGTGAGTCTGGGTTTGGCTTCTCTCTCCAGACTCACCTGCAGCTCTCATGATGCACACGCATACCTCCAACCCACCAAGCAGGCCTCACTTGCACCATTATGCCTGGGATGGACAGGCTTGGCTCAAGTCCTGTCCTGAGCCCCATGTTCCCACTCCCCCTTCTAGTCCTCTCTGGGCCCCTGTTGCCCTTGGCTGTGGTTTGTTTAATGGAGCAACTCCTGTCTGGGAGCAACCCAGAGCTCAGGACACAGGCAGACACTTGTCCAAACTGGCTATTTTTTCACCAAAGGAGCCAAACCACAGTGATGGGCTCAGTGGCCTGGCCAAGTGCCTCCTCATTCCTCCAACCACTAGCCTGGCCCCCACTCCCCTGACTGGCCCTGATTACCAGTGGCCACTGGTTCAGGACTCCTAGTTACCTATCGTGAGACCTCCTCAGCTGGAGTCTGGTCCCCCATGTGAGGGGAGAAGAGAGATCCAGCTTCTGAGGCAGTAGCTGAGACTGAGAGGGATACCCTGGGGACCAAAAAATAGACCAACAACCATACCATATTCATCCCTCTCTTCCCAGTTCCTGTCACAGGGTAGGTCCTAAAAAAATAGATGAGTGAATGGTTGAATGAACAGAAGATAGATAAGCGGATGGGTAGATGGATGGATGGATGGATGAATAAAAAGACACTCTCAGATCCAAGTAGACATTCTGATAAAAACCTAATTTGGGGTGCCTGGCTGGCTCAGTCAGTAGAGCATGTGACTCTTGATCTTGGGGTTGTGAATTCAAGCTCCACATTGGGCACAGAGTTTACTTTAAAAAAGTAACAAACCTAATTTGATTCCTTGGTCCAATCATGGGAAAGAAGGAAGGAGAGACCCAGGTCTAGACGGTGTAACCATCTTACTCCAGAATCTAAAGGAAATCTCTGAGCTCAGACCCTTTATAGCAGGACTTTGAGATGCCCCTGGAGGTCTGGGGTTGAGTGAAACTGGCGTTTTCTCCATCCTCATGTCTATTCCTCAGGCCCCTTCTTGCAGAGGCTTCTCTGCTCACTAGAAAATGTGCTCTGCAGCTGAGCAAAGTAGCAGTGAGTCAGGGAGGCGTGGAATGCACAGAGAGAGGAGGCTCAGGCTGATGGTGGTGGTGCCAGGAACAGGGCCTGGGGACAAAATGTTTTAGGCTGGGACCAGAGCAAAGTGTTATGTGCTTGGACTGGGAGACTGAGGACATTTCCAGCACCTAACACAGGGATCTGGCATAGAGTAGGCACTTCGTTATTTTTGAATTAATTAATTAATTAAACACTTCTATGTCCTCTCTTCTCTCTGGCTAACACCCCAAAATAATTTTCCAGGGGCTATATAGGATTCTAAAGAGCCCTGGATCACTAAGGATCTTCCTCTGGAGGTAGAATGAATCAGGGTCAGCAGCCCTGCAGAGGGAAAAAGGGACAGTGTGTGCGTGTCTACCCCCACCATCCCCAGTCCCCCTCTCTCACCCTCATCTTCCTCCCTACACCAGTTACCATAGTATTGATCCAGAAGCTGGGGGCACCAGGAGGGAGCAATACAAAGCCTCCATGCTTACATGTGTGTGACTGTGATGGTCTCGTCTCAAGCTCTGGCAAAAGGCCTGCTCACCCCACTGGCATAGGATGATGTATGGGGCCGGAGGCTGGTCTTCCGGTGGAGAAAGGCCTTGGATGGTAAGATAGGCAGCTCCATACCACCAAGGCCACAGCGGCAGGGCTCAGAGACCCCATTCAGGAGTCCAGTCCCCCAGGCCAGGCCCAAGCTCTCTGCTACTAAGATCCTCATGGAAGGAAAGGCTTAGAGCTTCTCCAGGAGCCTTGCTGCTGGAATGTGCTCCTGAAGTCTGATCAGTATTTCTTGCTGCAATCTGCCTTGAGAGAGTCCAAGCAGCAGCCTTCCTTACAGCTCACCCATGGTCAAAGCTACCCTCTGTATTAGATCTAAAGTCTGGGTTTTGAGACCCAAAGAGGCTTGCCTCTGGTCTGAGTTGAGCCCATTTTCTGAGCAGACACAGAACTGTTGGCTCAGGGCAGGCAAGGAAGGCCTCGTGAGCCAAGAGAAAACAATTAGGAGTAATTACCATCAACAGAGGCCCCCAGTGAGGGGTGAGGGTGGGAAAGGCCAGTCTGTGTGAGAGGGAGCTGCAAGTGGCAGACTGATTTTGGGGAAGAAATCAGAGAGAGGGTGGGAGGAAGGGTGTGTTGTCTTTCTTCTCCAGTAAAAGAGGAGGACCCTCCCCCACTCGGCCGGCCTCTAGTTTGAACTAAGTTCCACCTCTACAGGGGCTCTGTGTACGGAGGTGGGGGTGGGGAGCAGGAGGGCACAGGGCTACACATTCCTGAGATTCTCAAACCAGTTGGAATGGCTGAGGAAACTCCATACTGAGGGGACAGAGCATGAGACACAGAAACAAGCGAAAAGACAAAATGGAACACTGTGGAACACCAGAAATGTCTCCAGATGTCCCCACGCACACACCCTTGATTCCTGGGCCCCTGTGGGGATGAGCTCCACCTGCTTGGTGTCTCCCTCCTCATCACCCTCCCATCTTCAGCCCTTCCCCCTTCTAGGTTAGGACCAGAGGCCTCCAAGGAAAACGTGCTAATGTGGGCAACCCAGAATTGGGGATGAGAGTGGGAGGCAAAAGAAAGGCAGTGGGAGAACGGGTTGTGGTAGGAGGCGTGAAGGGAATTCCTCGGTACCTCTTTCTGGAGAAGCCGAGAGGAAATGAACCCAAAGGCAGAGGGACCCCACCATGCCACTTGACCCTCCAATCTAAGGTGAAGAGGCAAGGACCTCAATCCCTCTCAGGAGACAAAAGAGGGAGGGTTAGCCTTTGGAGACCTCACCAAAGTTTTCTTCTTTGGTTTCACATTGATAGAGCTCCCATGATGTCCACGTCAGGTGCTTGCCCTGTTAAGATGCAACAGTGCTGGCTGTGTGGAAGCAGCACCTCATGGGGCTTTCTAAGGGATTTGGGGACATATGTTCTTGGCTTGGAGTCCCTCTTCCTATCACTGTCACTCTGAGACTTTGGGCTAACTTAGCCAACCCCTACGCTCTGTGGTTTCTCATCTGAGAAATGGGGATAGTAACAGCACCTATGCACTTGTCAGGATTAAATGAGGTAATGTATATAAGGTGTTTGGCACAAAAGGCCTCAATAAATGCTTATTCTTACTGTTAATGTTATTGGAAGGAGATAGTTCTGCTAGGTGGATAATGCATTTGAAGCCAGAGACCCCGGCTTTTACAGTAAACCAGACCCAAGGTTTGGAGAAGAGGCTGTCAAAATGGAAGGGACGCTGAGTAATTCCTTCACTCCTTCAACAATCCTCTCCTTCCACTGTTCGAGGCACCTGGGACACAGAATGAATAGGATTTTAGTGAGGGACAGACAGAACAAATGAGTAAATAATAGAGTCATATCGGAAATGCTACGGAGAAGGAATGAAAGCAATGGAGCCAGGGAGTGTGAGAATTGAGGTGTGGGGTTGACAGTGCACCAGAGTCTGTAGGAAGCAAGGGAGTCTATCTGGGGAAAAGCCCTCCAGACACAGGAAGCAGGAAGTAGAACCTCTGTGAGGTGGAAGCAAGTTTGGTTTGTTAAACACCAAGGAGGCCTGTGTGGCCGAGACCAGTGACCCTGAGCTGAGGGGTGGGGGAGGCTGTTGGAGGGGTGGTGGGCCCACAGTGTAGGGCCTCGTAGGCCATGGTAGACAGAGATCACTGACCGGTGATAGGCTGATGGGAAATGGGACACAGGTACACAAGGAAGCAAAACAGTTTCCCTGGAGTTCAGAAGAGTGTCTGGAACATGAATTCCTTAAGGAACAGAACAAGCCTCCCCACCTTCTCCCCAGGCCCTTTGTAACTTTCTGCAGTGCAAGGCCACGCCAGGCATCCCAGGAGCAGCTGGGGACAGAGGTTGACTCTGACTCATGATCTGATCCAGGTTCCACTTTGAAGGAGTCTTCTCCCTGTTTGGTGATGGACATGCAGATCCAGGCAATTATCAGCTACCTTTAACCACATTCAGGAATCAGAAAGTAAGAATGGCTTGAAGGCTTCCCTCCTCGCTCCAACCATTTTCAAATGGCCAAAAAATCTTAACCATGCCTAGAAAAATATCAGAACTCAAGAATATCCTGGAGGCTATAAGAGACTCATTCTAACTCACACACATAAAACCATTTTATCAACATAGTGGAAGATTTTTCAGAAGCTGGTGCTTCCTTATGTTTTATTCTCTGGAGTGTGAACTTTACAGGTAGAGCACTTCTTTTAGATTGTGAGGAAGAAGGGGTGCAGGAGAGGGGAAAGGAGACAAGGGATGCTGTTAGCAGAGTGGGTTGGAAGTCCTGACTGGTGTGTTTGGCTCAGGAGGGCTCTCTGGCCAGCTCCACAGACAGGTCTGGTTTTAAAAAGTGCCGGAGAGCCACGGATTTGCATGTTATTTGCGTTCCAGGCTTCAATTCCAGGTATGTGGAATGAAATGAATGAATGAACAGTATTCAGACTCCTGGTTAAGGGGTGGACTCAGGAATCCAGACCACATTGAGGATCCAATCACTGGTCCCACTTGGATCAGGAGACACAGACACAGAGACAGAATAAACAGTCAAAGAGACAGAGAGACAGTCTTAGAGAGACAAACACCACCAAGTCCTTTTTTACCAGGGAGTTTCCAGTCAAAGCAAGAAAGCAAAATCCACAGAATTTATTTTAAATAAATCAACCTTTAAGAAGTAGGGAGAGAGTCACATGTAAGTAGATAAATGCAACACCATCCCTGACTTATCTCCACCTCTGTCCTTCCATCATCCACAGCCAGCTTCAAAGTGGACTGTGTGCCTACGAGTCGGCCTTCTTGATGAGGTCCACTGTTTGGTGTCTGCCTAGCCTCCAAACTAGTTAGACTCTATGGCCTTTGAGGACAGGTGGCTTTTATTTCCTTGGTCAAACCAAATCTTCACACCACCCTCCAGGGCTCCCGAGTCCAGTGATTTAAACACATGCTTATTAAAGACCCAGTGTAAGGGGTTCCCCAGAGTATCAGATGAGGCAAACGCCCTCCAGGAACTTAGCTCTGGCTAACAAACAAGACACAGACAGGCAGCACGTAAAATGCTCCATTTAAAGGGCAAGGCAGAAAGACAGGGACTCACAGTCTCAATCTACAAGGGATGTACATCACTGGAAATAAAAAAGATGGAGAAAACCAGAAAGATGTGTGGTTAGAAAAAAAAACACTTTGATTAGCCCCTTGGGACAGAGACTATGACCCCACAAGGGCAGGCTAACCTGCCAAGGAAGATGTGCAAGGACCGAGTGGGGCTTTAGGTGTTGGACCAAAGATGACCTGTTTGGAACCACAAAGGAGGTGCAGCCCCACTGCAGGCTGCCATAGGCAGCCCTCCTTCTCTGATCCTCAAAATGCTGTCTTTCTGAGTCAGTGTTTAATGCAATTACCCCCATTCCTCCCTGGCCAGCCAGAGAAGCAGCTCACACTCTTGGCTTGAAGAAAAGGCACCAAATCATTCACCTGCCCTCTGTGGCAATGGGTCTCAGACCATTCCTGATGTAAAAGACAGACTACAGGGGTGCCTGGGTGGCTCAGACGGCTCAGTGTCCGACTCCAGCTCAGGTCATGATCTCGCAGTCCGTGAGTTTGAACCCCACATCGGGCTCTGTGCTGACAGCTCAGAGCCTAGAGCCTGCTTTGGATCCTGTGTCTCCCTCTCTCTCTGTCCCTCCCCCACTCATGCATGCTCTTCCTCTCAACCAAAAATAAACATTAAAATATATTTTTTTTAAATAATACAATACAAATACCATGTGGAATTATATCATTTTCTGATTATAAGGGCTGCAGCGGTCTAGTAAGAGATTTTAAGATAATGCAGTCAGGGAAGGCTTCAGGCAGATGAGGATTTGGGTCTGTGTGTGCTCTACAGGTACTTGTGAAAGGAACACAGGAGTAAACTGAATGAAGGGTGTCCAGCGGATTGAAGACCCTGGGCTCCATGTATCTCTCTTTCTCAAACTTTCCCTTCTGGACACTCCGGTTCTGCAGAGGGGGAAGGACATTCTCCAGGAGTCAAGCAGTTGATGGCTACTCGTCAGCTGAGAATGGAGAAAAGGCAACAGCTATGATCTGTTGCATTAGGATGACACTCTGACCTGGGCCTTATTATTATGACGAAGCCATATTCATACTGGCCTTAAACTTTGAATCTTTACCTTGACTGAATTCTATTCCAAGCAGGATTATGGCCCTCAATGTTTCAGAATCTTAGACTTTGACAAGACTCTAGATATTTGGTCCAACCACTCATAATTGGAATTATCCCTACCCTATCCCCAACAGACCAAAGAGGCAGCCTGCACTAACGTTATCTTAAGGTTTATTTTCTGGCTCAAAGTCTTCTAGTTTCTCTTTTATATTCTACAGGGGATTCATGAGTGGATGACCAGCATGACCCCACATACCCTTAGGTCTCTCCTCATCTCCAAAGCTGGGAATGGTAGTCTTACTAGATGGGCTCTTTAATAGATAGTTAGTGTTAGGACTCAGCACAGGTGAAATAGGCCCTGGGCTATAAGGAAAGATGCTGGCTCAGCCTTATTTGTCCCCTCCAAAATTTTAGGATGAATTTGAAGCTATGGGCAGGTTCCTCCTGGGCAGGGAAACATGGCAACTTCTCCAGGGGCTCAGCATATAGCCTGTTTGAATCACCAACAGGGCCTGAGACTCTATATTCTACCTTGCCCTGGCCCATCCAGGTGGAGCAAGGGAGAAGACAAAGTCTAAGTGTCAGTTATCTGTCTCTCTTACTCTGAAGACATATTTGAGAGCTGGAGGGATGGCAAGGGAGAATGACCAGAAGCCGAAACATTAAAAACACTGGTGCTCTTAAGTGAACCCTCTCCTTCTCCTCTAGGCCTTTTATAAGCCATGTGAACCCAGGTGGTGATGGACAGAATATGGGATGGGGTTGCTGGCAGTACTTTTTCAGGCTACCTGTGTCTGCCCCAGGACACTAAAACTTGGGGCTAACATTGCTAGGGACAGTGGGGAGAAGATGCTGGCACAATTACTCAATTAGAGGGGCTAAAGAAAATTTGATACCACACACAAGTATGAAGCATCTCATATATAGAGAAGTCAATTTACACATTTATACACAGTCTCCATGATGGAGAGGAAGAGGGAAAAGAACTCTTACATTCAACCCCAAACAGGACTCCCAGGAGCAACGATGGGTCCCAGGCAAAAAAATGGGACAGAACTAACCTCCATGCCTTGGGCCATGTATTCTCAAATGTTCTGATTTTCTCTGTACAGGGTCCAGGAGTGATTGTTGGGACTGTGGTTTCTGTTGAAGGCTCTATATCTAGATAGAGTTCATCATCTCTCGAGTGTTCCTTTTTAAGGGGAGGTAGGTCATTACGAGCACTGAGCACAGAGAAGAATGGAAGATAGGAGAAAAGGAAAGCAATAGGCTTTAGTTTAAAGCAATTTAAATAAGATATTGGTAGCATGCCCTTAGCCATGTAATGCAAGAACCTCTTTTTTCCCCTCTCTGGTCGTCAAAGCCCACCCTTAAATAAAGGAGAAATTAAGTTTCCAGATGCTAGTCCTGATCTTGTGGCTAGCTCTCTGGAAAAATAGCCCACCATAGAAGTCAAATATAGACCCAAATATAGTCAAATGGGTGGTTCCCATTGAGCCACCCTGGGCTACAACCTATGTCTCAGCTTGGTCCACCCATGTAGGGTGGTCTCAGGATCACTAACTTCCCCTTGTACAAAAATGTATTGACCAGAAAGGGGGTCCACGTTCACACAGGCTCAACAATTCCTTATATATTTTTCAAAGTGCTTTTGTTGCATGTTTCATTTTCTGTTATACATGGCAATAAATATTTGTTGCTTTGGTCTGTACAAAAAGTCTGTGAGGAAGGTAAGACAGATGTTATCTAAATGGACAAACAATAAATACAGAGAACTATCTTGTTCTGAGTCCCCCAGACAGTAGCAAGAGCACCTGAAAAAACTCAGGTCTTCTGATTCATAATCAGAATCTATACCATATTGCCACCTTTCAAGTTGCCACTGAAATACATTAAGTACCAAGAATCCATGTACAGGAGTCCTACAATGAGCCTGCATGCCATAGCTTTCTAACAGAGAATGTGAAAGGTCTCAGCAACTCATAAATAGAAAGCTATTTATTTCCTATAGAAAAACACAAGAAAGAAAGAAAGAAAGAAAGAAAGAAAGAAAGAAGGAAAGAAAGAAAAGGTGGTCTTCCCCAAAAACGCAGGCAGTTATGAAAAAGGTAGGACATCTAGTTGCTGGAGTGGAAACAGTAACATTCAGTTAACAATGGAATATTTAAAAAAAATAGTTTTCTTTTCAAATTGTAACCTGTGGTAAAACATAGAAAAATGTACTAAACAAGCTTGGTATAAAACAGAGTAAAATTTTCAAATAAGCCCAGAGAGAAAGCACAATGTTGGAAAGGATGGGGTACAAGGGAAGAAGAGAAAATATTTCATACAAAACTACCTATTACAATACAGAAAAAAGTATAAAACGTTCCTATTTTGGAACTGAAGTACAAAATGACACTGGCATTGGATCGTTTCACTATCTAGCCTGAGGAGCGCTCGGTGGGTGGGGGAGATGCTAGAAAGAACAAAAGGAATAGCGGTTTTTTTAGTCTCAAGTCGATCAGTCCAAATTCCACCCGTTTTCCAGTTGAAAATCTTGCCTCCCTCTGTAACCTCTACCCCTAAGCCAAAGTTCATTCAGGCCTCAAAATATTGTTAGGAAGTCCACAAACACCCTACACATAGGGGCTGGGCTCTGTGCGTGCTAGAGCTAAATTTGGAAAATGGAAATAAATCTACAGGCTAAAGTGGTGAACACATTCAGCCTTTTAAAAAAACACGTATCCCTGTGAAATATATATATATACATATATATATGTGTATATATATATGTATATATATATATATAAAATTCTCTGTGGTTAGAAACATATTTAAACTAACTAGCCACAGACCAAACTAGACCTGCATTCATCCAATGCTGGAATTTTATGCTAAAGACTGAGGTCCTTCTTCTTGGTCAGAAGTAGGCGGCAGTAAAAGTGGTGCCTTTGTTGCTCCACTAAACCGCTCCCTGGGTGGGTCTTCCCCATATCATGTGTTGTGAGCACATGCAAACCCCTGCTTTAAGGAAAGGACTGCCTGGGACTTTGGGGTCCACCCAGGGCTCATGTGCTGTGCCTCAGGATGGGAGGAAGCTACAGATGATAAAATAGCCTTGTACAGAAGCAGACGGATTTCACAAAGAGGCATATAAATAGGGAAAATCCTGGAGGAGGGACTTATGCATGTGACCCAAAGTCCAGTTTACAGTCACTTTCCTGACAACACATCTTGAAAATCCTGTGTGTATGTATGTGTGCGTGTATATGCTGGTGGTTTTCATCCCTACCTTTTTGCCCATGCCCTTTCCTACCTCTTAGTAAGGCCTAACAAGAGTTTATATGAAACCAAGAATCTGTCCAAGCTTCTCTCGGCCCCCAAATTAGGGACTGAGTGAGGCTGGAGCCCTTTGAAAACAAGATGGCAGAACTGAAGAAGTGAAAAGCAGTCTCTCTCTTCAGCTTAGGGATGTCCCTCACCCCTTTCACAGCACCAAAGTTTCTTTGCAAAAATAGTATCTGAGATACAAAAGGAAAGGCAGATGTGCTTGTGAATGCATCTCGCCAGGGCCTGGTCCAGGATCAAGGGCTTTACAAGAACAGAGGGTTGGGAGCAGCTGTCTCCAAGGTCTCTGGCTATAGACAACAAAGAGCTGGTCCCCCGCAAGGTCAATGTCGGCTAACTGAGACAGTCTTCACAAGAGCTTTCGGTGGAGAATCTCCCAGACCATCCGCTTCCGGAAGTATGGCATGTGTTGCTGTAGGGACACAGAGATACACTTAATTTTTTTCATTGTTTTTACCCAGACCCAATACTCCTTTCTTCCCTTCTCAAGATTTACAACTAAAAGAGCCTCAGTTGCATTTCTGGTCTTTCAAATTGCTCAATTCTTGATTACATGTAATTTTCTTCTATTGTTTTCTACTGCTATCTCTATTGCTCTTTTCCATTGTTGTGGCCTTACAAATTTTATTGGGCATTGCTAGAAGTCCCCAGGCTATACCTGAACTTCTCTAAGAATTTTGAGAATGGTGTCTATCAAGTACTCTATGTTGAACCCTGAAGAAGATAGGAGTCTAAGGCCCAAAAATCAAAAATTCACTTTTTAGGGGAAGAGTTATAGGAACTGCAAGAATCAGCTCCACTCAAGGGCTATGGTGGAAAAGTCTGGTAAAACCATTAATGTGAAGTGAAGGACACAGAATAAACCATAATCTCTAGTCTCAATCCACTCTGGTCTCTGAAGGACCACATGGACAGAAATAAACAATCACAAACTAAGAGAAGAATGATCAGGTGTATCAGGTGAGGGGCAGAGAGGAGGAAGGCAACATGACAAATACACTAGGAGTTCAAGGTGTGGCCTGTTCCAAAACCTGACTGCTAACTAAATAAAGAGAAAATGAAGAAAACGTGCTCTGGTCCCAGTTCTCTGTTTCCTATAGGAATTGAGGTAGGTGAGGGAGAGAGAGAAGAAGAATCTGCTAATGACCAGGATTCCTTGACTACGATACGTGATGTAATATAACCCAGGATGTAGCCTATCACTATCCTTTTTCTTGTGATGTGGTACCGGCAGTAACCACCAGTGTTATGAGCCACAGACAGAGTCCCATAAGCAGAGCAAGTGGATGAAAATACATCTATCGGGCAGCCTGGAGACAGGGTGGTCACAGGGCTCCTTCCTGAAGGCTCAGCTCACCTGTGTGAAGTTGATTGGTCTGTCTTTGGTAATGCAGTCAGCATATTTGCAAGCAAACATGCCACAATCACTTCCATTCATCTGCTGTGGAATTTCCTGAAAGATCAAAAACAAAAAGGTAACATTGTTCCAAACTTCTTTCCTTCTAATTAGATTATAAATAAGAACCAAAGAATACAAATGTTATAGGTTTCCCTGAATTTTGAAGAGATGACCCTAAGTCCACCACCCAGAACAACAGAAGCTCAGAGGAAAAAATATAGCATCTCAGTCAGGTCTTCATATTAATATTAATCTTCCTATTAATAACACAGGAGACTCTCTTAGACTTCCATGACACCCAAGGATGTAAAGACTAGTCCCTCCCACATGGCCAATCAGCAAACATTTCCCACAGGAGTGAAAAGCTCAGCAAAATAGCTGGGCATTTAGAAAACCTAGTTCTGCATGAGAAACACATTACCAGTTTTCCCACAGAACTTACTCTATCTTCCCTGAGGAACCAAACAACCAAGCTGAAGTCAGGCTAGACACTAAGATAGAAGGTCCCTGGGAATCAAGCAGTAAAACCTTGCCTTCCCAGGATTTCTACTTTATCAAGATGAAATGTACCTGGCTTTTCTTGCTGAAGAGCTGCCAGCCATTGGTGTCAAACTCTTTCCTTTTCTTGTCAATGCTTTCTTGCTTTAGGTATTGGCTAAAGGCATTGGGAGAGAATGAGATGAGCTGTGGGAACACTGAGGACAGCTGCCACCTTAAGAATGGGGCTAACAATCCTTAAGAAGGGTTTTGTTTGCACTTCTGGGGAAAACAGTATATAATGCAATGCTGGGCAGGGAATCTCTGGACTCCTAAACTTCCCCTGCAACTCCCCATAATTCATGCCCACCCTGGCAACCCAAGAGAAACATGACCTCTGCCTCTGACACCCAGGTTCCTGCTACCTGCTACTCATCCTGAGGAATGAGTTTTGATTCTTTTCCCTGGTTTATATGGTCCTTTAGAACTCAGTCTCGTGGAAGAAGATTTCTCTAGCAATATCAAGACATTTATTCACTATTTTAATTTTGACTCTCCTGTGTGAAAATTCAATCCAAATCACAACTTGATGAGTGCATACCTCATATACAGCACTCTTCTTAAGTGCAAACTGTTCATTCTGGAACCTACCTCCTCCTGGCCACCAGAGTGGTACAGTGGTACAGTGAGGAATAGGCATTTTGGAGAGAGAAACAGATAAAGGGTATAAAGAGATTTGCATTCTGGTTCCCAGTTGAGCCACTAACTAGTAGGACCTGAGCATATCAAAGTCACCTCTGTGAGTCTTGATTTCTTCATCTGAAAAATTAGGAGGGTGGATTAGATGATTTCTAAGTAGTTTCTATATCTATATATACATATTGACTCACTCATTATTTTTAGTGCACTGGGACAATAGTTGTCCCATATATTTGGGGTATCATATATTACTATAAAACTTGACTTACTCAGACATAAAATATCCATTCCTAATATGAAAATTTTCTTTATTAATCACTCCATTGACGGTAACAAAAGAACTGAGTTCAACAGCTGGAAAAACACAACATATGCCCTGACACCAAACTCTTTTGTCCTCAACTCCCTACTTACAGGAGGATCCTGCAGGCTTCATTGTTTATCCCACCCATAGAGTCGTAATAGGTAATATTCTTCTTTCGAAAGTCCACAACCTGGGAATAAAAAATCTGCGTGTTTATAAAATGAAGAAAAGTAGTTTCTCAGCTTTTCCCTTCCCTGGAATTTAGAGCCTTTTGCCAGATTTCTTGTGAAATCACAACAAGTTTAACTGATACTCTGCATTATACCATGCTTAAGCTGTGAGGAAAGAAGAAGGGGATTATTTACATGGAACTATGGTGACCTCATTAGTGGCCCTGAAATCTTTTTCTCGTATGTAGGTTCTTCATCTGCAATGCAGACAACAGTGAAGACACACATGCTCTTCAGAGACTGTAAGATGAATAAAATCATTTCCACACAGTGTCAGAAAGATGGTAAAAGATTTGGGGTTTTGTTCTTTATGTACAGAATTTCTCTTTGGCTTTATGCTTTTAAAATGTAATTCAAAATAGATTGTGAAATAACTTTTATATTTTTGTTAATATATTAAGCTAATGTATTCATGTTCTCAGGGTCATAAAAAGTATTAAATTACCAAGTATGCAAATCATGATTAGGCAGAAAACAATAGTCACAGAATCTGAGTTGGCAGCATCATAAAAAGTCACTTTTTCTCCCCATGCCTTGCCTTGAGGCTGTTTATAGACTTACAACTCCCTTTTAAATATTTCCAGAAAAGGAAATTCCACAACTTTCTTCAAAGTCTAAGTATCTCCCACTCTTGACAGGAAGTTCATTGATCTATCCAATTTTCAGCCAACTAAATACTATTCTTTCTCACAATCATCCAGTGAAAATGTAGAATTACTACTCACTACTCTGTATATTCTATAATTATGTAGATTTCTTTTAAATTTGATTAAAGGAGAGGTACTCACAGCAAGACACCAGTGCACTCCCAGGTGAATGGGCACCAAAAGAATGTCAACAGAAAACACATCCACTTTCTTTGTCCAACGTTTCACTGCCTGATAACCAGCCGTTTTTAACTTAGTGAAAAAAAAGGTATTAAATGCATGCACACTTGGTAATCCCTTCTCTTTACTTCGCTCCATCAACATATTCATGTAGAAATTGATGATCTATGGGAAGAAATTTATGTATTAAAATAGATATTCAGTCCTTTCAAAACAGTTGTATTTTATGAAGGAAAAGCAGTTGCTGTATTGCACAGCATATATTATTGTTTCCTAATCAATTAAGACTTCAACACCCAACAGCCTCATGCCCCTAGATCAAATTCTGGAGGGTTGAGGTACTTGTAAACAGTGAAAACAGAAAAAGTGAACACACACACACACACACACACACACACATATTATGGGTTGTAGGATCCATATGAGAGCATGCTGGTCAGATCTGTAGAAGACTGAGGATTAGGTCAAAAAACAAGAGTGCGGAGGAAGGGGTGCTAGAAGGCGAGACTTAAGAGAAAAGGAAAGGAAGGAGCCAAACATTTTGATAAGACACATTAGTAGTTACTTTAATCTACTGAGGCTGGGTGAACAACTTAAAGAAATCCTGAGCTCACAGTCTAGTATAATAGCTAAGACCAACAGTTCAATCCTTACATGTGGGTCACGTAATTTTGCACAGACAGAAAACTGTTCCATGGCTAAAGACTGCCTTTCCAGCCTAATAAGCCATCTTGCAGAGGCAAACTGCTTTGGTCTCAAGTAGAACTGAGTGACAGGATAAACCATCAACCGCACTGGGAAAAACACCTCTAAACTGACAGCTCAGCACTGTACCTTTACAGAGGCAGACACGGATGTTGTATAAAAACCTACATTACATGAGACCTGAAAGCCCAGTCACAAACATGAAGAGTAAAGTTCTCCTCCAGAATCTATATGGTTAGCTTTCTCATTTTTGTTGACTCTATTTATGCCTCCAGTATCAAGTATGAGCGAAAGAAATTTAATTCACGTTATGGAAGATACGTGATACTTTCTGTTAATGAAACAACGTATTCTCTAATATTGACCGTGTCCACTATGGTTCCCGTAGGTCCAAGACACCGTGGTACTCAAGCCTGAAAGTTACCGTGCCGGAAGTTACTGCATACCGACTTTATGTGGCCAGCTAAGGCCAGGCCAGTGTCTGTCAACTGCAAGGAATGAATGGGCTAACTGATCCACAGCTTGGAAATATGACTAAGAAAACAGGCACATTTTTCAGAATGCTTTTTGGGGAATGGGAAAACGCCCCTGTCCTTTGACAAATATTTACACACTAGGATGCCAGAGCAGTGAGCTACTGCCCAACAGTAGGCAACTACATACTGGGTAGGCAGCAGGGAACACTGCCAGGAACACACCAAAACATGGTCTAGACTAGAGAAAGGGCCTATAGAAGAGGACGCCTAGGCAGTTGCAGGGAAACCACACTCGCCTTGAAGCAGAGCTCTGAGGGTGGGGGTGGGAGGGAAGACTAGGACTGAAGACAGACACTGTTCTGCCTGCATCTCTGAAGTCTGAGCAACAGGCCCAACAGGTCCAGAGGACTTGGGTTGTGGCTAATCCTCTGCCTAGTGTGATGCCCAATAGATAATAGGAGCTCAGTTATTTTAAATAATGATAATGAATCAAAACATAATTAGGATCACAGATTTCTCAAATGGAGGCTTTCAATCTAATTCTGCCCCCAAGGATAATGGTGCTAACGATGATTCTAGGCCTGTGAAAGGCAGCCAGGAATGCAGGAAGACTTGTCCAACAGGCACAGATTTCTAGGCTATAAACTACATTCTCTAGTGAGAAAAAAATCAGCAAGAAAGGATTGATTCCTCTGGTATTCTACTCATCCCACAGCATTAGCCATGTTACGAGGCTAAACCCTTCAATCCAAGGGGTGAAATGAATAGGCAGATGACTGCCATTCACTGTAAGCCAAATTTTCCATGGTGCAGACAAGTCATGTACTCTAAAAGGCAATAAGGACTCGAGCAGGAGATGGAAAGAATCAGGCAGAGATAAGGAGGCCCAAGCACATGAAAGCCATGAAGAGGTATCTCCCTTAGGTGTCTATCAGAGGAGCATCACCTTTGGGATCATTACCCTGAAGTGAAAAAGGATGACATAAATGAGTATCATGCTACCCATGATTTTCCTAGGAGGAAGGAGTTCTAGAAACCAATGAAATTAGACTTACACAGCCTGGATTGTTAGGTTTTTTATTTTTATGTTTTAATTGTAAAAGCATGGACTATAAAGCTGAAGGCCAACCCAACTTAAGAAGAAAAGAGACCTAATGATCAGGATACCACATTGTCTAATTCCGTTGAGAATCCCTCTTCCATCGCTTCAGTTCTGCCTCCAACCAAGGTCTGTCCACTGTGAGGGAAAGGACCTCCTCCAAAGTCAGCTTGTTAATTAGCTCTAAGGAGTGATCTGGGCTCTTTTTCACTTCCCCTGTATCCCAGTAGAAGGGAGCTTGGTGGCCTCAATGTTCCTTCCCATTAACTGAGGATGTATAATCTGACATCTGAGGCAGAACGAAGATCCAAGTTTCCTCAGTTTTTCAGCTATTACTCTGTCCAAATGAGGAAAATTGCCATAGGTCAGCCAAGACACAATCATACCAAAAAAAACAAGCTAGGAGTTAGAGAACAAAAAGAATCCTACGTGTCATCTCACAGAGGAGGGCTGAAGATGAAGGAAAAAGAAATGAGAGAAGGGATCACAGTGTTTAAGATGAAAGAGAAGCAGTGATAGAGCATTTGCTTGTGTTTTGTGAAGACAAGGGTCTCTCCCCTCCTATAGTGAGAGCTTTTTTGCACACAAGACTCTCTTAGTGCCAGAAGATCTTGAATTCCCCTTGAAATAAGGGGGCTAAAAGTAGTAAATCAGCCCTGTGCTGTGTTTGTCTTGCCAATATACCAGTATGTGGGGACAAGTGCCAGTGTTGGTCCACTTGTCACTCTTTTTGGGGCCCACACTTGTCTGTATGCCCGCTGCGGCTCCAGTGACTAAGGGGCTGCCCCTCCTCCTGCCTTCACAGCCTTGGCCATGAGCGCCTGCTTGTCTATGCAGTGCTTTTTGAGGGGTGGGACTGTTGTTTATAGTGTCTTGTTCCTTTGTGATTTTATTTGAAGAGCTGCCAGGCTGAAGCTGGAAAAGCTTCTCTTTTAAAAAAAGAAGCCTACAATGTTTTCAGACTAAGGACTCAATATTTTCCCTGTATGTTACCACAATGACATAAATGACCACTGCTATTTGTATCTTCCTTCTCACCCAGTAAACCAGCTAAACTATTGTTTTCTCATCCATTTAGAAGTAAAACATCTCAATAACAATACTATCTTAACTTTTAACCCTTCCCAATTCTACACATTAAACCTTTCTAACTGGCTTAGAAAATGTTCTGAAAGTCCTGGGCTTAGCAGTGCTCCTAAGCAGAGACCAAGGCAAGTTTGGGGGGAGCCATTTTCCCTGTTTTACTTTTCTACGTTTTCAACTTGACCTCCCTATTCTGATGGTCAAATTAAATCTATCCTTGTCAACCACAAACCACAGAGATAAGACAAGCAGCAGCACTTATGAGTCAGGTCATTTGCCCCTAAGATCTAACCTAATTAATACAGAAGGCAGACTTCAGGTAAGCTCTGTGTATTGCATCCCTCACTGTGAACACATACCCAGGATTTTTCTCACATGCAAATTCAAGTAACAAATTATTTATTAGAATTACTGCCAAAGTTTTAGACAAACACAGACAACATCTATTTTTATGGAGTTGTGATAACTGCAATTACTATTCTCCCTATGACCCTGCATAAATCCCTGGTTTATCAAAAGGACTAGTTCTATTAAGAAACGCCTTTAAGAGATAACTATAATGATGTGGAACCTACCAGTAAGTCATGTTAGAAACACTGAAATTTCCAATCTGATCACTATTCTACATGTAAGAGTACAGAGCATATGGTAGACACATATTCACCTAACTAATTTATCTCATTTTGCCTAGTGGAATCACTTTTTATTCCCTAAGGAAAACCTATTCCCTGTGCTAGGCTTGACTAGTTGGGCTTAATGTTTTACATTAAATGTTTTGCTCTCTTTACTGAGCATCACTTAAATTTAACAGCTTCTTGGAAACAACCAGGAAGCTGTGATCACTACTAATTCTCCATTTCCACTTTTGTTACAAAAGTCAGAATGCTAGGCAGAGTTATGTGCTCTGATTTCAGATGCTGATTCTGCAATAAAAGTCAGATGATCTTAGTATATCACTTATTATGTCTTACTTCTTACTTCCCTACTATCAATCAAGTAAGACTAACTTCTCTATACCCAAGGCTATTGTGATACAGGATAGTTGAAAGACATTTCTTTCCTTTCAGAGATGAGATTTACAAAATAGGTAATTAGTCTGCCTGGCTAGTTAGGTTTGTCATCAGTGTAGTCAGTCTGCTACATAGATTCTACCTTAATTCACCTGTACTCCCTCACTCCCCATAAATGCTATGAGTCTTTTCCTTATGGTGTTTCCCTAGCTGGAAAGAAGTCAGAAATACAAAATTCCAACAGTCTAATGATTTTGCACTTTGGAAATAATTGACAATAATTAATAAGGAAAGACATGTCTGCTTGCTCTTTTCCTAATTCATCCATGTAAATTAATAGTAAGGGATGATAGGAAGAACAGGGTCCTGGAGGGAAAATAAAGAGACCGGAGAGCATCATCCTGTCTCTCCACACGGAATAGGGCATATTTAGTGCTGTGTAGAGAAGGAAGTGTTTCCTGCCCACAAGCATTTGGGTACCTACTCTGGCTTTTTTTTGTTTTTTAAGTTTATTTATTTATTTTGAGAGAGACAGACACAGCCTGAGTGGAGGAGGGGCAGAGAGAAAGGGAGAGAGAATTCCAAGCAGGCTCTGTGCTGTTAGCACAGAGTCCAATGTGGGGCTTGCATCCATGAAGCTGCGAGATCATGACCTGAGCTGAAGCCAAGAGTCAGATGCTCAACTGACTGAGCTACCCAGGTGCCCCTACTCTGGCTTTTTATATCCTTAATGATTTTCTACTTCTTCTATTGATTGTTGAGAGAGATGCGAAAGTCTCCAACAGTAATTAAAGATTTATCTATTTCTCCTTTCAGTTCTATCAGTTTTGCTTCACATATTTTGAAGTTCTGTTACTAGGTGTATACATATCTAGGTTAAGTACTCTTGAAGAACCTACTCCTTTTGAAATGTCTGTCACTGGTAATATTCCTTGCTCTGAATTCTACTTGATATGATATTAATACAGTTATATTTCATCTTTCTCTTGACTAGTACTTGCATCCTTTTACTTTTAACTGTCTGTGTCTTCACATTTAAAATGGGTTTCTTGGGGCGCCTGGGTGGCGCAGTCGGTTAAGCGTCCGACTTCAGCCAGGTCACGATCTCACGGTCCGTGAGTTCGAGCCCCGCGTCAGGCTCTGGGCTGATGGCTCAGAGCCTGGAGCCTGTTTCCGATTCTGTGTCTCCCTCTCTCTCTGTCCCTCCCCCGTTCATGCTCTGTCTCTCTCTGTCCCAAAAATAAATAAACGTTGAAAAAAAAAAATAAATAAAATAAAAAAATAAAATGGGTTTCTTGGGGCACCTGGTTGGCTCAGTGGGAAGAGCACACAACTCTTGATCTCAGGGTTGTGAGTTGAGCCCCATGTTACGTGTAGAGATTACTAAAAAAATTTTAAAAAAGCAAAAACAGGGATTTGAAATAAATAATAAAACAAAATGGGTTTCTTTCTTGTGACAGTTCTGCTTTTTTTTTTTTTTTTTTTTTAACAGAGACAGCACACTTGCATGCAAGCAGGGGAGAAGGACAGGTGGAGAGAGAGACAATCTTAAGGATGCTCCACACTCAGAGCAGAGCTGGGTGTGGGGCTCGATCCCACAACCCTGGAATCATGACCTGAGCTGAAATCGAGAGTCTGACGTTCAAATGACAGAGCCACCCAGGCCCCCCATGTACAAATTTTAAAGGGGAGGTAAAAATATCTCTTGAATAATATTTTAATATTTACTATACACTAAAATGACACATTTTGCATACATCACATTAAGTAAAATATACTATTAAAATTAATTTTACCTGTTTCCTTTTACTTTTTTCAATGTGACTACTGGAAAATTTAAGGGGCACCTAGATAGCGCGGTCGGTTAAGCATCCAACTTCAGCTCAGGTCATGATCTCATGGTTCATGAGTTTGAGCCCCGTGTCGGGCTCTGTGCTGACAGCTCAGAGCCTGAAGCCTGCTTCAAACTCTGTGTTTCCCTCTCTCTGCCCCTCCCCTGCTCATTCTCTCTCTCTCAAAAATAAACATTAAAAAAAATGTTTAATTACATATGTGGCTCACATTATATTTCTATTGGGTGTGCTGGCTTAGACCATTTACATTTAATGATTATTGATATTGCTGGGTCTGTTCTTCATATCTTTTTTCTTCTTTTCCTGGCTTCCATTGGATTGCGTATTTTTATTCCATTTTATCTTCATTATTTGCTTATTAACTATACCTCTTTGTTTTTTATTTTTGTTTTTCAGTGGTTGCTCTAGGATTTTTAATATAGGTCTTTAACTTATGACAATCTATCTTCATATAACACTATACCACTTCACATACTGTGTAAAAATCTTATGCTAGTATGTACTTTCACTTCCCCCCTCTTTTGTGTTATGACTGTCATATCTTATATTCCAAATCCCACAATACATTGTCTTATTTCTGCTTTCACTAGTCAATTGTCTTACAGAGGTATTAAAAAATGAGGACATTTTCACTGCTCTTCATTCCTTTGTATAGATTCAAATTTCTACCTCATAGTTTCCTTTTGTCTGAAGAATACCCTTTAATATTTCTTATAAGACAGGTCTGTTAGTGATGCATTCTCTCGGCATTTGTTTGTCTGAAAAAAGTAC
Organism: Panthera leo; assembly: GCF_018350215.1. Lineage (NCBI taxonomy): Eukaryota > Metazoa > Chordata > Mammalia > Carnivora > Felidae > Panthera > Panthera leo. The sequence goes on from NC_056685.1 coordinate 74,556,436, forward strand.
ACCCTTGTTTTTTGAAAGATGTATTTGCTGGGTACGGAATGTAAGTTGACAAGTTTTCTTTTCCCTTCAGTACCTTTTTCTTAAAAATTTTTTAAGTTTATTTTTTGAGATGGGGGCGGGGCAGAGAGAGAGAGAATCCCAAGCACTGACAGTGTAGAGCCCCAATGTGGGGCTCAAACCCACAAACTATGAGGTCATGACCTGAGCAGAAATCAAGAGTCAGACGCTTAACTGACTGAGCCACCCAGGCACCCCTTTCCTTCAGTATCTGAAAAAGGTAGCTACACTGTCTTCTGGCCTACACTTACTTCTGTTGGAAACACATTATATATTCCTTTAGTATATAATGTATCTATTTTCCTCTGGCTGCTTTTATTATGTTTTTCTTTACCACTGGTTTTCAGCAACTTGATTATTATACTTTTTGGTGTGGTGTCTCTTCTACTTGGGGTATGCTGAATTTCTTGAATCTGCCAGTGTTTAAGTTTCCAAAGTTGGAAAATCTACCATTGTATCTTCAAACATTTTTCTGATAACACTTACACCCATCTTTCCTTCTGAGATTCTAATTACATGCTCAGACTGCTTAATATTGCTCCACAGCTCATTGATACTCATCTTTCTTCAGACTTTTGTTTCACTTGGATTGTTCCTGTTGCCATATATTGTAATTCACTACTTTTTTCTTCTGTAGGGTCCAATCTACTATTAATCTTACCTCATACATTCTCTATTTCAGATACTGTATTTTTCATCCCTGTTAAGTTCAACTGAAATCTTCTTTTACATCTTCCATTTTTCTCACCATAATGTTAATTTTCCTCTAAATTCCTAACCATATGGAATGTATTTATAATATCCCCTTTAATATCCTGCCAACATAAGCTAGTTCTATCATTTTTGTCATTTCTGGGTATTTCTAGTAACTGTTTTTTCCTTTGTTCTAAGTTGCATTTTCCCTCTACCTTATATGCCTGGTAACATCTGATTGGATGCTGGATATTGTGATTTCATGTCACTAGGTTTTGTTGTTACCAGAATATGTTTGTATTTCTTTTTTATTAAAAAAAATTTTTTTTAACGTTTATTTATTTTTGAGACAGAGAGAGACAGAGCATGAACGGGGGAGGGGCAGAGAGAGAGGGAGACACAGAATCGGAAGCAGGCTCCAGGCTCTGAGCCATCAGCCAGCCCAGAGCCCGACGCGGGGCTCGAACTCACGGACCGCGAGACCGTGACCTGAGTTGAAGTCAGACGCTTAACCGACTGCGCCACCCAGGCGCCCCTGTATTTCTTTAAATATTGTTGGGCTTTTGTTCTGTGATACAGGTAAGTCATTCAACTCATTTTCAAGTTTTCAAGACTTAAATTAAACTTTGCTACCACAGGTCCAGAGTAGCCTCTATTCTAGGGCCAGTTTGGCCCAACTCCTGAGGTAATATCCTTTTGAGGCTCTATTCAATGCTTCATGACCTTTCCACTCTAACTGGTTGGAATACGAACTACTCTAAGCACCTGTGTTAGCTTTGAGGTTTGTTCTGATTCCTTTTTTTCTGGTGTTCTTTCCCTAGCCTCTGGTATTTTCTTTCTATATACGTACAGATCAATGCTCAGTCAAAGATTTAAGTGGGGCCTCTGCATGTCTCTGGGACTTTCTCTTTGTGCAGCCACCCTCCCTTCAGTATTGTACCTCACAAACCTTAGCGACTTTCACCTCCCTGATGTCTGAATTGTCTCCTCCACTTGGCAAGACTGTCAGATACTTCCAGTTTCTTCCAGCTCTCTACCCTCAACATACCACCCTAGTGAGGTGGGGAAATCACTAGCTCATCCCTTTCATTTTCCTTCTCTCAGGGATCTTGTTATCCACCATCTGAAAATTGTTGTCTCATGTTCTGTTCAGTTTTCTAGCTAAACTGAAAGGGTAAACCTCATCCATTTTATTTTATCATGACCAGAAGCAGAAGTCAGATCCATTTACTTGTATGCCTACATAATTTCCATGTATTTCTAAATTTATCTGAAGACTTATAAAACAATGCTTAAGCCCTCTAAGAAGTAGAATCATCAGGCTATAAAGCACAAACATCAAGCCACTGAATCACAGAAGTTACCTAAATCAATCGCCAGGAATCAACAAATAATTTCTAGTGCTGGCATCCATTTAAAAATATTTCCTTTCTGGGGCACCTGGGTGGCTCAGACAGTTAAGCATTTGACTTTGGCTCAGGTCATGATCTCATGGTTCTTGAGTCTGAGCCCCACACTGGGGTCTGTGCTGACAGTGTGGAGCCCGGAGCCTGCTTCGGATTCGATGTCTCCCTCTCTATCTGCCCCTCCCCTCTTCACGCTCTCTCTCTTTCTCAATCTCTCTAAAATAAAGATATCATATGTTTTCACTCATATGTGGAACTTGAGAAACTTAACAGAAGACCATGGGGGAAGGAGAAAAAAATAGTTACAAACAGAGAGGGAGGGAGGCAAACCATAAGAGACAAATACAGAGAACAAACTGAAGCTTGATTGGGGGGGGGGGGGACAGGGAAGAGGGGAAAATGGGTGATGGGCATTGAGGAGGCCACTTGTTGGTATGAGCACTGGGTGCTGTATGTAAGCGATGAATCACGGGAATCTACCCTCAAAACCAAGAGCATACTGTATATACTATTTAGTCAACCTGACAATAAATTATATTAAAAGTAAACAAATATTTTTAAAACATTTCCTTTGTTTCTTGATTGTGATTTTTAATCTAGTTTTGCAACTAATTCCACCTCTTCTTAACCCTGACCTCCTTTCTTTAGATATTTCTATTCAAAACTAATTGCCAGACCCAGTATAGAAATCCCCATCTATAATGTCCCTGGTGTTATCAGCCTTCCAGCCTCCTTTTGTATTCTTTACAAAGGCAGCCAGTTCCCACATTCCATTTTTGAGAAGTTTCATTTTCTTATAGTGAGTTAAAATGTCAATCCTGTCAATCATTAGTCCTCTGAAGCTATACAGAATTTAACTATTCATCTATACATAAATCCACTCATGAAAATATGTTTGAAAGCTGTTATTTTATGAACAGGTAATGTAGCCAACTCTTCTTTTAGTAAAGAGATAAGAGAAAGGGTAGCCTAATGGCTTTCTGTACATATTCTAAATACAGGACTTCTAGGTTTTATTTTCCTTATTAAACTAAATCTGATCCCCTTTACTTCTAGGATCTTATATTCCTTGTCTATAAAATGGTAAGAATATTATATCAGTTACCTTATTTTGGAGAAATATTTAAAGTAGCCTATAAAAGTGATAGGAAATACAGAAAGAAGAGAAATGGTTATAATGAAAATATATATTTGAGGGAAGAATAGGATTGGAGAGAGGACAAATTACTTGCAAAAGAAAACTGAGAACTCACAACTGAGAAACAGAATAACTTATTTTTAAATGAACATGAATACTTAAGGATATCTACTATTTCCTCATCAGAATGTTAACTTCTCAAGAACAGTAACCTTAAAAGCCTGAAAAATACAGTACTTTGACAATGGTGCATTTCAAAATAGTTATCATCGGGGCGCCTGGGTGGCGCAGTCGGTTAAGCGTCCGACTTCAGCCAGGTCACGATCTCGCGGTCCGTGAGTTCAAGCCCCGCGTCAGGCTCTGGGCTGATGGCTCGGAGCCTGGAGCCTGTTTCTGATTCTGTGTCTCCCTCTCTCTCTGACCCTCCCCCGTTCATGCTCTGTCTCTCTCTGTCCCAAAAATAAATAAAAAACGTTGAAAAAAAAAATTAAAAAAAAAAAAAATAAATAAAATAAATAAATAAAAACAAAATAGTTATCATCATCACAGACATGTGAACTGGTACCTGCTTTCAAGGTTAACATAATTCTAGCAAGCACTCCCTACACAAGTTATGGGTAGGTATAGTAGAGATAAAGTAGACAAGGAATCTCTCCTTCTCCTCGACTCTCCTACATAATGTAATTTCCATTAACTTTGCTTGCTAGAAACCAAACCTTTGATGGGCCGAGGGAATGGAAAATATGTCCTGATGAATGCCGCTTCTGTAAGGTATCTATCTCACTGAGGTAACTGCCACAGTAAATAGCAAGGACTCAGCTCATATCCCACTCATTGCTGCCCTCTAGGAGGTTTTGCGTAATTTACAACAAATGAGCTACAAGCCAAATAGAATAACTGACCCCTTCCCATTTAGCAGTAGTAGGCAAAAAATGGCAAGAAACCACAGATTAATGTCTTAAAATCAAAAACATTTAATTGGTGGATACTTTTGACTGTCCTTGATTTCTATTTTGCCCTTTGATTTGGTGAACTCTTTTTTTTTTTTTCTTTCTGTTATTTGATCCAATGTTCTAGTATCACTATTCTGAGCAAGGGTGGTTTCCCCTAAAGCAAGACAATATCAAACCATATATTCCTTAACACTTTTGTTCAAAGATTTATTCAGGGAGTGATGAACTTCTGAAATTTGTATTTTAGAAACTGACCTTTGGCAAAAAGAATGGGGCTAGTCCAGCTGGCCCTAAAGAAAATCAACATGCTGGGCATGGCATATGGCTCTCACATTCAATACATCTAATCCTAAGACAGGATCCAATTTAAGATTTTGAGGCAGTATAGTATAACAGATAAGACCCAACGCTTGGGTCTAAATCCTGGCTCTGCTACTTACTAGCCATATAACTTTAGAAGTTTCTTAATCTTTCCAGGCTTTGTTTCTTCATCTATAAAACAGAGACAGTTAAACTACAGTATATACCTCTCCAAGGTTTGTGGCGACTGTTATATGAATAGAACACATAAAACACTTACAATAATAGTGCCTGGCATGAGGTAAATGCTCAAAAGATGTTAGCCAATATTATTATTTGGAAGACTGTAAGCATACAAGACAAAACTTTAGGTATCTAGAATAGCTAGTGCATACTATACTGAGTTTCTAAAAATCTCCCACAGCTGTGAAGTTTTGAGTATACTCAATATATCAGGCAAGGATGTTTCTTCTGGGCCTAAGAAAGGAAGAAGGTACTCAGGGAAAAAACCCAACCCAGTTCTCTTCTTTTGCCACGAAAATATCGCTCTGAAATAAAATAGGCTCCTACAAGTTTAAGATTGTTTAAAGACTGTAGTATAATTAATCTACTTAAAATTATTAGCAGAAGCTGAGAGCCATAGCTTTCTTTCCTTTCTTTCAACCCAGTACATCAAATATTTAATACAGCTTTTTCAATGTCAGTTTAAAAAACATCACGGGGGTGTCTGGGTGGCTCAGTCAGTTAAGCATCCAACTTTGGCTCAGGTCATGATCTCACGGTTTGTGAGTTTGAGCCTGGCATTGGGCTCTCTTTTGTCAGCACAGAGCCTGCTTCAGTTCCTCTGTGTACCTCTCCTTCTGCCCCTCTCCCACTTGCACACACATGCGCACTCTCACTCTCAAAAATAAGCACTTCCAAAATATATATATCATATATGTAATAAATGTAGGCTACTTATAAATGTAGGCTACTTGAGAAAGCTTATCTCTCATATCCTAAGTGATCTAGAACAAGTAGAGATAAAAAAGGAAGTAGAAATGGAATCCCTAATGGAAATCCCAAAGAACTCCTTCATGCTACAACACAGTCCACTATTAAATATTTGCTCGATAGATGAACTACTGGGTAGGTGCCTTAAAGAGAGCGAGAATGAATGTCCTTTCCCTCAGTGTCTAAACTGTCTAAACATAAAATGGTAAATCAGCAGTTCTCAGACTTGAAGGTACATAAAAAATAAACTGGGGTATTTGCTTAAAATGAGTATCTCCACCACACTGTCTCATACTTATTCAGGAGAATGGAGAAACCCTAAGAGAGCTGATTCTACACAGGTCATCTGAGGACCACATTTCAAGAAACAGTGAGGTAACACCTTGACTTAGTTTCCACTTAATGCTTACTATTTGAATATAAAAACAGGTGCGAGATTACCTCATCATTGAGCCAGTTCAGATGGTTCAGAGTTTGAATATCTTTGCGTGTAATGGTCAAGCGGAATGCTTCACTCAGAACTTCATCTTGGTTCCCATTACGAAATACATTTTTTATTTCCTTCTCCATTTCCTAGGGAACCAAGAGGTACCAGAGATGAAGTGTACATGGCTATAGACACACTAGATCTCTCACCAAACCCCATATAACCCCCAGACTATATCAGTAATCAACTGTTCACTTCTAACATTTTGGTTTCTGTTCTTTCCAGTAATCTCCTGGGTTATCTCCTTTCATTCCATCCTGTCCCCCCTTCTCATTGCAGCACAACATTTCAGACCTTTCTTCCTTTTATTCCTAAAGTCTGAAATAACCTTCTGCTATCAAATTTTCTAAGTCTACAAGAAGACCTAATTATACTTCATATCTTTGGCCCACACAATTTCTTAACAAATAGACTCTTTCCCAAAAGGTAGCAGGGGATACAGGTAGTGTGTTTCAGACATTTTTCTAGAAAAATTTGGGTTTTTAAAATGTAAATTATGGAATCCAGCACACTATAATACATGTGTTATACTTACTAACTATATGATAGTTTTTCAAACAGAAGAATGAGTCAAGGAACAGATTATCTTAAAATGTACAAAGACTTTGGGGTGCCTGGGTGGCTCAGTCAGTTAAGCATCCAACCTAGCCTTAGTAATGATCTCACGGTTTGTGAGTCTGAGTCTTGCATTGGGTTCTCTGCTGTCAGCACAAAGCCCACTTCAGATCCTCTGTCTCCATCTATCTCTGACCCTCCCAAGCTTGTGCATGCACACATGCACTCTCAAAAATAAATATTAAAAAAGTGTACAGACTTTAATATATTTAACTGATTTTTTATTACTTAAAAAAATAGTAAGCCTCAACTTACTATCTGATGTCAAACTACCGTACATATACATTAAAAGTAAAAATGTACATAAAACACAAATTTATTAAATGTTTTTTCACTGAAGTCATGAAAAACCACTCACAATTCTTTCTTCAATTTTCAATAATCCTTTAAAAATAAAGCCAAGATTAGTAATACAAATGAAAGCGGGAGTATGCAATACAATGGATACTTTAAATGCCAGGTATTCTATTATTTCTATGTTTGAAATTCATTCTAAGTATCTTTTCTAAACACGCTTGTTAGCACAAGAATCCATAGTACGTAATTTACCTCTGTGATTTCAGGAAATTCATCTTCACTATCAGTTAATTTATGACCTTTCTTTTCTGTTTCTTGGGTGATCGTGACAGGGATCTCCTTTTCAAGAGGTACACGAAGATGCAGTTCTACTGAATCATGTACTGAATGTTCCTGTTCCTGCAGTCTCTGCAAAACAGAACTTTAGAATAAGTGGGATAAATAAAACTACTATTTGTCTACATACATTGAGTAGAACCATCTGGAGAGACCAAGCACATAGACTAATCACACAATATAAGTGCTATGCTATCATAGCAGCTCGCAATTACAACTTTGATCCCAAATCCAGGTAATCTTCTAAATTAGTTGCAACTTGGATGTGCTATTTATTTACAATCTTATCCCCAATTTTGTTTTTTACCTGGTTTTGAAGCTGCAATGCTAGTGCTTTCTGCTCTTCAATCTGGCGCAATCTCTCCCGTGCTCGAGAATCATAAACACTAGTTCTAGGAAATGAAAAGGAATGTGACACAAATGCAGACCACTGTCTTAGCATCATGCATGTTACTGATGCACAATGAGCACTAAACATAAAACCTCCATATAGAAAGTCTAAAGTGCCTACACTAACCTTATCGCTATTTAAGACAGAGTGAAACCACATGGTGTTATTGAAATTATCATACTATTTTTAATCAAATGATGAAATTATTAGTTTGTTGCTAAATGTGAACAGGTGATATTTGTGGCTATGTGTAAATGTGTAGTACTTTTTTTTTAACATTAAAATTTAGAGATTAACATAATCTCTAAGATTATGGAGAGACTGAAGCTTCATTCTAGAAATCCAAAAATGTGATTGAATCCCAAAGGAGCAAATAATACAAGATACTATTGAGGTTTTAATTCAAATACTGTACTTATGATCCAAAAGAAAAAATATGGATTTATTTTTTTCTCTAAAAACAGTGAACAAGTCCAGGGATCTGAATACCTTAGAGTTATTAAAACTGGAAACTAAAAACTTTTAGTGATTTTTCAAACTCCAGAAATGTGAATTATTCAATAAATTAGTTCTACCAATGTAAAAATAAGGGCACTTATTTTCCTTTCCATGTAATACTTAATATCGAAATAGTTTTCCAATTCAATTTAGCTTCAGCAATTGTTATATATTTAATAAACCTGAGCATAGAAATGCCCCAACCCCAAGAGAATTTTAAAAACCCAACAACTTAAAAGCTGTTTTATAAATAGATATAAATAGGGAATTTTTACTGACTAAAAATAGGTAGGGTGATTGGCTAATTGACTTCTTCTGAGAAGGAAGAGACTGAGAAAGAAAAATGATACCAAAAACAATAACTTACAATTCTTTGATCCACAGCTCTGCCTGGAAAAATGCAGGACTATGGTGGGGAAAAAAAATGGCAAATGAACAGGAGGCTCATAAGAAAATTCAAATATTTTCACCAAGAAAATCAGTCATTGAAATAATTTAAAAGAATGCTTTATATGTATACAACAAAGCAAAGGTCATAAATTACATAAAACAATTGTAACTGGGAACTAAAGGAATACAGCTATGAGTCACTCACATACATAGTAGTTAAAAAGGTGGCCCAAAGTTCAGCAGAGAAATTAACTGTAACACAGGTCCTTACTTGCACCATGCTCCTTATGAGACCAACCCAACGGGAAAGAGTACATCACTTGTCAAGATAATATATTAAGCTAGAACGTTACTCTTCCAAAATGGTATAGATTGACAGATTTATTAATGATTTAGTCAAACCTTATGGGATCTTGGACTTCTTCCTGTCAGTCTACTTGAATCAAAATATATTCAACCAAGTCATAATGGATACTGAAAATCCCCACCGACAGAATAGTCTGTATCAGATGGTTAGTTAGCCAATGAACCAAAGTGGAGAATTAGCAATATACAGCTCCACTCCAAAGATGAGAGACCAATTCTATTCCACACGGCTCTTGCTGACAACCCAAATGAATAATGCTTAGTTAGCATAGTCACAGGCATGTCCCTCTTCCAGAGCCCCTTGCTCTTCTCACACATCCTCATCTCCTTGCCAATCCCTAACTGTGATCTCTCACAGAAACAAACAGAAGAGTGAACACTTTTCCAAAAAAAACTTTCAGATACAAGTAGAAGAAGTGCACAGAGCATGAAATTGGGAGTTAAGAGACCTGGATCTCCTGGAGTGGACCCGGATTCACTGTGTGACTTTGAACAAGTCACTTCATTTCCATGGTCCTTAGCTTCAAATTTGTAAAACATGGAGGTTAGAATCCCTTTCAGTTCTTGAATTGCTACAGTCTGTCCTAGTGAAGGCAAGAACAAGGACTCAGAAGGTATCCCTTGCTCCCCAGACTACCTTTTGAGAATTAGTATTCCCAACCATCCTTAGGCTAGGGTTTGGCAATGAATATGCTGTTCTACTGCCTCCCCACTGTCACTGAGGTTAATAAGGGGAAAACATAGGAGAAGCGGCCTATGCCTTTGGCACAGTGGATACTGATGTAACAACCAAGATAGAAAGCCACAAAGATCAGTGGCAGCACTGTGAGGGGCTTAGTGTGTGATACTAAAAACAAATGAACATGAAAACACATTGACTGCACAACATAAAGTGACAGGAATTGCCCAGAATTTCATAGTAGTAGATCTTGCTATTGAAATTTGTCTGCTTCCTTTATTAGAACATAAGCTTAATGAGGATAGGAATTTTTGTTTTTTCTATTTACTCCTGTATCCTCTGCACCAAGAATTGTGCCTGGCACACAGCAAGTACTCAGTGTTTATTGAATACGTGAATAACGTAAGGGAAAAGTATTTCTCTTCAGTGGACGTAGGTATTTGATGGATTAGGAAAGTAAAATGCAGGGGGAAAAAACAAAATCTTCTTGCTTTTCAAAGAGATTATATATTATTTCTCATTATGATTGAAGCATACAGTAAAAATAACTACAACTACTTATGAGCACCTACTTAGTACTCTGTGTGAAGTTCTGCTCTAGCTGTTTTATATTAGTTAAGCCTCATGATAATTCTCTTTTAGTTAAACGTCAATACAGAATAAGGAATTATTACTCATGTGTATAGAAGAGGAAATGGGAAGTTCAGAAGGATCATCTGTCTTGGAAGAGTCAGGATTAGAAACTGTGTCCAATTCCAAAGACTGTGATTTCTACTATTGTAACATACCTTTCAATAAACCAAAGCCTTAAACCAACATGAAGATGATGAGTTCTTGGGCTATGCAAGAGAGCCTTTTAGGATTTCTAGGAAATTCATTTGTTTAACAAAGATTTATTTACTAAGTATCCATCATGTGCCAGGCATTATGATCCACACTAGATGATAAATGCAAAAGTATTAGTAATAAATAAGATATAGGGATAAAAGTACCAGAGGAAAAGACTAATACTATCTGGAGAAGTCAGAGTAATGTCCTGAGAAAAAAATAACACCTGAGTCAGATTTTGAAAAGCAAAACGAGATTAACAAGTGGACAAGGAAAGAGAGGAAATTCCAGGGGTTAGGATCAGCATGTACAATGGCACAAAAACAGGAAACAGCATGCTATATTCTAGGAAATAAGGGCAGATCTTCACTGCTAGAATTTAATGGACAGGCAGTGGTGGGAGATTAAGAATAAAGAGCCCATTGGCCAAGACTTGGGAAAGCGGGCTCCAACTACAATAAACAGCATTATTCAATCGGCCTTATCCAACAGATCATTTCTCCCTCCCTCTCATTCTTCAGGCATCACTAATAGAAATCCTCCATAAAGGAAAGGCACACAGAGTAAAGAACTACTGAAGAATTAAAAGCATTCTCTACATGAGATCGACTTTTTCCCAATAAAGAATACCTACTTTTGTGTACTACGCATTAAACGACTTTTATTTTATTTGAGAGAGCAAGTGAGCAAGCAGGGAAGGGGGTGGGGGTGAGAGAGGGGGAAAGAGGGGGAGAGGGAGAGGGAGAGGGAGGGGGGGGAGGGAGGGGGAGAGGGAGGGGGGGGAGGGAGGGGGAGAGGGAGGGGGGAGGGAGGGAGGGAGGGAGGGAGGGAGGGAGAGAGGCAGAGAGGGAGGGAGGGAGAGAGGCAGAGAGGGAGGGAGGGAGAGAGGGAGAGAGGCAGAGAGGGAGAGAGGGAGAGAGGGAGAGAGGGAGAGAATATGAATCTCAAGCAGGCTCCGTATCAGTGAGGAGCTGGATACAGGGCACAATATCACAGTCCTGGGATCATGACCTGGGCTGAAATCAAGAGCTGGACACTCAACTAACTGAGGCACCCTGAAACACTTTCATTGTAAGTATTTTTCTGTATGTTAACCTTCACAGCAATTCAATAAACCGTAACGTATTAACACTGGCATTTTTATTGATAAGGAAACTAGGTTTAGAACAGTAACTTGTCTAAAGTTATGTGATGTGATGCCTGGACAAGATCAGAACCCAGGTCTGACTCAAAATAAAAACAAAACAAAATAAAACAAAACCCACACATAAAGAATAAGGAATCCAAACTGTAAAGTCTCCTTGAGAAATTATAACAGAATTTTTTAAAAATATCTAAAATTCAGGACACACAGGAGAGTTGCAAAGAAGTACAGAAACTGAGATGAGAAAGAAACATCGTTATTCCTAATTTTCTCAATGGAAAATGGATACTATTTTCATTCCAGCAACTGAACTGCTAATGGCAAAGAAACTGCAATCTAAGTAGTAACCTACTGAATTACAGAGCAAGAAGTTCCATATAGAAGTCAAGTATCATATAGAAAATTAGACTTGAATTGAGACTTAAAAGCTAAGAAAGAGACTCCTGCTTCTTTAGATAGACAAGTTGAGGTAGGGTTACATACAAGGCAGATGGAACAATGACTATGCAGGTAAGAAAGCACATATCACACACTACTAATGTGTGTGTAATTAACACATGAAAGACTCCCATCTTCCCATATGGCTCCTTCTCTCACCTCTGTCATGTCTCTCTTCAAATGTCATTTCTCAGCCTTGCCATGACCGCCCAAATAAACAGTGCCCCCCTAACCCCAGTCTATATATTGCCCTGCTTTATTTTTCTTCACAGCATTTATCACTATCAGACATACACATTTATTTATTTGTTCATAATTTGTCCCCCACCTCTTTCTTTACACCCCTTACAACTAGAATGTAAGCCCCTTGAGTGCAGGGATTTCATTTTGGTCACTGCTATTATCCCCAATGTCTATATTAGGACACAGCACACAGTAGGTTATCAATTCGTACTTGTTAAAGGAAAGAATGTGTGATAGGAAGTAAGGCATGTGGAGGAAATGCTTTGTATACCATACTAAGGAGTTTGGGCATGATTTTATGTCTGATAGCCACTCCTGAGGGAGTTTAATGAATGATCAGATATGCATTGTAGAAAGACCACTCTGGATATAGAATGGAAGATGGAAAAGAACAGGCAAAGAATGGATTAGAGAATATGGCAGAAGATGGAATGAAGCACAACAACGAGGACGGAAGAAGACAACTAATTAAAAAGTCATTGAAATAATTCAAATAACACAGGCGAGAAATCTGAATTGAGGCAGTTTTACTTTTATGTTATGCAACTCTTAGTGAAGAAATTGTGATTAAAGAGAGGGAAAAGAAAACAATATATCAAGAATGTCTTTTTTTCCATAGTTTACCTGGGAGTTGCAGTCTGGGAATCTTTCACTTTGAGTAAAATCACAGAGTCTGATCCTAAAAAAAGAAACACAACAGCATATTATTATTTAAAAAATTCTACCCAGTTATACACTCCAGGTGTCTATAGTTTAAGCTCCCATACTTCAGTGTATTCTGTTTTCATAAAAAATTCAGCACAAGGACAAAGGTAAGATGGAAGACAAAAGGAGGCAGGTCCACTTTCACTGAGCCAGAAATAGGGCTTAGGGAAGAGCCTGCCTCACAAAGAAAGAAGTCGCTCCAAAAATACAAGTATATATGCCCTTCATCATCTACTCCTGGGCTGTACTTGATTCCTATGCTGCTTCTTTCTGTTCCTGGGGAACAAGAATAAGCCACAACTTCTCAAAAGTCTTTAGTTCATGAACTACCATAAGACTGAATAAGGTGAAAGAGGAGAGGGGGGAGGGGGAGGCAGAGGCAGAAAGAGAAAAAGCTACAGAAGTAGCAGGGTCTAAAAAAGTACAAATTCTATCATTTATTTTGTGTTATTGATAAAGGCAGGAATCATGTCCTTCTAAATGACTGACACCTCATTTAGGATATTTATTAAATGGTACAAGGAAAGTAATGAAACATTCAATGTACTACAGCATATTCGTTTCAGTTTAGTTGTAGCTAAGCATTTGTCATACAATGTTATGTTTTTGAGGTTAAAGGCTTTTTTTAATGGTAGTTCCCAGTAAATCATCTCACAAAATTTTATAAAGGTTTTCATGAATATGTATAGCTATATAGTGATGCCACTAACAATTTTAATTCCCAAGTGAAAATTTTAAGAAAGTGAGAAATATCTTAAAAAAAAAAAAAAAAAAAAACCTAAGGAAGGAGGAAAGAGCCTTAGAGTCTGATCTATCAAAAGATCCCTAATGTCTAATCACTTAACCTTAAACTCGTTTTAAGTTATATACCTAAATACATACTATCATAAACACATATAACACACACCTAAAGAAAGGGGAAACTAAGCAAACAAAGAAAATTATCATAGAAAACCTTAATTAACTGGAGTGCTAAGTGTCTGGATATTTTGGTTAGCTAAAAGTTAAGTAGAAAACTTTTTGTTTCCAAAATTTGCTGATGACCCTTCTAAAATGCATAAACCTACTATGCAGGTTTCTCTACTAAGTATTACCTGGTTAAGAAATTTTACTTCAATACTTAATTGATGTTCCAAAACTTAGAACTTCAGAGTACTTAATGTTCATCGCAAAGTACTAGAAACAGAGAAAGTATTGAAGTAATTGGGATGATTATACTCTGACTCTAGACGCTGTTCAGGAGGTTAATCCTTTTAAGTAAAATATTATATGAAATCATTTGCATCTCCATGTAAGAAAAAAGTAAATTATTTATAGGTTTAGTTTATTTGTGGTACGGCTAACTGAATTATATATATTTAAAGTATCTTATATGTTAATTAAATTACATGCACATTACAACCTTGCAATTCCCATAGATCCCATAAACAGTTAACTGGTTATTATTATGGAAAATATACGAAACCATTGTTACCTTCCGATTGTGTATTTGAAGCTGGTAAGTTGTCTGGCTGATGTAGAAGAGAGTGGTGATGTTGGGGTTGATGGAGACGATCAGAATCTTTGGATCCAAATGCAACAACATCTGGGGCATAAGACGATAAGGAATACACACTGTGGGACACTTGTTCCTGGGTAGTTAAAATGCTGGCAGATCCAGATGATGAAGTATCAGAGCCAATAATCTGAGCTGCACAAGAACTTCCATTTTTAAACAGTGGGTCTTTCAAAGTATTCTTATTAGAACTAAGACATCGGGACCTAGCAAGAGGAGAATATAGTTTTAATATCAAATAACAAAGTACAGAATTAAATTCATTTGATATATGTTTCTGTGACTCACAGGTGTAAAGGAAAATGTGTGGTGGGTTTGGCTACAGAAAACTGTTTCCCTGTAACCATCTGTAGTAGCTGTCTGTAAATCTCTCTTTCTTCTTCTTGGACTGTCTAGAGAAAAAAAAAGAAGAAATTTTAAACATCCAATAAGGCAACTTTTTTCTCAAAGCAGCATCTAGACTCCCAGAAGCTCTGCCAAAGTTAAGGCAGAGTCCTTCAAGATAATTAAGAATTATCATTAGGGATATCTAGAAAATTATAACAGGAATTAAATGAAATAAATACAAGATATTATATTTTGGAAAATTATGGGACATATATGTAAATAATAGTGCAGACAAACTATAGGATATGAAACCAGAAGGCCAATAGGCAATCACTTTTGAGTCAACTGAGACAGACCCAGAAACAAAACATTTGAGGACTTCTCAATTAGGATTCCAAGAAACCCCATGATTCCTGACAAACTATAGGATATGAAACCAGAAGGCCAATAGGCAATCACTTTTGAGTCAACTGAGACAGTCCCAGAAACAAAACATTTGAGGACTTCTCAATTAGGATTCCAAGAAACCCCATGATTCCTGACATCTACTAAAAAAGTCACAAGGAAGCAACTAGAATAGTCAAGATCAGAGTGGGATACCTTGCTGTTTTCTATCCTGTCCAATTTTAACAGTGTAAGTATTTTCCAAAGATGGTTTTTATCTCAAATATTTACTCTTTTTTCCTAAACCCCAATAATAAGTTTAGGGAAAAGCACATACTCCATGATATTCATTCACTCGTGTATTGACTTGAATACCTACTAAGCACCACTCACTAGAGATACTGCACTGAATAAAGTAATATTTCTGTCCTTGTGGAGTTTATATTACAGTTAAAGGGACTGGCAAGCGAGACTAATCAAAAATTATGGAAAATTAAAATGAAAAAATAAAGACAAGGAAATAGAAAGTGATGGAGGGGAAATAGCAGCAACAGGTAAGACCCTTCTAAAAAGGTGATATTTCAATAGAAACCTAAATCAAGGGATGAGGTAAGTCATAAAAATTTATAAAAGACTATTCCAGGTAGAGGAATAGCAAATACAAATGCCCTGAAACAGGTATGTGTCTGATGTGTTCAAGGAAAAGTAAGGTCAGCGTGAATCAGAAGAGCAGTAAGAAATGAGGTCACTCAGCAGAGAACCAGATTACATAAGGACTTGTAACTATAGTAAAGCATCTATTCTATGCTGATCCAGAGAAACAATGGGAAGCATTCACTAAATAATATACTCTGGTACTTAAAAAAAATCTTATACACAGTTTAATATAACCACCAATCTTCAAAAAATAACTTTAATACTTTGTGGCAAGGCTAGCAGCATCCTGCACTGTGACATTTCAATATGCACAGAAGCATTTTGCTAAAAATAGAATGAATTAAGCAATTATCTAGGCAAAGGCAAACAGACACTAAGTTTTCTCTTCTTGATCACTGTTTCCTACATAGTAAATTTCAATTACGTTGTCACTATAATGTTACTGTTCTAACAAGATTCACCTTGAACTATGAGGCATGAGTAAATAAATACTCCATATGAAAAAGAGCTATCCTTAAATTTGAATAGATGAGTAATGAGAAAATTTGAATAGATGGGTAATAAGACAATAAGTAGAATTAGTTGAGCATTTGGTGGAAAAATAGACCCGGAGGAAAAACAAATTGCAATTTTCTATATGAAGAAAATAAACTCCATTAT
Source organism: Panthera leo (assembly GCF_018350215.1). Lineage (NCBI taxonomy): Eukaryota > Metazoa > Chordata > Mammalia > Carnivora > Felidae > Panthera > Panthera leo. The sequence continues at coordinate 74,572,976 of NC_056685.1, forward strand.
TTTATCCTTTATACATTAATACTGTATTTAAGATGATGACATACTCTTTTCTAGTGTTTGTGAAGAGACTGTCTGCAGTATTGGACAGGCACTTCAGTGACAGCACAAAAATTATAATGTAGAGAAAGACCATTAACAGGTATACATTAATATCAATTACCAAATCTGTAGTTTTTAGCTATTCTACTGGGGAGGCCATGAGCATCTGAGAGATAAATTTAAAAACTGTAATTAAAATAAATGTCTTTTTTTATTAAAACCTAAATTTGCTATCATAAAGGTTCTTTAAGTAGACAGTCTGAAGAATGAAGCATCATTACAATTATTTAGGTTGTAAGAGATTGACAACCAACTACATAGTGATCTATACACAGGAAAGCTGTGTTATGTGGCACTTTCATGACTGAAATTTTTCAATACCTCCCAATGTAAATTTTGACTCCACTTTCCCACTATACCAAATAACCGAATTCATAATCCACAATACAATGGGGTTAACACGTTTTCAGGAGTGGTAAAATGGAGGGCATGAAGGGAAATCAGAAGAATAATACCACCTGGGTAATGGAAATTAACACTTTTTTAAAAAATTATTTTTACACTTATTTATTTTTGATAGAGAAAGACAGAGCACAAGTGGGGGAGGGGCAGAGAGAGAAGGAGACACAGAATCCAAAGCAGGCTCCAGGCTCCGAGCTGTCAGCCCAGAGCCTGACGCGGGGTTCGAACTCACAAACGGCAAGATCATGACCTGAGCTGAAGTCGGACGCTTTGCCGACTGAGCCACCCAGGTGCCCCTAAATTATTTTTAAAGTTTATTTATTTTGAGAGAGAGCGAGAGAGCACATGCATGTGAAGAGGGGCAGAGAGAGAGACAGAGAGAGAGGGAGAGAGAGAATCTCAAGCAGGCTACGTACTGTCAGTGCAGAGCCCAATGTGCCAAACTTGGACACTCTACCAACTGAGCCACCCAGGCACCCATAACTCTTAATTAACCAGTCATTTTAGTTCATTTCCACCTCCTTACTAAACTAGATTTTAAAAAGCTTTGACTGCATTATCACATCATAGGAAGGAGAATAAAGCAGATAAACTGGTTGTAAGAGGTTACTTTGCACACCAAGGTGTAAAGAAACATCCCCATCCCATGAAGACTTCAAGAGCACACTGAGAACAGTGAAATAGAAAAGATCTTTGTTTGTGGTACCCTTCAACCTTCATAAACTGACTTCAACCCTATAAAATTAAAAATGCTTCTCTCTTCCCTCCCAACACATAGCAAAATGGTTTCTTGGAATAAGTTTTTATCCTTATAAATAAAACATGAAGAAACAAAGTGCCATTAAGTGACTCACCTAGATTAATTCAATGTAAGAACTGATTTTTTTTTAATTAGTCTTCATTCTTTTTTTTTTTATTTTTTATTTTTTAAAATTTACATCCAAATTAGTTAGCATATAGTGAAACAATGATTTCAGGAGTAGATTCCTTAATGCCCCTTACCCATTTAGCCCATCCCTCCTCCTATAACCCCTCCAGTAACCCTCAGTTTAATGTAAGAACTGATTTTTAAAAGTCTATTAAACACACATAACTCACCCACAAATCATTTTCCCCAGTACATGTATCTTCAAAGAAAAGCTTCTAAGCCTGAACAACCTCACAGTTATTAGACAACATAAAATGAGCAGGAATAGATGTTCTATATTCCAAACAATTATCTAAGGTCTCTTTAAGCCTCTAAATGTTAATTTAGAGGTCACAAGAATTTATCTTCTATTTAGAACCATTTCAGGCAAAGAAAAGATAGTCCATGCAACTCTCAAAAGAACATATATGTAATATTTGACTTTTCCAAAAGAAAATCCAAAAAGGTAAGTCATTTGAAACTTCAAACACAATTCTTTTTTGGAGCATCTGGTATTACAAATAAAGTAAAAGAAAACATGCTTCTTTGTATATTACTTATTGAACTATTTCTACTGAGTAAGCAAATTATTAAATTAAGATGAAAGGAAGTAATAATTGGTAACATGTTAAAATGAAAGAAGCTGGATAATGTTATGTGTTAAACCTAATAAAGGACCAAGGAAAGTTTCAAACAGTATAAAGGTAATTAAGGTGTTGGATTCTATTTTTAAAATATGTGCCAGATTCTTGTACTTAAATGCGTCTGTAAGAGGCTCCATCATAAACCTGAACTGTCTGTAAGATTATAAAAATTTAACAGAGAACACAAAATAAATTGTAGGAAACTGGTATAACTTTTTGTTACAAATTACTCAAAAAACTTCATAAATACTCCAATTTTGATTCTGTTTAAAGTAAAAGCTTTATACTATATAAACCTCAACTATCAAAGGTACATAATTCAACAACCTTCTGTTTTTAAGTCCAAAATTCTTAGTTATAACAAAATTGTAGGGGCGCCTGGGTGGCTCAGTCGGTTAAGCATCTGACTCTTGATTTCAGCTCAGGTCATGATCTCAGGATTTGTGGGTTTGAGCCCCACATCTGAAAGCACAGAGCCTGCTTGGGATTCAATCTCCCTCTCTCTCTACCCCTTCACTTCTCTCTCTCAAAAAATAAATAAACACTTTTTAAAAAGCTTAAAAAAAACCCAGTATTGTAAAAGGTTTTGGGTTTTCTTATGAATAAAACCATCAGTGCTGTCTATTAAGAAAGCCCGACATCTTAAAATGTTGCTCAGTATGTTGCAGAGAAGGATGTCTGGAAGCAACATATCAGTGAAAAGAAACTACATGTGTTTTTAACATTTTACATTTTTATTGTCCCTAGTATTTTCTCTTTCCCAAACAGAAATTCATTTCCTCTAAACAATGTTAACAGAACTCTCAGTTAAAATGGAAATACTCTACACTGTCCAGTATGGCAGCCACTAGCAATATGTGGCTAATGAGTACTTGAAATGTGGCTAGTATGACTGAGAAAGTAAATTTTAATTTATATTTATACATTTATTTATTTATATTACATATATAAATTATAATTTAATCTGAATTAATTTAAGTAGTGCATATGGCTAGTGGTTACCCTATTAGTACCATTCTTTAATGATATCCCTGAATCAGCCTTCAGCCAAGTGGTGGTCTAGCCATCACTTACATATTTCCAAATTCTTCTTTATGTATTCTTTTTAAACTTCTATTGTAAGGCTGAACAATGCAGTGGTTAACATCATGTTAATTTTATAAATGACTTTATATTCCTGAAGGTGATAAATAAATCCAGCAATAAGATTAATATCTAATTTTCCTTCCTTAACATAAGAAACTGTATCTCCCTTGGAGATCCCAACATTTCCATGGAAAATAATTTTTCCTTCAGTTTGTAAGCTCCTATCAGTAAATTCTTTATTCCCAAGGGAAGAAAAAGAATTTTATTTTAATCCAGATTATCTAGTACTATCCAAGACTAAATATCTGAATAATCTGTTCATAGTTTAATAAAATTTGGTCCAATATTTTATCTTACTCGTATTATATGAGCAATCCCATATTCCTGTACTACAAGTGACTTGATTTTCATATCAGAATACAGACCTAAAAAACAAATGAGGCAAAATTTTCTGCATCTCGTTTCACAGAATAAATTCAATCTTTGGCATCTTCTTGACACTGTAGAAGGAAGAGAAACTCCACCTTCATGTCCTCCAATGGCCCACCCTGGACATTGGCCTAGAGGGTTGGTTGGAAGGATAAAATTATTCACCTGGCCCAAGTCCTCAGGCTGAAGGCAGAGGTGAAAGGAGGAGGGGCTGAGTGGTCCAAAGGACTGGTTAGCTAGTGGGATTACAATGAACGCACATAGTCTTAAGGATCCTAGTGATCTCAGCAGCAGCCACATGGGGCAGGGGAGAGTTGGGAGGCCAGTATCCAGCTGCCATGCTGCTGCTGTCTCCTCCCCCACAAGTCTCTCTGTACCCCATAGGCTGCCTAGGATCCAACAGAAGCACAGCCCCAGTAATTAAAAAAATATGATTTATGTATGTAATAACTAATACATACATGGTGCTAAATTCAATAGTACAAAAGTGAAAAATAAATCTCTACTATTGCTCAGCTCTTATCACCAAAGGCAACTGCTGCCAGTTTCTTATCTATCCTTTACCTACTAAATATGACTTGCTAGTTCTGCCACCCTCTGCTTGAATATTTTAGATTCAATACAAACTTAAAACCAAAAAAAAATGCATTTTTACTAACCATGTCACAAATAATCAAGTTCTGCCACTTAAACAATCATCATTAACAAATTATCTAGTTATTTAGCACATAGTGCTATATTCTTGACTCTCCAGTCTGTAAGCTCCAATGGGCTGGAGCCATACCGCTGGGTTGTATAATACAATGCATACCAGACTAGACTCCAAAAGACCTGGGTTGTAGGCTGGCTATTTACTGTGTGACCTCTCACCTTTACTCTCCTTAATATGTAAAATGTGCATATCATCTCTATCTATTTCACAGGATTAAAATGATTCAACATAGTAATACATGTGGAAAGCATACTGGAAACTCTATATGCAATATAAATGTAAGGTATTGTTATTTATTTGTATCTTCAATAGCAAGCAGTCCAAAGCTGACTAGATGCATAGTATTTAACTTAACAGGTACAAGCACATTTCCTACCACATAAACTATATGCTATATTATATTTACAGAATTGAATTTCTCCTTTAGGCTTACTGAATGCATATAACAACCAAAGTGTCAACAAAACATCTTTTTTGGGGGGAACATCTATGATCTCAAAGATCTTCTTACTCAATGAAGGGTTGTAAATTATTTAGCTGGCTTCTTGATTTTCTTCTTACACTAAGGGAAAATTGTCCTAATAAGAAATAAAGGCAGGTATTTCATCAAACCCAGCAAGATTAACAGTTTGCCATATGAAACAAGAGTTGAGGAAGGGCCCCCCCCAAAAAAAAACCAGAGATAGTTTGATATATGAGAACTCATTTAGAAAATACTGAAAAGTAAGTCTGCTGCCCAACAGGAATAGAGAAGATGATAAGAAAAATAATGAAGTCCTCCTAAAATCTAAATTAAGAAACAAAAAGCAGAGAAAGGACTAAGTGAACAGATGGTTAGTAAATGTCTGAATCAGAGGAACAAACGGTTGAATACAGGGAAAGATTCTAACCTTTAGCAGTGTTTGTCGCAGGTTTTCCTTACCTCTTCTGCTGTACTAACATGTCGCCTCTGAGTTTTCTTGGGGCTCAAGAGGTTTCGGCGACATGAACCACTCCAAGATGGACTTGGGACAGGCTTAATAGGAAAAGATTTTTCGTATGCAGACACATGGCAGTGATGATTTGACTTTCCTGTAAAAGTGTTTGATAATCCACTAAAAAAAAAAAAAAAAGTTCATAAGAAAAAAACAGCAAGAAAATCCAACCTAGTGATTTTCACTTTCAAGAAATACCAAAAACAAAACACCAACAGGTAGAATAATGGATGTACCATTTGAGGGACATATACAAGAAATGATGCATGGGTTGCTGCACCAGGTTCTGCAACTTAAGAAGTCCTAGATTACCATACTACATAATTACCAAACATCTAAAATTGCATTTCTTAACTTTATAGTTCCTTTGGTCAGGAACCAAAGACCTGTGCAGTATGACAAAAAGTATATCAGGTCAGACTTCTTCAGTAAACTTGGGGTCTATGTATCTTACACTTTCTATTTACTTGCTGCAACCTCCTCCCTCAAGCCCTTTGTGGGGAATTATTTATGCAAAGATGGATAAAGCTAAAGCCTCTCAAAGAAGCTTTTAAACTGAATTTTAGGGGCTCCTGGGTGGCTCAGTCGGTTGAGCCCCTGACTTCAGCTCAGGTCATGATCTCACAGTTCGTGAGTTCGAGCCCTGCGTCGGGCTCTGTGCTGACAGCTCAGAGCCTGGAACGTGCTTCGGATTCTGTGTCTCCCTCTCTCTCTGCCCCTCTCCTGCTTGTGCTCTGTCTCAAAAATGAATAAATGTTAAAAAAAAAAAAATCTAAACTGAATTTTAAAATTTCCTAAAAAGCCAACAGAGGGCTCCCATCCTTCATTAAAAACAACCAGAAGGCTTTTAGGCTGCATCGCTCTCTGCCAATTCTCCTTCTGGCCTATTTACCTCCTCTGAAGGAGAATTTTTTTGTTTCTTTAAACTGTTTGTACCCCCAAATAAAGGAAAACACTGGCAGGAAAAGTGCTTTTGTGAACTTAAAGCTCAATCTTATCTCTAAGACTTGATTAATAATTTAAAGTTCTTTCTATGTGGTCTTTTTCATCTATTATTACCCAGTAAGTATAAGGTACTTGCTCTTAGCATACTGAATTTTCTTTCTTTTTCTTTTTCTTTTTTTTTTGCTGAGGATGCAGAATACACAGCTGACTAAGCTGAATTCAATGAAAACAACTCTTTAAATCAGTACAATTAGTCTGGATCCAAATGAAATCAGACTAGTCTAAAGAAAATCAAAAAGCACTTACATGCTCTCTCAAAGGGAAAAAAAAAAGACAAATCAAGAAACGGCCTCTTAATTATACAGAACAAACAGATGGTTATCATAGGGGAGGTGATGGAAGGATGGGTGAAATAGGTAATGGAGATCAAGGAATACACTTCTGATGAGCACGGGATGTTGTATGGAAATGCTAAATCACTACATTCTACACCTGAAACTAACATAATACTGTATGTTAACTGGAATTAAAAACTTAAAAAAAAAAAAAAGCACTTACATGCTCTGCCTCTAACTCTTCAAATTATAATGGTTTCTATGTGTGTTAGAGTGGGGAAAGGAACAAGGACTCAGAATTTTGGGAATAGGCTTATTTCCTTAGGATGGGTGGATGCAGCTACAAAAAGAAAGGCAAGTATAACTGGCTTGGTGAAGATATAATGAATTCTTCACAATGTCTTTTTTATTGATGCTTCCTAGAGTGTGTGTGTGTTTAATGCAAAAGATTTATTTTCTAAAGAAAAAAACAGTGGGAGAACATCTTGCAATGCCAGAGAGCAAGGATGCTTCCAACAATTAATGAGGTTGGGCCAGACACAGCAGTAAGCTTGAAAGAACTCCCACTGGATAAAGCTGTGAGAATGTGAACATTACAAGAATAATGATGGTGGTAGATTGAAACACACTGAATCTGTAATGACATTAAAAAAGAAAAGAAAAATTCCTCTGAACCACATGAAGTGGCTATTAAAAAAAAAAAACAAAAAAACCTCACTTTGAAAATTGGTAATGGAAAAGAAGATCTAATCGTATATCCTGTCTTCCCAGTAGATGTATCTTAAGGTAACCAAACAACCCTATCTACTGAGAAAAAAAAGCTCTCCTTCACAGCAGAGTGACAATAAGTGTAGAAGAAATGATAACACTGGAAAAGTATTATTTCATTAACTCTAATAAAATTATTATCAGGCCAAAGAAGGTCAAAAGATACAAATTTCCAAGTTCTAAGTAAGTTCTGGGGATGTAATGTACAGCATGATGACTATAATTAATACCATATTACATATTTAAAAGTTGTTGAGAGGTCTTAAAAGTTCTTATCACAGGAAAAAATAATTTTGTAACTATGTATGGTGATAGATGTTAAGTAGACTTACTATGGTGATCATTTTGCAATACATACGAATACTGAATCATTATGTTTATATACCTGAAACTAATATAATGTGATATGTCAAATATACCTCAATTTAAAAAAATTATCAGATAACAATTATCAATTGATGTGAATAACTATTAGGCTGATACGAAACTGGTCATTGATAGAACACCAAAGTAACATCATTTACATCAGTTATATTCTAGTCACAAGGGGGAATACCTAACTGTACTAAAGGATCAGACTGTTACCTCTCTACTCCAGAATCACTAATGATAGGAGAACCAGATTTAGAGGTTTTCTAATGTGATGTAACACATCACTAGTTTTTATTGAAGACAAAAATCTAGTTTACAAAAAAATACAGAGGATAAATGACAAAATAATACTATGAAGAAGAAACCTGTCAAATCCAAAGGGTGGAACACTATGTATAAAAGTCATGTCATAAGAAAAAAAGGGGTTTTCTAGATTGTAAGAGAGTTAAAGGCAATAACCACCAGATGCAATCCTAGATTATATATTGGTTTGGACAAAGAAGCCATAAAGGATATTTTGGGTCAACTAGGAAAATTTAAATACAGTTTAGTGTACAAGACAAATTTACTGAATGGAAAAGAAGATGTGATTGACTTAAAAATCAGATTATTATAAAAGTATGCACAGTATGAATTCATGTTTGAAAAAATGTGTATAAATGCAGAGCAAAACATCTGGAAGGAAATATACTAAGATATTACAGAGGTGATCTTTAACTGGTGGAAACATGATGTTTTTATTTTTTATTTTTACCTATCTGTATTTTCTGATTTTTCACAAAGCACATGTACTTGTTTCTATAATAATGTTATTTTTAAAAATAACAGTATAGCCTTACTGAGTAAAAAAAGCAACTTGCCAAATGATGCATATAGAAAATCTTTAATGAAGACAAAATAACATTATACATTTCATAGTACACATGCATATATCTCACGCTATATAAGAGCAAAAGAGAAACACACATAGGGAAAGGTGTGGATGGAAATACACCAAGGGGAGGGGAATAAAATTGTGAGGAGTGGCCAAGGGATCTTCAGCTTTTTTGGCAATGTTTTAATTTTTACAATGTGAATGCATTAATGAATTCTTGTGTAATTAAAAAAAATAAGGAGTGGAGAAGACTATCCCTGGGAGTATTGACACATGTTTCCAGAGTCCACGTGCTGATAATCATAAAATAAAAGCCATCTCGTTGGTTTCTATCAATGCCAGCAAGCTTAGCTTTAACTAAGCAGGAAATTAAATGATACCATATTCCTAAAATCCATCACTAGAGTAAAATTTAAGAAATCATAAATACTATTTTAAAAAAGAAATATCTTACTAATAAAGTTCTTGAGGGAAACCTTTATAAGCTTAGTGAGTGAAAAGGTAGTGCCTATGAAATTGGGCTTAAAGGATAAAGCCCTGAGGCCATGGGGTGCAGAGTTTCTTTGGTTGGAGCCAGGTCTCTGCTCATGTGATAGCCTATAAAAATGCGCTGATTTCTTTGCTACTGAAGTCGTAGAAATTGAACGACTTCCACGTTAAGATTCATAATAGCCATATTAATCCCAAAATAAATACTCATTCATATGCACCAAGATTTCCCTCAAAACTCTCCTCTAATGAGAAGCTTTGGATGTCACCAAAATTCAGCACCAATTAAAAGTTGAAAGTTTAAAATGCATTTGTCCATATTTTCATGGTTTAAAGTTCAGAAATGGTGTTACACCTTTAAAATGCCAATGTTAACAACCATCTTATGGCCATTTTCTCTTATACCGGAGGAAAGACTTGCGAACTAAGCAGCCAGAATACCTACCTTGAGGTCTTTCGGGTTTCGAGGTAAAGACTTCGGCTGTTTCTTGATTTTTGTAAAGTTGAACCTGATGCTGGAGTGGAATTTCTCCACTGGCCATTTGCACTCTGGCCAAAGGTTCTTAAATCTCCTGAGCCAAGAAAACTGTCTGAGGAAGGGTTGTCTAAAAGAATAAAAGTTTGAATAATTAGACAAATACCGACAGTAGTAGTTTTCCATATGACTGCAACCATGTCCAACATTGTATTCCAAAGTAATGTGGCATAGCACCATGTGTCTCATGGAAGAAAGATCCCAGTCTCAACTGCCAGTAAAGTCTGCAGTAAGGGAACTTCTACAAACTATAATTGATTCAGCCATACTAACCTGAAAATTGATGAAGGAGCTGAATCCTGCCACAGCCATGTGCCTTATCTGCATCAATGTGACTCCGTGGTGTCCACCAAAAGTCAACATTTTACCCCAACTATATCTTGCAAGCACTCCCAGGCCTGGGCCTGAAAGAAGGTAGGCCAGACCAGTAAGAAAGCAGGTGGAGGGCCAAGGAGAATTGTAATTCAAATGAACAACAGTTATTGCTTAATAAGCAGCTGGTGTCACTTTGTTTTTAATTACCATGTTCACGACTCAGGGGCTCTCTCTAAGAGCAGAGGTAACTTCATTGCTGCTTATTCTGGCTGGCTTATGGCAGGAATGACCCATCATATGCATCTGGTTCTGGTATGATTATCTTCAGTCACTTAATGTCATAATCATCAGACATATCAATACTCCCTCCAATGCTTGATATTGCAATCAGACTAAGTAAGAATTATACTTGGATCTTCTGACTTGTGGCTTATAGGCTGGGGTAAGAAAAGTTTCTTGAAATTTCACCTAGGACTAGAATAATTTCTAAACCCACCTCTCCCTATCAGCAGGATCAGACAATTTAAAACAGCACCTTCAAAATAACTTCAGATATTAGGTTATGGAACTCTGAGGAACACCAGCGGAAAATTGAGAATGATAATTGTCTACTTCTCGAATTTTTGCCTAATGTGGACAATATTTTGAAGACCTTTCAAAGCGAATTACCACAGAATTCTGCACAATATTATGTTATTTCAAATACTTAATGTAGCTCTTGATACTGTATCCAAAAAATAGACCAGGTGACAAAAATAAGTTTTGTTTTGTTTTGTTTTGTTTTTTTAGGATCAGGAATATTGGGATTTAGGATGAATAAGACAGGAAAAACAGCAGTGGTCAAGGGTGGTGTTAGTACCAGTTGATTCACCAGTGGATGAACCTAATCTAAAATTATATTTACTTTCAAAATGAATTATAACCTTTTACCTTTGTAATCAGTATCTATGCATAGCATCTATCACTGTTACTTTAAGGAGAGAAACATAAGACTAATAAAAATGAGTATTATCAAAGGCCAGAACATTTTTATCTTTAAATGCAAAGTAATAACAGTAGAAATCTGTCTCTCACACGTTTTGCTACAATATGATTAGGGAATGATTTGCCTAGAGATGTCTACTTAAGGAATAAGTCTACCAAAAAATGCAAAATTACCCTGACAAGTGTGAAATTTGAGACCAAGGAGAAGCCAGAGTAGCCTCCTCAATGGCATTTGACAAAGGCTTCGGCTTTCAAATGCAAGGGGAAAGCACAGGATCAGGCAGTCTGTTTAACCAGAACAAGGTGGTTCTATCCCCACTCAATGAAAGCAATGAATAGTCCAGTATTGCTGATGTAATCAAGCAGCGATAGAGAGGGACCAACATAGGGCTGCAGACACTCTTTTTTTGGTGTTGGTTTAGCCTGGTATTCTGTCATCATTAAGAGATCAGATTGCAAATGCCACAATTAAGATTACTTATTATGTGCACACACACACACAAAACTATAAGGAAATACACCAAAAATTTAATTTTAGTTGTGTTCCAATAACAGAATGATAGGTATTTTTCTACTTTCTCTACAAATTTTCTACAAGGACAAGGCAATATTTTATGAACATAATGAAATAAACTCTTATATTTTAAAAAATGTAGATCAAGCAATCACTACTATGAAAGTAACCATCATCAGTTGCTCTTGTTAACTTTCAGGTTTATTTAGTTATAAATAGCAGGATGCTTTAAATTATCTACTAAATGCCAGTGTGGCAACCTAATTTAACATATTTTCCAAAGATAAGACATTGATAATGACTCTAAGCTTGAGCAAAATCATTTCTTTTTATCTTTATCTACTTTTCTTTGTTTAGGGTTTAAAATGTTTTAATTTTCTTTTGTGTTCTTAATAATTAAGCACAATAAATTGTGTTCTTAATAAAATCAAGAGCTCTTGAAGTCTGAGCAACATTAAGTTATTAACGGAAAGATTTACATTTTCTCTTTCTAAAAATGAATTTTTTTAAATCAATGTTTTTAAATAGGTTAATCTTGAGTGGAATAAGAAGCAGATTTTTTAAAAGCTTGATATAGAGAGGCAGAGCCAGTAAAGCAGTAAATGGTAAGCTCCAGACCCTAGATTCTAAAGTTTTGGGGCTTTCCCATGTTCTTTTTCACCTTGATGGAAAAGAGAATAGAGTCAGAATGAAAGGCTGAGAGAGTCAGAATGAAAAGACTAAAGCAGTAAATGGGATACCCACATCTAGCCCAATCAAGCAGTGAAGCTCATGGTGACTGACCACAGAAATTAATGTGGGGATTATCGGAAAAGAATACATACAAAAGAGGTAGTAGAGACAAAATTCTGCAGGATTTAAAATCAATTGGAATGGGTGTGGCAGGAGAACGAAATTAGGAAAAGTACACAATAAAAAGTACGTTTGATTTGAACGTTTTATTACAAGAAAAAAGTATGTAACTCTTAGCCTTCACAGATTAAAAATTCTGATGGTCAGAGAGCAACCCTGGAGGTCTGTGACATGCCATACCTTTGCTTGGTCAGGGATTAGATGAAATTTGGTAGGCACAAATCTGAATCCTCTGCTTCACGCTTTAATTTAGAGAATGAATCTAATAGTTCAGCATCCCCATTTCAACATGGCTGTTGTTATTTGTTATTCATCACATATACAGTAACTGTTATGAAGTTATTTTTTTGCTTTTCCTAAAAAAAAATGGCCTTCAAGCGACAGAGAAAAACTTCAGTGTAAGATTTTGATACGAGGATCAATTTATGGTATGAGGACAAACAGGAAAAATCTAACTCTCAAGAATCATGTCACTGAGTACAAAGCCAAGAATCTGGCCAAATATCACCACAGTCAAGAACATGAGGATTTGAGATAATCTCAGATATATCCTTTGTGAATATTAAGGGTCTAATGAAATTTAGAAGAAAAAAGGCTATACAGGGGTGCCTGGGTGGCTCAGTCGGTTAAGCTTCCAACTTTGGCTCAGGTTATGATCTCATGGTTCACGGGTTTGAGCCCCACACTGGGCCCTGCACTGACAGCTCTGAGCCTGGAGCCTGTTTCAGATTCTGTCTCTCTCTCTCTCTCTCTGCCCGTCCCCTGCTCATGCTCTGTCTCTCAAAAATAAATGAATATTAAAAATTTTTTTTTAAAAAGAAAAAAAAAAAAGCTATACATACAGATGTTTTTAAGTCATATTATTTACAATAGCTAAAAACAGTAAGTGTGAAGGGGACCTAAACTATAGGGAAAATAATGAAGCAAATGATTGCATGGGCCCATTATCCTAACTCATAGCCCCTCGGGTCCCACTGCATTTGTGAATTTAAAATTTTTGGAATTTTAGAGAGATATCCTGGTATATACTATGGTAGCACTTCAAGGTATAATCTGAAGCTGCACCCTGTAATCAAACATATTGATGGATCTGCAGTGAAATGTGTGGTGATATATCTGCAGTGAAATAAATACTCATATTTATAGATAAATAAAAGACACAAACAGCTTCAGGTCAATTCATGTAGGTTTTGCCAAGGAATTAATTCAGGTCAGGTCACTTTTGATACCAAATGAATTAAGAAAATAATTTTTGGTTTTCAGAGCTTTTTGGATTTTAGAAATGTACATAAAGTATTGTGAATGTGCATATCAGTCCCATGGATTATTAGAAATGAGCATAAAAAGGTAGATACAAAGAATAACATGTAAACAGATGGAAAAGTAAAAATAAAAATATATGGGCTAAAAAAGATTACATGTATTGAATCATACGATGTATACCAAGCATGTACACAGATAAAAATTAGAAAAGGCCAGAGTTGAGTTGTTATGGTCAGCAGATTTTGAGTATAATTTTATGTAACTGTTTATTATTAAGCAATTATTTTAAACTACAAGCAAATATTCTACCCAATGGAAAATCAACATATGAAATTACAAGCAAACACAGCCTGAGTTCAAATTGAAATACTAATGATCTCATTTCATTAATGATCTCATTTCATTATCCACTCAACTGTCCTTCCCCTAGAATGAGCTGTCCAACCAGATTTCAGGCTCTCTGCTCATCAGAAAGGGCTTTCCAATAATAATGATGGCAGAGTTACTTTCTGAGCCAGTTAACTGATTTTTCCATACAAATTATGCACACACTATGTGGAGACCATTTCCCATACCAGGAGAGGAAACCCAGGGTAAAGTACCACCCACCTAAATGACATTTAAATATAATATAAATCTAAAAAGATCATCATACTAACGTCTTTTTAGGGGAGGAGATCTCATCTTGCTGACAAAGAATCCTGAGGAAGCCAAATAACAATAATTATTATTTGCATTTCATATTTATAATCTCAATTTATCCTTATAAAAATCCCATTAGGGCAGGTTCAATGGTATTACTAGTATTCCCATATTTGCGGTAAGGTGAGGAGATTGAAGAATTAGTAGTGAAAAGACATGGGAAGACCACCATCATCTTCCTGGGTTGTAGTGCCAGGAAGCTAACCAACAAAAACCTCTTAGTTTCCCCAAGACAGAGCCAGAAGATAACTGTAAGTCTGTAAGTCCTAACATTAGGAAGGGGGCAGATGGAAAGTCAGGCAGGCCAAGGACTAGGAATAGCCTAGAGAATGCTGACTTCTGTCATGGATCACAAGCTGAATAGGCAAGCCCTTGAATATGCAAGCATGGCTGTGGCAGGTGCTAGACAGAAACATGTAGTTAACATTTCCTGCCCTGATGGAGGGACAAGCTTGTGTAGAAATAATTTTTTAGGATTCATGATTTCAAGCAAAATAAATAGGCTAGCTCTGTGCTTTAAATCCACCCAAAACAAATATCCTTTACATCATATATGCATATTAAAAAAAAAAAAAGCCAAAACCAAAGCTGTACTGCTTTTCACAATGACATAATGAACAAGTAAGGAAATGGATTAAAAAAAAACTTTTTCATTAAAAATATGTGGTTTGAGACCAGGTCAGTAAAGTATTATAGCAATGCTCCTTCCCCATTCACACACACAGTGATGTTTTATGGGAGAAAATACAATTTTGCTCTTGACAATGTTTTCACTTTAGAGATAGTAAACACAAACAATTTGCTAGGAAGAAATCTGAATGGTATAAATGCCTTGACTCCAAGCAATGCGTCATACCTGAATAATAATTTGGATTATAAGCTGCACTTCTTGTAGAACATGTATAAGATCGGTCCAAATTTCCTTCCCTGGAAGGTAATATCTAAACAAAGCAAAAGATTTTTCGTAAATCATATTTTTACAATAAAATGGGATAAAAATTTATACTAGGAAAAATGTACCATTAAACAAGATTATGACATATTTCAGAATTCAATATAATTGTATTTTTATATACTATAAATGTACTACGTACTAATAAGAAAGAAAAATACATAAACAATCTGATGGAACTACTGAGGCTTCAAGGGGAAAAATGGGCAAAGTATCTGTTACACAACTTAATGCAAAGGATGTTCACTAGAAGGTAAATATGTATGTGGTATATCCTGTTCTGCAAGCCAGCTGTATCATTTATCAAAGGGGGTGACAAAATGTACCTGTTTGGAATCTTTTGATAACTTCATACAGAAGTTCTTAATCGGGGGTGGGTACTGCACCCCAGTACCAATCTGGAAATGTGTGGATATATATTCAGTTAAATTATTAAAAATGATTATTGGGGGCAGATACTACAGGCATTTAGTGCCCAAGTGTCAAGAATGCTAAACATTCTGCTATGCTTGGAAGAGATTCACACAGCAAAGAATTGTCTCATCCATATTAGTAATGGCTTTCCTACTGAGAAAAACTGCTTTACGGGCGCCTGGGTGGCTCAGTCGGTTAAGCGGCCGACTTCGGCTCAGGTCACGATCTCGCGGTCCGTGAGTTCGAGCCCCGCGTCGGGCTCTGTGCTGGCAGCTCAGAGCTTGGAGCCCATTTCAGATTCTGTGTCTCCCTCTCTCTGACTCTCCCCCGTTCATGCTCTGTCTCTCTCTGTCTCAAAAATAAATAAACATTAAAAAAAAAAAAAAATTAAAAAAAAAAAAAACTGCTTTATTACTCAAACCTTAATGTGCAAATAAACCAGCTGAAGATTTTTTTCCTTTTTAAAAAAAAGTATTCATTTTAGTTCCAGGTGTACACAATTATCCAACTTTTCTATGTGTTATGCTATACTCACCACAAATCTAGCTACCATCTGTCACGCTATATTCCCTATGCTGTGCCTTTTATTTCTGTGACTTATTCATTCCATAACTGGAAGCCTCTATCTCCCACTCACCATCACCCATTTTGCTCCACTCCCCTCTCTACAACCATCAGTTTGTTCTCTGTATTTATAAATCTTATTCTGTTATTTGTTTATTCATTTATTTGTTTTGTTTTTTAGATTCCACATATGAGCTAAATCATATTTGTCTTTCTCAGTCTTATTTCACTTAGCATAATATTCTCTAGGTCTATCCATGCTATTACAAATGGCAAGATCTCATCCTTTTTAAATGCTATATAATATTCCATTTGTATATGTATACCATTCATCTATCAATGGACATTTAGGTTGCTTCCATATTTTGACTATTATAAATAACGTTGCAATAAACACAGGGGTGCATATATCTTTTTAATTTAGTGTTTTCATTTTCTTTGGGTAAATACCCAGTAGAGGAATTACTGGATCACATGGTATTTCTCTTTATCAGATAAAAAGTTTTAAAACTGTAGATTCTGACAGAGGAGGTCTGGGGTGAAGCCTGAGATTCCGTATTTCTAACAAGCTCCCACGGGATGCTGTTGTTTCTGGTCCTTTGAGAAACTACACTTTTTATAGCACTGGGAAATCTCAGAGCCTCTGAATATTTACAAATTGCCCATTTAATCCCAACAATTTTAAGACACTAGTTTAAAAGAACACTGACCTGTGTTTTCATGATTATAATATGCATAGGAATAAAATGTTTTCTAAAATAAACAGTTCTCAAAGAACTCATACATAGCCTGGTTCTTGTTTTAACTTTAATATATCAAACAAAATTCAGAACACCAGAAATACCAATTCTAAAAAGTTTATATATACATTCGTCCTTTTGAGTATGGCATTTAAATTACATTAGATGAAAACTGAAACCAAAATAATTCATTAAATAAGGGAAGAAAATTATTCCTAACCTGATGGTCAGAAAGTGAAAGCTGGTCCTCTGGAAAACCTGTTTGTCCCAGGAGATGGGTTTTGAATATGGAGTTGTGGTTCACTAACGTTACTTCTCCAGCATCCATCCTCATCCTATCAGCAATATCATCTGCGAAAAGAATCCAAAATTAGTTCAAGTCAGGGGCGCCTGGGTGGCTCAGTCGGTTAGGCGGCCGACTTCGGCTCAGGTCACGATCTCGCGGTCCGTGAGTTCGAGCCCCATGTCGGGCTCTGTGCTGACGGTCAGAGCCTGGAGCCTGTTTCAGATTCTGTGTCTCCCTCTCTCTGACCCTCCCCCGTTCATGCTCTGTCTCTCTCTGTCTCAAAAATAAATAAACGTTAAAAAAAAAAAATTTTTCAAAATTAGTTCAAGTCATAGAATTCTTCAATAACTACTTTCCTATGAACAAATCTTTTCACCTAATAAAAATGATTCCCAAAGAACAGCTCTATAGTCAAATAAAACCTCTTTCATAACTAACCATTGGCCAGCAATCTCAAAATGTCATTGTCAAAAAGAGGCCCATGTGCAGAAATTGGCTCATTTGGAATTGACTGAGATCATCTGCCAAACAGTTCAAAACCTATACAAGTATTTAAAAAAAAAAAAAAACAAACCACATTTAATTCAAAGTTTCCTTAAAAAATTAAATTTCCCCTAAAGAAATGTTGAATGTTTTAACTAGAAAAGAAGTACTACTTAAAACACACACACACACACACACAGGGAAAAAAACTCATCATTCAAAAACAAACACTCAAAAACAGTTAATAACTGTTTATTTCCTTTGTCTAACTCAAAAAGTGCTTAAAAATGAATCCACCTGAACTGTCTTTTCTGCAAAAAGTATAATGTATACATATGGCTCTTGACAGATATCAGCTCAATTACTGTAATACTGTGGCAGAACCTTACTTTATAACCATCTTTGAGACCTTTGTTAATGTAAGAGAATAGAAGCAAATGAGAGTGACAGAATTCAGTGACTTACACTGACATCAGCAATTAGAGAAAAGGGAAACAAATGACCAGGTAAGAGAGACGGTAGACTAAGCAAAAGGAAAAAACAGAAACAAGAGAGAAGACTAATGTGAATCTAAAAGGAGCACGTGAGATGTTATAAGATGTGTAAGATCTAACTGTATAGACTGTTCAACCTATTCCTAATTGGCTACTAGTCCTGACCTTGTATGGATCCCCTTTCTAGACATGAAGAACTATGAATAATGCAAAATGTTGCATTCATAGTGAATTCTCAATGTTACCAGCTAAGTGAAATTTTAAAATTTACCCTAATCAAATTATTTATCATATAGATGGTGGTATAACATAGTACAAAAGAACAGGGACTCTGAAACCAGGCTGCCTGAGTTTATATTCTGGCTCTGCCAGTTATAGTTGTTTCTTAACTTCTGTGTCTCACTTTCCTTGTTGATATTAAACACCCTTGTAAGACAGTTGTAAAAAATTAAATGAATTAATATATTTTGAGTACTCAGAACAGGGCCTGGCACATAGTAAATGTTTGCTAGTGTGTATTTGGCTTTTTCAATACAATGAATGAGAAAATGGTTCCAAATGATGCTATAAACAATGTCTCAACCAAGAGTATTGTCTAGTATTACAGTATTACATAATTAAGTTGAGATCTCTCTTAAGATTATTACTAAGCACAAAGATGCAAATACTGAAAATGTTAAAAACAAAACAAAACAACAACATTTTTTCATTCCAACCTAACTAATCAGAGTAACTAAAAGACTCAATTACTACTTCAGAGTTAGACTTACCCATGTCAGGTCTTTTCACATCACTGACTTTAGCAAAGATACAAAGTTCTATAAAAGAAGACAGAAAACGGAAATGTGACATACTGGAACACCTCTTTCATACAATTGTAGAATAGGAAGCCATTCAAAGTGACATTTGTGTTCTTAGGAAAGAAAAATATAAAATGGTAAGAAGAGATGACTTGATAGAGAAAACAGACACTAAAACTAACCGGAGGCAATTTGAAACATTTCCAGAACCTGAGCTGTATTAGACAGCAATTACAGACTACCCACAGAATGACAGAACATTACAGCAAGAAGCAAATTGGGAGTGCCAAACCTTAAAGATTGATTTGTATATATATGGTCATAAAGTTAGTGACTGAACTGAAATTACAACCTGGAAATTCTTCACAAACCGTTCCTTTATTACCTCATGCTAAACCATTTAATTAAAAAGTGATAGATCTTGTGGTGGATCTGTTAGACTTCTTTTCTAGAAGTTTTACTCAGTGGCCAAACATAAAGCTACTGACACTCTAAGAACAATCAAGGAATATTTCCCAATTGTACTAAAGTACTTTCTCTCCCATCATTAATTAAACTGCTACAAACCAAAGCCCCTTTACCTACATGAAATTTTCTCCTCTGATGTATCCAATTTTCCCAGAAAAAGGAAGTTAAAAGCCTAACTGTGTGGAACTAGGTTAATAAACATGTCCTTGGCACTCATGCTTCTTGGCAGATTGAAAAGGAGACTAGGGATGGTAGCAGTCACACTTATTACCGTCATAATCTCATTACCAAATTTTTAAAGTTTATTTATTTTTTTTGAGAAAGAGTCCACATGCATGCATGCAAAAGCAGGAGAGGGGCAGGGAGACAGAAAGAATCCAGAGCAGCCTCCATGCCCAGCAGAGCCCAAGGCAGGGCTCGATCCCAGGACTCTGAGATGACCTGAGCTGAAATCAAGAGTCAGTCGCTTAACCAACTGAGCCACCCAGACGCCCCACCATATTTTAAAAAGATTGAGCATATCATCAACTTTAGTTTGTCATCAACCTTATCAATCAACTTCATCAACTTTAGCAATATCAGGGCTTCAATCTACTAAGGGCTAGATGATGATAACAGGTATTCCTTACGGTCACAATAATGAAATGCAGGCACAAAGGAAGCCTGCTTGAGCTTTTCTTGGCATAGCTACAGACTAAGCAGAGCAATCATCTGATTACCCAGTCTTGCTGGGGAGGGTTCCCAAAGAATTTAAGCCTTATATTCAGGCTTCAAATATATTTCCAAATGCTCAACGTAACAAAAGGCTTCTATCTGGAAATTTTCCAAGTATTCTTTCCTCTTCTTCCTTTTTAAATAAAGCAGAATCCCCTGGGTTCCACATTAATAATTAAAGCCCCACATTTACATTATAACACAAATGCATCAGCTTCTTCAGTGTGCTTATGTTACTTTCTCTTTGCCATTTGCCTTTACGTTAGAAGTAGGGATATCTTACTCCAAGATTCAACATGAAATGCTGGATCTGGAAACGTTAATGCCACCAAACTCTTGTAACCCTAAGATTTTTTTGCCTTTTAAGAAAAGTATTCCGGGGTGCCTGGGTGGCTCAGTTGGTTAAGTGTCAGACTCCTGATCTCGGCTCAGGTCATGGTCTCACGGTTTGCGAGGCTCTACGCTGAAAGTGCGAAGCCTGCTTGGGATTCTCTCTCTCCCTCTCTCTCTCTGCCCCTTTTCAGCTCACGTGCTCTCTCTCTCTCTCTCTCTCTCTCAAAAATAAACTTTTTAAAAAAATATTCAAACAATATTTCCTAGTTCATATTGTTCATTTAATTTACTAAAAGAATATAAGCTATTACAGCTATTCAGGTGAAGTCAATAGCTGAACACAAAACAATAGGAAATTTGAAAGAAAAAAAAAGATGGCGAAGTCCTGACAGTAACAAAATGTAACAAGTATGGCAAAACATGTATAAGCTTACATGCAAACAGGTGACTGTAAAAGAGAATGTTTAGAGCCACAATGAAGTTACTAGAAAGTATTTACTTGAGGAGAGGCGATTAGCTTTATCCAGGACCAAATGGGGTTAGAATAATTTATGATATGAGAAGGGAATGGAAATATGGAAATGACCAAGTGAATCATTCTAGTCTGAACTCTGGATATGTATATGATACAGTTCGTAGTATACACCATGTATTTGCTTGTGTTTCTCGTATTTTCACATGCCATCTCTCCCAGTTAGACTCTAACACCTCAACACTGTAACGCCTTAAAACACTGAGTATTCAATTCCTTTCATACACAAACATTTACTCTGCACCAATTACATACAAGGTATTAGGAATACAAAGATGAGTAAGAAATGGTCCCTGCTGCTGAAACACTGTCAACTGGGGGGGAAAACAGATCCATAAAAAGATCCTCATAGCAAGAAAATAAAGCCAGTGCAATTGGTAGGAGGCGTGGGAGTCAGGTAAAGAAAAGACTTTCAAAGCAGTAGTCGAGTTACATCACCTTGGCCTGAAGTGGCAGAACCTGTTTTTTAATCCATTTGCTCCCTCTAGACTTAACTCATCAGATGGGTGACATGAAGACCATGTCTGCAGTCGGGATGAATTGGAATGGGGGGGGGGGGGGGAATGAAAGAGACTTCTCAAGAGAAAAATGAAATGAGGCTTCCAGACTGGGACTAAAGGGGAAAAAGGGATCGCTAAATTGGAAGAAGATTCAGGGATCATGCTGAAGAGACGAGGAAGGTTTCACCGTAACTGTAATTCCAAATTCTGTGGAATCTACCTTTCAACAGGAGCCCGTGACACCAACTAGCTCCACAAAAACTGAGGAGATGGTGTGATCCACTCCATTCAGAATATCCAATTAGAACAAAGACGCGAAGTAAAGTAAGTGGTAGCCTATATAAGGCTTTATATAAATTTTATAAGCACCCCCCCAAATAAGTGTACCAAACGTGAAGTGAAATGACCTCAACAAGGCTGACTTGAAAGTGATAAAGGAGTAAGTTATTGCCAACGAGATAAGTGAAAATACTGCAAAGGCACCGATAAACAGAAATCAACAAACTGAAGAGAAGCCGGGCATATATCCTGAGAGACCACGTTAGGGCACACCAAGAAAGAGACGGTTCAAGGGAATTACCAGGAGGCGATGAGCCAGGTAAGCAAACCGTGGCAGTTAAGGGGGTTTTCATAACCTGGGCAGGAGGGTCCAGACGTTTCTTTCTGGTGGTGGCACACTAGCGATATCACGTCTCAGGGAGATACCACAGAGTAAAAGAGTTGGAGAAATGTTTACGTGAGACGCAGAAGTAGTCGAGAAATATCACTCAGGTCTCAAGGAAGGCGGGAGGTGAAGCAGGTGTAACAGAAAGCTGAGCTCCCCGGTGAAAACAGCTTTCCCGTGAGAGAAGACCCTGCTCGGGCGGGAAAGCCCCGAAATCCCAACCGGCCTTTTTGCCCCCAGGAGGGCTGGGCGCCGAGATGGGGCCTGTGGTAACGACAAGGGAGACGGCCTCTCGCCGGCCCGGGAGAAAGAGGCCTGAAGGAACGGCCTCGGGAAGCCTAACTAACGGCCGCCGGCCACATCCCGGCCGGTGGATGGCCGGGGGGAGGGGAGGTGGTCCCAGGGGGCGGGGCAGAGGAAAAAGCGCCGTCCCCACAGCCCTCCCAGCTTCCGCCCAGCCCAACCCAGGCCGCTGGGCCCGGACCGGCACTGCCTCCCGGCCCAGGCTCCCTCCATCCTCACCCCTCCCCCAGCTTCCCGCCGCCACTCACCGAACCGGAACCGGCTGCTATGCGAAGGGGTTTCCGGCCGGGCGCGGAACGCAAAACCCGGGAACCGCCGCGAACCGGAACAGCCTCCACAACACCGGAAGAGCCGTCCGGTGGCTGTGGAGGGGCGGGGGTGGGGCGGGAGGTCAAAGAGCAGAGTTGAGGACTCGGGGGACGCCTGCGCAGTGTGGCCAGGCCTGAGAAGCCCGGGGACCATCTAAGGCTGAAGTCATAATTTCCCTGTTCCCCTTTTAGTTTGGGATTTTTTCTTGTTCCCGTTCTCGTTCTCGGATTACTGTTAGTGTGCCCGTCGTCCTTCGCTTTTTCCTGTTCCCTCGATCCCCTTGCACGCCGTCTTCTGGTTCCGCTTGGCGATTTTTGCTCTCGCTCAGGTTTCCATGGCAGCTTTTTGCTGTGGCCGTCAATCGGAGGAAACTTGTGGCCACTTTGACGGATGTGGACCTGAGAGCTAACTCGAGCTCTATACCGTGTTTCATTGAGAATCACGGAACGTTAGTGCTTGTAAGAAATATCTTAATCTAACGGTTTCAGGGAAGTGAAGTCATTTCCCAAAGTTATAAAGTGCATGGGAGATCTGGGACTAGGAAACACGTTTCTTAATTTGTAGGCCTGTAGTCTTTGCACTACATCATGCTTGATTGGCCATTCGGGAGAAGAAAAAAAAAAAGCAGTTTGGGATTAGTTTAAATTAGATTCTGGAAACTTGTGGCACTTTACAGACCTCTGGAAGAGTTTGAAACATAGGGAGAGGTGTGAGGAAAGCTATTGGCGGTCCACCAAAGACCTCCTTTTCCGAGTAAAAACAGAAAAGGATCCAGGAGTCTGCCCTCTGAAGAACTAAATGGCCCTGGTGTTGCTCCTGTGACTGAATGGATTAACATATAATCTGTGCTCTACTTTAAAAAAAAAAATAATTGGAAGAAGTATGTTTATTCATTCAGACTTTTTACAAAGTCCTTCAACTTGGCCTCTGGACTCAGGCCCTGTCTAGAAGTCTTGGAGAAATGCTTCTGAGTAGACCCTCTAGACCTCAGAAGTCTGAGCTCAGACTTTATTAAAAGAACGGGAGTCTCTGTAGGCCCCAGCCTCTTACCTACTCTGGAAAAAAGGAGATGCTTGCTGAATTCAGATCTTGCCCT
Organism: Panthera leo; assembly: GCF_018350215.1. Taxonomy (NCBI): domain Eukaryota; kingdom Metazoa; phylum Chordata; class Mammalia; order Carnivora; family Felidae; genus Panthera; species Panthera leo. The sequence goes on from NC_056685.1 coordinate 74,596,829, forward strand.
GTCAAATACATAAAAGTAGATTATTTGCATGACTTCATATGCTGATACTACATATTGTCATGTAGTATTGGGCATGCCTGATCCATATCAGTTTTGTCCATCTTAAATCATTCCATAGATCTGTTCATATGGATTAAACTCCGTCTCTATTTCTAGGAGACAGCCATGCATAAGGAGGAATTTCATCTGAAATTTTTCACGTGTGTGATTCAATCTCGCGGGTTAGTCAGGACTCCTCAGAGCACAGGTACCGTTGTCTCCTGATTATACACCAGTGACAAATGGGTTCTCTTGCAGGAATTTCGATACAGGATGTAAAACTTACTAGTGTAAATGTAGGCTTTAGGGGTCAACTGACTTTATTCCATCCCCACTATAGTAAAATATTTGTCACTGAGTCATGTCTCTTCCTTGCACAAGTATCAGCTGAGATTTTGGTCTGATATGTGGAAATAGGCCCAGGCAGGTAAGGAGGACTTGGGAGTTAAGGAAGAACAAAATTTATGACACATGACCTAGTAGTTGATTTCTCTGTCCTTTGTGAATTATTTTAAACTTTCTGGGCTAATCTGTGGGAGTTCTGGTTACAATTGTCATTGATACTCTAAAACCTATAAGATAGAGTCCCAAAGAAAAATGGTTTTCTATTACATCTCAGTCTCAAAGTATCTAGAGATATGTTCTGCTTTTCTCTCATTTATGTCAAAGGAGTAGAACCTTTTTAAGGTAAGATAATATTGAGAAAAGTCATCACTTCTCTAATTTTTCACTGAATTATGGAAAAAAGGCCCTGGACAGCTGAGAGTTACAGAGAAAATGAAGGAGAATAAGTAGCACTTCCTTCCCTGAATCCCACCTTTAGAATAACCTCAAGTAACCTAGAGATACTGCTTTTCAGGGGGAGAAGCTTCAACTTCCAGCATGCTCATACAAAAGCCACCACCTGAGATAGACAACATGAAGTATCTACATGCTACGGATGATCCAGACACTGTGGAAGGCATACCTATTTTGAAAACTGGTGAGGCATGTAGTTAAACAAGGGGGTGGGGAGAGGTGGAAAGGAGTGTTGGAAAATGAAGTTTATGCATACATTATAAATTAGGATACAACTACCAAATTTGAAATATGAATTAAGACACAAGGGAGAAAGTGTGTGTGTGTGTGTGTGTGTGTGTGTGTGTGTGTGTGTGGAGGGGACATTGAGAAAGTAGGAGATCATCTGGGAAACTAGAAAGAGGGACAGTTCTCTCTATGAAGAACACCTTAATTTAGTCAATAGTAATTCAACTGGCTCATAACTGTAAGGCACTAATCTAGTTTATACTATTATTAGCAACCTGGATATGTAAAAATGTGAAACTCAATGGATTATATAAAGGAGTTATTATATTGCAAAGTGATTCCAAATATTGTAAAAAATACTCACCTTAGGAATCCATTTAGTAACAAATTTCTGTTGTATATTTTAATTTTTTTTTTAACCTTTATTTTTGAGACAGAGAGAGACAGAGCATGAATGGGGGAGGGTCAGAGAGAGGGAGATACAGAATCTGAAACAGGCTCCAGGCTCCGAGCCGTCAGCACAGAGCCCGACGTGGGGCTCGAACTCACGGACCGCGAGATCATGACCTGAGCCGAAGTCGGACGCTCAACCGACTGAGCCACCCAGGAGCCCCACTGTTGTATATTTTAAATAGTGTGTAACTCACAATTTATATGAAACATTGGAAACACATCCCTAGGTTTCCTCTCAAATGAAATACATCTATATTGGAGTCAGTTCACTGCAAACATTGCATTCCCACATGTGCCCCAAAATAGACTAGAAATGATAGAGACATTGTACAAATTATACATATAAGACATAACCTTGTCATTTTTCTAATAGTTTACAGTTTGACAGATTATTTAGTCCAGATTATTTAGTCCAACTCCTTCTATTTCAGGAAGAAATTCAAGTCTAAAGTGATCTTCCTCAAGAACTTAAATTCATTGGAATAATTACTCTCAGCACCTGTGAAATATATTGCAGCATTTATCCAATAATCTTTTGAGCAGTTGCTATTCAAAGTCATTATTCTAGGCTCAATAGCTGTGAACACAAACTAGCATTTTCCCTTTCCCCCAGGAGCCTCTGATCAAGAAGGGAGTTAAGTGAAGAGCTTGATAGTTTTGAGTAAGTGAGTAAGTGAAGTGCTTGATACCTTTGGTTTGAAATGAGTGAGTGAGTAAGTGAAGTAAGTAAGTGAAGGGCTGGATACCTTTGGTTCAAAATGTTGAATTTCAAAAGAGGATGCCACAGAGATGTAGGGAAGGGAGGGACCAACTGACTGCTTAGGCAGAGCTTCACTGAACTCTAGCAGGGCACCATGTAGGCAGGGCACTATGGTCCAAGAGCCAGTCCTAAGCTTTGAAATGCATAAACTATAGCTTAATTCAGTCTCATAAGTGAACCTAGAGTTAACCATACTCACAAGAAAATGGTTTATACACAAGAATATCAACTTATGAAGACTTTGGAGTAATATGTATCTATATATGACAATGATGTGGGGTCTGTGTCCCTTTAATCAGACTTGCTTTGCCCATCCATAAACAGCTGTTAGGTATAAGAAATAAGCCCAGCTGGTGGCCTTGTCCTACAGTTCCTTGAATTTGTATAGATTATTTCTTATTCCCTTGTCTTCCCTACTTTTCTCATTCTCATTTTGCTCTATACCTAATACTCGCTTCAGACCCCCTTAGCTCTGATGGCTCATTTGGACCTGCTTCTGTGGTTTGAACTCAGCATTATCCCATGGAAAAAAATTCTGATGTTAACTTCTGCCTTTAAGCACTGAGACCCCAGGTAAGAGCTACAGTGAATCCTTCCAGCTTTCCCACTGGAGATGAAGAATCAATATTGGGACCTCTGTTCCTCCTTATCTGCCTCTCTCCCTGCCTGCTTCCCTTTGTTTCCTTCCTTCCTTCTTCCCTTCCTCCTTTTCTTCCTCCTTCTCTACTTCCCTCCTTCTTTTTATTCCTTCCAAGAAAATTGGTCGAGCGCATACTATGTCCGGCACTATAGTTGGCACTGGGAATAAAGCAGCAAACAAAACAAGTACGTTGCCTACTTGCATGAAGTTTTAGTCTTGTGGGAGTAAGAAGTAATCACATAATCACACACAGCGGGATTATTCGAATGGTCCTAGTACCATGGAAAACAATAATATCACAGAATGTAAAAACAGGGCACCTAACCTGGCCTGAGAGGTTGGAAACACCTTTTCTAAGGAAGTCCTGAAAGATGAGTGTGACTTAGCCAGGAAGAGGGGGTAGAAAAGCTTTTTGGGAAAGAGGACAGTAGAATCTGAGTTGAGAAGGAGTTTGGCTCATTAGAGGAATAGAGAAGACCAGTAGAACTTGGGTGAGGGAAGAGTAGCTGGAGAGTGAACTATAAGGATAGTATAAGAGCCAAATCATGCTATGCCTTCTAGGTCAAATCACTGAAGAGTGACAGGTCTGGCCCCAGGGTTGAAGATGAATTGGAGGGGGCAAGAGTGGTCACCGGATCTGGTGGGATGGGAAATGTCACTGCCTTGCTCCATTCCTCACGTAGGGCATGAGTGAGGAAATCATGCCATCAAATAGCATGGTTGGCAGAGGTGAGCCCAGAGCTACTGATGCCAAAACACCCCCAAAACCTGGCCTGGCGTCCCTCTGCTGCTGCTGCTGCTGCCGCTGCCAGCCTGAAGAATGCATAGGGACTCCTTCTAGGATGGTCAGCTTCTTGCCCCAAGTGAAGCTATATGTGGACATGCTGAGCTCTAATCCTGAAGAAAAATGGAACACATTTTGTTTCTAATCTCACACTTGGCAGGGAAGCAGCTGCAGTTACTATTTCTCCAAATCCCTGCACATTAGAATAGACAGCTCTGCCTGTACTATGATGAGGCAGGCTGTGTGTGTGTGTGTGTGTGTGTGTGTGTGTGTGTGTGTGTTTCTGGCCTTTAGCGGGTCAGTTCCTAACATAGGGAAGCCATTGGTTCCCACACTGGGGCACAGCAAAGGAGTGACTCACCTAGGCCCTAACCTTTACAAAGAATGGTGGTTAGAATTCCCGGGGAGCCGAGAGTGTAAGACCATCATCTCCAGCAGAATGGCTCATGGGCAGCAGGTAGCTTTGTGGGCCAGACTCTGGTCCAGCGGATCCAGCTGCCCACTAGACCTAGACCCTCTCCTCTGCATATACCACTCCTGTTCACTGATGGACAGCCGGCCTTAGTAACCTGTGACTCCTGAGATGATTACGTATCGGGCTGCAAATGAGGGAGCATGCCAAGATAGTTGTGTTACACCCATCTGCCCCTGTGTTACCACTTCTCCTTGGAAGGGTAAGACCCTACTACCAGATTCCTCACTTTAGTTAGGCTATCTGTCACCAGCATTGCCCAGGTTCCCCCCACCATTCTGTTCTTTTAACAGTGAGACCGTCAAACCCGCTCACGCCCTGGTTTATGCAGACCAGGATGCAAAGTTTCTCCAACACTGTGAATGCAACTGATACGTAAAGATGTCACCATAGCCAAAGTTTCTTCCAAGCAGGTTATACTGTTTTCTGCATCAGACACAAGATTCTCCATATACAGATGCCATGTTATAAGTGACCCAAGAACCCTTGTTGAAGGAAAATCAGTGGGGGTTCTGCCTCTATAAAGATCATCTTAGTCTCAACTAGTTGCCATTCAACATTGATCTGGTCCCAACCTTCTAGGACCAGCTGCAGAGAACTTAAGTTTTCATGAAGCTGAAACTCTCAGGGCTCTTCAAATGTAAACTGAATTGGGAAGATCATTAAGTAAGAAAATAGCCATACAAATTCTCTTCTTTCAGCCAAATATGCAAGGATACCATTAGACCTGTGGAACACTCTTTTCCCCCCATCTTTTATTGATTAATAGAGAAAATCTCATGCATCCTCTTAGGCCACCCTACTCTGGGTGGTCCCCTATCAAACTGCCTCTCAAGTCAACCCAGATAAATAGATTTAAGAACTAAATATATATTCCTTGGAATATAGTGCTTACTAAAACATCTAACCCTTTCACATGCTTGATGAGGTATTAGTAGATCTGAAGTGGAAGACTCCCAGGATTGTCTTATGTAATTATTATTTGTCTTCTCTGTTCTGATACTGCCCCCCGCCCCCAAAGCTTACCTCTTTAAGGAAAGAAAAAGTTTATCTGGTCTAAGCTTGAGGCTACATATCTTAGCTGAAGAGTTTATTTTCCTCTGCCTTAATCAAGGCTTGAAGTTAGTGCCTTCAGCCTATAGTAGGGGTCATCTGGACACCTGTGACTTCTTTCCTGAGCTAGCTTTCTCCCAAGAATTTGATAGTAGTTGGTGAAAATGACTTCATAGGACCTATTCAAGCCTTTTTGGCATGCAAGTTCATTTTTCAAGTGATGGTGTTCTCAGACCTCCACACTTGGAACAATTGTTCTCAAACTTTATCGTGCATCAGAATACCTGGAGGGTTTGTTAAACCACATTGCTGAGACCCCACCCCTAGAGTTTTTGATTCAGTAGGTTCCAGGTCAGACCCAAGAATTTGCATTTCTGACAAATATCCAGATGATGCTGAATCTGCTAGACTGGCATTGTCTTAAACCAGTGCCCTACATCAGAAACATTAGTATCAGTGGCTGGTGGCGGCTGCTCTGTCTCCAGGAGTCATCCTCTCCCAGCCAGAGCCAAAGATGACTCTTCAGTGCAGACAGTGGTTTACTGTCTATGCCCAGGGTCTCTCCTTAAGGAGTTTTCCGTTCTGGTGGAAGGAAACAGATAATTACTAGATGAGATCTAGGAGTTTTGTAGGAGTGAGAGGACCAGATAGATGTTCCAACTCAGAGAGAGGCTCATACCCAATTGCTGCATGTATTTCACAACATCAACCCACCACATCATTGTAGCCCATTTACAATTCTGAGTCAAGTCCAAAGGAAATCTTAGTGATCCTCTGGTATGACACTCCTACCTTATTCCTGTTTTAGAACCTTTGCATTTGCCATTCTCTCTATCTGAAAGCTGTTCCTCCAAAGGTAGCATGGTTTTCTTTCTTGTATGTTCAAACCTCTTCCTAGAATGTCATCTCAGCAAGGTTTTTCCAGTCCACCCTATTTAAGATAGCACCTTTGTCACTCTGCTTCTTCTTTTTTTTAAGTTTACTTATTTAAGAGGGAGCAGGTGTACAGCAGGGAATTGGCAGAGAGGGAGACAGAGAGAGAGAGAATCCCAAGCAGGCTCCACATTGCCAGCACAGAGCCCAACACAGGGCTCGAACTCACAAACCACGAGATCATGACCTGAGCCAAAACCAACTGACAGAGCCACCCAGGTGCCCCTGTCACTCTGCTTCTTTGCTCTGCTTTATTTTTCTTCAAAGCACTTATCACTACTTGATTAATTTGTTTATTATCTGTTTTCCTCACTAGAATGTAAGCTCCATGAGGACAGATCTTTTTTTTTTTTTTCCATCCTGGATCCCCTTGAGTCTAGAACAGTGCCTACCATGTAATAGGTGCTCAGTATTTGCTGACTGAATGTGTGAAACCTAGAGTAATGCTATTTCCTATTCTTCTGGGTTAGAGTCATACCTGGACAACTGCCATACCTACTTCTCATTCCCAAATGTCCTGGTACACCATTACTAGCATCCTTAACATCATCTTCATCATCTCATCACAGTGGTCTAAATGTAGATCTGTACCCATTCCATAGTCATGACACCATCCTTGTGGTAATGAATGGGCTCATGAGTATGGCATACATCATCCTCTTTATTGGCCCCCCCCCCCCCCAATCTGTGCCAGCGTTAGGTAATCATTGTTAAAGAGATGTTCTGTCTTCATGATCTACTCAACTCTCTGGTAATAATGTCTAGCTTTATACTGGTTTGGAGGGTACTGTCCAAAGCTTTCTATATCTTCATTTACCTACCCACTACTTAGCAGAGCTAATGGTCAGGGCATATGAACCACATACTTTAGAATACTTCAGCTGGTTTATTGAAGTGCCCTTCCTATCTAGGTGTTGCATAATTGTCTTTAAACATATTTGGACACTTCTCTCCTCCAGGATGCCTTCTTTTATAGTAACTATAATTTTTGCACCTACTCTCTGCCTAGACTTCATGCCAACATCTCAGTAGCTAACTGGTATCTGGAGAGTTCTGTGAAGTCCAAGAGGACCTTCTAAATACCTTCCTGTTCTCTGAAAATTAATACAAAGAATATGCCTTTCATTGTTTGTTACCAAGGCATGACATATGAGGTGAGATATCATTTGGCATTTCTATGTGCATATTAGCTTTTCCTGACATGCTGAAAACAGGTAGACCACCACCAGATAGTACAAGAAAGAAGAAATAGTGGATTTTAACCACATGGGCTTCTCAGTCCAGCTGACCTTCTTTTGGGTTCAGTCCTTTTTTTCCCCCTCATTGTCTGCCAAGTCCTCTAAATTCTGAATTTTATCTACCAACCTCAACAACTGAATAAAGCTGATTATAGTTTGGACAAAGTTCTAGATTTCCACCAGTCCCCTAGTTATGTAAATCATTAGAACAGGCATAGGCCCCCTTGAGAAGCCTATCAGAGGGCCCCAGTACAAACCGAGGACATTTCAGCTTTCTCCTTTAGAGGAAGAGTCCAGGGTATCCTTCTTCAGCCCCATTAAACCACACCAGCAATGAAAGTAATCTTGGAATGAGTTCAAATTCAGCAGCTGGCTTAGTTTGTTTGCCTGGAGAATTTGTTGGTCTCATCTCTTTTTTGTCTATCTAACTTGCTGCTTTGCTCTTGTAATTCCTGGTCCTAAACTCTAATAAGCTGTGCAATTTACTCCTGACACTTTTCTTAGGCACCCTAGTTTGTATGGCAATGTTTAGACCTCTTCCTCAACCCCCTCTTCCTTAGCCACCATACTGTGTTTACCTGTAGGCTTCATGTACCTGTTCTGAGGGATGCTTCTCAGCCTCCCCCATTAGAGGGATGAGGGTTGGACATATGTCATATTTCCTACAACTGCCCAGATTCAAAATTCTCTCCCATCATCAATCTACCATAAAATTATGTATCCAAATTTTGATATGTAAGATAGATCAACCATAGCCAGCTAAAATACCCTTTACAAGTTGTTCACATTCCTTAGAAACTATATTTGAAATTTAAAAGTTGGTTGATAAACAGAAAAGTAGGTAAAAGTGAAACGTATGGTCTTGGAATTTAGGATTAAAATTAAAGAAAATCTATTTTTATTTTATTTTATTTTTTATTTTTTCAATATATGAAATTTATTGTCAAATTGGTTTCCATACAACACCCAGTGCTCATCCCAAAAGGTGCCCTCCACAATACTCATCACCCACCCTCCCCTCCCTCCCACCCTCCATCAACCCTCAGTTTGTTCTCAATTTTTAAGAGTCTCTTATGCTTTGGCTCTCTCCCACTCTAACCTCTTTTGTTTTTTTCCTTCCTCTCCCCAATGGGTTTCTGTTAAGTTTCTCAGGATCCACATAAGAGTGAAAACATATGGTATCTGTCTTTCTCTGTATGGCTTATTTCACTTAGCATCACACTCTCCAGTTCCATCCACGTTGCTACAAAAGGCCATATTTCATTCCTTCTCATTGCCACGTAGTACTCCATTGTGTATATAAACCACAATTTCTTTATCCATTCATCAGTTGATGGACATTTAGGCTCTTTCCATAATTTGGCTATTGTTGAGAGTGCTGCTATAAACATTGGGGTACAAGTGCCCCTATGCATCAGTACTCCTGTATCCCTTGGGTAAATTCCTAGCAGTGCTATTGCTGGGTCATAGGGTAGGTCTATTTTTAATTTTCTGAGGAACCTCCACACTGTTTTCCAGAGTGGCTGCACCAATTTGCATTCCCACCAACAGTGCAAGAGGGTTCCGGTTTCTCCACATCCTCTCCAGCATCTATAGTCTCCTGATAAGAAAATCTATTTTTAAAGAGCTAATCACTGTTTCATTATCTCATCCATCTCTCTAATGCTGGAATATTTGTATCCCTTAGTGTTTTACTCAGGAGCAGTACAAATAAACAGTGCCGAATTCTTACTATCCAGTTTCTATTTTCTCTTAATTCATTTACCCTCAACTAATATATTCATGTCATAAGGATTTGATACATTATAATTATTAGTTGGATTATTTATTTCTTTAATTATATCCCAGGTCCAGTGAAATGTAAACTTCCTGTGAACCTTTGATAGTCCCTCCAGATTTAAACTCGTAAGAGTTTATTATAACTCATTACCTGGCACAGTGGCTAGCATATAATGAGTCCTCAATAAATGTTTGTTGAATGTATGAATTAATAATGAATAGGGATTTCTCAAGATTCTTATTAGGAAGACATTTCTATAGGGGCACCTGGATGGTTCTTGATTCTAGCTATGAGCTGACAGTGTGGAGCCTGCTTGGGATTCTCTCTTGCCCTCTATGCCCCTCCTCTGCTTGCACACACTCTTAATTAATTAATTAATTAATTAATTAATTAAAGTCATTTTTAAAAGTGGAAGACATTTATAGCTATTTCTCAATATGATCTGTTTTTCCCATTAGCTATCTCTATTTTGTGTTGGTTTTTACTAGCATAATTCTCAGAAAATAACATCTTCAAGTTTGGAGATTGCACTAAGATGTCCATAAGCAAGGCCTAAGTACTTCTGAGAAAATGCTTCTGTTCTGGCACTCCCTCCCCCAACTGACCTGAAAGTTCCCTACGTGCCTTTTGAGATAGTATTTCCTTGATTTGTGCTTACATAGTTTTCCAGAAACTCCTGGGCATGATTGATCCCTGCACAGAAAAAGGAGTCTAAAGGATCAAGTGTCTTGGGATAAGACTATAAGTAACAGTGACATTTCCTTGCTTTCACCTAGTTAAGGTAGACTAATTAATACAGTAATTCATTAAGAACACTTTCAATGAAGACTTAAGAGTTGGTTTTGGGTAGGGGCACTTGGCTGGCTCAGTTGGTAGAGCATGTGACTCTTGATCTTGGGGTTGTAAGTTTGAGCCCCACATTGGATATAGAAATTACTTAAAAATAAAGGTTTTTTTTATTATTTTTTTAATGTTTATTTATTTTTGACAGAGAGAAAGACAGAGCATGAGAGGGGGAGGGGCAAAGAGAGAGGGAGACACAGAATCTGAAGCAGGCTCCAGGCTCTGAGCTGTCAGCACAGAGCCCGAAGCGGGGCTCAAACTCATAGACCACGAGATCATGACCTGAGCCGAAGTCGGATGCTGAACCGACTGAGCCACCCAGGCACCCCTAATAATAAAATAGTTTTTTAAAAAAAGAGTTGAGAGGTGCCTAGGTGGCTCAGTCAGTTGAGCGTCTGACTTTGGCTCAGGTCATCATCTCATGGTTCATGAGCTTGAGCCCTGCATTAGATTCTGTCCTGACAGCTCAGAGCCTGGAGCCTGCTTCGGATTATGTGTCTCCTTCTCTCTCTGCCTCTCTCCTGCTTATTCTCTGTCTCTCTGTCTCTCCCCCCAAAAACAAATAAACAGTTAAAAAACAAGCAAACAAATAAGTAAAGAGTTGGTATTTGGTAGAAGGAGGCAGGAATGGATTTCTTCTCAAATTTCAATCTTTATGTTAAAGTTAGAAACTCCAGAATGTAGGGGGAACTTTTCCAGCTTTTCCTTTCCCAAAACTTTGACATCTTTATTGAGATATAGTCCACATATCTTAAAATTCACCTACTTAAAGTATATAATTTGGACTTTGGAATTCCAACTTCTCATTCCTCATGTAAGTAGCTTGGAAGTCATCACCACATCAATAAGTAATAAGTAAAAGTAAAAAGACTGAAATATTAACAGTTCTTCTTGGATTCATAAGAAACTGCTAGCCCCAAAGTTGGAGAGACAGATAGACAAGTAGAGTTAATCACAGGTTCCTAGAGCAGAGACCCATGAGCGGAAGTCTTCTCGGAACCAGTGATGGGGTAACAAGTTGTTGGAGGCTCAGTGTAGAATTCCGAGAGTTAAAAACTACAGGGGGACCCAGTCAAAGGGAGTCCCCATAATATTGTGAGATTTACTTTCAGGAGCTCAATTAGATTCTCACAGCAATATCAGAAAAATCCCCTGGAGCTTCCAACAGGGCGAGGAGAAAAGGAAACATTTGAAATACATGAGAGCATTCTTTTCCTGTTAACAAGCCCTGCCTTCAGAGGAAACTAGTTAACCAGGGCCTAACTGACCTGAGGAGGAGAAATACCCAACTCTAGCCCATTCTAGCCATCCTGTCCCACCTAAAGGGAGAAAAACCTGAGAAATGCTTGTGAAGTTCACAGTCTAGAGGCATAAGCTGAAATGTAATCATAAGACTATAGAATGCTTCCTTTCCTCACCACATCTTACCACCACATTACTAAAGGCCTATTTACAGCACTTCTTTTTACCCATTACATCATGTCTGGCTATCAAGAAAAAATTACAGGCATATAAAAAGGCAAAAAACACAATTTGAAAAGACAGAGCAAACATCAAAACCAAACATGGCAGGGATGTTGGCATTAGCAGACTAGGAATTTTAAAAACCTATGACTAATGTACTAAGGACCGTAATGAATAAAATAGCATGCAAAACAGAGAAGTAATGTAAGCAGACAGATGGAAATCCTAAGAAAAACCACCCCCTCCCAAATGCCAGAAATTAAAAAAAAAAAAACAAAACACTATAACAGAAATGAAGAATGCCTTTTGTATTGGTAAACTGAACATGGCTGAGGAGAGTCTCTGAACTAGAGGATATATCAATACAATTCTCAAAAACCAAAAAGAGAGAGAGAGAGAGAGAGAGAGAGAATGAAGACTGAAGAACATATAACAGAATACCCAATGACTGTGGTACAACTACAACAGATGTAACATACACATAATCAGAATACCAGAGGGAGAAAAGAAAGAGAGAAAGGAACAGAAGAAATATTTGAATCAATAATGATTGATAATTTCTCCAAATTAATGTCAGACATCAAACCACAGATCCAGGAAGCTCAGCAATATGCAAAATAAATAAATAAATAAATAAATAAATAAATAAATAAATAAATAAATAAATAAAGTCAAGCTCCTACACCTAGGTATATTATTTTCAAATTACAGAAAATCAAAGATAAAGAAAAAGTACCAGAAGCCAAAGGAAAAAAACACCTTACCTATAGGAGAGCAAAGATAAGAATTACATCTGACCTCTTCTCAGAAACTATGAAACCAGGAAGAGAGTGAAGTGAAACATTTGAAATGTAGAGAGAATAAATCAGAACCAGAATTCTGTACCCTGCAAAACTCTTGTTTAAAAGTGAAGAAATAGACTTTCTCAGACTAATTGAGGGAATTTGTTGCTAATTTGGGGGTTAAGGGCACAGTTGAAAATCTATGTATAACTTTTTATTGCCCCAAAACTTAACTACTAATAGCCTACTGTTGACTGGAAGTCTTACTAATAACATAAATGGTCAATTAACATATTTTGTATGTTATATATATTATATTCTCACAATAAAGTGAGCTAGGGAAAAGATAGTGTTATTAAGAAAATCATAAGAAAAAAAAGCAAATCATAAGGAATAAAAAATCCATTTACGGTACTGTAAAAAATCTGCATATAAGTGGACCTGCACAATTTAAACCAGTGTTACTCAAAGGTCAACTGTATATGCTTATGTATGTTTATATATAACTGAAATGAATGACAGCAATGGTACGAGGGATAGGAGAAAGGAATTAGGATTATTTTGTTATTTTAGGTATTCATACCACTCGTGAAGTGGTATAGTGCTATTTGAAAGTGGACTTAGATTAGTTGTAGGGCAGCCACTGAAAAAGTAAAAAAGCATTACTGATATGCTAATAAAGGAGAATGGAATAATATAGACTGCTCAGTTAAAACCACAAAAGGCAGAAAAAGAGTAGAAGACAAAAATAGGAACAAAGAACAAGGGCAATAAATAGAAAACAGAAATGAATGTGGTAGATATTGACCCAACTATGTCAATAATCACTTTGAGTGTCAATGGTCTAAATGCATCAATTAATGTATTGTCAGAGTTAATCGAAAACATGCCCCAACTATGTGTTAACTATAAGAAAACCACCATAAATATAAAGATACATATAGATTAAAGGTAGAGGGAGAAAAATATATCATGCGAACGCTAGTTTTAAAAAGGAGCAATAGCTCTATTAATTTCAGACAGAGCAGACTTCAAAGTAAAAAAAGTTATCAAATATAAAGAAGGGCATTGCATAATGATAAAGGGGTCAATTCTCCAATAACATATAACTTCTTAATGTATATGCACCTAACAACACAGCATTAAACTACTTGAGGCAAAAGCTGATAGAAGTGAAAGGAGAAATAGATCCACTATCAGAATTGGAGACTTCAACACTCTTCTTTCTGAAAGGGACAGATTCAGCAGACAGGGAATAGGTAAAGACATAGTTGAACTTAACAACACCATCTATCAAATGGATATAAATGACATCAACAGTTCATCCAACAGCAGCAGAATACACATTTTTCTCAAGCTCACATGGAACATTCACCAAGATAGACCACATTCTGGGCCATAAAACATACCTTAACTGAAAGAACAGAAATTCTACAATGTTTGTTTTCAGACCATAATGGAATCAAACTAGAAACCAATAATAGAAAACTGGAAATCCTGAATATGTGGGGACTAAACAACACATAAATAACACATAGATTAAAGAAGAAATCTCAAGAAAAATTTGAAAATATTTTGAACAAAATGAAAATTAAAACACAACTTACCAAAATCTGTTGGATGTAGTGGGAGCAGTGCTTAAAGGGAAATTTATAGTATTGAGTGCATATATAAGAAAAAAAGGTCTAAAAGCAATTACTGAAGTTTCCAACTTGGGAAACTATAAGAGAAGACCAAATTAAATCCAAAGTAAGCAGAAAAAAAGAGATAATAAGAATTAGAGCAGAAATCAATAAAATTGAAAATAAAAAATCAATGAAACCATAAGCTGGGTCTTTGAAAATATCAATAAAATCAGTAAGACTTAAACAGGCTGACTAAGGGGAAAAAAGAGAGGACACAAATTACTACTATCAGAAATAAAAGAGGGACATCACTACAGATTCCAGGGAAATTAAAAGGACAACAAAAGAATATTATGAACAACTCTGTGCCCACAAATTTGATAACCTAAATGAAATAGACCAATTCCTTGAAAGATACAATGTGCCAAATCTCACACAAGAAGAAACAGATGACCCAAATAGGCATAAATCTGTTAAAGAAATTGAACTAATAAATAACTTTTCAAAAAAGCACCAGGCCCAGATAGATTCCTGGTGCATTCTATAAAACATTTAAGGAAGAAATTTTGCCAGTTTTCTATAATCTCTTTCAGAAGATAGAAGCAAAGGGAATACATTTAACTTATTCGACGAGGTCAGCATTACCATAATACCCAAACCAGACAAAGATATTAAAAGAAAAGAAGACTACAGATCAACATCTCTTATGAACATAGATGTAAAAATCCTCAATAAAATATTATCAAATTGAATTCAATAAAGTATAAAAAGAATTATATACCATGATCAAGAGCCATTTGATCTGGTTTAACATTTGAAAATCAATTAATTAGCAAATTGAATCCAAAAAAGTATAAAAAGAATTATATACCATGATCAAGAGTAATTTATCACAGGTATTCAAGGCTGGTTCAACACTTCAAAATTAATTACTATAATTCATCACATAAACAGATCAAAATAGAAAAATCACATGATCATATCAATAAATACAAAAATAGCATATGACAAAATCCAACACCCATTCATAATAAAAATTTTCAGTAAACTAGGATTATAGGAGAACTGTCTCAACTTGATAACGAATATCAGTGGAAACTTAAAGTTAACATCATACTTAATATTGAGAAACTTGAAGCTTTCCCACTAAGATAAGGTACAAGGCAAAGATGTTTCCTCTCATTACTCCTTTTCAACGTTGTACTAGAAGTCTTAGCTAATGCAACAAGTCAAGAAAAGCTAATAAAAAGTGTACTGATTGAGAAGGAAGACATAAAACTGTCTTTGTTCACGGGTGATATGATTGTTTGCACAGGAAATCTCAAAGAATTAACAAAAACTCCTGGAACTAATCAGTGATTATAGGAAGGTTATAGGATGGAGGTTAATATGCAAAAGTCAATTGTTTTCCTGTATACTAACAATGAAAAAATGGAATTTGAAGTTAAAAACACACTACCATTTACATTAGCACTCCCAAAATGAAATACTTAGGGATAAAGCTAACAAAATATATACATTATCTTTATGAGGAAAATTTTAGAAACTCTGGTGAATGAAATAAAAGAAGAACTGAATAGAGAAATATTCCATGTTCACAGATAGGAAAACTCAATATTGTCTAGATGTCAGTTCTTCCCAACTTAATATATAGATTAAATGCAATCCCAATCAAAATTCCAGCAAGTAATTTTATGGGTATCAACATACTGATTCTGAACTTTATATGAAGAGACAAAAGACCCAGAATAGCCAACATGATATTGAATGAGAAGAACAAAGTTGGAGGACAGACCCTACCCACCTTCAAGATTTACTGTGAAGCTAATCAAGACATTGTGATATTGGTCAAAGTATTGACAACTAGATCAGTGGAACAGAATAGAGGGCCCAAAAATAGACCCTCATGAATATAATCAATTGATCTTTCACATAGGAGTCAAGGCAGTACAATTGAGCAAAGATAGTCTCTTCAACAAAAGATGATGGAACAACTGGACATCCATGTGCAAAAAAGTGAATCTAGACACAGACTTTATGCCCTTTACAAAAACTAATTACAAATGGATCATAGACTTAAATATAAAATGAAAAAATATACAACTACTGGAAGATAACATAGGACAAAACCTAGGTGACCTTGGGTATGGTGATGACTTTTAACATACAATACCGAAGACATTATTCATGAAGGAAATTCAGTTGACCCTTGACCAACACAGGTTTGAAATGTGTGAATCCACTTACTTATACACAGGTTTGTGGGTTTTTTTACAGTACAGTACTATAAATGTATTTTTCTTATGACTTCCTTAATAATCTTTTCTCTAGCCCACGTTATTATAAGAATACAGTATAATACGTATAATATACAAAATATGTATTAATCAACTATTTACATTATTGGTAAGGCTTCCAGTCAACAGTAGGCTATTAGTACAGTTGACTCTTGAACAACACAGGGCTTAAGGACACCAACCCCTTATGCAGTTGAAAATCTGTGTATAACTTTTGACTCCCCCAAAAGTTAACTACTAACAGTAGTAACTATTAACTATGCGCAAGTAGACCCATGCAGTTCTAACCCATGTTGTTCAAGGGTGAACTGCAATTAAGTTTTTTTGGGATTCAAAATTTATACACAGATTTTTGATTGCATAGGGGCCACATGACTCAAGGGCCAACTACAATTGATAAGCTCAACTTCATTAAAATGAAAGCGTACAATTCAATGGTATATACTATGTTCATAGAGTTTTGCAGTCACTTTAAGTTTAGGACATTTCCATCACATGCAAAAGACATCTCGTGTTCATCAGCAGTCACTCCTCATTTCCCCATAGTGCTAGGCAACTGCTAATCTGCTTCCTGTTTCTATAAATTTGCCTATTTCATATGAATGGTATCATATACTATGAGGTCTTTTTTGTTAGCTTCTTTTACTCAGCATAATGTTTTTATGGTTGCAGGGTATCCGTACTTCATTCTTTTTATTGGCAAGTAATATTCTATTATATGGATATGCCACATTTTATGTATTCATTCATCACTGGAGACATTTGGCCTGTTTCCACTTTTTGCCTATTATGAATAATGCTGCCATGACCACTGGTGTACACATTTGTGTGTGTGTGCATGTGTGTGTGTGCCTGTGTGTGTGTGCGTGTGTGTGTGTGTGTGTGCATATGTGCTCATTTTCCTTGGGTATATACCTAGGAGTGTAATTGCTGGGTCATATAGTAACTCTGTTTAATATGAGGAACTGGAAAGCTGTTTTCCATAGTGACGACATCACTTTACACTTGTACCTGCAAGACACAAGAGTTCCACTTTCTCCACATCCTCTCCAATACTTGTTATTTTCCTTTTTTTAAAATAGTCATCCTAATAGATGTGAAGTGGAATTTCATTGTGGTTTTGATTTGCATTTCCCTAGTGATTAGCGATGTTGAACATCTTTTCATATGTTTATTGGTTATTTGTATATTTTATTTAGAAAAATGTCTAAACCCTTGCCCATTTTTTGTTTTTTAATATTACAATTTTATTAGATATTTCACTGAACAGAATATGTTTTTTAAATTGGTAGACTTTGTTTGTTACAGAAGTTTTAGTCTTACAGAAAGTTGAGCAGTTTGCACACAGAGTTTCCTCTCCTGTGGTCAGTTTCCATTTATTATTACTACTTAGTGAGGTACATTTGTTACAGTTGATGAGCCAATATTGATACATTATTATTGATTAGAGTCCATAGTTTATGTTAAAGTTCACTCTTGGTGTTGTGAAGTTCTATGAGTTTTGACAAATATGCCATGTCATGTATCCAGCATTATAGCATCATACAGAATAGGTTTACTGGCCTAAAAACCCCCTGTGCTCTACATATTTATCATTCCCTCTCTACTCTAAGCCCTTGAAAACCATTGATATTTTTACTCTCTCTATAGTTTTACCTTTGCCAGAATGTTACTTAGTTGGAAACATATAGTATGTAACCTTTTCAGACAGGTTTCTTTGACTAAGCAATATGTATTTAAGTTTCCTCTATATCTTTTCTTGGCTTCATAGGTCATTTCTTTTTCTTGCTGAATACTATTCCATTGAATTGATACATCACAGTTTATCCATTCACCTTTTGAGGGACATTTTGGTTACTTCCAGTTTTGGGCAACTATGAATAAGCTCTTATGAACATTTGTGTGCAGGTTTTTGTGTGGATGTAGTTTTCAACTCATTTGGGTAAATACTTAGAGAAATGTGATTGCTGGATCATACAGTAAGGCTCTATTTAGCTTTGTAAGGAACTGCCAAATTGTCTTTTAAAGTGACTGTACCATTTTGCATTCCCACCAACAAAAAATAAGAGTTCCTGGTGCTCCACATTCTTGTCAGCTTTTGGTACTATCAGGTTTATTATTAATTTTTTTGATGTTAGCCAGTCTAACAATATGTAGTAGTATGTCTCTGTTTTAATTTGCAGTTCCCGGATGACATACGATGCTGGGCATCATTTTATATGATTATTTGCCATCTGTGTATCTTTACCGGTCAGGTATCTGTTCAGACCTTTTGCCCATTTCTGAATTGGGTTATTATCTTTTAAAAATTTTTTTGTTTATTTATTTTGAGAGACAGAAAGAGTGTGTGCATGCAGGAGGGGCAGAGAGAGAGAAAGAGAGAGAGAGAGAGAGGGAATTCCAAGCAAGCTCCTCACCATCAGTGAGGGGGGCTCAGACTCATGAACTGTGAGATCATGACCTGAGCCAAAATCAAGAGTCAGATGCTCAACCCGACTAAGCCATCCAGGTGCCCCAAGGTTATTATCTTTTTTTATTATTGAGTGGCAAGAGTTATTTATATATTCTGGATACCTATCCATCTGTTATCACATATATGATTTGCAGATATTTTCTTCCATTCTTTAGGCTGTCTTTGGATGGTAACATTTACATCACAAAAGTTACTTTTGTGTATTCCAGTGGTTTTATCTTTATTCTTATTGTTTGCAGCCAGAATATGCAGGGGCAGAAAAAAAGTAAGCAAGAGGGAGGGCATAGGAAGTCAGGAGAGGAGAGATGCCTGTGGAGAGGCATTGCAACAAAGACCTGGGTGAAGTGGAAAGAGTAAAGAGGATCTGAGGAAAGGATGCACCCTTAGCTCTGGGAGTTCTTGGCCCATGTTGCCTCCACGGACACTGTTTGCTTTGCAGCCCTGTATTTTCTCAGAGAAAGGTACTTAAATATAAAAGGAGTTTTTGGCGTCCCTCTACAGAAAATACCGGTGTTCAATGTTCCTCCAGGGCAGGGACTCTATTTCATTTATCTTTTCATCCTCAGCACCTAATACAAAACCTGGCGCAAAGACTTTCCACGAATGCTTGTTCAAAGAGTGACAGAGGTGTGAGATAATGCATAAGGCCAGAGGGGGAGGTTTATTATTAGTTGTTGAGGATGTTTGAATGCAAGGAGTCTCAGTCTGGCTAGGAAACAGTTGTCTCGGCAGACAACATGAGAGGCAACTAAATAATTTCTGATTCCCACTATGTACAGGAGCTGATGGCTCCCGAGACAGAGATGGGGACCCGAGAACCTTGCGGGGAGTGAGGAGAAGCTGATGCCATATCTGAGCTGTCCTTGGGAGGAGGAGGGAGGGGTAGAGAAAGAGGAGCAGGAGGAGGCGGAGCCTCCGGGCCAGCATCAGCTAGTGGAGGTTGGGAAGCCTCTCCTCTTTCCCCTCCCTTGTTGCCTCCACCTGGCTCCTCCCCGCGTTCTCCAAGCTCCCTCCCCCTTCCCCAAGGACAGTCTGCAAGGAAGCCGTGGCGGAGGAGAGCTAAGACTAAAAGGCAAGAGGGGCCCTTGAGTAAAGACCGCGGGGGAAAGCCGAGAGCGAGGTGGGGATGACCGTGCTGGGAGGAGGCGCTGGGGAGAACTGGAAGGAGCGGACGGGAAAAGAAGAGGTGGTATGGCATCAGAAGCTGGAGCGAAGAGGGGGGATGGGTAGGGGAGCCGTGAAGAATCCTAGCCCTTCGGTTCATTTTCCTCCGCTAGCACGCACAGCCCCCGCCCCTGGGAATCAGGGATGGGTGGGTGGTGCTCGGACCTCGTTACCCCTGGCTGCCTCACTCCTACCCTAGGCACTCAGCCAGTTCAAATCAGTGCACCTAGGATGTTGCCTCCCTGTATTTATCCCTCCCTCCTGCTTATCTTCACACATGTGATTTTATATTTAGGTTTTATGTCTGTGTGCTTCTATGTGTGTGTCACTGTGGATCTCTAAAGGTTGCTTATATATGAATCTGCGTGCACTTCTGTGTCCTGTGCCTCTTATAACTGGTTTAGAGATACAGGAGAAGGTTCTTTTTTGCAGGTCAGCACTCCTAACCTTCCCCCTTGTTAATGGTGAATTCTCTCCCTCACTGGAAACTCCATGGGTGGCAGATCCCTGTGTGGGTTTGTCAGTGATGAGCTCCCAGAGTGAATGAGAAGAAAAAACTCAAGGAAAATGGGATCAGCATACTCATGTTTTGTTCTTTCGTTTCCAAATGTTTGCCTTCTTATTTGCACCAGTTACTTAGTCTTTTTTTTTTTTTCTTGAGAACAGCAGAAATTTGGACATGAACACTCCAGTTAATAGGAGAGTGTCTGTATCCATATGTTTATTACATTCCTTTCACTGTCACTATATGCTTTCTTAAGTCCTATTTGTATCTCTATGCGTTAGAAATAGAATATGGAGCTGTCTGTATCCAAGCATACTAAATAAAAGTTTTCATAGGTCTATGTGCGTCTTGTATTGTTCCGTCAGTTCACTAATGCCTTCAACAAGGATTTATTGAACTGTTATGTGCATGGACTTCACCAGGCTTTGGTTAAGCTGTGGGAAAGTTTTAAAAAAATGAACGTGATCCCTCCCTGGAGGATTGTTCAGTCTAGTTAGGGAAAGTGGCTCGTAGCAGTCATCTATCCAGGGGTCTGCAAACTTTCTGTAAAAAGCCAGATAGTAAATATTTTAGTCTTTGCAGGCTATCTGGTCTCTGTCACTATAATCTACTCTGTTGTAGCACAGAAGCAGCCATAGGATAATGTGTGAAAGAATGAGAATGGTATGGACACTGAAATTTGAATTTCATGTAATTTTCACATGTCCTGAAATGGTTTTTTAAACCATTTAAAAATGTAAAAATCTGGGGCACCTGGGTGGCTTAGTCAGTTGAGCATCTGACTCTTCATTTTGGCTCAGGTCATGATCCCAGGGTTGTAGGATCAAGCCTTGCATCAGACTCCTTGCTGAATGTGGAGCCTGTATGAGATATTCTCTCTCTCTGTCTCTCTCTCTAAAAAAAGGTTTCTTAAAGAAAAATAAAAATGTAAAAACCTTTCTTTGTTTGCTGCCATACAAAACCAAAAAAAGGGTTGGATTTGGCCTGTGCTCTGTAGTTTGTTGACCCCTGATCCAGTCCAACCTTATTGTCAATATATAAGAAGCAATTTAAATACCATATAAAGTAGTAATTAAGTGCTAAATGAATGATCTAATACCAGACAATATGTGATTAGAGGAGGTCCACAAAGAATCCCTCCTATGGTAATCAGGAAGAGTTAATAGTCTTAATATTCATAGGCTTGCAGCTAGGCCTGGCCTTAAATGATGGAATGGGATATCTGTGAAAGGACCAAGGTGGCCTTCTGGATGAGGGATGCAGTGTGCCCAGGTACACAAATGGGAAGGAGCAAAGTAATGTTCAGGTGATGATGGGGCAGAAAATTCATGGGAACAAAGGTTCAAGCTTTGGCAAGGGCTAGATCATGGAAGCTTTGAATGCCAACTCAAGAATTTGGACTTCATCCATCAGAATGGATTATATGTAGTATGTCTGTGAATCTGTGTCCCATAATAACGCTATATATGTTTGTGTTTGTATGTCTTCACGAGTGTCTCATTGCATGTACTTTATTGGTATGTATGCAGATTTGTGTGTTTATGTGACCTGTGTCTTTATCAGCGGCTACCCTGATTTCCTCAGATTCACAGCAGAAACATGAGCTGTGCATAAAGGTCATCAGCCCCGGTTCAAGTGATTTGGCCCAGTTCAAATGAATGCATCCTCAGGGTCCTATGACCTACCCATGGAGGTTTATTCTATGTCTCTTGTAGAGTGGAGAAGGGAAACACAAACGGAGACCAGCTATTGTAGTAGGCAATTCAGGTGGAGAGAGGCGCTGAGGATCGCAAATAAGGGAGGATAAGGGAAGATAGTAAGGGAGAAGAATAGAACTTGGTAACTTTTGACTCTCAGAGTAAGGAGATCAATTTAAAAATTTAGATTTTAACCTGGATAACTGGTAGAGTGATGACTCCTTTGACATTTTATAGACACAAAAGTATGTCTTGTGTGTTCCTTTGAGAGAGATAAGCCCTAAAGACAAAAATACGAAGGTGTTCACATGGCGTGTGTACATAATCTATGTATATCTGGCTATGATTCTGTGTTGTTCTTCCCATTTGATAGCATGTAGTGTGAAGGGCAAGGCCTGAAGATGAGTCAAGAGAGGCTCAGGAGGCAGGAAGCCTGAGAGCGATGGGAGAAGGCATGGAATGTCTTTAACCATTCCTGAGCCTGAACCATCGTTTTGTGCAGGCTCAAATGTGCATGTAAAACCTCAAACCCCAGTTCCAGCTTAGCCCAATTCCATAAAACGAAACCCTAATCTTCACCATAACCCTGCCTTCCCTCACTTTTCTGCTTCCACTTGGCTGGTTCTCATCAGTGCCCCAAACCTCAGCCGATTCCTACCGTCTGCAGCAGCCCTTCCCTTCATTAAAAGGAGGAATCCTTGAGGCCACCTTAACTTTCCTCCTTCTTTTCTCATTTCTGTTCAGTCAACTGCCCTTCCCCTTGACCTTAGCTTGTTCTCCAAATAGACTCCAATTCAGGTGGGAGGGATTAGCCAGGACCTTTGCAGTGTTGGGTTTGATTACTGTGACATTTCAGCTTGTCAGTTTGTGGGGGCGTGGCCCTCTTCTGGAAGAAGTCCAAAACACCCAGGCTGCAAAGCTCAGACTTAGTATAGTAGGAGAGCCTGACTGAGGTGGCTCTAGCCAGTCTAACAGAGCCATTTCCTGAGCACCTCAATCCACCTGTGTCTTAACTGATCGTGCTCTTCAATTCTAGAGTGGATCATGACCCATGAAGAGCACCATGCAGCCAAAACCCTGGGGATTGGCAAAGCCATCGCCGTGTTAACCTCTGGTGGAGATGCCCAAGGTAAGGAGGAAGGCCCTGCTTGGGGAGGGACAAAAAAACCATGGCTGGTAGGCCCTTTTGAGTTTCTTAACTCCCTTAGCCTGTAGAATAGAACTGTCCTTAATGTCCTCCTGCTGTAGATTCACACTCGAATCCTGGGCTTTCCCGAGAATCTCTGTCAGGTCTAAGTCCCCAAGTGCTTCTGGATATTATTTCCTCTACTTTAATTTACTCAAATCTTCATAAAACTTCTTTCCAAGTTTCTCTGAAGATTTGGGACCATTTTGTTCCTTTGGTACCTAAAAGACTGGTGTTTTCTCAAGCATCACTAGGAAGAAAGAGACTAAAGAGATAAACTTGTTGAGAAAGCAGTAGGTGGATTCACTTCAAATACATAGAAAATGTAGGTGGGGAAAGGGGGAGATGCAGAAATTGGTATTTGGTGGGCCCTAGCTAGATCTTCAGGTGTTACCTCTGAGGTACGTAGAGTTTCTGCACCAACCAGGGTCCGGCACCACACTCCTACAGCACATTTCCTTCTACTGGGCACAGTTCTGCTTCATGCTTAGTTTTCTCTGGCCTTTCCTCTTCTTCCATTCCTTTGTCCCTCGCATAAGCAGGAATAGCAGCAGTTAATCGGTACAGACCCATGGGGTGAGGTGGGGGCGGGGGCAGAAAGCAAAGCCAGAGAGAACCCCTTTCTGGGTTGAGTCCCAGAAGCCTGGAAGTCAGGGAAATCAGGTATATGGAAAAACGAAGTGGGAGATAGGGAATGTGTGATTTTTTTTTTCTCCTGATGATCTTGTATATTGTAATTTATAATACGTTGAAATCTACCTTCAGAATCTCTTTGAGAGGGATACCAGGACATGGAGACTGTGCTGAGAAAAATAGAGAAGGAAAGAGATTTCAGCCAGTCTCCCCTTCACTCTGCACCACTCTCTGTAGGCTTCCTAAACTTTGTGTTAATCACCCACTTTGCTTAGAGCCCTGCCTTGTATGTTGTGAAGAAGTTAATTTCCTTTGGAAACTTACAGTTTTAGGAGAAAAGATAGCATACGTTACTGGAATTCTTATGTAAGGCTTATAAATAACAAGAATCAAGTGTGCCTAACCAAGTAGAACCCACTTCTATAATGAACAGATAGGCTTTGGTTGGATTAACCAGGGAAGAGTTCACAGAGAAGGTAGATTTCAAGAGACTGAACTCTTCATTGAATGAATTCTTCATTCCACAGTGTCTGGTGTACAAAGTAGGTGCTATATAAATGTATCCTTAGTTAAATGCAAAGGATGTTATTGAGCACCTGCATTTCAAGCAGGATGGCAGGCACTAAGGATACATCAATGAAAAAGTTACACATTGTTCTTATGATCCTCATTATATGTTAGTAAATCTAGGCTTTAAGTATATTTTTTATCTAATGTATATTTAATTGTAATTGTGATATGTATTATGAACATGAGAATGCCAGAATGAGGACACTTAGGAAGAGGGGCACAGAGGTCTGAGTTCAGGAAGAGTGGCCAGATTAGGAATGCAGAGCCCTACTTGAGGCTGACCTTGCTTTTCTATTGCTTCTCTGCTCTCTCCTGGAAAGAATCCCATGCTCCATAAACTCTTGAGTGTTGATCCTAAAACCTTGGTAGGGTGGCCTGTGAAATTGGATTAAGTGAAGCAAGAAGAGCCTGCTAAAAATCCAAGTGAGGCATACAAAGTTAAGAATTTATGAAAAAGAAGGGCTCTCTGGAGAGGGAAAGAGGAAAAAAAAAAGAGACAGAGGGAGAGAGAGAGAGCTAGGATTTAACTTGGGTCTAAGAGCAGCAGAGCCCTTTCAGCTTCTGATCCTGAGCACAGAAACCCTCTTATTTTAGAGGGACCATCACCAGCTTTAAGGGAAGATCATTCTTGGAGGCAGGCGCTAGCATAAGCTGATTTCTGGAGGGCCAGCTGGACCAAGGCCTAGGGGATCTTGTGACAGGCACAGTGTACCCAGGGAAATATCCCACTGCGAGGCCACATAACATCACAGGTGCATGTGAGCAGGTGGTACAGGAAGAAACTAAGGGAGGCAGGGAAGCAAAGCAGAAAACTCAAAGTAGAGTTGAGAGGTCTCAGCTAAAGGAGCAGCTCAAATAAAGTAGCGGCCTGCCCAGTGATAGGTTTAATGATCTTCAGTTCTCCGAGGGAGAGGGCACAGAAATGACTTTTAACCCAGAGGCTGTGGGCCACATGGGAAAGTGAAGGTTGGGTTCTATAAAATCCACAGAGGCCACAGCTCTGTCATTCCCTGAGCTTAGCAAAGCCAATAACCTCTTAAAGCAGAAGAGAGGCCAGATTTCAGACACCCTGAGCTCAGAAACTGGGCTGAGTACATACAAATTCCAGTCCAGGAATGGCCCCAGCTCTGCTAAACCATACCACATTTGCCCACACAACATTGGCTTATTCTGCTGGAAAGGATCTCAGTCATCGCTCTAGCCCTCTGCCTTCAGATGGGCAGTCCATTCCAAATACATGTTTATCCTGTTTTTAAAGGATTACAGGAACAGGGATTCTATTACCTCTCTGGATTGCTATTCTAGTATTCATAATATTAATTACATATTTGTCAGAAGTGTAATTCAGATCTAACATTTATTTTTCATGTTGGAATTAAAGGATTTTTTTTTCCTATTCAAAGTTCAATTAAGGTAGAAACTTTCTAACATCTGCTTTCAAAAAGATAGTGACCAAGTCATTTATTAGTTTTTTCTATCTCATGTCATAGAGACTCATTACCCATAGTTCTCCCCAAAGCCTCTTGCCTACAGGCTGTAATTAGAAACTCCAAAGTATGTGCTTCTGATGTTCTCCAGAGCCCCTCCTGGCTGTACCCAGAATACCCCCTGGGTGGTGCCTGTAATCTTATCCTTCGTCTTGCTTCTAATAAGTCAGACAGCTGTGAATAGAGAGTTATTTAGGGCAACATGGTACAGCTAAGGAGATCCTGGCCAGGACTGGTCTGAGGCCAGAATAGGCCAGTGATGTTAAGTAGGAGAGCCCAAAGAATTACTGGGACTCCCTAGCATAAGTTATGTGTATACATCCTGGTCGGTGAATTCTAGGGAACTGGGGGGTTTGAAATGCAGGTATAGGGGACAATTAGGGTCCTAAAACTTGATTTCTAGGAAAACAGTTGTCCAGCTTAGAGGCAGGATGATCTCTGGAGGTTGACAAGACTGAGGTAAGAAGGTAAAAAGGGATGAGAGAAGAGAAAGAATCTTCTTTTCTTGTGGGATTTTTCTTCTGCCCAATAGATTTGGATATTTCCTACCTGCCATCTATTGTTTACTTTGTACTTAAAACCTTTTAAGTCATTTGTTTTTCTTAAATCTTTTCTCCCTACCCTTACTCAGCTTAGGAGTAGGAAACAGCATTCCAACCTATAAATTTCAGTAGAGTGTTTTTTCCTTATTTCTTAAGATTACAAATTCATACTCCAGAACTGTAGGTATCCAATAGACAAGCCCACAGGCATTGTGAAAGTCTAGAAAATAAATCAACAATAGTTTCATTTCTGTTCTGACCTACTGATTTATCCTTACTAAGGCACTGATGGCTTTGCATTGACCCTGACTTTGTTCTTTTCAGACACACAGGCTTTTCCTAAAGCTTCTGAGAAGCCTGCTCCCATCACAGAGTTTTCCATTTTGATTCCTTCAGTTTGAGGATGTGAACCTAGACTTCTAGACTTATGTGACTTTGCCTTAGTGATGGCGGAAGTGGGCTTTGACAGCAGTGCTCACCAGTGACCTCTTGTTGGCAAGCCCAACCTTCCCGTTCTTATCTTAGATCGATTATTGGAAGCATTTGGCAGTGTTACAACTTCTCAAAACTGTTCCCTTTGGCTTCCAAGACATGGCTAAGACCTGGGTTTCCTTTTGCCTTTCTTGCTGCTCCTTAGTTTCCTTCATGGAACCCATCATCCCCTGCCCATTCCCTCAGCGTTGGTTTTCCTCAGCGTTCCATTCCTTGCCTTTCCCATTCTAATTCTACATATTCTTGTGAGACCATCTCTCCCAAGTCCACATGGGTGTCCCACAAGAACTTCAAGCTCAACATTTCCAAATACGAATGTATCATCCACACCCCTACCTGCCTGAATCAAAACTTGCCTCTGCTTAGTTAATTGCACCTCAGTCTTAACTCTTTGCCCGTCAGTCATGGGGCCTTTCCATCTTCTTCTCCAACACCTTGAAATCTAACCACAGTGCTGTGCTTCTCTTTCCCCATTGCCTCCTGTCCAGTGTCTCTGTTTTGTCCCAAATGCCACTCTCTCAGTCTAGGCCCTCATTTTGTCTAGGCTGCCAGAGAGCCATCTTATCCCAGCGTCCTCCACATTGCCACCAGTGATCTTTTCTGATATACAGATAGCGTCATGTCTCTCCACTCTCAAAATTCTTAGAGATTCTCCATCATTTGCAACTTTTGTTTTTTAGGCCAAAGACCTCCTTAAGAATCAAATGACAGCTGTGGACCTTCTCCCAAAGGAAATTCCCGTGCCCAGAAAACTTTTCATACAGTTTCATGGGTTCATGGATTTCCTGAAACCATCACCCATGGATCCCCAATCAAATCCTGGCCTACAGAATAAGAGCCAGGCTTCCTCACGTGGCATACAGGTGCCTGCTTACCTTTGAAGCTTCACTGCTCACCACTTCCTGTCTTACGTTTTATCCTTTGTAATACCCAGTTACCTAAGGTTGTTTCTTGACCCTCACCTTTATTTGTGCTATTTTCCTGCCTAGAGCACTGTCCCCCAAAGTGTCCACCTGACATAAAAGATTTATAAGGAAATTGTCCTTTAGGTCTCAGGTCAAATGTTGTCTTTTCTGTATAACCTGTTCTGACTTCCTTTCTGGCAGCTTGGATGCTCCTTCTCCTTGTCCCCACTGCGCTTTGTACAAATCTCCTTCATAGGGATCCATATTGTAACCATGTTATATTCTTCACAAGTCTTGAGGACCATTACCGTCTCCTGTATCTTTGCATCCCTAGACTGTATCATTCAACTGCTGTTTCCCTAGTGCCTAGATAGTGCCTGGAGTATGGTAGGTATTTAGTCAATATTTGCTCAGTGAGTGAATGGGCCTTCAATTTGATTTGGTGCTTATAGTCATCTAACACCAACTTTCGTCAGCCTGCAGAAAAAAAACCCTCCAAAATAGACATTTTGGTTTTGTTGGTTCTATTCTGCTCCAGGTAGCTTTGGAATTTACAGTAGTTCATGATGGATTTTAGCAGATTTTTCTAATTACTGGTTTCTCTAGTGCTCACTGGCACATGATATTTCTCCAGGCAGGGTTAAGGACCCTAGGAATAGATTGTAGATTGAAACAAAAAAATGTTCTGGGGTATCTGAGGACAGGTGGCTAAAATGGTTCACAAGAAATTGATCTATCAGGGCTCTGAGATTCCCTGAGCATCACCATGAGCCCCTTCTCACATGACAGGGCAGGATGGGGTTACCGGGATCAAGACCCAGGTATGTGTTCCATGTCTCACTGGGGAAGCTCTGCTCAGCACAATTATCAGTAGCATTGTTTCTAATACAGAGGCTGTTATAGCTTCCCCCTTGTGTTGTGTGCTGTGCAGGGTGGTTCCTCCACAGTACTCTCAGAAAAGACAGTTCTCGTCACTGAGTAGCTACCGGAAAGGGAGAATACTTAACATGGGAGAGAGGGGAAAGGCTCTCCTCTCTGTTTTAGTCCTAATTAATTTTAGTCCTGATTGTCTCCCAGTGGAGAGACTGGGCTCTGTGACCTTGACCTCTTTGAACTTCAGTTTCCAAATCTGTAAAATGGAGGTAACTTCAGGGTTGTGGAGAGGATTAAATGAGATGAGGTTTGACAGGCGTTTAGCGGTGTCTAACCCTACTGTAAGCATTCAAGATTATTATTCCCCGGATTGCCCTGGCAGGGAAAGGTCTTAAGAAAGATGGGATTGGGGAGGGAAGGGAGATGAATTGGAGGTATATGGAGCTACATTAACACTGAACACGATAATTTAGTGTTGTGGGGGAGGCCAGAAGACTTGGAGGAGAAGAGGATTCTAGATTCAGAGAAAAGCCTAAGAGAAGGACTGAGATATCTTGTAGTCCAGGCTGCTTTTCTCAGGAGTAATCTCTTCCTGTCGTCTTGCTTCCCTCCTTTCAGGTATGAATGCTGCTGTCAGGGCTGTGGTTCGAGTTGGTATCTTTACTGGTGCCCGTGTGTTCTTTGTCCATGAGGTTGGTTTTCTACTTTGTTCTCCATCATTCTTTCTCTGTTTTATGCTCCCCCCTCCCTACTTCCTGTTTCCTCACCTCCCAGTTACATGCTATGCCTGACCTATCTCAGCTCCTTGTCTCTAAGAGTGTCTCTCCCCGACTCCAGTCTCCAGTAATGATGGTAGGATATAGGGATCTACAGATGGGGTCCTCATGTTGCCCGTTCAATTTAAAGGAAGAAGTAACTCTCTCTTCCCCTTACCTCCACCAAAACAAAGAGAGAAGCTGAAATGAGTATTTCAGAGAAAATTTAGTATGTCCTGAGACAGAGCCTTTGGAAAGAACAAAGTCTCATCAGATTTCTGCAGTTTGCTGTACCTTCTGAGGTTCTAACTCCTCTTCCTTCTCTCCCTTCCCTCTCATTCTTTGCCCACTCTTTTCCCTGTAAGGTTTATCTGCCTTCTCCTAAATTGTATCTTTTCAGGTCCCATTTCTCTCCTGCCCTTCTTCCACCACCCTTCTCTTTTCCCTCTACTGTTATGAAAACTATCTGCTATTTAGTTCCCCGGGAAAGCAGATTGGAGGACATGGGATAAACCAGAAGCAAGAAGAATTAGGATGAAATATTAGGAAGGACATCCTGACCTTTTGAGATTGCAGGGAAATAGAAGAGGGTATTGAAAGGTTGATGTCTTCTTCCTGGGACTGTGTTAAATATGACAGTGTCATGGGCATCCAGGGATCAGTAATGGGAGGAGATGACTTGATTCTCAGAGAACTGCTTCCCAGAGATCCTGTCCTAATTGTGGGGGTTTAGGGAAAACTGGCTTAGCAGAAGCTGAATGGGTGTAATGTGCTCCACAGGGTTATCAAGGCCTGGTGGATGGTGGAGATAACATCAGGGAAGCCACCTGGGAGAGTGTTTCGATGATGCTTCAGCTGGTATGTTCCAGAGGACTCCTGTTCCTTATTTGTCCTGTCCTTGTCCCACCCCACTCTGGTTTGGCCTCATGGTTGCTCAAGTTCCCCCCATGTGGCTCGACGTGAAGGGTTCTGTGACGAGAGAGGTGCCACGACTGCCCTTTACTCTTTGCATTTGAAAACATCACCCTGGTTTCCTAGGGTGGCATGGGGGTGGGGGTGCGGTCACAGGACAGTTTGCTCTTTATGGAAAGGTCACAGGCAAGACTTAAGGAACTGGCACGTAAGCAGGAGTTGCTCTGGAGTCACAGGGAGGGTCTGGCCAGGAAAATAACCTTCCCAGAGGCCTGGAGCCAGAGCCAGAAGTAGAGCTGAAATCTGCTGGTCCTCATGTGATGGTGAGAAGGTCACTTGAAACCACACTGTTTAAGGGAGGAAGGAACCAGCACAGCCTTTTAGAGTTTCCAAAAATACCTTAAGATTATGCGGATTGTATCCATAACCCTTTGTGCTACTTTCCGTAAGTCATTATATACCTATTTTCTGATTTACTGAAAAATCCACAAATTACATTTGTACCCCCATTCTTTACCGCAGTCCTCTAAAAATCCATGGGAAGAAATACAATATGCAGTACTTAGCAAAGATTTTTTATAGGCGATGGTGCCTGCTGTTAAGTGGTCTGAAAATGAGTCAGAATTCTCTATCAGTACTCCCAAAGGCATGAATGCCAGAAGATTGTACGATTTGTGAAAATCCTAAGTATACTTACCTCTCTTGGGGCATCTATAAGTCCCTGGGGATTTAAGGCTTTCTATACTCAGAACTACCTTTCCTGTGAATATGTGGATATTGTGTCTCCTTCCACGAGCACCATAGATCCTGAGGAGTGAAGGGGAAAGGATTGGCAGGGCCTGGTTACAATTAGAAATCAGTGAGTTCAAGAGGGAAAGCACATTGGGATGACCAAGCACGTTGGGATGAACTGCTAATTATAGTGTGGACACAATCCAATAAAGTCAGGCCACTGGGGAGAATTTCCAAAGACTAAAGTCAGTGCTACATCTTACATTTCTAAGAACATGTGAAAGACGGAGATTGTCCAAAAGCCAACAGCATGTATGTATTCCTTTGCTCTCCTTGAGGATAATCACTTTGATGACAAAGCCTTCAATGAAATGGGTTAACCTTAGCAGTCTTCTAAGAGGTGTAGCAGAATATAGGAATGACCCTATGATAGCTCAGCCAGAATTATTTCCCTTTCCTTTAGAAAGAACAAATGACTTTTTTTTTAAAGTTTATTTATTTATTTTGAGAGAGAGTTGTGAGTGGGGAAGGGGCAAAGAGCGAGGGAGAGACAGAATCCCTAGCAGGCTCTGCACTGTCAGCGCAGAGCCCGAGGCAAGGCTCAATCCCACGAACTGCAAGATTGTGACCTGAGCTGAAATCAAGAGTCGGACACTTAACCAACTGAGCCACCCAGATGCCCCTAGAAAGGACAAATGACTCTTAAGGATGTTAGGGCACTTCCTAGAAAGCCAGGTAGTTATGACAGCTCATCACGATGTTGGAATAGGGGAAATCTTAGCATGTCGAGCTCAAATTTGGCTGTGTCATCTGGAGAGCTGACTTCTACTTCTTCCCCACAGGGAGGCACAGTCATTGGAAGTGCCCGGTGCAAGGACTTCCGTGAACGAGAGGGACGACTCCGTGCTGCCCACAACCTGGTGAAGCGTGGGATTACTAATCTGTGTGTCATCGGGGGTGATGGCAGCCTCACTGGGGCTGACACCTTCCGTTCTGAGTGGAGTGACTTACTGAGTGACCTCCAGAAAGCGGGTGAGACATTGTCATAAGTATTGTTTGTGCGCATGCACACACACCCCTCTCCTCCCATTGGAGGAAATCATCACCCAGACACAAAAGGGAGGTCTTTGCCCTCCTTTCTCTGCCATTGCTTATGCTTCCCATTGGCTGCAGTTCCTTCTCTCTCCAGTCATCTGCTCTTTAGGCATGTCAAGGTGGCTCCTGGTTTGCTTCTCATTGCCAGGTAAGATCACAGCGGAGGAGGCTACGAAGTCCAGCTATCTGAATATCGTGGGTTTGGTGGGCTCAATTGACAATGACTTTTGTGGCACTGATATGACCATCGGCACTGATTCCGCCCTGCACCGGATCATAGAGATTGTGGACGCCATCACCACCACTGCTCAGAGGTTAGGGGACTTGCGGGGGGCAGGTGGGGCAGTGGAGGAGGATCGCAGCTGGGGCAGGCTACAGGGCTAGGGCGTCTAGAGAAGATTAATGCCCTTGGGCTCTAGACCCCCAACGACCCGTTTTCTGGGGTGGGAACACTGTCTTTAATGAAGAAGCATCCCTAAAGCCCTGAAATTGCACTGTTGTCTACAGGCCGTATGTTTGCCCCTTGTCACTGTCTTGCCCACTGTCCACATTGTAGCTCTGAGGGCTTTGATACCTGTAGGGTCTCCCAAATGATCAGTGTCCAACATGAGACAAATCTAGGGAGCTCCAAACCTTAGCCACCCTTTCAGCTATAGTGTAGACTGTAGAGGCCGTCACTGCCGCTGCTCAGTAGGCGGCCTGGGGAGGCAGTGTGGGAGAATGGGAGGCGGAAGGTAACAGTTTGCCAGGGTCATCCTAGGGGATTCCAGGCTGATGCTGGTCGAGTCCTCACTTCTTCACTTCTTTTCCTATTTTCTCTTTCCTTTCCTGGACCCCATTGCTCCCTGGAACAGAGCCACAGTACTGACACCTTTTACTGCTATGTTTTAGTCAGCCTGTAGCCATCCTAGACCTAGGTCTGGGTCTTCCTGGTCTCTCCAGAAACCCGCTGGGAGGTCTAACAATATAAATGCGTCTCCCAGGGAGGTTTTGCGGCCTACATGTGGGTGGCGGCTTGGGACCATCAGGACACTGGGACTGTAAAGGTTCTGTGTCTGTCTCTTGCAGCCACCAGAGGACGTTTGTGCTAGAAGTGATGGGCCGGCACTGTGGGTAAGATCCCCGTCTCCACTCATCTGTTTTGTGGAGCCAGCAGTAGCCTTCTCTTCCCCAGAGAGTCCAAAGAGGTCTCCCAGGGATAGCAGATTCAGAGGTGTCCATGCTTGTCTCGGTTATGGCCCCCTTTCCCCACCCCCGTACCCATGCGTGGAAGGGTGTGCCTGTGTGCCCGTGCACAGGACAGACACCGCTCTGAGATTAGAAGCCACCGTGGCAGGTGAGCACGAAGAGAAGGTGCCCTTCAGGGACAAAACTTCACTGAGAGGCTGTCTCAGCGGCGCTCTTACCCTCACCCCAAGCATGAAAGCACAGATCCTCACACATTTCACCACCTATGGGAACAGGCAGACCTGCCAGGTACGGGTCAGGCAGTCTGTGGAGCGTGGCTCTTAGTGTGACGCTTCTGCCTCTCATCTCAGATACCTGGCCCTTGTCACCTCTCTCTCCTGTGGGGCTGACTGGGTTTTTATTCCTGAGTGTCCACCGGATGATGACTGGGAGGAACATCTTTGTCGCCGGCTCAGCGAGGTACTGGCACTTTATTTTGCCCTTGAAAAACCACTCGCCTGTTTCACTGATGATGCACTTCCCCTCCATCGGTTTCATCCCACTGACCTCTTTCCTCTTTGTTCTTGACCAGACAAGGACCCGTGGTTCTCGTCTCAACATCATCATTGTGGCTGAGGGTGCCATCGACAAGACTGGGAAACCCATAACCTCAGAAGACATCAAGAATGTTAGTATGAATGAAACCAGAGAGGCCTTGGACACCACCCCCCACCCCCTTCCCCAGTGACTTCTGAGTCTCCCCTTAGTCCTTCTGTACATCTCTCCCCAGGTTTCCTGCCCCCTGGTTTCCCAGGAAGATAAGATATAAGATAAGAGGCTAAGCCATCGTGGTTTATCTAAGCCTCTGCCTGTTTTTTCTCTTTGACTCTGTATCTCTCTGTCCCTCTTTTGGTCTCCTCAGCTGGTGGTGAAGCGTCTGGGATATGACACCCGGGTCACTGTCTTGGGGCATGTGCAGCGGGGTGGGACACCATCAGCCTTTGACCGGATCCTGGTAAGTCATGGGGTTCTGTGGCCCTTGCGTCTTAGAACCCAGGACTTGCTGTCCTTCCCCTGCAGAATCCCACTTCCCAGGACAGGGGCTTACACCATTGGCCATGCCGCCTCCCTCCAGCTTCTGGACTGCAGTGGCCCTTGACTCATTCCCATCCACCCGAGTTCTCTTCTGTTGCAAAAAATGATGGGAAATTATATGCTCTCCAAATAGTGAGGACTAATATCTCAGCTTTGATCATTAGTAAAATTATTAAGATCTAACCTTAGACACTCAGGTTGAACCCTCTCATCCTACTTTTGTTAGAAGAGAGAGGCAATACTCTCCCTTGTTTTATCAATAAGAAGGGAATATTAAGCCTCAGTAATCTCCTTGATTACTACAATGGACATGCTTCTCTGGAACCAAATAGAATTCTAATGGTAAGAGGATGAAGAATCAAGCTTTAGATGAAATCTGGGTAGGGAGATAAAGCCCCATAAGCTCTTAGCTGTAGTCCTTAAATGTGCAATTCAACCCTGTGATCTGGAAGGGCCTCAGGTGCCCTGGCTCTCCAGGCCCAGTCCAGATGGGGAGGCCTGAACCAGACTGTCTTTTCTCCCTGGGTTCCTGCAGGGCAGCAGGATGGGTGTGGAGGCAGTGATGGCACTTTTGGAAGGGACTCCAGACACCCCAGCCTGTGTGGTGAGCCTCTCTGGGAACCAGGCTGTGCGCCTGCCCCTCATGGAGTGTGTCCAAATGGTAAGTACCGACCTCAGCTCCCCGTCCTAACAGCCCAAGCCCCTGTCTTTGAGCTAGAGCTTAGAGGGAAAGAGACCAACTTCGAAGGGCACTGGAACTCCTGTTGGAGATGGGAAGGCAGCATGGTGTAGTTAAGAGTCAAATGAGGAAAGGGCACAGTAGGCTTTGCATAGGAGCTGTCCCCTCTCTAAGCCTCAGTGTCCCCATCTGTTAAATGTTCCTAAGAAACGTGGGAGACGCTACATCTTACCAAGTAGTGAGACCCAACGTCGCACAATATCCAGCCTCGGATGCTTTTGCCATGTCTTTGTTGGAAAAGAAACGGAGTATGTCTCCAAATGTTATTAAAAGCAGGGAATAGTATTATGGTCTGGCTGGCTAGCTCGTATGTTTCTATGATTTCTACCTTGAACATGTTTCTCTGAAACAACGTGAGGTTCCTAACACTCACCCTGAGGGCTACTATAAGGAGCGGAGGGAAGCTTTGTAGAAGGTCTGATGCAGTATCTGGAAAATACCGGGTGCTCAGGAAATGGCTCTTATTACAAAGGAATCACTCCTGTGATACCACAGAGCTGTGTGTCTGGGGCTGAGGTGTCTGGCTGATTCTTAGGACTGGCCTGCATGCTCAGGGCTGGCTCCCCATTTCCTGGCTTGCTTCTCCCTCAAACTGGGAGTCCCAGAAACCTACAGCCTAGACAGGCTCCAGCCTTGCTTGGAACTATGTATCCCAAAAGCTAAAGCACGGGCTCACAGAGCAGAAATCAGTAGCTGGGAGACACACGGCAGGGATCAGCTTTTCTTCCTAACTGGGATCCGTAGGGTCTTCTTCATACACTCAGTTTAGAGGCTACTTTCAGGTTGCGGAATGGAGGAAGATGCTATTTTATCTGTGAGCACTCCTCCACTCTGAAAAATATTCAAATAAGTAGAGCATTGAATCAGCTCCTTCCTTTGGCTGCTCATTTCTCCAAAAATTAAGGAAAAACAAAGATGCTGCTTTCTGTGAATGTTTGGGGAGCATAGCAAAGGTGGGAGGTGTGGTGGGTAGGATCCAGGCATAAGAGTGGAGACAGAGCATTACCACGGGCTAGGAATCCAGCTGTGTAGAACCCTGCCCTGTAGTCATGACTCTTGCTGTGCTCCTCCTTCAGACCAAAGATGTGACCAAGGCCATGAACGACAGGAAATTTGATGAAGCCATGAAGCTGAGAGGCCGGTGAGGAATGACCGGAAGCTCACTAGCTACAAAAATCAGATATTGGAATGGAGCAAAAAACGGACATGGTTTAAAACCCAATATAAGAGCTTCTGCCCCTCCCTGTTCTTACTGTCTTTGTGACAGTTCCTTCCTGAGAGAGCTGGTTGTGAGGTGACCAGGAGGCACAGTTTGTCCCAGGGATGCTCTTCCTGGGATTGGCCTGCTGTAATCCGGTGGTTTTTGTGTGGGTTCCAGCCAGGTTTTCAGTTTCTCTAGCCAAGGGACAGCGTGTCGTGCTGAGTGCAGTGCCTGGGAGAAGAGTCCTCAGGGAGGGTTTGATCGGTTACTGGCCCTTTTTCAGCCCCTGCCCAGTTCCTGCCAGGTCCCAGTTATGTCCTTTGAGGTTTGCCCAGCTGGACTTCACACTGGGAACAGAACTTTAGATCCCCTTTGCTCCTGGCCGTGAGGAGCGGCCTGAAGACCCCCCACCCCACCTGTACTTTTTCCAGGAGCTTCATGAACAACTGGGAAGTGTACAAGCTTCTGGCTCATGTCAGACCCCCAGTCTCTAAGGGACCGGTGAGTTCTCTCCCTTTGACTCTGTCTCTCAGTCTCCCTCCGTGAAGTGCCACCTCCACTCGTATAACCTAGAGCCTGGCCAGCTTCTTCGCCCCACTAAAATCTCCAGTGCCGAGTCCCTGACCCTACTAAGAAATTTTCTCTTAGCACCCCCAGATACTAGCCCCATGTTCTTAATGTGCCCCGGACGTCTCTGCCCCAAGGCCCACATCCAATTTAGGATCGACGAGGTAGCGTGCAAGGACTGGGAAAGAGATTTACGGATTAATCCTTTGGGCAGACCTGGGAATGATCATATGAATGTACTTCAGCCACTTCTTCCCTTGAAGTAGTGGTTCTCGGTACTGAGTGTCTATCAGAATCATCTGGGCTGCTTATTTAACGTGCAGATTGCTGGATCCTTCCCTCAGAGAGGATTTAGCTCTGGGTCATGGCCAGGAATAGGTTGGTTTAACAGGCTCCCTAGATCAGGCGGTCCAAATATCACACTTTGGGAAATGCTGCTCTGGAAGGCCTCATTCGTTACGTAATGCTATCTGTGGGCAGGGACAGCGGTTTTCCTTATTGATTTGTGATAAAGAATTTGCTTCCACAGGATGAGGGAACAGGCTGTGCTGGCATTCCTGGAGAGGGGGTACATTGTCCAGAGGCACATGTCCTGACCCTAGGACCATGAGGGACACAGGGTTCAGCTTCCCTTACTGACCTGTCCCCCTCTTCGTCCTGCTCCCTCTCCACTTCTTCTCCCCAGAGTAGCATACACACAGTGGCCGTGATGAACGTGGGGGCCCCAGCCGCAGGCATGAACGCTGCCGTCCGTTCCACCGTGAGGATTGGCCTCATCCAGGGCAACCGGGTGCTGGTTGTACATGATGGCTTCGAGGGCCTGGCCAAGGGTCAGGTACGGGGACTAAAAGGAGGAGGGCACGTACTCTGAGGCACGTAGCAGGGGTGACCTGTCGGTCTTTTTCTTTCTCCTGGCCCCTCCCCTCTCTCTCTCTACCTTTCTTTCCTCTCAGGGTTTGAGCAGAAGTAGATGCTTAATCTTAGGGCAGTATGAATAGGCAGGAGCCACTGAAATGAACCCTTTACAGGCAACACACCTTGTTTAATTCTCTGTCCCAAAGCTCAGTGCAGTGCCTGGCATAAGTAGGTGCTTACTATTTGTGAATGGGCAATAAGACCAGAGGAAGTTCACTGAGGTGGGGAAAAGCCGATGCGTGGTGTTCCTCTTCCAGCCAGGGTGGGTGTCGGGGTGGGATCAGAACTCAGGAAGTAGCATTCAGTCCACAGGGCAGACCTGTGTGATCTTTTCCTGCAGATCGAGGAAGCTGGCTGGAGCTATGTTGGGGGCTGGACTGGCCAAGGTGGTTCCAAACTTGGGACTAAAAGGTAAGTGGCATTTTGGAAGCACCTCCTCCTAGTCACCCCTAAAGATGTCCCTTGGAATGTGGGTGTCAGTTCATTAGGTCAGCGTCTACACTGCTGTAGTCTGCATCTTCTGTCCCCAAGCTCACAGTTGCCTCAGTGAGGGAAGGCCTGCATATCTAGACATCTCTTAGCAGCTCTAGCAGTTTTAAGCCCCAGGATGTGTCCTTACACAGCCATGAGGGGGGGGGCAGGGAAGGGGGCACAGGTCAAGAAGTTATACATAAAGCACATTCTAATTCTAGCTTTTTTCTCCCTCAACTTTGCTTAATTCTCCAAATTCCATCACCTCATCGCCCACCCCGCCTCATCCCAATCAACTAGGACTCTACCCAAGAAGAGCTTTGAGCAGATCAGTGCCAACATCACTAAGTTTAACATTCAGGGCCTTGTCATCATTGGGGGCTTTGAGGTGAGTGCCCTCCCGTTTGTTCCCCTCCTCCCCACTTTTCCCTCTCCCCTCATGGCTGCCACCCTCCTTCTCAGGCTTACACAGGGGGCCTGGAACTGATGGAGGGCAGGAAGCTGTTTGACGAGCTGTGCATCCCGTTTGTGGTCATCCCCGCGACGGTCTCCAACAACGTCCCCGGCTCGGACTTCAGCGTGGGGGCTGACACAGCACTCAATACTATCTGCACGGTGAGAGCCCGCCCCCGCTTCCCAGGCCTCTGGCCAGCTCTGTAATCCCTGGACCACGTGTGCTGGAGAGTGAGCTACTGTTTTTGTACTAACCAAGTGACAGTGTTCAAACGGTGCCTCTTCGAGCCCAGGCCCTTACGCACTTTATTTCTCCACGCTACGGTGTTCATTCTCACCTGTCAGCCTCCAACGCATCAGTACTCTGCGTCCCAAATGTTTTTTTCCGTCCTGAGGTCAGATAGCCTAATTTCCCTGCCCTGAACGACACAAAGGGTAAGTACAGCTTCCTTCCCAGGAGGCGAGTTCCACAGGGCAGTTGGCAGGTGTGCCGGCCGCCCCCTAAGGCAAGAACTTGATGAGGCGTAGGGGCCTGGCTGAGCCGGGGAGGGTGGCGTGCCGGGGCCGGTTTATGGCAAGGGCCAGAGAAGTGACAAGGATCAGACCCCGGACTCTGTCTTTCTAACTGAGACCCCGCTGTCTTTGCAGACCTGTGACCGCATCAAGCAGTCAGCGGCAGGCACCAAGCGTCGGGTGTTTATCATCGAAACGATGGGTGGCTACTGTGGCTACCTGGCCACCATGGCAGGACTGGCAGCTGGGGCCGATGCTGCCTACATTTTTGAGGAGCCCTTCACCATTCGGGACCTGCAGGTAGATGGTCACTCAGAGCCTGTTATGCAGCTCTCCCCTGCCCTAGTCTGTCCCCACAGCATCTTGAGCTGTGAGAGCTCAAGATGAGGATAGCTGCTTGGTCTCTGGGGCCCTGCGAGGAAACTAGAAAGAGCAGCAAGAGGGCATCTCCAGTGTAACCTCGCACACGTGACCACAGCTGCTGTTTCTGGAGCATTCGTTTCGAAGGCCCCACGTTGCTAAGCCCTTCTCAACGTGTTTTTGCATTTTGTCTTCAAAACACACATGCAAGGGAGCTATTATTATCTCCGTGTTACGGACAAGAAAGATTTAGAGAGGTTAAAAGACTTTTCTAAACTTGTGAGTAGGTGGTTTAACTAACAGAGAAAGTCGGTGGTGTCTCTACTGATCATGCCACCCGCCCTGGGCTCCCTTGCTACCAAAGCAGACTCTTCTCATTCCTGTCCCTCCCGGGGTTAGGGTAGGGCGCTCCGATTCCTTTTTCTCAGAGGGGCCGTATGATCCTAGTTTTCCAAGATTTCAGTTCACTGGAGGGAAGAAGAGCCACAAAGTGCAGGGGCAGCAGGCTGAGGGAACTCCCTCATGCAAGAACTCAAGTCCCTGCTGGGAATGGAAGGTGGGAGTCTTCCTCCTTCACCCCCATCTCAAAGCCCAGATGAAGGAACTGGTTCCTCCCAAGCGAATCACTGCTGCACCGACAAGCAACCCATTCAAAGGCCAACACTGAGAGCAGTGGGCCCCCCACTCGGCCCTCTGAGGGAAGGGAAGCAGAATCCCCTGGAAGGGGACACTGGGAGCAGGTGGAAAGGTGAAGACCGGCAGTTACCATGGCTGTCCTTAAGTCACCCTCTCCCAGTTCTGCCTGGCTCGTTTGGAGTCTTTGTTCACATTGCAGCGTGCACTGAACTTCTCACAGGGACTAGGCACAGATTGTAAACAGCTCTCTTCCAGTTTCTCTCCCCATCTGGAGAGGCCTGGTGGGGAACAAGAGATCTGTGCACTTGCCCGGCCTTATCCACTCCTGGCAAGGCTTAAGATTTACTCTCTTATTTTCAGGCAAATGTTGAACATCTGGTGCAGAAGATGAAAACCACTGTGAAAAGGGGCTTGGTGTTAAGGTACCTCATCCATGGTGTGTTCCTAAGCGAAGAGAACAGTTAGGCTTTGGCTCTAGCCCACAGAATGAATCCATGGTTGGGATGCCCTGAGGAATTTGGGGACACAGTGAGAGAACTGGAGCCATGGGAGGAGACAGAAAAGGGAAGAACAAAGCCTACTGAAGCAGAAAAGGGTTGGGAGGGATGGGGAGACAACCAAAGTCACAGGCTTTTGGTCTCTACTTGGCAGGAATGAGAAGTGCAATGAGAACTATACCACGGACTTCATCTTCAACCTGTACTCTGAGGAGGGGAAGGGCATATTTGACAGCAGGAAGAATGTGCTTGGGCACATGCAGCAGGTCGGGAAGACACCCCAGTCATATCCTTCACCAGACGGCCACAATCCCCGATAGCCATTGGGTCTCCCACTGGTCCCCAATCTGCTGGAGGCTGTCGGTGCCACCACAGAGCACGAGCCTGCAGTTTTTACTGTCACAGAATCGAAACAGCATTACCCTGGAAATGGCCTTCGAGGTTATGTGATCCCTCCTGGGGCAGGGCTTCTCAGCACTGGCACCATTGTCATTTGGGGCTGGATAAATCTTTGTTGCGGGTGGCTGTTCTGTGCCATTGCGGGATGCTTTAGCAACATCCCTGGACTCTACCCACTAGATGCCAGTAGCACCTCCCTCCTAAGTTGTAACAAATACAAAATGTCTCCAGACTTTTGCCAAATGTCCCCTGGGGGGCAAAATCATCTCTAGTTGAGAACCACTAATTCAGATGAAGAAAATGAGGCCCAGACGGGAGAAACAACTTTTTTAGGGCCGCTCATCAAGCTTGGGTGAGAGCCAGAATGCACTCCAGTGCTCTTCCCAGCATGCCATGCTGCCTTCCTGTGCAAGAAGTACAGCCACCTTGCTGGTGTTGGGCTCTGTCTGCACTAACCGGGGTTTCCGGGGGAAACGAATTCCCTTCTGCTATCCACATTCAATCCCCACCTACGGCAGGCCTCGCTCACAGACGGTACTGGTGGTCTTAGGCCTCCCCATCCCAAATGTCCCCAGCTGATTCTGCTTAAGTATGGACCTTTGACCGTTGTCTACCTACCTATGAATTCCCAGTATCCTCAACTTGAATGAGCTTATTAGCCCCTGCAGGAATGGGGTCTAACTGGATAAAGCATGGTGATCTATTCCCCACTTTCCCACCTCCTTTCACTTAGTTCAGAGAAAATCTGCATGATGTTTTATATTATTCTGAGGTGCTACCAAGGACATCTATGTTGGTTCACAAGGAACACTTCTGTCGATGATGGTGACTGACAAAAGCTGCTAGGCTGAAGAGGGGCAAGGAGGCGACTAGCCAATCAGACTGGAAGTGAATGAACAGGATCTGGCAGCTGTGAGACCAGGTCCCCCCATATC
This sequence comes from Panthera leo, assembly GCF_018350215.1. Taxonomy (NCBI): domain Eukaryota; kingdom Metazoa; phylum Chordata; class Mammalia; order Carnivora; family Felidae; genus Panthera; species Panthera leo. Next base: position 74,638,987 of record NC_056685.1, read on the forward strand.
TAATTAGTTACTCTTACCCCTGGTAAATGGCCAAATAAGCTGTGCCAGCTCACTCTGTTCTCAGCGCTATCTCAGGATTTCCTTCATGGTTAGACTTCTGGATTCCTGTTTCCAGCTGCAAACCTGGGGCCTGTTCTTTCCTTTTTTCTGTGTGTATTCAGGTATCTCTGCCACTTCATTAGAGTCCTTCCCTCTGTAATTTTTATGATTCTTTTTCCAGGGTGGAAGCCCAACTCCGTTTGACAGGAATTTTGCCACTAAGATGGGTGCCAAGGCTATGAACTGGATGTCTGGGAAAATCAAAGAGAGTTACCGTAATGGTAGGTGGGGTAAGAGGGTAAGACCCCCCCATAGTGGCTGGTTCCCCATTACAGAAACCTACTGACCATCCTGTATTGCAGGGAGGATCTTCGCCAATACACCAGACTCAGGCTGTGTTCTGGGGATGCGTAAGAGGGCTCTGGTCTTTCAACCGGTGACTGAGCTGAAGGAGCAGACGGATTTTGAGTGAGTACATCTACTTCCCCAGTAGTTTCAGGATCTGCTCTTCCCAACCTGTTCGCTGTCTTCGATCCTTTTATCTTAGGAGTAACACCTGGACTCGTACCCATTTTGGATCTTAGGCCATGTCCTAAAATCCAGCCTCTTCTGCTCAACTTCTTCCTATAAGCTTTTGATAGAAATCAGTTGGGGTGCTGAAAGATTAAATCATCTGTCTCATTCCTCTGTAGCCACCGCATCCCCAAGGAGCAGTGGTGGCTGAAGCTGAGGCCCATCCTCAAAATCCTAGCCAAGTATGAGATTGACTTGGACACCTCAGAGCACGCCCACCTGGAGCACATCAGCCGGAAGCGATCTGGAGAAGCTTCTATCTAACCCTCTTTGGAGTGAGGGTAATGGATTGTCTGATCATGGTCAGCTCACCCCCCGATAGATCCAAGTCCATGCATTCTCAAGTGTTTTAGCCCATTTTTCATTAGGTTTCCTTTTAATCTGCACCTGTAGCCATGACCAGCTCTGGCCAGGGAGCTGAGGCAGTGGGCAGTGCGTAGAAGGTCCTTTGAGGTAGAATTTATCATCACTTCTACCCCAGCTTCATCTGTCACACAAGACTGGGCTCCTCTAGTGCTACTGCTAGATTTCAACTACTCGGTTAGAATCTTCCTAAAAATAAGCTCTATTTATTTCTTGTGATAACAAAGTCTTGGTTCCTCTACTACTCTGACTGCAGTAACACTAATAAAGGCCAACTGGTCACTGTGCTTTTGGTTCTCCTGTTGTCACTTTTGTAAGTAGAATGTCATACTGTCAACCCAAAGCACCAGACCCTGCTCAGACAGACATGTGGGAAAATGCATCCCGTATGATCACCCCATGTACTCCTCTCCATCTCTTGGCTCTGCACATACGGTCCTAGAACATCATATACTGGTCCTTACCCCCTATCGCACACTAGTCCCTCCTGCATCCTCTGTAGCCATAAGGTGCCCTGCCAGTCTCCTTTAAGCATGAAATTGTGTTTCACCTCGTGATCATATACCCATTACCTAGGGGTTTTTCCAGCCATTCCATGATCTCTACTTCTCTTCTGACAACTCAGGGTTCTTCCTTCTCAACTCTTCCCCTGTTATTCCTTCCTAGATGAAACGCAGACCCCATTTGTGGGGAGACATGCACATTTTGAAGGCCTGGGAAAGAGACTCCCACTCCTGGACCCGGTTTGGTGGGCTGGCTGAAATACTGCTTGAGAAAGCGGTCAGTTCTCATTCAGCTCCATTTGTTTTCTATTCCATAACAATAGCTTCTTCCTCATCAGCCAAGTAACCATGTAATGTAGTTGGTCTTCAGGAGCGAGACCGCAGATTTTACCCAAATTGACAGGATGGCACCTGTTGATGCCAAGTTTAAGCTTAGCCTCCAATAACCAGATCCTGACTCTCAGCACAAGCGTGCATACTCCTCCCAACCTAGTTTCCTCACCTGCCTGATGAAGCAGGAAGAGGTTCAAGGTTTTACCGGCCGTGGAGGAATGATGATCTCTAATATGTCACTTTTGCTGGCTATCCAAAGTATTACCTTTACACCCTGAAAACAGTTCTGAACAGCAACTGAGAAGGCTTGTCAGGAGTCCAGACTTAAGGCAGCCAAATGCTCTTTGTGCAGTTCATTAAGGGGAAGAAAAATTAACAGTAAATATTAAGCCCTGGTATCACTGCATCCTCAAAACAGCTTATGAGGGAGGTGGTGACAGCCCATTTCAAAGTTACGGACAACGGGGCTCTGGGTGATTAAACGATGTGGAGAAAAGCAGGAACAGTAGAAACTGCCAAACTTGCTTTTAGAAGTGTTTATTTCTTTTTTAAGTGAGCAAAAAAAAAAAAAAAAAAAAAACCCAAAAAAATAAAAAAAAACCCACCAATGGCAAAAGGGCAAAAGCAGACATGTTTTTTCAAATTAGCTGTGTCAGCAGATTGCAGTCATTTTTATTTGTAGTTCCCGATCAACTTAAAAAGTTTTTCAAATTTGCATCTGGGTCATCCAAGAATAATAACTACTTGATCTAGTTTAGGAACATGAAAAGGAAGAGTATCGTTGACTAAGTATGGTTCACTAAAACAGTTCCTTTTTGAGTAGGTGGGCCAGCTTGAAAGCAGCTCTTATAATGCTCTTCCCCCACTCGCTGGCCTCCCCCAATGTCTTGTATAGATCCGTAAAAAGCAAAGTTGCCAAAACAACTGAAAGGAAAATAATTCTGAACCCTCAGTAGCGTGAATTCCCTAAAGGGAAATGAAGACGACCCATGGGAAAAGGCAGCCCAGCCCATCTCCTTCCCTGCTAGAGTAAACACCTTCATCTAAGGTGCAAGAGCACCTGCTAATAAGCCCATTGGAGCAAACTGGCGTTCACCAAGAGAAAGAACTGCGTTAGAAAAGTTCTTAGGACTGCTCAGAACCTGCTACCTCTTCTATGTGGAAAGCAGTAAGAAAATGTTAGTTCTGAAATAACACTGCTGAACTACTGGAACCCTCAGGCACACCCATGGAAAAGAGGCCAAGACCGCTGTTTCCTTTGATGGTGAGACAGGGGGCCAGTCCCTTCTGAATGCTCCATGACGTGGCACTCTAGGAATATCATCCAGCCCAACTGTGAATCTGCACACCATTTGAGCTTTCAGTATCTTCACCTTTGGGCCACATTTGTTAGCTGGACTTTTCTTAGACTTCTTCACTGACCAGTTAAAATGTTTCTAGAGGGATTCTTCTGAAATGTTAATCATGTTCCCAAAGGAAAACTAAACACACACTCTTTAAATACTCTTCATCTTCCTAGAGAATTCAGTTGCATTGTTGACTTTTTCCCTAAAGGGGGGAGGGGGGTAGGGGGAGACCTCTTCGCTTGCAGGGTGCAATAGAAAAAGCCAAGTAAGCAATAAAGAGAAAACAAAAGTGAGGGATTTTTTGTTTGTTTGTTTGGTTGCTTGGTTTGGGGAGGGGAGGTGGTGTGGAGGTGACTGTTGTGACATGTTGCCTCTAAATATAAACCACACAACAGGAACAACTGCTTTTCCTGTTTTCCAAGACAAAGAGACAGTACCACAGGGAAAAATCTCACCCAGAGTTGCCTGCCTGATGGTGCAAACAACTTCTCCAGCCTATTCCACAAGTAAGAGGTATTCCTTCAGAGAGGCTGGCAGTGGAAGGCCCTTCACTGCATCTGGCAGATACTGGAGGCCCAAACTCCGGCGCACAGCATAGCGAGACAGTGTTTTTAGAGTTCCCGGGGCTGAGCACAGAACAGTCAGTTTTTCACACAGCTGCTGGTCTCTGGCCACTTCCCGTGGCATGGTGCCATTCTTCCTTAATTCAAAGTGTCCAACAGCTCTGTGGAGAAGCTCAAAGCAAGAGTCTTCTTTCTCTGTTCCAAGTCCCCTGACTAATAGAGCCACCAGGCGGGAGATGGGCGTCTGGCCTTTTAGGTTGATGACTCTGACTTCCGCTCCGTAATCAAGAAGGATGCTGACGCTCTCCAGATTTCCCTTCATGGCAGCCCAGCTGAGCGGGGTATCGTTGTTATAATCCAGGGCATTGACAGAAGCCCCACTCTCCAGGAGGGCCCGCACACACTCAGCATTGTTCTTAAAGGCTGCCCAGTGAAGTGGGGTATCTCGGTTGCCATCCAGCGCGTTGGGGTTTGCGCCATACTCCAAGAGGACCTCCACACAAGCCTCATCTTTCTCAGCTGCATAGTGGAGGGCTGTTCGGTTGTAACCATCCAGGGCATTCACCTGTAAAGACGGAGGAACTATATGACAGTAGCTAGACTACCGAGAGGAAGATGGGTGGGCAAAGAAGCTTGCATGTGTTTATCCACTACCTGTGCTCTGTCATGTTCTGAATATGAGAATCAACAAGCAATTCCCAGGGAGTCTTGGTGATCGAGACGGAGAGATGTCAGGAGCTTCGGAGCAAATAGGAAGAGAGCGGTCTCAAAACAACCAGCACTCTATTATGTGCACTGATCAGCTGGCCTGCATTATTTAGGGTTTTTCTGCTACATTCTTTACTATTCACTAGGATCTCTACCATGGGGTAAAGGGTAAAGAAAGAGAAGATGAAGTCTAAATCCTTGTAACTACTCTGGGAGATACTTATTGGAAAGTAGTTTCAACACATGAGCCAGAGTAAAGGTTTTGAATTATTTTACTTATCCCAACTCACTCTAACCTGTGGCTGATGGCAACCAGATTGAAAAATAATGAGGCCAAACTCCACCCATATAGCTTTGCGGCGTTCTTTAACCATACCGAGAAGCTCAAATTGTTAATCCGATCAGCCCCTTGCAAAACTATGCCGTGCGGTCATAAGAGAACCTCAATAAAGGCATGTGAAGAGAAGAGCACAACCTTGCAATACTGCAAAAGCAGCTGACTTGCTACAAATCAACATTCCCTATAATAAAGACTTCAAAACCCAAACTTAAGACTAACATATTATCTTCCCCCATAAAATGCAATAAAAATAAGCTGATATATTTAACTCAGTTCAACTTTCTATTTAGCTAAAAACTTTCCACGCCCCCGGGGATAGTTTTCATCACTGACATTAAATCACTGGCTTTCATTTTCAGGGTCACTCACAAGAGTTATGTAACAGATAATGACAAGTAGAGAACAACATGGCTGGGTGGATGGTGCTGCGGCTGGCCCCTTAGGCTTACTGACCAATATGTTTGGGGTCTGCACACCAGCTTCGCGGCATGTCTGATTCCAATTGGCGCCTCAGCACGTGCAACTTCCAGATTGCTTACAAACAGTCAAAACTGCTTATTTATTTACTTAACAAACACTTACTTAGCAATTACTACATGCCAGTGTACTAAACACTTCACAACCTTATGAAGAAGATACCATTGTCACCCCCGTTTTGCGGATGGAGAAACCGAGGCAAAGAAAACTTAAGTAACTTGTTCAAAGTCCCACAGCTGGAAGTGATAGAGCTGGGATTCAAATCCATGAAGTCTGGCTCCAGAGTCTATTCTTTTAACCTTTCATTATACCATGCTGCTTCTTGCTGATGCCGATATAAATTAATCTAGGTTTCTTATCTTAAGATACGTCAGAAAGAAGACAGGAACAGGATACAATAAACGGAAAATAATTAGTGGGCAGAACTAGCACAAGTAGCCCAATCCTGAGGAATGGGTTACCTAATGACATCTATCCCCCAGAAACAGTGGTATTAGAAGTGCATGTCTGGTAGCAGGTGTCAAATGGTTTAGATTTAATCACTCCAGGGGCCTCGGTACTTAGAGCTCCTGGACAGTCAACAGGCCGTGAGAGCACTGAATGGAAATGCAAACAACTCCAGAAAGAAGGCTGAGAGAAAAAGGGGAGATAAAACTCCCTCTTCCTGGAGCCCGGGACAACTTAAGAAAGAAAGGCAAAGGATGAAATCCTTTGGATCGCTATATAGATATTTACCATTACATTCTGCTTTGATATTGGGTATGCCAATGTTACCACGGGCTAGAAGGTGGGAAGGGACGGGAGAAGAGACAGAAATTTTAAGAAAACGTGAAGCTCAAGTTGTAGTGGCTCATTAACGCGACAGTGTTAAAAACATTACCTCAGCTCCTTTTTCCAGGAGTAACTCCACACAGTCAGCATCTGACACCATGCAGGCGCAGTGCAGTGGCTTCAGTGTGCCATGGGTACAGTTCACATCTGCTCCCTACGGGCACAAGGAAACTTCAGTCAGTGTGCTCAGCTCTGGCTCACTGAGTAGGATGAGACTCAGAACTGAGTCCAGGGTGGAAGACGGCTCTAGCTCTGACTGTAGTGGAAACATACTACTAGTCCCGGTTTCTACTACATATTAAAATAATATAATGCTAATATCCAAACCGAGGGAACACACTGAAGATGAAAGAAAGAAGCTATCAATTCCCTAGATCAACTTACTAAGTTTTTCCACAAGGTAACTTGCCAGATGGCCATCTAGGCATCACTGAGGACATAACCTTATGTGCAAAAGCAATGGGAAACTTCTCACCACTCAGGAAAGCTGGAAAACCCATCCACTTTCTACGGCCGCCATGTTCTACAAAAGTCCAGAAAGTGAGTCGGTCAGACTGAAACCAGGAGACCTGGCACCCTCTTTGTCATTCAACAGATGACCATCACTAATAGTAAGGTCATCTTAACGTTATCTTTTTGTTTATAAACATCTTCAAAGTAGCCTCTGAGTATGGGCATTCTCTGCCACCTAGCCTCCGGAGGTATGGCTCTTTTCAAATGTGATGAAAGGAGATGGGGATCTCACAGTCAGACCAAAGTCGCCGAATGACTCAGCAGCAGAGCTAGAATTAGAACGTGACAAACTTCCTACTGCTGAATCCTCTGGTACCACTTTTGCTGAGAACAAGTTAACGCTGTATGACTATTCCTTCTCAAAGCTGCACCACACAACCCTGAAGCAGCTACACAGCTCCAGGCGGTAAATAAGGATTCCACTGTTGTTGAAAAGAAATGTACAAAAGCAACCATCTGGATGCATTTTCTAGTGATCAAAAAATTACCCTGTAACTTCTCTTCAGCAGGAATAATAATCAGGAAAATATCTCAGACTGTCTAGGATACTAGGATACAACTAGGACACTAGTTGTATAACAATCGCTGAATGGCAGTGGTTAAAGATGTTAAGATGCTTTCTTAAGTCAAAAATTACCCTGCATTTAAAGGTTGACATTCCTTACAGAATTAAAAGTGGTAGCTGTTGTTAAGATAGACGGCAGGTGATATCTCTCTATGTGATTATTATAAACCACAAGGATTTGAAAACTGCTTCTGCTTTGCTCGTCTCCTTCCTCCCTTAGTAGAACACGTGTAGGAGACTTTGAGCTTGCTGGATCCCACATGCATCATATCCAGACAGAGATTTTACAAAGAACGTGAGACTAGGGTCATCCAGAACATATTTCCTGAAGAAAAATATCAGATGCACAAAGTGAAAGGGAGAAGGAAAGAGAAGCAAAACACAAGGAAACTGTATTTGCATCGTCAAGTTAATACATGTATGAGGACTGTAAAAACTCCTTGTCATCTTGCGCTGAGTCAATGCTGCAAATCTGTAATCTATCACGATTCCCCAGGAACCTTCCCGCTTCACCTCCCAAAGTACTCTCCATCAATACAGCACACTCACCCCTCTGATGAGGTCCTCTACATTATCATGTGGGAAGGAACGAATGGCAGCGATTGTTCGGATTAAGCGCTCTGAGAGAGAGTATTTGCTCTGAATGCTCTGCATAATATACCACATACTGGAACTCATCAAGGCTCAGAGTATGTTCACATGCTCCAAACTGCCTGAAACAAAGAAGTTTTAGGCATACACAATATCACTGAGCATACCTGTCTCTGGGATTAGTTCTCTGAGGCCCTCCCAATAGTAAAAGTAGATTTCAAAGAGGTCAATGATGAATTAATATTTTTTCTTAATCACAGAGAAATAGATTATAATAGTCGCTCAGGGAGCTGGGTAAACCTGGACGAAAATGTTTTGACCCTCAGCACCTCAATTCTACTCTCTGAATAGTCTGGAACAAGATTTCCTCAAGAGGCCCCAAGACCCTTATGGAGCTCTGTGTAGCTTACAAACAAGACCAGGCAAGGAAGAAGATATTTTTTAAAGGCAGAAGATGCCACAAAACATTCTTTTCCTCCTCTGGACTTTGTGGTCTTTACGATCAGCATCACCTTTAGCTTACTTGTTACAGTTGGCCCTGCAGTATAGTTATGTTTATATTGTTTCTCGTCTAAATTGTAATCAATTAGAAGGCGAGGTCCCTGTCTTCTATATTATTGTTCATGTAAGGCCAGCCACAGAGGCTCACAAAAGTAGGTATTTAATAAATACCGGTTGATTGACTAAAGGCTAAGAAGTGATCGATACCTGTGAGAAGAGAGGGAAAAGGTTATGGAACAAATACATCTATGTTAACAATGGCAAGGCATCTGTGAAACAGTTTAAAATGTCTTCAGCAAAGAAAAAAGTGGGAAATATTTGAAGTGGTATTCTAAAACAAAAAACTCAAAAGTATAATTAGTCATGTATATAAGAAAAAAAATCAAAGTTCACACCAACGACGTATGTTTGTAGCTACAGGAAAACAAGCAGATTTAAGAGTGCAAAATGAATTAAAAATTTTAATAATTGGCCATTCATGACAACTGAGAAATAGATTTGGGCAAATATATGTTCAAACCACAATATGACAGAGGGTTCTAGCATGGAAAAGAACATAATGCAATGTACTTAAATTTAACTGATAGAAGTTTTGGCTATATAAGAGCCATACACTAGTTGGGAAACATTTAAAATTACAACAAACAAGATGGAGCATTTCCATGAAAAGGCATATATCAAAAACTGTAGAGAAAATATACTATGCAGCATCAGCTCTCTAGGTGTAACTGCTTAGGAATAAGGTTTCCTATTAAACTATAATTTCCTTGGGGGTAAATATAGTGTTATTTTCTTTTTTTTTAAATTTTTTTAAAGTTTGTTTATTTTTGAGAGAGAGAGAGAGCAAGAAGGGGAGGGGCAGAGAGAGGGAGATACAGAATCTGAAGCAAGCTCCAGGCTCTGAGCTGTCAGCACACAGCCCAACGTGGGGCTCGAACTGGTGCACTGCAAGATCATGACCTGAGCTGAGGTCGGACGCTCAATCGATTGGGCCACCCAGGTGCCCCAAATATAATAGCTCCTGGCACATGGCAGTTTCTCAATAAATATTTGTTGAGTTAATGTAAAAATTATTACTTTAGATCCTTAAAAATTCAAGACTTGCATAATCAAAAATGTTATGTATATGACTTAGACTAAGGGGAAAAAACCTAAAATGACTTTGGTCACTTCAAATTATGTAATTTTTGCTTTTTGTAATGAAGTATCTCCTTATACTTGAATAGTTTCTATTTTACTATTTATCTGTTTAAACTGTATACAGTATTAATTAATAGAATGCAAGTTAAAATATTCAATTCATAGGTATCAATAATTCATATCAGGCATTCTTCTCCCCTATGTTATTATGAACGAATAAGCTTACATGTACACCTGTTTATATGTCTCTCTGAAACTTTCTAGATAATTTAGACTTGACATAATTTTAATCTAACAGCCACTAAACTCGGAAACAAGGGCGTGTATCTTACACTTCTTTGTTGCAAGGCGAAAGGAGAAAAAAAGCAGCCGTGCATTTGAACTAGAGATCCCAAGAAAGGGGTCAGAAGACAGAGCATCTAAAGTGGAAGGCTTAGACTGGACTTGCTCTGTTAACCGTTTCTGGGCAATGGATGATCTGAAGAAACTAAACCCTGCAATCATTTTCGAGGCGTTCTTGGGACTCTAGGCTAAGAACTCCTAAGTCAGGGTATGACCAGTGGTCTTCTGCTGCTGCATCGAAGTTCCCGGTAAAGAGTGAAACTTCGGGGCACACTGACGATATGCACTGTCGGGAAGGGTCAAGGCAATGTAAACTTGACCTATCTTCCGACAGCAGCCCGTGAGCGGTTTGACCCCAAGTGGCCCCTTTCCTCTGCTGGAACTAAGAGTCCTCTCTCCCACATTTTCTTTCACTTCGGATCCAAAGAAGACACCAAGAGGTATTCTACTGCGATGCTAGAAGCACAGTGGAAGACAGGCGACATTCAACAGCTCTGGTGCTAGTGACGCCTCAGCTTCCGCCCGAGCTGAGAGACCCTCAGCCTAGTCAGAGGCGCCCCCAACCCCACCACACCTGCTGAGGGGGAGAGCTCGCGGCCGCTACTTGTTGCCGAGGCAAAGGGCCGAAGGGCAAGGACACAAAATGCGAGGACGTGTGGTGTCACTTTGCGCATGGGATCCGAAAAGATCTCAGCAACCCCGGCAGGTCTCCCGGAACGAGGGGTGAAAGAGGGTCGCGCAACCTACACCGGTGGAGCCCCGGAGGTTAACCAACCCGCTCCCTGATTTCCCCAAGGCCGGGAACCTGTCTCTGCCGCGAGGGCTAACGAAACCCGAGCGGGGAACGGAGGAGTTACTGGGCGTAGTGCCACGGGTTAGGGAACCTGGCTGCAGGCAGGCCCGCAGCGAGGGACGCACTCACCGAACCTCGGGGCAGAGCTGGGCGGTGAAAGCCGCTGTCAAGGTGTGACCCGGAAACAGAAGTTGGCGTCTCCAGCTGGCCTCTGTTTACAGGATGTGAAGAGCGATTGGGGCACCTGCGCACCGGCCAATGGCTGCAGGCGGGGGGCGCCTGCGCAGAGTCGTGAGGCAGCCTCCGTCCTACCCAGGCATAGTTAACGGATTATTTTCTTTCCCTGCTGGAGGGTTTGTGCGCCGGCGCAATGTAGCGCTGTCGGCCATTGCCCGGGGTCTTGGGTCCGCAGCTCTAGGCAAAAAGCTCACCGCCCCTGGCTATTGGGCCGAGTCTGTGGGGCCGCCCCTTTGTGGACCAGGCCTGTAGTGGGTCCTTTCGTGCTTTCCGCTGCCTCCCACGGTCTCCAGCTGAGATCGGGCCTGGGCACCTCATTTCTAACCTTGCTACATTGGTTCGGTTGCTTAGGAGACTAAACTGTTAGTAAGAAGTGTCTTTGGAAAATAAAAGAGACTTCCATCATTATTCATAATATTGGAAACGTGTGCTTTCTGAAACCTCCTGGATAGTGTCCACCCTTCCTCAAAGGGAACTATACCGAAGATAAACAACCGCCTAAGAGGCGTAGTAGTCCAAATGTCGAAGACTGAAAACGATGTACCCGCTGACAGTAACCCTTCCCAGCCAGGGAGATGCTGCAGCGTCTCAGTGATGTCCTTCCCAAGCAAAAGCATAAACATTGGAAGCCAGCAGCACGTAGTGGTGCAGGTAGAGTGAAGCAGCCTGCACAGGCTACTCCCCAAAGCTTTTTCTAAGCAGCAGCATCAACCAGTTTGAGAAGAAAGCAGGGCCCAGACAGTTCATGAACATCAATGAGGGGATGGTGAACTGGAGAATCTCATGCCTTGACTGAGGAGTGAGCCTCCCCTGCGTTCCAAACTCAAAAGATTTTTGCCATGCAGGAATGTGTCCGCCACCTTCTGCCACTCTGCTGTGGTGAGGTTGTTCAATTTTTCCAAAGAAGCTGATACCCAGTTTTTTTAAACAAGTGAATCCTCCAAGTTGCAAATATTGGCAACATTAAAAAAAAAAAATCATTTTGAAAACAGGCAACATTCAGCCTTGTAAGCCACCAATTCTATACTCTAGATTAAAGAAAGGGCTGCGTTGGTCGGGATTAAAGGCTGCTTTGGTCATTGACAGCCCTATGGAAGAAGGGTTTAGCGGTAGCTCTCTGATTGGGAGGGGTTCTGGGGAGTTGACTTGAAGCTGTAGCTACATATTAACTACATTGCTTTTAATTCATAGATTTACTTAGGAAAGCTTGAAGGAGGCTAGACCCCTCCCCCCTCCCCTGCAAGCTGCTCTAAAGCATTTGATCAAATTCAGTGAATGGAAACAGTTTGATTCTGTGCCCATTGCTTCTAAACCAGAAATTTGTATTAGGGCTCTAGAGACTGTTAAATCTCCAAACACAAGGGCAAGAGATACCTGTGTTGGTGCTAATCACAAATGGGGAAGTTCATCCTGTGAACCTCAGCCCTTCCTGGCTACCAGCAGGGAAGATCATAGAAAAATCAAGCCACTACATGTGTTGTCAAACCTAACCTCGGTTCAGTTAGTACCTCTCAAACTCCCATCCCTATGTCTAGAACTGTGTGACTCACATTAATACCCCAATGGTATATTCTCCCCCAAATCCCCTTGAATCCTACTTAGCTGGGGAATTAATGAGGTGAGAGTCAGATGTGTAATAAATTCCACTGCATCATGCAGTGGGCCCAGGTGTGCTAAGTCTCCCTGTCTCTAGATCCAGTAAAGTGATGCTCTGTTTGGCACCATCCATAGCTTTCTCTAAGTGGAGAATGAGCTTCAGACAACTGACCTATTGAGGGAATGGTGACTGCAGGCTGCTTTTGTTCAATGTCATATACTACCCAGGATGGTGGAGTACATCCTGTACCCAGAGTACAGAAGGTCTAGCTTTTGTCCTGGCTCTGAGACTGATAGTTATTTCATTCCATTTCATTGGGCATCTGTTTTCTCATTGTGAGAGCATTGGCTGAAATCATTTCTGAATATCCTTCCATTTCTATAATTCCGAATCTAATTCCTAAGCAAAAGTTCCTGCTTCCAAATTTTTTTACTTTCATCAAACGAGTACAGTTTTATGACTATCATAATACTACTATATTAATGGGACCTTTGAAGTCTTAATTATAGGATGCCAAAGTCTACATAGTTTCCATTCCATTTTTGCTTCTTCTGTTGCCTCCTTTCTAAAGCAAGGTAAAGACAGTGCTGTTTCCAAGCTTCCAATTTTTAAATGTCATTGGTATTATATAATGTTCAAGCATACTGAAAAAACTGGAGAGAATAGTATGATGAACTCCTATCCATCATCTATATTTAACACAGTAACATTTTGCCAACTATTTTAAATCATTTTTTTCTTTGTTGTTTTGTTCAGCTTTAGGGTTTTTAGTTAAACTATTCAGATAATATCCACACTTCTCACAGTTTGGGGGGAAGTTTGGATCTGACATCCCATAAGTTTTCTAAAAATTGAACTATCTCATGTTTATTTATCCATTTCTTCCTTGAAAAATATGAATTTTTCCCTGTGTTGTCTCATTTCTCAAAATTTCTTCATTGGTAAATTTTGAGGTGTATAAACTCTGCGAAACTCCCAACATCTTATAAATATAGAATTATTTGTCTCCCAGGGAGACTCGCATAGGCCATCTATGCAGATTATTTCATAATGTTTCTGAGAATCCACTGCACAACCAAAGGAAGTTTCAGGTCCATTCATTCATACATTTATCAAACATTTGCCGGCACCTATGTTGTTCCAGGCTCAGGGCTCACAGTGCAGGGAAGACAGTGATGGAGAAACACATTCCCTTATTTTCAGGGCTTGGATATAGATTTGCAAACAGTCAGTTGCAATTCAGGATAATAATTTCAATAAAGTTTTCACGTGCAAAGTCAATGGTGAAGAACAGTTCTACTTCAGAGTGAGATCAAAAGAATAGTAGAGGGGAAGGGTCTGTGAAGATGTTTCTTGAGGAACAATTTGTTTCTGCTTGAGGAACAATTTGCTTCTTCAGTTTGTTCCCACTCCCTTCCCACCCAGAGGGAGACATAGTGCTGGTGCTGCATCCTTGTCCTCCAGCCCAGAGAGGGATTTCTGTGGGACCAGAGAGCTTGGCAACTGTTTCCCACAGTTGTGAAACACAGTGGCCTGCACCAGCTTTTGCCTACAATTTAAAGGCAGTAGCCACAAAGTGGAGGTGGCTGCAGGGGGATCTGCAGCACTCCCAGATTCGATAGCAGTGACGAATGTGTGAATGTTTCCAAGACCAGATATGGGCCATATAGAAGACAGTCAGCATGGTGTTGCCTTTGGTTTATTCAAAAAGGGTTGTCTAGAGGTGTGGAGAGACCCCGTGACCAGAAGTTAGAGGTGAACAAACATAGGAATCCTAGAATACACAGAGGATGTCAGAGGCAACCATCTGCATCTATTTGGGCCAAAAAGACTGGAGTGAGAGGTCTCTGATGAGAGCAATCTGCAAAGAACCTTTAAAGTACCCTACAGGAAAAATTCAACTTAAATCATCTGCCCGACCCAGGTAGTACAGATCTGTCATATCCCTGAGCTGTCTTGCTTCCCACTTTTACACAGCAAGTCAAACAGCAGCTAGCTAGAGGGGGAGGAGGTAAGTTAAGGAGAAAGCTGAAGGCAGGCAGCCACCAGCCACAAGAAGCCTTACGTGGGGGAAGGGGGAGGAGAAGTCTTAAACTAGTGCTTAGAATGAAGACTGAAGTATTTGATTGCCATCTTGGACTGGAAACATTCTAAATACCAAATCAAGACTCTTTCTTGACTTAAAGTGACTTACTTAAAGGATTGTCAGTTATCAAAGAATGAACCAAAAAGTCAGGGAATCTGCCCAATTTCCCATTCAGGGAAAATTGCAGGGGAAGATTATCCCTTCCCCGTATCTTTAAAAGATGGTAAAAGCCAAAAACCAAAATGGCATTTTGATCACATCTGTGAATTTTGCATTCAACATTCCAGCTCCATCTCTATACATTTTAGTTTGTTATTTGTGATCTTCATGCTTTGATTACAAATGAGTTGTTTTTTGCTTGTTTTAAATGTGTTGTGTGTCTCTCATACGACTTTTAGGTCATTATTTTTTCTTCTCTTCCCTGCTAATTCCAGTCCTGCTCTCAAGAAGTGTTCATTAGATGGTGTTGATTGACAGTACAACTAGCGTTCCTATTTTCAGACCTTGGCATAAACGTAACTAGAAATTTGATAATGCTGTTTTGCTTGTAGCGATTGATGCCATTGCTGTTCAACATGTATTAGTGTCCGGTATCTGGGTAGGTGCCATTGAAGTGTCCCAGGTTACAGATCTGGGTGTCTTACTTTTTGAGTTTGGTGGCTACCTAACAGGCACAGGCTTTTGTGCAACTCCTTTTCTTGGAGTGAAAAACTCCTCTCT
The DNA here is from genome assembly GCF_018350215.1 of Panthera leo. Classification (NCBI taxonomy): domain Eukaryota; kingdom Metazoa; phylum Chordata; class Mammalia; order Carnivora; family Felidae; genus Panthera; species Panthera leo. Next base: position 74,654,148 of record NC_056685.1, read on the forward strand.
TCATCTGCTGGCTTCAAACGTTTTCCTGATTTTGAGTGCTATCCTCTAGAGTGACAGTGTGCTGGGGGAGAGGAATTCTGTCTTGCAGCCTCTGTAAGTGGTAACCCAAAGCCTTTCACAACAGTTTTCTGGCTTCTGGCCAGAACTTACCTCTTCCTCTTCTGTCTGAAAAGGACTCATCTTTCTTCAGGGGCCACTCAGCTAATGTTGATGCAAAGTTTTCCTGACACCCTTCCTAGAGAAAGGTGACTTGAGTAAGAAGTAATTTCTTCAAATGAGCTTTTGTCACCAAAGTGGGGGAGGGGGTGGGGAAGAGGAGGAGAACCAAAAGGAAGTTTGTGATATCCTAAGAGCCAAGGAGAGAGAAGGGATCAGTCAAAATTAACAAAGTAGGGTAAGAAAAAGTAAGATCTAAGTGTCAGACTAGTTAGGAAAAATAGTGTTGCTTCATTAATATAATAGTGTTTTTCTCTTTGAATTTCTTCAGTTTTTAGAGCTATTGTTTATTGCATCTCTTATTTTAGAGACATCATAATCTGCAAATGCCATAGGGACTACGTTTCCAGTTCTGACAGTAGTTCCAGTTACTTTGCTTGTCTAAGCAAGTTACATTACCTAAATCTCAGTTTACTCATCTGTACAGGACAAGAGTAACAACACTTACCCCAAGAGTTAATTTCACAAAACTTAGATCACATTTGTGAAAAGTGGTTTTGTAAGCTATCTAAATGTTGGTTCTTATCTATGTCATCTTTGTAATATTTTGTATTTGTCTAGTCCTCCCAGTTGCACCATAAACGCCTCTAAGGCACAGATCTAGATTTCCTGCACTCACTGCTCCCTTCCCCACAGCACACAGTAGGTATTGGATAAATGTAAACAGGATTGAACTAAAGTGAACTGACCTCCCAAAGACAGGAATAGTAGAATGCCTCTACGTACTGGTCCTTGATCCCGAGAAAGATGTCAGAAGTTACATTTAAAGGGAAATTTGAAAAGGAACTTTGGAAATAGAGCAAAGGAAAAAAAAAAGTTCAGAGAAATATAAGCCTCCTGAAGCTTTTTATACACTTAAACCTTGTCCAAGAGAAAGTAGTTCAGCAGAGAAAAGAACCGAATTAATGTGCAGCAGGGGTAGTCTCCCAAGACATGTCATCAGGATTAAACAAGGACTTCTTTCAGAATCTGCTCAGAGGCAGACAGGCTCCCAATATTCACACTGTTCTTTTATTTTTTCCCTTTAACTTTCCCCAAAGGCTCAGGGAAATTTACAAATAACTACTTTTTGAAAATTACTTTGGCCTTATAGGTTACCAATATTTTACACTATCAGAATAATTTTAAGACATTTTGAGACTTCACAGAGAAAGAACGCTTGAGGGATTTGGAAGGGGGGAATGTAGTAAAAATACAAATAACAATGTTAATGATAATATATAAATTAGATATACATAGATACTATTTTTCCAAGAATGTGATCAGTTATAGCTAAATCACCTAGCAAACCAAGACTGGAATAGACAACTAGCAGGAGAGATTTTAAGATCGTTCAAGGAAGGGAAATTAACACAGGAAATGCTCACTCTTATGGTACCACTGGGTGGTCCAGACTGATCTGGAGAGTTCTACTAGCAAGGAATTATTGAATTCTCTGAATCAATTTCAGGGATTTAGGAAGCTTACTAACTGTTAACTTCATGATTTTGTGCTCTCTTGAGGTCTATGCTATTTCTAGTAGGAGTAGGTCTCCCCCTAGAGGAGAAATGGAGAATTTGTTCCTTCAGGCTTCTTGCTCAGCGTTCAGCAAGTAGTTCTGTGTTCCTTCATGCATCATTCAACCATTCATTCAATAAATACTTATTAAATTCTATTAATGTGCTGTTCCTTATTATAGATTCTTAAGATACAATTGAATATAAGATCAACATGGTCCCTGCCTCCAGGGAAACTATAGTGTCAGAAATAGACATTAGATAAAGAATCACCCAAATGCCTAGACAACGTTCTATAAAGGGAAAGTACGGAGGGTAATATGGTCATTCAACAGAGAGCCTCTATAACACTGGGAGGTAAAGGAAAACTTCCCTGAGCACAGACTTGGAAAATGAATGGATATAACCAGATAAAAGCTATGGATCAGAGGTGAAGGGAGTGGGCACTGCAGCAAAAGGACAAGAGTATTCAAAGACTGTGAGAGCAAAAAAGCTTACGAAATTGGAAGAAGAATAAGAAGCCAGAATGATAAGGAGACCAAGGGCACAAGTTGAAGCCAAAAAGGAACAGATGCTCCAAATCAGGCAGGGTCTTGGTGGACATGTTAAGGATTCTAAACTTTATCCCAAAAGAATAGGAAGCTATTGATAGGTTTTATGCAAGTGACATAATCATGTCTATGTATTTAAAGGATCACTTTGAGTTTCTGATGAAGAATGGATTATAGAAAGGTCAGAGTAAAGACTAAAATAGGAAAAATAGCAATTAAGTGATCTAGGCAAGAAGTGATGGGGACTTGGACTAGAGTGGTGGCCATATAAAGGGAGAAGAGTGAATTTGAAATACTTTAGGTTAGAATTAATAGGCTTAGTGATTGACTACAAGCTGAAGATGAGAGGGTACAGTTTGCCAATAGTGATTCTTAGATTTTTTCTGTATGCTCCTAGGTGAATTGAGAAGCCATTAACAAAGGTAGGAACTTGAGAGGAATCAGGTGTGTGTGTGTGTGTGTGTGTGTGTGTGTGTGTGTGTGTGTGTGTGTGTTGGGGGGGGATCTGATCAAAGATCAGTTCATGAAATATTTATTAAGGCTCCTACTAACTTTCAGGCAGTGTGTTTGGCACTAGACACTGGAAATTAAAAAGTGGAGGCAAGGGGAGCCTGGGTGGCTCACTCAGTTAAGCATTGGACTTCAACTCAGGTCATGATCTCGCGGTTTGCAACTTTGAGCCCCACGTCAGGCTTTGTGCTGACAGCTCAGAGCCTGGAGCCTGCTTAGGATTCTATGTCTCCCTCTCTCTGCTCCTCCCCCACTCGGTCTCTCTCTCAAAATTAAATAAACATTAAAAAATTTTTTTTTAAATGGAGGCAATACAGGATTCCTGCCACAAGAAACTTTTGACTAATGGAAGATAATGATAATATTAATGAATTGTTTCAGTATTATGAGGCTATGCAAGAATAAATGCCACCCAATAGAAGTCCAGAAAAGGGACAATTTAGCACAACCGGGAGGGCTCAGAGAAGACTTTTTAGAGAAGATTATAACTGAACAGAGCCTTAAAGGATTAGGGGTAAGTAAGGTAAAGAAAGGTGGACGTTTTTTTTTTTTCTCCCGGAAAAAGAAGGAATTGATTCAGCCATCTGCTGAAAACAATTGAAAAACTGGATAGAATATTTTTTAAAAATCTCCTTAAAAAGTATCCAAGATGTTTCAAATAGGATTCTTTAAAGAATTATAATCCCAACTCCATTCCAAAGCACAGTAAAAGGACCACTTCAAAAATTCTTTAATGAAATAAATATAACATTGAAACCAAAATCTGATAAAGGTTATACAAAATATAAAGCTACAGACCAAAAAAAAAAAAAAAAAAAAAAAAGCTACAGACCAATCAATGCAAAAATCCTAAATAACATATTGGCAAATGGAATCAAACAGCACAATATGTCATGACCAAGTGGAAATTGTTTTAGGAATGCAAAAATGTTTCAATGTTAAAAAATACACTAATATATTTATTAATATTATTATATATAAGAAGAAAGGTCTTGTGATTATCTCCATAGATTCTGGAAAAATATATGAGAAAATTCAAGATATATTTCTAATAAAACTAATTTTGAAAAGAGGAATAAAAGAGTTTTTTCCTAATATCATAAAGCATCTTGCTTACCAGCATCTTATTATTTTTATGGGAAAACACAGGAGGCATTTCTGCTCATGTTTGAAACAAAACAAGGATGTCCACGGTTACTATAACATCTAACATGGGGTTGGAGGTGTTTGCCACAGCACTGATACAGAGAAAACAATTAGATGTATGAGAATTGCAGATAATATGACGGTGTGTCTAGAAAATGAAAGCGAAACAATGGGAGAACTACTGTAAATAAAAAGATGATCCAGTAAGGTAGCAGGATAAATGAGCAATTTACAGAAGTTGGTAGGCATCATACATACAGGGAAGAACCAGTAGAAAATAACGTAGAAGTGGGGCACCTGGGTGGCTCAGTGGGTTAAGTGCCGGACTAGATTTCAGCTCAGGTCCTGATCTCGCGGTTTGTGCGGTGTTCGAGCCCCACATCAGGCTTTACGCTGGCAGTATGGAGCCTGCTTGAGGGATTCTTTCTCTCCTCTCTGCCCCTCCCAGCTTTCTCTCTTTCTCAAAGTAAATAAACTCAAAAAGAGAGAAAGAGAGAGAGAGAGAGAGAGAGAGAGAGAGAGAGAGAATAACGTAGAAGAGAACTTCCCCATCCCATTTGCAATAGCAGCCATAATTATAAGATTCCTAGGAATAAAGTTAATAAGAAATATGTAAAAACCAGTGAGGGAAACTTTATAATACTCCCCCCAAACACAAAAGTAGACTTTAACAAATGAAAGACATACCTTAATTTGCAAATTTAATATAATTCCAATAAAAATTCTAACAAGTTTTCTTTTAGTTAGATAAATCAATTCTTAAGTTCATATGAAACTTTTTTAATAAACAAGTTTATCTTTGTATAAACAAAACTCTCCAGGAAAAAGCCCTGGAAAGAAGAGCAATGAGGAGGGGCCAGTCCTACCAGACGTTTGAAATACAATGAAGCGTTCATAACTAAAAGTGTAGAACCGGTACATGAATAGAAAGATACACTACTGAAACATAATAGAAATCCAGTAATAAAGGAATGTAATATACAATAAAGATATTGCAAAACAATGAAGAAATGGACTTTGTAATAAATGCTGCTGAGACATCCAGGTACCATTTGGACATAGGTAAAATTGGATTCATAGCTTATACTGCACAGTAAGATAAACTCCACATGGATTAGTTAACCAAACAAAACAAAAATGGAAACCTTAAAAATAATAGAAGAAAACATGAGTAGGAAAGCATTTCTGGGTCTCAAAATCTGGAATCAATAAAAGACATAAATTCTGTTACATAAATATTTTTTAAAAATTGCATGGCTCAAATACCACATGTAAGGCCAAAGACAAAGGATTCACTGGACAAAATATTTGCAACTTAAGCCATGGGAAAAAGTTAATCTAACATATAAAGAACTCCTAGAAATAAAAAGACATAAATCATGTATTTTCCACATACACATAGATACTAAGACATAAACATAGCTAACAAATTCATGCAAGTGTCCCTTAAAGTAGTAAAACATACTCCGCTCATTCAAAAAAAGAAAAGCAAATTACATTACACTGAGGTAGCATTTCTTACCGTGTTGGCACTAATCCAAAAGTTTGAGAACACACTGTTGCCGAAGGACAGGGGAAAGAGACATACTGATATGCCACCGTTGAAAGTGTAGAATGATTTAGCCCTCAAGGAAGGGAATTTGGTACTATCTAGCAAAATTACAAATAGATGCATTCACCCTTTAACCCAGCAAGCACATTTTCTAGGAATCTATTCTAAAAGTACATCTGTACAAATTTGGAATGATACATGCACAAGGTTATTCACTGTGACATTATTTTTAATGGCAAAAGACTATGAATATCCCAAGTGCCATTAAGAGAGAGGAACTGAATAGGTAAATAAATTATAGTACATAGTAGACATAGTCATACAGACTATGGAATATTTCTTTGCATTGCTATGAAATGATCATCACAATACATTATGTGAGGCAAGGTGAAGAGCAGTATATGTCGTAGCTACTTTTTTTTTAATATAAGAAATTTATTGTCAAATTGGTTTCCATACAACACCCAGTGCTCATCCCAAAAGGTGCCCTCCTCAATACCCATCACCCACCCTCCCCTCCCTCCCACCCCCCATCAGCCCTCAGTTTGTTCTCAGTTTTTAAGAGTCTCTTATGCTTTGGCTCTCTCCCACTCTAACCTCTCTTTTTTTTTTTTTTTCCCTTCCCCTCCCCCATGGGTTCCTGTTAAGTTTCTCAGGATCCACATAAGAGTGAACACATATGGTATCTGTCTTTCTCTGTATGGCTTATTTCACTTAGCATAACACTCTCCAGTTCCATCCATGTTTGTCATAGCTACTTCTTATATAAAATTAGACATTAAAGAATAATCCAGAAATGAATAACAATGGTTACTTATAGGTGGGTGGAGATGGGGAACCAGGATCAGGGGTAGGATTAGAAGAGAGACTCCTCTGAGTAAACCTTTTGATATAGTTTTGACTTTAGAATCATGTAATTATTTTACATATTCAAAAAGTAAATTAAGTCAAAAAGAGGGGGAAAAAAGGGCAATCCCTGAAACTGAAAACAAATTAAGTAAACCTAAGTGTGTGATTGGTAACACACACACACACACACACACAAAAGATTTCTTTCAAATGACCTTTGAATGCAAGACTTTGTCCTTCCTTGGTGGAATATATCCTAATAACAAAACAAACTGTGAAGAATCCTAAACATCATTCTGTAATTTTATTGTTAATACTAATATTGGTATCATGAAACATTTTATGTACAGTATAGGAGAATGCAAATAAGTTCAGTGTAAGAAGTAATAAAAATGTAAAATCAAATAAGTTAAAAATTGAGTGTTCAAATTAAATCTGTAAGCCATAGGTATTCTGAAGAAGGCAATAATCTTACTGAAGAATAACAAGCTGAATGACTTAGAGCTATGGATGAATCTTTGAGTGATGGATCGCAGACATCTTCCGTGGGCCGAACCTCATGATTCCTCAGACAACTCCTGTGAAGCTGATGACATATAGTGCCCTGATACTGAAAATTAGATTATTCTTAATTCTGAGCATTACAGAATTACAGTTATAAGGGATCAGACACTTGGAAGTTAAGGAGTATCATCATTTATGAAGAAAATTGTTTAATACTTTTAAATATTTTAGCTTCTGGCCAAGGGAAATGTGAAGAGAACATTTTTCACAGATGGGCTCCATGTAAAAGAAAGGGGCAGGGGCATTTAATAAACTTATATCTGGATTGCCTGCAAGCATTGATGTGCATCTGAGTGTAAGGCAGACCTCACAATATACCTGTTTGGAAAAGAAATAGGGATGCACATTATAGAATTTCACCAGTGGTTTTGACGGAAATTTCAAGAACTAGTACGTTCTCTACATAAACGAATTAAGGCCTTTATCTCAAGTCCTACCATTCTCTGAGCACCCAAATTTTCACCTGTTCAGTGGAAACAAGATTTAAGATTCAGTAGATATTCTTAGAAATATTTCATAAAGTTAAATACATTCTTTTGCATTCTTATACAAATTCTTTTTTTTTTTTTTTTTTGCTTAGAATAGAAAAAGGAGCAAGCTAACTAAAGGCGACTTTAGGCTGCCTTCTAGAAATGTTTCAAACATTATGGATTGTGTTTGTTGGCTTAAAGGTCAACTGTAGGGAAATAGTCTGACTCAGGGTTTGGGCACTGCTTTGAAGGCCTTGTTTTCAGAGAAATTGATAGCAGACATGCCAGAAAGTGGGTCCACTTATGGATTCCATCTAACCAGACAAAAAAATAGTATCCTTGTTTAATGCATTTTAAAGAATTTCTACAAGGGTAAAGGAAATGGCAAACTTCGGGAGCTGGTTACAAAATATTCGTTACAGAAATGAGTTGAAATGTGCCTGTCTCTGGACATTGGGGGCCAAAGAGCAGAATGGTAATGACAGTTTGAAATCAAACTTGTTACACAAAGCCACTTCTATGAAAGGAGAATTATACTGTTTAAGTAAATAGTTTTATTTTGTGGTTGTATTGAATTTAAATATGTAAAATGTTACTGCGAGTCAAGTAATACCGTGATAATGTGACGCAAATTTTCAAACGTAATATTGAACAAAATCATAATTATCAAATTTAAAATTTTTTAAATTTTAGGCATCTGGGTGGCTCGGTTGGTTAAGAGTCTGACTTCGGCTCAGGTCACAATCTCACGGTTTGTGGGTTTGAGCCCCGCATCAGGCTCTGTGCTGACAGCTCAGAGCCTGGAGCCTGCTTTGGATTCTGTGGCCCTCTCAATCTCTCTCTGCCCCTCCCCCACTCACACTTTGTCTCTGTCTTGCTCTCTCTCTCAAAACTAAATGAATATTAAAGACATTTTTTAACGTTTATTTATTTTTGAGACAGAGAGAGACAGAGCATGAACGGGGGAGGGTCAGAGAGAGAGGGAGACACAGAATCTGAAACGGGCTCCAGGCTCTGAGCTGTCAGCACAGAGCCCTATGTGGGGCTCAAACCCACGAACTGCGAGATCGTGACCTGAGCTGAACTCGGATGCTTAACCGACTGAGCCACCCAGGTGCCCCTAAAGACATTTTTAAAAAATAAATAAAAGTTGTTTAATTTTACAGGAGGAATATGGCAAATTATAGACTACAGAGGAAAAGATTAGAGAACTTGAAGACACAGAAATAAAAACTATTTAAAATGAAATACAGAGAGAAAAAAGGCTGAAAAAGAAAGGGTCAGAGCAAAAGTGATCTCAAGCAAAAGTGATACATCAAGCAGTTTAATATATATGCAACTGAAGTTTCAGGAGTTGGGGGCTAAAATTATATTTAAATAAAACTTAAAGGCTAAAAAGTTTCCAAATTTGAAAGCGCATGAAATCCAGGTAGAATGAACTTAAACAAAACATGCCAAGGCACATATTAATCAAACTGCTAACAACCAAGGGTAAGGAAAAAATTTCTAAAAGCAGGCAGATAAAAAAGACGTATTACATATAGAGCAAGGGTTGGCAAATTATGGCCCGCGGGACAAATCTGGCCCATCTCTTGTTTCTGTAAGTAAAGTTTATTTGGAACACAGCCCCACACACTCATTTATGTATTTGCTATGGCTGCTTTGTGCTACAATGGCAGAGTTGAGTAGTTGCAGTGGTCTGAAAGGCTTTTATGGTTTGCAAAGCTTAAAAGATTTACTATCTGGCCCTTTACAGAAAAGTTTGCCATTCTGCTACAGAAGAACAAAGAAAATAATGCCAGCATATTTCTTATAAAAGCTATGCAAGGCAGAGGACAAGGCCAACCCAGAAGTTTTTATTCAGCAAAAATATCTTTCAAAAACAAATGTAAAATAAAGAGCATTTTAAACAGACAGAAGATGAAATATAAAATAAAATATAAAAAATATTTCCCACATATTAGTCTCTTGGAAAGATGTGACTAATGTAAAAATAATAAAAATGTACCTGATATTTTAGCATATGTACAAGTAATAGATATAACAGCAAAAACACAGGATATAAAGGAGGAAATGAAAATATGTTGTGAGGTGCTTAACACTATTTCAAGGTTGACTGTAATAAAGTGCAGGCTTATATTATAAACTCTATAGCTCCACTGTCTAATACAGTAGCTACTTGCCACATGTGGCTATTAAGATTAAAATTTGATAGAATTAAAAATTTAGTTCCTTAGTCACACTAGCCACACTTGACATGTGGCTAGTAGTTCACAGTAGAACAGTTCAGTATCTACGTGTGGCTAGTAGTTACCATACTGAACAGTGAAAATATGGAACAATTCCATCATCACAGAAAATTCTATTGGAAAGAATTGTTCTAAAGCAATACTAACAGCAAAGCAAAAGAGAAAAAGAGAAAGAAAAGAGGAGAGTTATTAAGTCAGTATTGAAGGTAAAAAGGAATCATTTTAAAATTCAAGTAATGTAAACACTGGAATGGAAATAAGAAGAAAGAAACAAAGAACAGATGGGGCAAACAGAAAACAAACAGCAAGATGAGAGATTGAAAACCAATCTTATCATAATTGTAGTAAATGTAAGTAGTCTAAATATCCTAATTAAAGGGTAGAGATGGTCAGTTTAGATAAAAAGTAAGACCTAAGTATATTCTAAACATAAAGGCATACATATGACAAAAGAAAAAATGGAAAAGATATGCCAGGCAAATACTAATTTAAAAAGCTGAAATGGCTTTATTAATAGAGATTAAGTAAATATTAGAGCAATGGATATTACCAGGAATAAAGAAAAGCCATTTCATAATGGTAAAGTGGTCAGTTTAGCAAAAGAACATAACAATCATCACTTAATAAAGAGTTTCAAAATATAGGAAGTAAGATCTAATAGACATCAGAAATAGATAAGTCTACAAATATAGTTTAAACCAAATATTAATTGTATTGATATTAAATATAATTAGACCAAATGCTTTAGATAAAAGACAAAGGCTGTCAAAATGGATAAAAAGCAAAACAAAACAAAATCTGATTATATTCTACCTACCAGAAAAATACCTAAAACTTACGGAAACATTGGGGTATCAGGGTGGCTCGGTCAGCTGAGCATCTGATTCTTGATTTCAGCTCAGATTATGATCTCATGGTTCGTGAGATCAAGCCCCATGTGGGGCTCTGCTGACAGCATGGAGCTTACTTGGGAATCTCTTTCTCCCTCTCTCTGCCCCTTACCTGCTTGTGCTCCCTCTCTCAAAACAAACAAACAAACAAACAAACAAACAAACAAACAAATAAAAAACTTAAGGAAACAGGTTGAAAGTAGATGAATGGAAAAGGATACATCATGCACCCCATTCAAAAGAAAGCGGGTGCAACTCTTATTAATGTCAGTCAAAATTGACTTTAAGGCAAAAAACATTATTAGTGAACAAGAAAACCACCTAATAATGAAAATGATTCAATTCACTAGGAAATTATGGCAATTAAAAAATTTAGATTACACTTATAGCATCAGAATATATAAAGAAAAAATTATCAGTTATCAAAAGGTAAATTCAGAAATATAGTGGAAGATTATAATAACCCCTTTTTAGTAACTTGTAATATAAGTAGCAAAATAACTTAGGATATAGAAAATTTTTATAAACACTTTATAAATCTCTTTAATTTTGTACTAATGTATATATCTAAAACTTGCATCCAGCAAATGCAAAACACATATTCTTTCATGATGTATGTATGTAGTGATTATAAATAAAAATTTCTCTATTAGGCAAATTTCAACAAATTTTGGAAGGTTCATATTGTATAGGAAGTATTCTTCAACTACAATTAATTTAAGCTATTAATAACAAAAAAGACAATTAGAAAAGTCTCATGTTTGGAAATTAAGAAATATTGATTCATTCAACAAATATGTAATGCATGCTTACTATGAGCCAGGTACTGTTCTAGGCACCTGGGATTATATCAGAGAGAAGGTAATAATTAAAAGTCTGACACACCAAGGGTTGGAGAAAATATGGGGTAATGAGAACTCTTACTGTGTTGGTGGAGTGTAAATTATGACAACCATGTTCGAAAGCAATTTGATATTTTCCAGTAGAGCTGAATATAAGCATATTCTATGATCAGCAAGTCCATCCATATGTATAAACTTTAGAAAAACTTCTATTTTAGAAAAACTTGTTATATGTACCATGAGACATGTACTAGAATATTTATAGCAGTATTGTAGTAATAGTCTTAAACTTGAAAACAACTGAACTATCAATGGTAGAACACAACAGAATACAAATATTTATGCATTGCAGTATGTTCATATAATGGAATACAGTAAAACAATGAAAACGAATGAAGCACAGGTACACCCCCAAAACTGACGACTTTCACAAATTTAATATTGTGAAAAAGAGGAAAATAAGCCGGACATAAAACAATAAATTGTGTGAGTCCATTCATATAAAGTTCAAGAGAACAAATTCATTGTGATTCCATCATATAAAATTCAAAAACAGGCAAAATCATACTATCTTGTTTAGGGTTGTATAAATATGTGACAAACTATGTAGAAAAGTGAAAAATTATTATCATGACAATAAAGATAGTGGGCATCCGTAGGAAGGAGAGAGTCTTGACTCCAGCATGGCAATGGGGGCTTTGGGGAGGGGAGGGGAGATGATTCCAATATCTGTTTCTTAGATAGTGATTATACATCTATTACCTTTGTTCATTAAATTGTACAGATATGTTTATTTACTTGTATATATTTGTGTTATATTTCACAACTGATTAAGGTCCAAAAATAAAGGGGAAAAAAGTCAAGGAAGGCATTAAACATGGAGAACAGTATGAATAAAGGTATGGCAGCACGAAAGTGTGCCGGGATATGGGAACTACAAGCAGATTTGTGCATCTAGAAGGTAAACAATGGGGCATAAAGTGGTGAAAAAAAATGAGGTCGGAAGCTATGAGAAGCCTTTGGAACATTTAAGCTGGTCTGCGAACAGGCTCAAATCTGAATTTTAGGCAGATTTTTCTAACTGCTGTGGGGAAGAGAGGGAAGGGAAGTGGCAGAGGCAAGGCTGAGATTGAGGAGCTATACAACCCTCTGGACATCAGATAGCAAGAGCCTGAAGGGTGGTGTTGCTTATAGAAATGGGGAGGAGGAAATGGATTAGAGAAGTACCTGTGTAGCTTCCGGTAGTCTTCCTATTTTGAAAAACACAAAATCACTTCATGGCTCTTTCACTTTGGATTTGTGGTTAAAATGCAGGCAGTAGGGTGCCAAAATATCACAGAGCTGGACTCAAACATATATAAATCTATTTCTTTCCAAGATAAACTCAGACAAGTAAGACTCGCCCAGTTTTCAGGTCCTCCAAGAGATTCAGGCTCCTTCGTCTCAGATATCCATCACTCTCAAGAAGCCCTTTAGGTAGTATAGACATTTTAACGATATTTGTTGTTCCATTCCATGAGCATGAAATGTTTTTCCATTTCTCTGTGTCATCTTCAATTTCTTTCACAAGTGTCCTATAGTTTTCGGAGTACAGATCTTTTACTTCTTTGGTTAGGTTTATTCTTAGGTATCTTGCAGTTTTTGGTACAATTGCAAATGGGATCGATTCCTTGATTTCTCTTTCTGCTGTTTCACTATTGGTGTATAGAAATGCAACAGACTTCTGTACATTGATTTGTGTACCCTGAGACTTTACTAAATTCATGTATCAGTTCAACAATTTTTTGGTGGAGTCTTTCAGGTTTTCCATATAATGTATTGTGTCATCTTCAAAGAGTGAAATTTGACTTATTCCTTGCCAATCTGGATGCCTTTTATTTCTTTTTGTTGTCTGATTTTTGAGGCTAGGACTTCCAGCACTATGTTAAATAACAATGGTGAGATTGGACATCCCTGTCTTGTTCCTGACCATAGAGGAAAAGCTCTCAGTTTTTCCCCATTGAGAATGATATTAGCTGTGGGTCTTTTGGATGTGGCTTTTTATGATGTTGAGGTATGTTCCCTCTATCCCTACTTTGTTGAGGGTTGGGTTTTTTTTTTCTTTTTAAATCAAGAATGGGTGCTGTGCTTTGTCAAATGCTTTTTCTGCATCTATTGAGAGGACCATATCATTCTTGTCCTCTATTTTATTAATGTGGTATATGATGTTGACTGATTTGCAAATATTGAACCACTCTTGCAGCCCAGGAATAAATACCACTAGATCGTGGTGAATTCTTTTAATGTACTGTTGCATTCGATTTGCTAGAATTTGTTCAGAATTTTTGCATCCATGTTCATCAGGTATATTGGCTTGTAATTCTCCTTTTCACTAGGGTCTTTGTCTGATATTGGAATCAAGGTAATGCTTGGCCTCATAGAATCTACATGTTTAATGCAATCTCTATCAAAATACCACCAGCACTTTTCACAGAGATAGAACAAACAATCCTAAAATTTATATGGAACCACAAAAGACCCTGAATAGCCAAAGCACTCTTGAAAAAGAAAAAAACAAAGCTGGAAGCATCACAATTCTGGACTTCAAGTTATATTACAAAGCTATAGTCACCAAGACAGTACTGGCACAAAAATAGACATATAGATCAATAGAACAGAATAGAAAATCCAGAAATGGACCTACAACTATATGGCCAACTAATCTTTGATCAAGCAGGAAAGAATATCCAATGGAAAAAAGACAGTCTCTTCAACAAATGGTGTTGGGAAAACTGGACAGCAACATGCAAAAGAATGAAACTGGGGCACTTTCTTATACCATACAGAAAAATAAATTCAAAATGGATGAAAGAACTAAACATGAGACAGAAAACCATAAAAATCCTAGAGGAGAAAAAGGCAGCAACTTTTCTGACACTGGCTGTAGCAACTTCCTACTAGACAAGTCTCTGGAGGCAAAGGAAACAAAAACACAATGAACTATTGGGGCTTCCTCAAGATAAAAAGCATCTTCACAGTGAAGGAAACAATAAAAAAAACGAAAAGGCAACCTATGGAATGGGAGAAGACATTTGCAAATGACATATATGATAAAGAATTAGTATCCAAAATCTATAAAGAACTTTTCAAACTCCACACCAACACCCCCCCCCCAAATAATCCAGTTAAGAAATGGGCAGAAAACATAAATAGACATTTTCCCAAAGATATACAGATGGCTAAAAGACACATGAAAAGATACTCAACATCGCTGACCATGAGAGAAATACAAATTGAAACCACAATGAGATACCACCTCACATCTGTCAGAATTGCTGAAATTAGCACAGGAAACAACAGATGTTGGCAAGGATGCAGAGAAAGAGGAACCTCTTATACTGTTGGTGGGAATGCAAACTAGTGCAGCCACTCTGGAAAACAGTATGGAGCTTCCTCAAAAAACTAAAATAGAACTACCCTATGACCCAGCAACTGCACTACTAGGTATTACCCAAAGGATACAAAAATACTGATTCAACAGGGCGCATGCACCCCAATGTTTATAACAGCATTATCAACAATAGCAAAATTATGGAAAGAACCCAAATGTATATGGATTGATGAATGGATAAAGAAGATGTGTGTGTGTGTGTGTGTGTGTGTGTGGAATATAATGGAATATTATTCAGCCATCACAAAGAATGAAATCTTTCCATTTGCAACAATGTGGATGGACCCAGAGTGTATTATGTCAAGTGAAATAAGTCAGTCAGAGAAAGACAAATACCATATGATTTCACTCATATGTGGAATTTAAAAAATGAAACAGATGAGCATAGGAGAAGGAAAAAAAAGAGAGGGAGACAAACCATAAGAGGCTCTTAACTACAGAGAACAAACTGAAGGTTGCTGAAGGGGGGGGTGGGCAGGGGATGCTAAATGGGTGGTCGGTTTCAAGGAGGGCACTTGTTGTGAGGAACACTGGGTATTAATGCAAGTGGTGAATCGCTAAATTCTACTCCTGAAACTAATATTACATTATATGTTAACTAACTAGAATTTATATAAAAACTTGAAACGTGAAAAAAAGAAAGCGGCCCTTTAAAAAATCTGACTTAAATGCCTCATCCTGTGTCTTGCCCGCACAGTGGATCAGGGAGTGATGCTATCTATTCTCTGTGCTAGTTTGTTTCAGAGTTAAAAATTTACTGAGAACTTCTTTCTAGCCTTTCCCTCTCTCTCACATCTCTGTTGATTATTTCCTTTCCTCCGTTAGACTTTGAATTCAAATTACACCCTGGCATCATCTCGTGCTCCACTCCAAAGAACCTTTCTCGATAAGCACTCTTTCCAATGACGAGAATGTCCTCCTAAACACTAATAAAAGTCCACAAGTATGAAGTAGAGGAGACTTAGGGGTCTCACAGACCTCATTACAATTAAACATCAGCAATTTCAATGTTCTAATCATGTGAAATTGTGGGCAGTTTATTAGTTATCACACCTGCAGGTGTCTTGAATGGTACTCATTATTTTGCAGAGAAGCAAAAACCACTAGTGCCATTGGTAGGAGGGAACTGATTTTTAGTAACATAAGAAGCAACTGGGAGCAGTTGTGTGATACAGTGATGGATGAACTGGGATAGATAGGAGAACAGATATGTAACTCAGGATTGTACTTTAAGGGAAACTAAGCCCCAGCTTAGTGCATTCATTCTGGCAATCACCAGTGAACTCACATAAAATTTCCCTCTGCTTCTTAGAGACTTAGACAACATTGTTGAGAAAAGCAAAATCTTATTGAAATTGTTCTCCTTGGGTTGTTTTAGAGACTAACCTCAATTTCTGGAATATTGTTTTTCTGATCCATGTATGATGTTTCATTTTACTTTGGTTTTACTGTTCTAGAAAGACTGATCCTTAGATCTCCTTTGTTATGTATTTGATCAATGTGGAGAATTTTTGTGTTGGTTTGATTTGGTTTTAGAAGTAGAGCAGGCACAAACAATGGGGAAAAAGGCTTACATTTTATTACAGTAAAAAGTATCCTGGGCTAACATTACCCTACGTTACTAGTCTACCAATTCAGGAACTCGAACAGAAGAGAAACACTAGTTTTTTAAAGCACAGCAACCCTTCTGTTTATAACACCTCTTTCAGTTAGCTATCAATCTTATAACCAGTAGCTTGGTACTTTTATGGAGCCTGTCTCCAGTAGATTAAGAGTATAAATCAGGAGCTCTCCTTGACATACAGGATGGGGATACACTGCTTGGCATCATCCCATTCTCAAACAACATTGAGGAGAGGGGAGAGCATGCAGTCCTCCGACCTTGAGTTCTGACCAAAACTTGGCCTCATTATTTTTGAGAGATGGAGAGAGTGGTGGAATATACCACTGGGGGTTCAAGTGGGTAGGCAGGTGATAATTCTCATTTCAAAGCCACAAACGCTTGTTTTGCAAGAAGTGGCTACTTCTATGTATCTGATAATAAGTATCTTTGTTCAAAGAAATAAGTCACTAACAGGGCCATTTAATTGTGTGAACATAAGCTACAAATCATGAAAGTAAATGGTTGAAACCAAAACAAACAAACAAACAAAAAACGATGCTGCTCTCGAAGATAAGCCAGAGTTGGAGCTCTGCGGGCTACATGTCCTTAAGGGAGATGTTTCTTTTCTTGGATGTGGATTCAGCCTTCATTCATTAATCTATTTGACAAGTATTTCTTGAGCTCAGCACATGTGCCAGGCACTATTCTAGGTGTCGGAGATATCACAGCGAACAAAGCCAAACCTCTGCCCCAATGGAGCTCACTCCCTCGTGGAAAGGCAATAAACAAACAAACAGGTAAAATACAGTATGATGGATGTTAACTGCTATGGAGCAAAGCAAAGCAAAATGAAAGGACTAGAGAGTTCTGGAGTGAAGGGGATCCTTGCACCTTAAAGAAAACAAAGCAGGCATTGGGCCTGTAAACCGTGAAACTTATGGTTGACCATAGAAGATGGAGTTGTTTTCACGTGGGACTTTTTAAAACAGTGGCTTGAGGGGCTCGGTGGAAAAGGTGGGGAGAGGACCCTTCTCCTTACTTCCATCTAAGATCCCGCACTGTTGCAGTACTTTGAGGATGTGGGTCACCTTTTGGGGACCCAGTGTGTGACACCATCATGAATAGTAGTGTGGTCCCCACATGTGTGCAATGGAATGGAAGCATAGTGCACCCTCACAGTCGCTGCTAGAATGCAGTTGGCAATGCTTTGCTTATCCTTGGGATACTACCTCGTAGCAAAAAGGAAGTGGTAAAGCTACCTCTGATACTATTTTAGGGTCTCTGAGAGGTATGGAGAGAGAGCATAACTAGATGTAACAGTAAGAGTGAGACCACAACATTTTGTATGAGTTGTCTACAATAGAATACTACAGACTTTCTCAGGATACAACAGGTGGGAAGAGGCTGGGAAGTCTGCATAAGTCAGTATAGAGGAACACTATATTTCTATACATTCCTTTAAATGGAAGGGCAGACATACCAGAGTCCATACCCTGCCCAGATGCTTAGAGTTTCCTCCAAATTGGACCGATACTCTGGGAGAGGCAATTTGTCAAGCAAAATTGTCCTATGGCACCAAAAATTATGAGTGTTCTCGGGTGGTAAAGCATCATCAGTGCCTGTTGAGGATTCTGACTTGGGGCCAAACCAGTCCCTGAGCTGTTGGCAACTTTCTGGGTGCAGAAAACACATGGAAATGATGGAGGGTGCATGAGGCCCTGTACCAGGCATCATGGGTGGCCCCAGAGCCCCGAATGCCAGTCTGTGGCCAACTACCCAGCAACACTTGGACTGGAACTAGTCCTGCCAGAGTGGCACATAATAAATGATTGGACATAATACACTGAGAGAAGAAATAAGCCTCTGCTGGTGTTGCCACAAAGAAGCTGTTGCAGTGGGTAATGCAGAAAGGGGAGACAGGGTGAACACCAGCACAACAAGTTTAATTGGAATGACGGGTTATTTGTAGTGGAAATTCGGACTGCATAAGAAGTTGGAAGGTCCCCTGGAATTCTTGCTTTGAGTAAAGCTGATATGGAAGAGAAAGAAATGTAGGGGGAATGGTCTTTTTAAGACTCCTAAAAATAGTTCAAGGGCATAGAGCAAGCCACTGGAAGTCTTGCTCAGACTTAAGAGAGGGTGTGGGTGCGTAGGTGCGTGTGTGTGTGTGTGTGTGTGTGTCTAACCTCATGGTCATGTCTGTGACAACAGAGTTCTTGAGAGTGTGGACGGTTGGACACCCTCTCCAAGCTGGAGGCTCATACTAGCTCAAAGTCCTTGCAAAGTACCATGCCCATTTCTCTGTACAAGAGTAAAGGAAATGAGAAAAACAGACTGTAACACCAGGCAGAGTTTGGTGAGAGACCAAACTCACAACAATGGGTGTTTTCAGTCTTTCTTGCCCCCTAGGAAGGAGACCCCTGTCACTGAGAATGGTGCAGAATGGAGAACAAAATCAAAGGAGCTGAAACAAGGACCAGGAGTTCCTTCCTGCAGAAGAGAAAAAGAATACATCCAAGAAGTGAAGTAAGCAGGGGAATGAGAAAACAAAGGCCAGGCTTGAGAGAAAGTTTGGGGGTGTCTGCAGAGAAAGGAGAGGGGATGGCAGCTACAGCTATGTCACGATGTACAAGATGAATAGAGAAGGAGGGAAGAAAAGTTGAAGATCTTTTGCTCTGTGCTGGGAATGCAAATTCCTTTAGAGTTTTCCCAGAGACTATAATAAACTATAATAAATAATAAATAAAGAATAAAAAACTATAATAAAGTCCCAGAGATTAATATAAATTGCTTTTTAATTCTTTTTGGCTATTGGATGTGTTTCTTTTGAATGTGACATCATGCTGAGATGCCATAAGGCAACTCAATGCCGTAAGACTTACATCTGGGGAGTACTGTCTGGGATCGTGGACCTAAGGTATAGCAGTCAGTTCTACTTTGATTTTGATCATCACTCTAGATCTGGGTCAAGTGAGCATCTTCATCATGGCTGTTGGAGTTATAGTGCAAAAAGTATACCAGCTATATAAAAGAGAAACTGGAAATAAACTGGACGCCAGTTAGAGGAAAATGGCAGAGACTACTGACAATTACCATTCTAGTGAGGCTGTGATGTTTGGAACTAGGTGTACCTGATGGAGACCTGTATCTATGCTCCATGGAATCTCTTCACTCCACTGGCTCATGAGACTGGGATGAAGGAATAGAACAACTAAGGTGGTTTCTGGAAGGTAAAAGAAAGACAGGGGTTATTATTATTATTATTATTTTTTGCTATGTGGCATACATGATATGTGTGAATATTCTAATGACATGGCCAGAGTACCCATTCAGCCCTCTTTTGCATGGGAATGGACCCACTCAACAAACCCTAGGGCACTGGTGTCCAGAGGTCCCAGCCCTGAAACCCGGCCAGTTGACTGAGGTTCCTTCACTCTCTGCATCTGTCGCTCTTATTTTTCAGAGGCTAGACCCTTCTCCCATTTTCCCTAGTCCCATTTTTACACACAATTCCTAAAATGATCTGGTTCTGAATCTGATGCACCAATTGTCTCCTCCTTACATTTTCAAGTCCTGCTACTAGTCCACTCCCCAACTTCCCGCCTACCCTTGGCTCTCAAATGTCTGACCTGGAACTTGACTGGATCAGTCACACCCCTTGATCTCTGCACCTGTCTCCCATGTTCTTTTGTGCTTCTCCAATAATTTCCCCTCCCTCTAGGCTCAGACCCCCTGTACTCTCAGCAGACTTCATGCTAACATCTCTGGGCAGCATGATGTAATCTTATGCTTGAAAGCCTTAACATACATGGTATCCTCAACAATAGTGGCAAAAAGCCCTGTATGATGACATAACCCAGCTCTCACTATATGGGGACTATGTTTAATGTAAGATTAAAGCTAAGATGGGAGGCCCTATACTAGGGACAGGGTTACTCTTTATAGGTAGAAGGCAGGCACCCGCCTGAAAGGTGAGAAAGCTGGCAAGATGAAATCAACCACGTGAAGTGCTGATCAAGAATGTGAAGTCACAGACCCTGGCAAAAAACCTGCAATTCATGTCTTTTCTGGCTATAGCAGAACTCTCCAGGAAAGGATGAACAGTGGGGTTGAACCTGTATGCCCTGAGAATATGCTTGCTATCTTATGATTAGAAGCTTATGCTGTAGAAGCTCAGCTCTGTGTGTGTGTGTGTGTGTGTGTGTGTGTGTGTGTGTGTGTGTGTATGTTGTCTCTGTTTCTAGTTTTCCTATAGTTTTTCTGCTAAAAGTCTTTTTTTTCTGGTAAATACTAGTCCACTTTGGCTGTGCTTAGGAAAGCCAAATATTTCTGTCGTCTCCTAAGCTTTAGGAATAACCCGTGGGGAACAGGGTGGAGGCAGAAGTAATAACCAAGGTGAGAGAGCCACAAGTTTGGGGAATGGAGAAAGGAATGAGCAAGCAAATAGGACTGCATCATTTATTTTAGGAAATATCACACCGTAGGGGTTTTGATTTGTTCATAAAGTTGTTTTGGGAAAACAAATTTCTAAAGGCTGTTAAGTACTTGATTATATCGGCAATGCCTTAGGTTAAATATTCTACTTTTAGGCTATTTCCCCACTTATTTCTATTTTAATAGTGAAACAGGCATAAGCCAAACGGTTCTTTAGCACTGGGAAAGTTTCTTTGGGTCAGCCCCACTCTTCCTTACCAGGGAAACCCAAAGGTAACACGTTTGCTAAGGCTGAACTACTAGTGTGCAAAACACTCAGCTGTACCTAGCTCTTCCCCATCTTGAAGTGATACAGTTTGTTTCTCCTCCTTAGATTTATGTCTTCTCATGAAATTCATTTTTAGTTTCCGGCCACTTGGCGTCTCCAAATTAATAGGGTCATTTACTCGTTAGTATGCTGCTGACCAGGTGCTTTTGCTTCTCAATCTCAAGTCATCTGTAAATATATTAAATTCAAATTTTCTTTCTTACCCACCCCCCTTCCCCACTCCATCTCTCCAATAGGGAAAGGAGTTGTCACAAAGGTTGAGACACTCAGTGTGTGTCTGTACGTGGCCACTGGGCCTGCGGAGGGGAAACTGCCTTCACACCCATCCCCCCATGTCCTTACCCATCCCTTCCACACACAGCCAACAGTTTACCCTTTTACCTGTGAGCTGATGCAGAATGTTATTCGGAGTTAGGAATAATCTAGACTACCCAGTCCAATGCCCTAACAGATCAGGAAAATTATTTATCCAAGGCTTCTGAATTAAATGGCAGAAACAAAATTGAATTCAGGTCTCCTAAACTCAACTCTGTGTGGGTTGTGGAGTTCTGGATGAGGGAACGGGGGCATGGTGGTTCTTGTTTAAATATTCGTTCAACATACACAGAGAGCATTTACTTACTACGTGCCAGGCACTATTTTCGGTGCTGGGGACTCCACGGTTGAGGGCGCGGAGACACAAAATCTCTGCCCTTATGGAGCTTTCGTTCTCAAAACTTAAGTACTTTGCCCCACCATCCTGCAGAAACTCCCAGTGCGTAGGAACGGTTGGGGCTCATCTCAGACGGGAGGGAATCCCACCCTTTCTTAGCTTCTGTGCTAACCACGAGGCGAGGGCTGATTCACTGCAGGAGCCGGAGGGAAAGGCGACAGACACCCTGCGTAGTGCCCTCCCCACCCTCTGCACCGCCGGGGCGCCGCGGCGCCCCAGTTCCAGTCTGGGACCAGCGTCGGCCTCTCCACCCTCTCTGCTCTCCTGCGGACGGCTGGAGGACACAGAAGCAGGACCCGGCTCTGGCGCCGTCCTCTGAGAAAGGATTGCGGGTGGGTGAAAATCCTTCCAAGGCGGTCGCGCTCAGGGTCTAGCACCCAGACGGGGGGAGGGACGATGTCTCCCCGACCTGGGGTTTCATGCAGCAAACTGCTCTCTCATGCTTCCCGATTAAACATCGCAGCCACACGCTCTCTCCACTCAGCGGAGGCCACTGCGGCGTCCCCTCCCCTCCTGCCCCACCCGCCCGTTCCGACTCCCGAGCCCCACTGCAGCTTCGCAACCATCCTTCCTTTTCTTCCCTACTTCCTGGTTGCCATGGAGACACACGTCATTTACGTGCCGTGCGTCGCCTTGGAAACAGGGGAGCATCCGCGGCGAGGCCGGGAGACCCGCCCCTGCCACTCCAAGCACACTCGCGGGCGCTGCCCGTTAATGGCCGGGGGTATTCCCGAGCGGTACCCGCTGCTGGCCTCCGCCCGGGCCCCTCCGCGAGCGCTTCTGTGACCCAGAGAACCCGCGGGTCCTCGCAGCTCGTGGCGCCGGGAGAGCGGCGCTGACACAGGCGCAGTTCGGGAGGCGAGGCAGGTCTGGGCGCTTTCGCCCCGGGGCAAGCCGGAGAGTCGCCGGCCCGGGACTCTCGCCGGGTCCTCGTCCCGCCGGCTCTTTCCGGCCTCCCCCGATCCTGCCCGCGCCCTCCGCCCGGGACTCGTCTCCTCACGTCGGCTCCCTGCCCTCTCGGGAGCCTCCTCTGCCCTCGGTTCCTCCCCGCCCCTCCGGGGACCTCTCCCCCTTCCTCGTCCCTCTCCCCCACCTCACCCCCCAACCCCGGAGGCCGGGCTGGACCGGACCCAGAGCCGCCACCGCCCGCTTCTGCCATTCAATGGAGGACGGTCTGCTGGAGATCATGACCAAGGACGGCGGCGACATGCCGGCACCTCTGGAGGTGTCCACCGTGCCGGCCGTGGGGGACGTGATCTCCGGGGAGTACAACGGCGGCATGAAGGAACTGATGGAGCACCTGAAGGCCCAGCTGCAGGCCCTGTTTGAGGACGTGAGGGCCATGCGGGGGGCCCTGGACGAGCAGGCCTCGCACATCCAGGTGCTCTCGGACGACGTGTGCGCCAACCAGCGGGCCATCGTCTCCATGTGCCAGATTATGACCACGGCGCCCCGCCAGGGCGGTCTGGGCGTGGTCGGCGGCAAGGGGAGCTTCCCGGGTGCCCGCCAAGAGCCGGAGACCCCTTCGCCTGGGATCGGGGACAGCGGTTTGCTGGGTCGAGATCCTGAGGACGAGGACGACGATGAAGAAGAGGAGAAGGAGATGCCCAGCTCCGCCACACCCACTAGTCACTGTGAGCGCCCCGAGAGCCCCTGTGCTGGTCTCCTTGGGGGGGACGGGCCACTTGTGGAGCCCCTCGATCTGCCCGACATTACCCTGCTGCAGCTGGAGGGCGAGGCCTCTCTGTGAGGGGACTCCGAGGGGGCACTACTTTCCCGGGCTGGCTTTGGGTTTCCGAGTGCATGACGCGAGGGGACTGAACGGTGCGGTGCAGCATGCTTCACTCCGACCGCTGCTCATGTGGGTCAGGCAGAGAGACTCCCTCGAGGAAGGATTTATAGGGTGAAGGACTTTGGGAGCGTCAAGAATCCCTTCTGCCCAACCGAGGGAGACGTAGCAAACTGCGGAAAGGTGAGGTTCCGGGAGAGGAAGCGCCCATCTCTGGACTCCCTTCCACCCCCTACCCTGACCATTCCCCCTCCCCGGCCAACAGGAGAACCCCTGAATTGTGTAAATAAAATTCTGCTTTTTCTATTCTGAAAAAGGACTTATCTAGGACTATGGCAAATAATCTCTTAACGATTTACCTAGAAACTAAGGAATTGAGGGTATTCTGTTCTGGCAACAGAAAATTTACCCTTCTGCTGAAATCCAAGATATTCAGCGCTCTGCAGAAGCCTCTCCCCCTCACAGATCTCTGCGGCTGCTGATTGGTAAAGGAAGCTTGAGGAGGGAACTGCAGCCCTAGGAATCTAAGTGAATGGGGTTCCAAGGGCCCCTGGGCTGGGAGGAGCTGGCTATGAATGTGCATGAAGACATAATAGCTCAACTTCTAGGATTTTTGCATGCAGAGCGGATCCTGCCTTGTCACTGACTTCATCTGGGATTGCTTTATCCACTCACTGGGGCTTAGAGAACAAAGAGCCCAGTACACAGGCAGAGACTTGGGGGTGCTCAGCAGCAGCCCAGATTTAGGGGACGTTTGAGGGACTCTTGGAGGCTGCAGCCAAAAACTGTCTCTCTCCTGGCTACACCTGCTTAACTTCAGTTCCTTTTCCTGTCAATTTGTCCCTGCCCGCTGCCTCTCGGTGTTGCCTCCATAATGTCTTGTGTGTGTTACATATGTCGACTCGTGCAGTAGTGTGTGAGCCCTGAGGGGCAGGGCTTGTGGCTCTGGTGTTAGGTTCAGGGGGCTTCAGACCCTTCTGTGAGCCCCAGGCTATCATGGCGCTTTCCCCTCTCCTTTCCTCTTTTCCCTCACAACCAGGGCATGGAGCATGTGGCTGTCCTGAGGTTCTTAACTGATGTGCCTCCCTTCCACCTCCTTGAGTAGTGACTTTGTGTGCCCTTTCTCCTCCACTGTGTATTCCTTCTCAATGCTTTCCTTGGTGTTAACCTTAATAAAGAGGCGTCATCTCCCCTCTTTGCTGACTGGTACTAGGGGGATGTCAGGGTGGGGCTTCTGGGCCCGTTACATGGACCAGGGCTTAGTTGGGACTGCACAAGCCATGCCTTCCCTCCTCTCTCCTTACCTCCAGTTCCAAGGAGTTGACTGACCCTGCACTGGTCAGGACACGCACTGCCAACTCAACCTACTTTCCCTTCCATCCTGGACTTTGAACTCAAGCTGGACAGGGGAGAAGGAGAGGGTATGTGTTGAGAC
Source organism: Panthera leo (assembly GCF_018350215.1). NCBI lineage: Eukaryota > Metazoa > Chordata > Mammalia > Carnivora > Felidae > Panthera > Panthera leo. Next base: position 74,679,214 of record NC_056685.1, read on the forward strand.
TCCCAAACTAACAGCAGTTTTTAGTAGCTGAACTCCAGGTGTGCAAGTGACTTCTTTTCAGTGAAGCACCTGGTCCCTGGGAGATGACTTCCAAATCTGAGTCCTGGAATGGCAGGCATGACACCTGTTCCATGGGAGGGTTAAGGATGGGGTATTGTGGGTATTGTTTGGGAGGGATTGCCCGGGATCTCTGGGAGTAGAGTGACACATCACAAAAGAAACCACAAATAACTGCCTCAGGCCTCTAGTGGAGACCGCTGGTAAGGTATTCCCCGTGGAGCTTAGACTGACATCAGCTATAGTCTGCTCCCTTGGGCAATGGAATTTCCCAAGGCTGTCCCAAACAAATTTGGGAGAAGAATGAGTTGGAATGCTCTGTGTGTGTGTGTGTGTGGTGTGCATGGTGTGTGTGTGTGTGTGTGTGTGTGTGTGTGTGTGTGTGTGTGTGTGTGTGTTCTTGCTACTGGTTGCTGTGGAGAGGTTGAAAGAGCACTGGAATCACAGATCTGGGTTTGAATTTCAGTTCCAACACTGAATGACTGTTTGAGACTTGGTTTACTGCTTGAGACTTAATTTCTGCGTGTGTAAAATGGGGACAAGAAGTTGTTAGACCTGTAGAAATTCTTGTGCAAATGTTAGTTTTTTTTATAGTTTTCTTGGGATGGGGATGGTAGTGACTGGCTCCTCTGGGAAAACAAAACTACCTTGAGAAGGTGCTAGAAGCTCTCTTTTTATATAATCCTTCCCTGTCTAATGAACTCTTTAACTTTCAGGAGAATCATATAAAGGCGTATGATGAGATTCCTGGGGTGATATGGGCCTCATCATAAATGTCATGCAGTTACGGGCCAAAAAGATTTTCGGGGCCAGCCCTGTATACATAGGATAACCAGAGGAAGCTGTGGGTTGTTCAGTGGTTGGGGATCGTGTGCTGGGGCCCTAGAGAGGGTAGCTGAAGCATATTTGTGGGGAACTATCCCCAAAGGCTGGGAGATAGTTTCCTGTTATAGTTCCAGCATTCAACACCAATAACAATAACATCTGTCACCTATTGAGCATTTACAGTGTGCCAGACACTGTTCACTTTTATCTCCAACAAGAAGTAAGCACTATTTTTATTCTCACTTAACAGTTTCAGAAACAGACGCCAAGACTTTCTCAAGGTCACACAGCTAGTGCTTGGCTTAGCTTAGCTGGCTTTAAGAACAAGGACTTAAACCCAGGTCTTCTGACTTAAAGAACCCTAAATTGGAACTGCTGTGTTAATTGCTCTGTTATTTAGATCTTCAGGCCCCTTATTTCCCCAGTCAAGAGTCTCAGAGTCCTGAAAAGGAAATAGCATTAGGTTTGGTCTCTTTTCATCTTCTCAGAATAAGAAATGGAAGTTCAAGTTTTGGTTAGTGGCTCTCATCAGAGTCTAGTGGACGATAACATAATGATGGCACTGAGAAGATGGCCTTCTGGACCTGCTTCTTGAGAGGAAGGAGCCAATGCTCCCGGGTATTCCCCACCATGGCTTCATTCTTGTGCCTCTTTCCTGTGTCCTGTGGCTCAGATTCTGCAGAGTCTGACAGGAATCACAAGCAGTTTAGCCCATTAGGCTCTATAGGTCTGGTTGAGCTCTTTACCGTTTGGCTCCATTTCAGTTCTCCTTCCTATGCCCACTGTCCTAAACATGTCATAAGTCCCTTAGCCCTGGGCCTCCTAAAAGTTCTCCAGCTATTCCTCCCAAGTCCAGATTAAAATCTCCCCCAGAAAAAAACAGTCCTTCAGCTTTTTAAAGTCACCTGCACCAGCATCTCCTAGGGGGGGGGCAGCACAGTTGTTCTCCCATCATCTTATTTCTCCCTATTCCCTATCCTCCTCTTGCATTTCTCCTTTGGGAAGCTCCTGATGAGTGAGATTCAGGTGAGATTCCTAACCTGGGACTCATGGACAGGGTCCCTGTTGAACTTCGCCAGGACACAGCTTCTTGAAATTGAATGCAAAATTCTGTAAGTATCAATATTCCTTAGAGATATCTGTTGTTTCAATGTAATTCTTAAAGGTAAGAATTAAGTAAAAAAGAATCACTGAGCTAAAGAATAATGAGGCTTTTTAACTTGAAAAATACCAAAGAAGAAATTACCCTGCCGAACTGGTACTGTATTGCACCTTTGCCTCCTGGGACCTCCAGAGTATTTCCTACTTTGAATTGAAATCTTCACATAAATCTGATTATTCACCACCTATGCAACAAGTTCAAATTATATCAACACACATTAAAATGTGCTAAGAATCCTGTCTCCCATTATTTCCAAGTCTTCTCATACTTGGGAGTTTGCCAGAGCACTGCTGATGTGTAAAGGTGAGGAGATGCACCCTGTCCCCCCAAAGCTTTGTGCTGCACTTTATGTCGGGGCCTAACATGGCACTGCATGTAACTCACCATAACTCTGTTGCTTCGGATGTTGATTTCTAAGGGAAATCTCTCAGAGTTAGTTCTTTTTTTTTTTTTTTTTTAACGTTTATTTATTTTTGAGACAGAGAGAGACACAGCATGAACGGGGGAGGGGCAGAGAGAGAGGGAGACACAGAATCTGAAGCAGGCTCCAGGCTCTGAGCCATCAGCCCAGAGCCTGACGCGGGGCTCGAACTCACGGACCGTGAGATCATGACCTGAGCTGAAGTCGGACGCTTAACCGACTGAGCCACCCAGGCGCCCCTCTCAGAGTTAGTTCTTAATCTCAAAATGAAAAGACCTACAACTTCATAGAAATAAGGTACAACTTGAGCCTGGTACAACTAAATTCTGTTCTAGAGAAATAATTATTGTTATTTTTAAGTGTTGATTTGTTTTAAGAGAGAGCAAGCACGAGAGAGCACGGGCATGTGAGCGGAGGAGGGGCAGAGAGAGAGGGAGAGAGGGAATCCCAAGCAGGCTCTGCACTGTCAGTGCAAAACCTGATGCTGGACTCTATCCCACGAACTGGGAGATCATGACCTGAGCTGAAATCAACTTGGATGCTTAATTGACTGAGCCACCGAGGCACCCCAATACTTATTTTTATAAGAGATGCAAAATGGCCTCCAACATAAATATGCATTTTTATGTGTTACCACAGACTATGGTCTCTGCTTGATATGTTTAATGAAATGGCTCACTTAGAAGTTTTCCCAGAACTAAGAAACAGTTCTTTCCCCTATATACTCAATTTTATACTTCTCGCAAGACAGAAAACTGCATCTTTGCAAAGGCAGGTTTTCCTAGGCACCTTTCCACAGGTACATGCCTAGGGATAGAAATTCAGCCAAAATACTCTGTGACAGTAAGAAATTATATAGAAGTACAAAAGGAGTATTCTTGAATCTTTTATCCCAACTACCACTTCCCCCCAACTTCTAGATTGTCCCCAGAAGGTAAATTCCCTCACAGAAGCACAGCCTTTCTGCTTGGAAGCACTGTGCTTGTGGAAGGAAGTCGGCTCTGTAAATAATGCTGTCATGGTGCCACCTGGCGAGGAATAGGGACATTACAAGGAGACCCTCTGAATTTATGGCTTTCAATTCAGCAAGCTCTACCAAATGCTTACTAAAGGCCTGGCTCTTTGCCAAATAGTGGGTGGCAGGGGAAGCTGAATAAATAGAATGTATTTGAACAATATAAAAACCAACTGCAATAAACTCCTAACTGGTCTCCCCTGGCCTCTCACATACCTATAATCCTGAAGGTAAGTCTTCCTAAACCACAGCTCTGAACATTTATCCTCCTCAGAAATCTACATCATGTCCCTATTACTTCCTGAATTAAGTATAAAATCCAGTGGTTGTAGGGAGTCAAGGTCCCCTTGGATAAGACCCTGGCATACTTTTTTTTAACCCATACATTTATTTCCCAGGTACGCTTTCTAGCCAACATTCCATCTTTGGAAGTCTGTATCATCCAGTCAGCTAGAAATGATTCCCAAGGGTATCCCAGTTCTTTTAATCTTTGGATGAGTAGACTGGACGAGTCCCTCCTGGCCCTTGATTCCATTTCTCTTAGTCATTCTTCCTAAGTGCAGTCAGATGCAAATCTCTCCTCTAGAAAAGGGATTTCTGCAGCCTTGGTCACCTGTACCAGCTTCTCATGGGGTCTGGGAAGGCTGCTTTTCCCTCTTCTCTCTCTTATGCTACCTGCAAATGGTTAAGTCCCCAGAAGGGGTATGTAAAACTTTTTGATTATTAATTTGTGCTTTTATTTCTAGGAATTCAATTCATTGCTTTCATCCAATTCTTAAAGAGACCTATAAAACGAAAAGGTTAAACAAACCCTGTAGTCAAAATAAGTTATTTACCATTCCCCAGAAATTCCCACTTTCCCACATCTGATTCTTTGCTCATTCTCTTTACTCTTCCTGCTCCATTCTGTCTCTGCCAGTTGGAATCCTACCAGTTTTTTGAGGTCCTTCTCAAATGCTACTTCCTTCATGGAGTCTTTCCTAATGTGATCTCTTCCTCCTTTAAATATCTAAATCTTTTATTTTAAACTTTTAAAAATGTTTATTTTTTTTTTTTGAGAGAGAGAGGCAGACAGAGCATGAGCAGGGGAGCAGAGAGAAAGGGAGACACAGAATCCCAAGCAGGCTCCAGGCTCCAAGCTGTCAGAACAGAGCTGGACTCAGGGCTTGAACCCACAAACCATGAGATCATGACCTGAGTTGAAGTCAGAAGCTTAACTGACTGAGCCACCCAGGCACCCCATGAATATCCAAATCTTTCTGTTGGTACTTCTTTTGGGGATAATTATTATATTTTCCTTACTTCTATTGTTTATTTACTCACTTCTGTTATTTATGTGCTTGTTATTCCCCCTTCCAGATTATGAATATCTTGAGGGCCGGAACTTCTTTCTAATTTTTATATTCTCTTAAGTATTTACCATATGTTATTGACTTTAAGGCATCATCAATTGTGACACATAATTATTTTAGGTGCCATTAAGAAAGAAAAAAAACACTGCCAATTAAACATTCACTGTGCTTTATCAATTTTATTTAAAAATTTTATTCTGTTTAAAAAGTTTATTTAGAAAGACTTATTTAGAAAGAGATGGGGTTTTTTTTTTTGTATCACTCCAAAGCACACAAATATAATTTAAAGTCATTATGGAATTCTTATAATTTCTTCATATTGAGTCTGACACTTCTGAATCACTTTTGACTCAAGGTTGTTGATGTCTGTTATTTTTCCAAACATTATATTCTCTGGGTCATTTTGAGTGTTAGTGAAGCAGCATTTCTTAAAAAGAGAGCTTCCCTATCGTCTCTGGCAATTTATTCCAGGCCAAAAAAATCTATTCTGCAAGTTTTAAAGCTGGAACTTTTTGATCTTGCCAGAAAGTGTTCAAGGAATATTTTCAGACAACAACCAGAACTAATATTCCTTCAAATGGTCCTTGAATGGTCAATTAACTGAAACATCAAGGGGTTGTAGATTTCCAGTCATACCACCTAGAATAACAACTAGGCCCAGGCATGTGTAGGCAATGACAACAATGTCATGACTGCTGCTTGGCCAACAGTAATTGTAAGCTGACATTGATTACTGATTATGAGACACATCCCATTTCAGAAGTGTTAAAATGGGGGAGTGGGAAGTATATTTGGAATTGATGAGATCAGTAGCATGGGAACTTCCTTATAATCAGAAATAAATGTTTGAGCCTTAAATATAGAATTAAAAAAATACAGAATTTTAGAACTGGTAATAAAAAAAATGTCCCCATCTCTTAGAATCTTCAAAAGTGTTACTGCTGAAAGAAATCTTAGTGATGATCATATAGCCATTTTATTTATTTATGTGTTATTTTTATTTTATTTTAGAGAAAGAGAGAGAGAGCACAAACATGAGCAGGGGAGAGGAGTGGAGGGAGAGAGAGGGTGAGAGAGAGAGAAAGAGAGAGTCTTAAGTCCATGCTTAGCATGGAGCCCAATGTGGGGCTCATTCCCATGATGCTGGGATCATGACCTGAGCCAAAATCAAGGGTTGGATGATCAACTGACTGAGCCACCCAGGCACCCCGATATAACCATTTTATGTATAACTCAGATGTCTGAAGAGACTGCTATGTCCCTTAGAGATCTGATTAAATTTGGTCCAAATTCAAATGCCAAAATCTGGGAATTCCACAGGATTCCATACATGCCTGTAGCGTCTTATGGTTTATTTTGCTTTTGCTTCTTTCTGCATCCACAATCCCGAGTCCATGCAAGCTGCCTCAGTTTGACTTCTTATCAGCTCTGGGACACATAAAACAGCCCTTTCACTGGTTTCAATAACAAATATAACCTTACTAGGCACTGAAAAATTTTTACTGTAGACTTGAATAAAAAAAGATGAGGGAGAAGTGATCACAAGGAGAGTTCCCATTGAGGAGTTTATGCCTTTCACAGGCTCCTCTACCCTATCCTTCCTTTACTCTCTTCTTCCTCCTGCCTGCTCCAGAGTAACAAGCAAATTCTTTCTCTTATTTTGAGAAAAATAGTTTCTCTCCCATTTAGTGCCTGGATGAGAGAAATTTATTTTATTCTACTCCAAGCACGTTATAAAAAAGTGTAGTCTCCTGCAGTGAATATATGATGCCATTGCATATAACTAAAGAAATAGATGAGATGACATACCCAAGGTTGCATAGTTAATGACAATATCAGAACCAGAACTCTGTCTAAATTATATAGATCAGTGTTGTTTTTTTAACCCATTAAATGGTACTGTACCTTTCTCTGCTACAAGTAATTCTTTTTTAATGTTTATTTGTTTTTTGAGGTGGGGGAGGGACAGAGAGAGATGGAGACAAAGAATCTGAAGCAGGCTCAAACCCATGAACCACAAGATCATGACCTAAGCTGAAGTAGGATTCTCAACTGACTGAGCCACCCAGGTGCCCCATCTCTGCTATTAGTAGTTATAATATACTAACTGGTGGTTCAGCTTCAATAATAAAAAGGGCAAGTCAACATTCCTTTAGAGCAGGTAAATAATTCTTATAAGCATGAAGGAAAAAGACACCCAAGAAGGAAACCATGACTGAGTCAATTTGCCAACAAGTATTTACCAACTGCCTACTATGTATCATGGAAGGTGGTAGGCACTGGGGCAGACTCTAAGAAGTCATGGTCTCTGCCCTTAAGTTTCTCATAGTCTAATGATAAGGGAATGATGTGCTCTCAAATCGGGAGAGAGTACTTCTCAGAATATTGAAGGAAAAATCTGTTTTCTTTGAGCATTGTCAACTGAATTAACGGTACTTCAATTTTAAAATGGAAATGGTGTGTATGTGTGTGATGCGGGCCAAGGGGTGGGGGAAACAAGGTAAAATGGAGAGGACAAAAGTAAAGAAATGCTGAGAAAACCCACAAAAATTTATACTACAGAGGACATCAAGTGCAACATTGGAAGAAAAGCAGTAGCTGAGCTGGCATCTCATACTTCTCTGGAAAAAGTAAGTAGAAAGAGGTTGGGGAAAAATACTTATGGCCTCTACACCAGTGCACAAAGTACAGGTAATATACAAATAGAACTTGAGATTTCGTACAATGAGAAAAATAAATTCTCACAGATATAAAGAAACTTGGTAGGGTGGGACTCATGTCTGGGACACGGCAGTGAGAAAAGGTGCGGTACATTGTTCCAAATAAACAATTGGGATCTGATGTGCAGCTGGAAAGGAACTGGCAGTCATGTGATACACACCACATATATGTGGGAACATAAGCAGCTTCTTTGCTGTGATCTACAGAAAGTCAGCCCCTGCTCTTAGTATTTATAAAATTCAGAAAGGAAAAGAGGAAGAAAAAGTGTAGGGAATGGAAGAAGGAAAGAGACATAAGAAAGTAAGCGGAGGAATACAATAAAAAACAAAGAAAATGATAAAAGAGTAGCACTTTACATCATGAAGACAGTCTTATGGGATTTTATATCCTTGAGAGTGGAAACAGGAAATGAATTATTTAGGTGAAGGTAAAGGAGAGGAAAAGAAGCAATATTATTGTAAAAATGTGCTAGATTCCACCAAAACAGATGAACTGGATTATAGATGCCAGGAACAAATTATGAAACTGGCACAAAGAAGTTCCAGAAGTGAGGGGAAGTTGATTTAATGTAATAGAATCCTTCAGAAGGAAGAAGATGGCAGAGGAAAGATGATTCCGGGTCAGATTCTGACCCACAAAGATGGAATTGATTGGTGAAATGAGGGTGAGGAAAATATTGAAAATAACTATTGCATTTTGGTTCTTCCTGATAGCCAAAGAAGTAAGGTAAGAGGTAGTCCAGGGCTACTGGAAGCCTGACTTCAAGTAACTAGAAGGTATGATTTTTATAGCCTGCAACTCTATAGGGGGAAAAGGCTCAAAGAAGATGGCGTTCTCTTAAGAATAAAATTTAGTCAGTACAATTGCTTTGGAGTCCAATGAAGAGGACTGGAATGAATGATCACAGGGACCTTGCCAATGAACTCAGATTTAGAGATGTCAGGCAGAGAGTAGGCATAACTAAGAGAGTAGTCCATATATTTCAATACTTTCAAATGCACAAACTATAAGGCAAAAACTGGGGGATTTGATTACAAAATAAAGATTTATGTTCTACAAAGGCCAACATGGACAAAGCTAATAGGTAGATGGCAGAATAAGAAACCATTTGCTTTGTCTAAAACTGACAAGGATATAATAGCCTAGAATAGATATGGATCTCCTACAAATGAACAGCAACCAGATAGAAAAAAAAAGGTGCAAAAGATATCAATAGGCAATTTAAAAAATAGGAAAAAGCTAGTATGCATATAGAAATTTGATCAAAACCATCAATAATCAAAAGCACATTGAACCAACAATAATATATTAGTTTACACCTATCACACCAGCAAAAATTAGAAATCTAGAGAGTTACAGATGTCAGGGATGTGGAAATCTGCTACAAGATTGGTTTCACCACTTCTGGAAAGCAAGCTGGCATTACTTGGACACATTAAATAGATTCATACCCTATAACCCTGTAATCTCTCTCTTAAGTAACATAAAACAAATTCTTTATAAGTTCAGAAGGGGGCTAATAAGAGGATGTTCATTGCAGAGTTATTTGTAGTGAAGTGGAGCTGGGGCAATGTGGGTGTTCATCACTGGAGTAGTGGAGAAGTACAACATGGCAAATGCACACCATGGCATCAGTGTGAAAGAACAGATTAAATGTTAGCATATGGCAAGATGGATGGAGATGAAAAACAGTGCTTAGTGAAAAACATAAGACACAGAATGAGACCTATAACTCAGTAGCTTTGGAATACATTTAAAAATACATGCCTACCAAATAATAACTATTTTCTAAGAACACATTTAAACAGAAATATACACACTAAACACATCAGAAAATTGCCTATTGTTGGGGAAGAATGGGAGTGGAGATAGAATGTAAAGATGGAATAAAGAAATAAAGACATAAAACAAGAGGGTTTTTCCCTGCAGGCACAATGATGGTGTATCATGAACTGAGGAGTATGATGAACTCAATCCTTCAAGGAACAAAAACTTCAAAACAAAACACAGGAAAACACAAACACAAATTTATCAGCACTAAACCATGAACAGAATAGCACTTAGAGAAGAAAAAACCGAAATGAGGAAAAACTTGTAAAAATACTGACAGCAAAATAGGCTTGTTATTCCAAAAAAGAAATACAAAGAATTGATACCTTTGATGCTCAGAACACATGGGGTGCTATATACATTTTTGGAGGCACTGATTTTAGATGTTTGAAATACCTCATCTCATTTAATCCCCATAACCACATGAGGTAGATATCTTAGAACTTTTTTGGTTGCAAGAAATGTAAACCTATCTATAATAATTTTGAGGGAAAAAAGTTTATTATAAAGACACCAGGTTATCTCCAAAACCCAAGAGCAAAAATGCAATTGGCCCTCCAAGGTTGACAAAACCAGGGCAACCATTATCTCAGGCTCTTTCTCTGAAGATATGGTTTTCTATCTTTGCTTCTCTCTGTCCTCCGACTTCAATCTATTCTCCCTACCTGCCAATTTTCTTTGCTTCTTCACATACATGCAAGAAGACAATGGCTCCATATCTGAGTATCTGCCTGTTCCAGCCCCAAAGTGGGTATATCTGCTGCATACCAATTCCAAATTCCTAGGAAAGAGGACTTAATCAATCTAGCTTTGCTGCACTGATTGTGGTGATAATGGGGTGTGGTGTTCCATAGTACTAACTTGACTGCTAGGGCTCACCCCAGTGGGAGAAGAAGAGGGTTCTTGGAGAATGGGCTGAGTGCCATAGCACCCTCTAAAGTATCTCCCATGGCCAACAGGACTGTGGAATATTTGCCAAACAAATGAATAATTGAATGACATGAAACTCAGCTTTCTCTAACTTCAAAGCCCATGCTCTTTGTACTACATCATACAGCCTCCAAAATGTTTCCATTTGAAAAAAACTGATTTCATTACTTCTGTAAAAGAGAATGGTCTTATATTAGGTATCTCCAGAAACCAGATGGCATATTCAAATTAGGATAGTTTGGGGAATTTCATAAAGGTTTATTTATAACGGTGTGGGTAGGTTGTAGGGAAATTGCAAAGGAGCTACAGTACCCCAAATCTGGTATTAGAGGGGCTAAGCCTGAAGAGGTAATGGGAGATGCAGTTCCACAACTTAGAAATAGATAAGTAGAGAAGGCTACAATGACAAGAGCTGAGATCTTACCTAAAGGGACTCAAGTGAGCTTGCCACAATGCCACAGGGAAAGAGCCAGAGGATTAAATAGCCTAACCTCACATTCCTACTTCCCTCTAATCTTCTGCCTATACTACTCATTGGCTGAACCCAATAGAAAGCCAGGGGTCAGGGGATCTGTTGACCTGGTTCCATGCAGGTCAGCCTCCCAAGCCCAGAGCTGGGTAAAGAGGGCCAGGAATTGATCTGCAGAGGCAAAGAGATATCTAGGCCTGTAGACTAGAAAATAAAAACAAACGTGCAATCAAATTGGAAGTCCAAAAAGATAAGACTTTAAGAGTTCCCTATAGAGGATCTAGACATGTTTAATTTTCATGTCCTGGGTAAGCCATATTTCTAGATATTAAAGTGAATATTTAGCTTAAGTCACTAATGATGAATGCCTCAGGGGCTTCCTTGGGGGGTTCAAGGCTCTGGACACTCCCTCTCCACTCCTACTAGAAGAGTTTTGCTATTTTGGTTTAAAACATCAGGATTCTGCTACGTTGAGAAAATAGCGCTACAACACCTCCAGGTACTATGCTAAGGACGCATAAATGAATATCAGTGGGGAAGACAGAGAAGTAAAGAAGTAAGAGTACAGTGTTAGGAAAATGCATTGGTTATGAAGGGAACCCAAATAAAGTCCAATGAATCCAGAAAGGGGAAGGAGTCAAGGAAGGCTTCCTGGAGTAACTGCAAAGGGAGGTAAAGAAGTTTCGAAGACACCGGCGTTGTCTAGAAGGGAGGAGGAGTCCAACAATTATTCACTATCACCTGAAAATATCGAAGCTACAGATCGGTGGACTAGGCTAGGAGGTAGGAGGACTCGACGTGATAGGCAAAGATCTATGCTCAGCCCAGCCTCCAGCCTTGCTCCGCCCCCATCCCATCCCATCCCATTGCATCCCATCCTCCACCAAAGGGGAGCGGCCTTTCAGCATTTCCACTCAGCTGGGAGGGTATTCCAAACCCAAGAGACGCAGCTACCGCGGGGCGCGGCTGCTGCCTAGTCTCCCAGAATAGCTCCTGTTCCCGGGAGGTCTTCAGGTTAGCGCAATCCCGCCCCAGCGCGGCCAAGAAGACGCTCATTGGCTGCCATAACGGTGATCCGAGAAGTTGGGGAAGGGTGATTGGCCGCAGGTTTGTTTTGTTTGTTTGTTTGTTTAGTGCTGACCACGCCCATCTTCTTTACCCTTCGCAATCGGGTCAGGGCCCAAAGCCTCATGGGTAGTTTGGGCATGCTAGATTGGGAAATATGGCGTCGGTTTTAGGAGGGATCCTGAAGGCTGGAAGAGCTGGAACCAGAGCTAGAATTCCTGGGTTCCCTCCCCACGTTTTCAGGGCCTGGGCTGAACTGTGGTAACCTTAGAGGCTTGTCGTGCATCCTCCCGCGACAAGTGGTTTTGCATACGGATAGTGAGGGGGCTGGGACGAGACGGTCATTTCGGAGTGATTTCTGGTTGTTGCATTTACGTGCGTTTTCGCAGTCGCTGGGGGCTTTTCGTGTGCCTCCCGGGCTCAGGAACCAGGGCAGAGGCTGAAGCAGGAGACACCACCAAGGCGTCGGCTTCTCTGGCGTTGGAGCGCTGCCTCCGCGCCCCTGCCCCTGCAAGGTCCGTTGGTGCCCCGGCCTCCCAGAGCCCAGGTCCTTGAATGAGAAAGTGCTCGCCCTTGAGAAGACAGTTTAGGTCGCTCATCCCGATTTTACAACATTCCTGGCCATACTCACCCTCCACCTTCCACGTTGAAAGCATTTCAACAAGGAATCAGGCAGTTCGTTATACCTGGAGTTACTCAACCCCAGCTTCTAGCCTCCCCGCCCCACCCCACCCCAATTTACAATTCACTGCTTATTCTTTAAGGCTTAGTTCTAATGCCATCTCCTCAGTATAAAGCCTGCTCCATTCTTTGGGACAGTTATTCAGTTACATCCTTACGCTAAATGTGGGCTCTGGAACTGCTGCCCACTTAGAAATGCCATTTGAAATGTGTGATTTTGAACAAATTAACCTCTATGAGCCCCAGTTTTGCCTCTTAAAATGGAGGTAATGTACTTCCAGGGTATTGTGAAGATCAAATGTAGAGCTGTTAGAACATAAGTGCTTGATGAATGTGAGCTGCTGTTATTATCTGCCCTCCCAACATACTTTGTATAGGCCCCTTATAACGTTTGTTCTTTATATTACCATTAATATATTATATTATATTGCCCTATTAAACTTTGAGCTTAAAAGCCAGAACTGTGTCTTGTTACAATGTCAGCATACAACAGTGTTGGGCAAATGTAAAGCCAAGAAATTTCTTGGAAACTTTGCAAAAAGCACCCTCTTCTTTTCCTTTCTTACTTTTTGTTTGTTTCTCTTAAAGCCTCTTTGAGACAGGAATTATCAAACTTGGAGAAGAAGCTGAGATCCTAGGGGGAAGAATAAGCACTTCTTTTGTTCTCCATGGTGACCATGAAGGCCCTATCCTTTCCCTTTCTGCTTGACAACTTTAGACAGGTTTCATCTTTTTTTTTTTTTTTTTAATTTATTTTTGGGACAGAGAGAGACAGAGCATGAACGGGGGAGGGGCAGAGAGAGAGGGAGACACAGAATCGGAAACAGGCTCCAGGCTCCGAGCCATCAGCCCAGAGCCTGACGCGGGGCTCGAACTCACAGACCGCGAGATCGTGACCTGGCTGAAGTCGGACGCTTAACCGACTGCGCCACCCAGGCGCCCCAGACAGGTTTCATCTTAAGTATAGGCCCCTGGCCCCTTTTCTCAGAGCATTTATTTTAGAAAACTTGTAATTGCCAATCTTTCTGTGCCCCTTTTGAAATGTATATGAATCTCCTTTAAAGCCTTTTTCTAGTTTCCAGACCCAGGGAAGGTCTTTCTCAATGACCTGGGAGCCATCCCTTTTTTATTTTATTTTATTTTATTTTATTTTATTTTATTTTATTTTATTTTATTTTATTTTATTTTATTTTACTTTACTTTACTTTATTTTATTTTATTTTTTATTTTATTTTATTTTTATTTTTAATATAATTTGTTGTCAAGCTAGCTAATATACAGTGTATACAGTGTGTTCATGGCTTCTGGAGTAGATTCCCGTGCTTCATCACTTACACGCTACACCCAGTGCTCATCCCAACAAGTGCCTTCCTCAATGCCATCACCCATTCCCTGCCCCATTAAGCCTCAGTTTGTTCTCTGTAGTTGAGTCTCTTATTGTTTGTGGGAGCCATTCCTTTAAAATGCAACCCTCAGGAAGATGGCATTCCTATTTCCTAGTCTCTATGGGAGGGTAGGAGCCCAACATCAATGGGCATCTTGCTCCAAATTGCAAAACTACAACCTGTAAACTTACTTTTCCTTTGAGTAAAACCAGTCACCACACACAGGTAGCCCTACTGCAGCTCTTAAGAACTCTCCAGCCACTTGTTTTAGTAGAGTTGAGTTCAACCTCCTATTGCAATAGTCTTTTATTATTTTTTTATGTTTATTTATTTTTAAGAGAGAGTGAGAGCAGGGGGAAGGGGAGAGAGAGAAGGAGACAGAGGATCTGAAGCGGGCCTCTGCGCTGATAGCAGCGTGCCTGATGCGGGGCCTGAACCCACAAACTGAGATCATGACCCGAGCGGAAGTCAGACGCTCAACTAGCAGCCACCCAGCTTCCCCTCCTATTGCAGTAGTCTTAAATAAAGTCTTTCTTTCCTGTTTAACTTTGCCTGGTGTAATTTCTCTTCGATAATGGAAATTTTTTTGTTCTGTGTTTATTGTTTCTTCTCAATTATAGTGGTGTTTCATTTCTTCCTCCTTGCTGACTAAGAAGTGCTTCTCACATGTCCTCTGATATCTAGAGATTCACCAATTTGGACTCAAAAGATTAGAATTTTGTGGAGTGAAGCTACTGCTTTAAGTCATTGCAGAAGGTAGTGTGATTTGTATAATATGGAAAGGGTAGTACATCTATTTGAGGGAATCCTAACTGAGGTGAATTCATATTATGGAAGTGGCACCAGAAAATAACAGACCTGTTCCCTTTCCTATTATTAAGAAAGGGGCATGAGAAAGATGCAATTTAAAAAAAAAAAAAAGAGTGGTTAAGAATATAATGCTCTCTCAAGGGACGCTAAATTTGGTTAAGGAGAAAAGCTAGAAGAAGTGAGAGGGGTTAGGGTTGCAAATGGAAAGACTTCTGCAATGGTAGAGATAGTGTGGAGAGGTGTTACTTAAAGTACAGGGAATGAAATATGTCTATTTAAGGTGGGAAGTAAGGTGCAATGAAATGAAAGATGGTTGGGAAAAAGGAAGGCAGTAGGGAGAGGGGAGTTAATTTGGAGTATATACCAGGGAAGGAAACTAATAGTCTGAGAAGCTTGGAAGAGGTATTGACCACTTGGATCATAAGGGAAATATCAAACAGTCATGTTACTTAAGGAAACTAGAAGATTTAGAAGGGATTTGACAGATTGGTCTATCTCACCTGCATTTTCCTCAACAACCCACAAGCATAAACATAAGTTGAATGCAGTGTTATGGTAGCCACTTAAAGCCATCATAAAAGTTCTCCCTTATGGGCTAATGGAAGCTAAGAAGATGGGGTTCAGGCTTATCATCCTTCGTTTTTCTTTTTCTTCTTTTCTCTGACTTTTCTTAATGTCAACACTGCTCCCTAATTCCCTTTTTCTTAACTTCTTCCCCTATTTTTTCTTATGTAGGAGTGGGGTGGATGAGGGTGGATTCAGGATATGAGAGTGGAATGTGAGAAAGAAAAGAACACTACAATGATAAGTTGAAAGAGAAAAGTTTGCTCCTAAATGTGTATGCAAAACTCAGGCTAGGAATAGTATGTAAAAGTACTGTACGAATAAAATTAAATGGAGTTAAGTGCACTTATGCCTTTAAAAGATGTGACAACATAGAAGAAAAACATGAAAGTCTTAAATTATCCTCAGGAAGGCCTAAGAGAAAACAATGCTTGAAGTGAAATCAGACAGATGAGCATTAGACATCAATAGGATCTTCCAGGACTGATGCTAGTAGAAAGAAAGCTATGAATGCTCTTTCCTGGAGGCTCTCAGCATTGGAGAGTTGCCCAATTGTCAAGACTTGGGTGGGCGGGGGGAGACCTCTCTTCCAGGAGTCTTCCCACTAGATAGATTCTGCCTGGGCCAGGCTGGTCCTCCCAAGGGCCCTCACCATGGCCCCCTTCACTTCCTTGTTTCGAAAACTATAGATGATGGGGTTGCACATGGGGGTGATGATGGTGTAGAGAAGGGAGAAAGGCTTGTCTTTGTCAGGGCCGTGTGTGCTGCGAGGATTCATGTAAGAGAACATGGCTGAGGTATAGAAAAAGATGACCACAGTCAGATGGGAGGCACAAGTAGAGAAGGTCTTCCCCCGACCTGAGGAGGAGGTTCTGCCAAGGATGGAGGCCAGGATGCGGGCGTAGGAGATAACAATGAGCACCATGGGGCTGAGCAGCACCACGATGGCATCGGCAAAGATCATTTTCAGGCTAAACTGGGGGTCTCCACAAGAGAGGGCAATCACTATGGGGGCCTCACAGAAGAAGTTTTCTATGTGGTTGTCTCTGCAGAAGGGATTCCGGAATGACATATACTCAAGAAAGATGCCATTGATCAGCCCAAAGAACCAGGCAGTACTCACCAGCCTCACACAGACATGCTGGCTCATGATCTGGGCGTAACTGAGTGGGTGGCAGATAGCAACGTAACGGTCATAGGCCATAAAAGCCAAGAGGATGCACTCGGCTACACCCACACAGAAGACCAGGTACATCTGGGTCAAGCAGGAGGCAAAGGAGACAGTGTGGTTCTTGACCACCAGGTGGATTAGCATCTGTGGGATGGTGGTGGTGATGAAGCAGACATCCAGGAAGGACAGATGGCCAAGGAAGAAGTACATGGGGCTGTTGAGTCTGGGGTCTGTCCAGGTGATGAAGATGATGAGGCCATTCATGGCCATGGCAAGGCCGTAGAGGGCTAGGAAGAGGGCAAAGAGCAATGCCCGAGTGGAAGAGGAGCTCTGCTCAAAGCCCACGAGGATAAACTCTGTCACTGTGCTCCCATTCCTTAGGTCCACCATCTGCGGCCTGCTTGAGGAGGGAGGACAGGAAAAGCACAGGTGAGATAGTTGTAGGGGAATGCAAGGTACTCACTTGGGCCCCGAAACCCAGCTATAAAGGAATAACGAGCAGCGGTAAACATTTTAGAACTTTAGTAAAATATGTAAGTGGCCATGTTATGGGGCAGTGAAGATATCAAGGTCACTATAGGCTACATACATGGAATTGTAATATCAAAAATTGAGGAAGTGATGGTTATACTTTACTCTGGTTTGGTCAGGCCTCAAGTGAAGTACTGCATCTTATACAGGGCTCCAAATGTTGAAGGATTAGCCACTAACAAAAATGTATTCAAAGGTGCAAAACTCAGTAGGGCTTGGAACCCAGGCTAACTGAGGAATGGTTTAAGAAATTGAAGAATGGAGTATTTGAAGGAAGACACTGTGGCTATTAGCTTATAGAAGATCATATTTAGGAAGCACTTGGGAAATGTTTAAAGACATATTTTTCTAGAAGAAAAAAATGCTTAGTCTTAGTGTATATATTTAAAATGATAAATGACTGAAGTTTCAGAGAAAACAATAACATTCTAGCCTTTGGCATTGTCCCTTAGCTGATAATAATTTGGATACCTCTGGAAACAGCCATGATTACCAGTCATCCATCCTCTTTCCAGACTCCTTCTCCTAGTGGTTGCCACTATTGCATCAAACACCCATGCTGTGCATGCTGGAGATGGGGCATACTTGTGAACTCTTTATTGTGTGCTTTCCTCATAGGAGACAGTTTTCCTACTGGGGTTGAAACTTAGGGCTCTGCACCATTGGGTGGAAAGTATGCAACCATCACTGTGAGACAAGGGAAGCTATGAGCAGGGCACAAATTCAGCCTTTTTGGAATGGACCTTCAGAAAATCTTGATCTGTCCCTTGGCTTCTGGGATAAGTCTTGTTCTTTTTCTATCATCAGAGAATGAGAATTCAGAAACTCATGTTCTTTTCTCATTATTGTAAACTTTTGGAAGTCATTATGTTCATATTAAATCTCTCTTGTACTTTTCATCTTGTCTTTGAGTTAGGATATCAGATCCCTTCCACTTTCAGATGCTTATAGTTGGTTAGTATATTCCTTTTTAACCTTAAGTTCTGCCAACTACTCTTCATTTTCTTTTCTCCCACTCCTTTTTCTATACACTCTCACTCTACCCCCTGTGTTAGTCTTTTGCTCTCCCTTTTCCACTTCTACTTCTCACTCTTTCTTCCCCCTCTCCCTTTCTCATATTTGGTGTGGGTGTTTGCCATTTAGCTACCTCTGGGTGGACTCCCTTCTCTTCTCCATATCTTTATTTTTTTCTCCATGTCTTTAAATATCTCAAGTTGCCTATCTTAATTTTAGAAGAGATGTACCCAATTACTGCCACTCCTTTTAGCTTTGTATTCTCGGTAGGTGATTTCCTGATAGGTCAGGCAGTGGGCCATTCCCATCATCTGTACTTTGGAATGCCCCTCTAGAACTTGTACCTAGATATTCTCCTCTTCAGGCCCCAGAAAAGGCAGGGAGGGTCAGAGAGCAATGTTTAATCCAAGATATGGCTTGGAATCACGGACCCAGTGGACATATTGGGGCTGAGGTCAGAATCTGGGCAAGAGAAGTCAGTGAGCTATGCTCCAGACAAGCCTGGGACTTGTCCAAGAAGAAACTGAAGTTCAACCTAAGAAAGCACTAGGATCTATAGGAGTATAAATTCTTATTTGTGGTTCACAGTCCCAGAAAGAATACTCTGTGATACCTGGCATCTAGTGCCCTGTTAACAACCAGGGTTAATGAATCAAGCATTGGTATAAATAAACAGGATAATAATTTGAAAATCATATCCCACCTCATTCTGTTGCTTGGCTGGTGGTGATGTTTGTCACTGAATCACTGCAGCAAGTAATAGAGAAAATCTCATTGTATTTGAAGAACTGGTCCAGGGAGGATGGTCTGACCTGATGGGCCACTCTGGAAGAGAAGTTGTGGTAAAGACCTTGTTAGTTCTTTGATATTCACACCATAGGTGATGTTTACTTAAATAATAATATTAAGTTACGTGTGTACTGCACTTCAACTGTCACATATTCCATTTGTTAATAACCCTATTTGCTCCGATTTTTTCATAGTGTATGTTTTGACCTTCTCAGGATTTTTAAAAAAATGTGTATTTATTTATGTTGAGAGAGGAAGAGGGGAAAGAGGCAGAGAGAGAGAGAGAGAGAGGGAGAATCCTGAGCAGGCTCCTAGCTCAGTGCAGAGCCCAAAACAGGGCTTGATCTCATGAACCTGGGGTCATGACCTGAGCTGAAATCAAGAGTTGGATGCTTAACTAAGCCACCCAGACACCTGCTTCTCAGGATTTTTAATTTTGTCTCAGTGCTAGCTGAATCTTTGCACTTTGACTTGAAAATCACATGCTCTCTTAATTGTTACTTAAAGAAATACCAGCAAGAAAATAAGAAAACATTCATTCTCCTTTAGCTGCTGATAATCTCATATTATTCTAAAACATGTCCTTGAAGTTATTTCTGACCAAAGAATTTTCTGAGACTGGATATAAGAAATTGTTGCTATGTGCTGTAAACCTAACCTTGAACTTCTAAAATATCATTTTTATTGGTGACCTTAATTATGGCCATGGTAATATTTAAACTGATAACTCTCTGTTTTCAGAAAGGCACATATACTTGTGAGATTGCTTTGTTAAACTAGAAGAGGATCATGGGATTTTCTTATGCCAAGTATACAGATATAAGATAAATAACCACCGGTGATGCCTTGAATTTCTTGTTTAAAGAGTCAAGGGTCTGTAATCTCATTTAAATTAATAATAGTTTATAAAATAGTCCACACATGTCACGACATTTGAACCTCTGACTTAGTATTATAGTTTAATGATATAATTTAATCTCATTGAAGACCCTCTGTTAAGTTATGATGGACAATGTAGATGAACATCATTTGGCAGGGAGAAAGGAATAGGGAATACATTATCAACTGTGGGTCTAGAGTGGCTTCAGAATTGATTAACTTACTGTTCTGATTCATTTTAGAATCTATCTGCAAGCAAAATAGAACTGTTCAAAAGTTCTAAGAGCCTCTCAATAGAGCAGTGATTTGTGTTGGAGGAGTAGCCAATATGAAGGTGAAGGTAGGACTGTTTCAATATTTCACACCCTATAGTTAACCATAGACTTAATGGTTACAATGCTAGATACTATCGTGAGTAGGGTAGGGCAGGGATTAACTTCTTCCATATTCCTGATATTTCCTTCCACATGGGTGAAATTGTGATAGCATAACACTCCTGACCTTTCTCTTCTTCATTTACACCATACCATAGGGGGTGGCTTACTGGATTGGTGACTTTAGAAGGAGAAATGGAGCATGTGTTGTCTATCCCTTTCCTCTCACCTTCCCCTTGGGAATGAATGGCCTTCTCCGGGGTAGGCTCTAATCCTGTTTGGGGAGACTCTGTGGTTGTACAGTCTTGCCAATACAGAGGAAATTTTATCTGTCTGACTCTGTGCTTCTGGATTAGGAAGTCCAAATGCTCAAATGTCTGCTTTGTTATTAATAAAAATGATGTTTTAGCTTCCATCTCAGACTTGTCTTATTTCTCAGATGATTCAGACTCAGTTGGGAAGAGCAGTGTTATTTAATGAACCCCTCAAAGTCCCTAATGATTATTGTTAGTAATATAATCACATATATGGAAATAAAATTTAAACCAGGAAATGTGATACAGCCTTGGTTATAACGAAAAGAAACTATGAGTCACGATGATGTCTGGGAAGATCCTGAGAGAGCAGAGTTGTGCTGATACACATATGTTGAATGCTCAAAGTATAGTGCTGGTGAGTTAAGGGAGAGAAGTCTACATTCCATGACCACAGGAGCACAATGAACAAAGTGTGCTATTGTAGACTAGACTGGTGGGAAAATGTCTCATTATAATGCAAGATTTTGATTCATGTCATATTTACTGAAGAGAATCAGGACACTATTGAATACATTCAACAGTTAGCCACAATGCTCCTGTTGCTTTCCTAGCATGCTATGACCACAGGAAAGAAAATATAATACAATACAGCACTGTATTGTTTATTCTGTAGAGTATGTTTGTTTTAAGAATGAGATTAGTTCACTTAAGTTGTAAACAAATTCACCAGCCCTGTTTAAATCATGCAGATTCTCAGAAAGCCTCAGCCTCTGTGAGGCTTGGCTATTCTCTTTCAGGTCTGCTGTAAATAAAATGTGCCTCTAGTAATTTCAAATCTTAAATAGCTTGAAACCTGGTTTATCTTCTGCATACCCTAATCCCTTGCTTTTTGGATTAAATACATAATTTCATGACCAAGCAACAGAAACATTGTGGCTAACTGTTGAATGTATTCAATAGTGTCCTGATTCTCTTCAGTAAATATGACAGGAATCAAAATCTTACATTATAATGAGACATTTTCCCACTACTCTAGTCTACACCTAAAAAGCATTATTTTTCTGAGCAGAAAAATTTTATGATAGATATATTTATCAAGGAGTTCATGGAGCTCTGGGGAATCAGTAGGTATATTTCAGAGTGTCCATGCATCTCTGAAATGTTGTAGGAAAACGTGTGCACGAGATCATTTTTCTTGGAGAGTTCATAGCTTAATCAACGTGTCAAAGGCAACTGGAAACCACAAAGGGTAAAAAACTTGTCATTTAGAGATTTGAAGTCACTAAGTTCCCATAGACTTCTCTTCTTTAGACTGAAAATCAAAGTATTCTTTCATCTTGCTGAATTGTTTGTTTCCTCAAAAATATCTCTATGGAGTGTGATTGAGACATGGTTGAGCACCCAGCTCTACCACTGGTAGCCTCTTGAGATCATAGTTATTCCCAAGAGGTCTCAAAGAAGTCGTCCAGGAAAACAGTTTATTACTAGCTTGGGCTTTGGCTCCCAATCCTTATGTTAGAGGGCTCCTAGCTCTCATGTTTGAGGAGGACCACATGGTAAGCTTTCTTTGCCTGGGCCACTTAGTGTCCTAAGGCCTACAGTGCTAAAAGTAGTGAGAAGTCTCCTGGTTTCTATCCTCCAGACCTATATTCCCATCTTACTATCATAATTAAAAGAAGAATAAACAGGCCTAAGAACAGGGTTGGGATGGGGAGGAGGGTACAATAAGATGAGTAATTAAATAGCATATTTATGATATAAGTTCAGAAAATGAAATTCTAAATCACCATGGAGCCAGTATTTCTGGCCATATGAACAACCAGGTCTTATCTAGAGACAGTATCAATGTTTGTTTTTTTGTTATTGTTGTTGTTTTGTTTGTTTGTATTTGGAGAAGTAGGAGGAGGTAGCAGAATTAAAAAAAAAAAGGAGCTTCAATGCCCTTGAGGAAGTTCATCCTGGGAAAAACCTCTATGATGACCAGTGGTTTTCCATTTCCTTCAAGGTTAGGACAAGCAGAAATGGTAGCTAGATGAACTTTCTGTCCCACAAGGGCTTTTAAACAATGATATTACTGGTTAAGGGGTATAGTTTCTTGCTCTGTAGGTTTTTTGAGAATATTTCACTGAAAGTTCTAGTATGTCAGGTCTGTTTTAGACTGGTCCAGTACCAAGGCAAAGGACAGACACCAGCCTACATAATTATCAGTGCCCCCAGGAGGATCCATGATTCCTCCTCCTATTCTTCCTCCTCAGTTAATTGTATTATTTGAACTCTAAGTAACCTAAATCAGAAACCACAAAAGTCACCTTTCACTCTTGTCTTTCTAACCTCCATATTATATTAAGTGCCAATATTCTTTATCTTCTCCTACTCTCCTACAGACACCCTAAAGTCCAGCTACAGCTCACATCCCCCACAATACCATAGGCCTCCAAGTCTCTGTGTATGCGATTCCCTCTTTCTGGAATTCATTCTTCAGACATTTTCTCTATTTGGCAAAATCTTGCTTTTATAAGACCAACATCAAGTCCTGCATCCATAATGAAGACTTCAATTACTCTTGCCCAGGTCGGCCCATCTGAAGTGGCACTCACTCCTACATCTGCTAGGGGAAACACTCATCACATGCTACAACATCTTCCATCTATTACAAGCTCCTTAATCATAGGGATTTTACATCTTTATCTCCTGGAAACTGCCTAGCACATAGCTATATTTGCTGAAAAATAGAATAAATGAACATCTGAGTTCCAACTTTCTGCATTATTTAATGTTGCCAGTGGCATCAACTTTATTTTTTTTAATTTTTTTAAAATTATTTTTTTAACATTCATTTATTTTTTGAGAGAGAGGGAGCTGTCAGCACAGAACCCGATGCAGGGTTCGAACCCACAAGCCACAAGATCATGACCTGAGCCGAAGTTGGACTGAGCCACCAGGCGCCCCCGGTGGCATCAACTTGGGAAATAAATTCCTTTAAATCCATTTTTTAAGTCTGTAAAATACATAATTGTATGGTTGTTCTGAAGATTAAGAGGAGATTTATTAATTCAATCAAAAATGTGTGTGTATGTATATATATGTAAATCCCATAGAACAGTATTTGCAGTAGGGAAAGTGCTCCACAAAACTAATGTTTCCTTTTCTAGGTCACTGGATAACTAAAAAATATTGAGACATTTACATTTTTAAATGTCAGTAATCCTCAAAATGCCTTGAAGCCTCTTAAAAACTGAATCCACAAATTAAAAATGTATTTCTTTTTCTTTTTTTTTTTAATTTTTTAACGTTTATTTATTTTTGGGAGACTGAGAGACAGAATGAGGGAGGGGCAGAGAGAGAGGGAGACACAGCATCTGAAGCAGGCTCCAAGCTCTGAGCCGGTCAGCACAGAGCCCGACGCGAGGCTCAAACCCACGAAGTGTGGGATCATGGCCTGGGCCGAAGTCAGACGCTCAACCGACGGAGCCACCCAGGCGCCCCTAAAAATGTATTTCTAAGCATTATGTTCTGGCAAAGCATGCAGTACAGTTGGGGGTAGAGATATTTTTACAAATGAACTATAATATGATATGGTTAAGAGCTCTAATAGGGCTTTAATAAAATATTGCAGAATCTCAGGGCACCCGGGTGGCTCAGTTGGTTAAGCATCCAACTTTGGGTCAGGTCATGATCTCATGGTTTGTTGGTTTGACCCCATGTCAGGCCCTGTGCTGACAGCTCAGAGCCTGGAGCTTGCTTGGGATTCTGTGTCTCCCTGTCTCTCTGCCCCTCCCCTACTTGCACTCTGTCTCTGTCTCTCCCTCTCAAAAATAACATTTAAAAAAAATTTAAAAAATACTGCAGGATCTCAACAGTAGTAAAATAATGAAATGCTCAGGGGAAAGTGTATAATAAGAAAAGTGTAATAAGAAAAGGCTCAGGAAAAAATATCTGCTAATGATGGACAGATTCAGAGGCTGTTCTTGGAAAAGGGCATTTTTATAAAAGAAAAAATGGCCAATCTAGGTGGGAACATGGATTAAGTCCAGGAAATCTTCAGTTTAGATATAAATTGAAATTATACATAAACTTTGAGGAAGACTCTAAGAGGCAAAAAGTGGCCCTAAAAAAGATGTTCTTTTAGTAAATTGAATTATTAGTAGATATGTGATTATTGTGATATAAAGGATAGATTCAGTGATGAAAACCAGTTTCTCCTCAATATTTATTAAGGAAAATAGAAATTCCTGTACCCAGTTTGACAATGAATGGGTAGATTGGAGGCATCAAATTCCATAATGGCTGATACTCAATAATTTTGAAATTAAATATATAAAATAAAACATTTAACTAATTGGGGCTTATTCGAGAATTGAGTGGAGATTTTCACTGCTTCTCAAGGCTGAGAACTGAGAGACAGGCTGAAAAACTCTCATAATTAAATAAGACTAGATAAACAGGCAGCCTTCAGGAAGAAGGTAAAGGCATCCACTCTCCTGATTCCAGCCCAGAGAATGTACAGTTCACCCTAAAGTGAATAATCAATTTCTCTTTGTTAACTAAGAATGAGATTTTAAAAAACAAAAGAAGGACCATTGATCATTTAAAAATACAGGCATGATGAAAACCTCTAGAAAGCTATAAGGGTCCTTGAATTAACTCTGCTAAAAGAGAAGGGCAACCAGGATCTACAGAGCTCCTTGTTAGTGAGAGTGGAGTCATCCATAACCCGAGATCAGGAAAAATGTACAAGTTGCAGACCTATCTGTGAAGGAAGAGAACCAAGTATTTTGTATCTAGCTGGATTGTATCTCACATCAGAATTATTAGAAAGACAGGGGTGCCTGGGTGGCTCAGTTGGTGAAGTGTCTGACTCTTGATTTCAGATTAGGTCATGATCCAAGGGTTGTGGTTGTGGGATTGGGCCCCATGTCAGGCTCTGAGCTGAGTGTGGAGCTTGCTTAAGATTCATTCTTTCTCTCTCTCTCTCTCTCTCTTTCTCTGTCTCTCTCTCTCCCTCTGCCCCTCTCCCTTGCTTTCTAAAATAAAATAAAATAAAATAAAATAAAATAAAATAAAATATAAGATAAGATAAAATTTTAGAAAGATAGTAACCTACAGTGAGACTCTTCACCAGGAGCCAAAAAAAGTGAAACTAGAAAGACCTGTAAGACAAAAGCTGTCACCCATCAGGCCTTATTCTGAGACCTATTGCAGTAGCCCCATCATTAGAAAGACAGTCCAGACCTTTACCAAATCCTTACATTGTCAGAAAAAAATAATTGTTTTTCCTTCTGATTTTATGCATTATTCAGAATGCCCTGTAATTGTGGTATTTTTAAAGATTTAAAAAAGCTTTGGACCCTCATGAGTTTTGCTAACACATCCACATGAACTTTGAGGAATTTAAGAAGAAAATTGGAAGACAACAGGTTGTGCCATGTGGTACCTAACAAAGTTTTATAGACAAAAGCATATGGAACCATGGTTGAAAAGATATTTGGAGGACAGATGTAAATGATTTTTAAGGAAAGACGACCCATCTCAATGTCTTACTAAATCACTTCAGAAGTGTTTCTATAGATCTACCATTTCCCCTCTTTTCTATTTTAAGCTCATTTCCATCTCCATTTTCCTAAGTGAGATGGACACGGAGTAGTCTCTTTGCTCCTCCATGTGCATTTTCAATAATTGGCTTGCAAGAAAGATTTATCCAATTGAGTGAAATTGTAGAAATGTTCTAAAATCTCTCATTGTGTCTCTCTTAGTCTTCTGCATTCTTTTTGCTTCAGCTACCTCTTTGCTCCTGGATTCACTTCAATCTCTCCATATCTCTCTGAAACTGAGGCCCCCGAAGTACCTGCAGTCCCCTGATGATGACCTGGCCAGGGCCAAATATTATAAATGTGCCAATGCTGGGCATGCCAGATGCCTATTATGGGCTAGATTCCTGTGATGTCCAAAAGGTAAATGTAGGTCACACACTTTCACAGAAGACCTTATTGATCTGCACTAGTGGGAGATACCATAAATAATGGAAATACCAAAAATAACGTCAGTTTCATCATAGCTCAAGTTCTAACTCCGTATTTTGCTTCCCTCCTTCTCGTAAGACATGATCATCCATTGTGCTTATCCATTCTCTATCTGAACCCTAATGTGAACTTCCTATTCCATTAGAAGCTATAATGAAACCAGACTAGACTTGTTGCTCCTCTCCCTTGTCAGTCACTTTCAGTACGGAACGTTAAAGAGTAAAACAACCAAAAAAGCAAAGGGAAAAAGAAAATGATATGCAAAGGTATTCATAATGATATTCCTCTGAATGTTGATGGCTTGTGTATATGTCCAAAGAGGGATGAGTAAGAAATTGAAGAGGAGAACTTAGTAATCAAGAATTACTCAACATCAGCAGATTGGATAACTTCAGCTGTTCTGTGGCATTAGTTAATCTGAGCTATTTTACTATTTAAAATGCCTGAAAAAAACTGGAGTGACTCTAAATGGCTTAGAGAAGAAAGAGAGAAAAAATTAGAGGTAATGAGAGATGGGGAGGGGGGATGTGTATCAATAGAATAGAAGAATATAAAGCTGAAGCACAGAAAGATTCCTGGACTGAGAAATGGATGATTTTAAAAGGTGAATAGTTATATATTTAGAGATTCAAAAACTACATCTAGAACCTGATCTTATCACTTTATAGGGAAGCAAAGAGGCTAATGGGGTAAAGTACAGGGACTTTGGAGGCAAGCATACCTGAAATTCAGCCTTGGCATCGTCACTTACTATAATTTGGAGTTGGCTAGCTGAGTCACAAGTTTTTTCTCCTATAAAATAAGGATTAACTAAAATAATGTACAGTTAATGGGTGGCACAGATTAGATAATAAATAAAAATTAGTTGTGATCTCTGTTTCCTCTTCATCTCCTTGTGGTTTCACTTCACATGTGGAAGGAATATTGTAAAGATCTGTCCAGTTTCCCACTTGCAGAAACTCAGAGAAAGGGAAGGATCTCATCCATCCTAATGGTTCCTACTTCTCCCTGTCAGGAGGGTCTTTCCATCTAACTAAGTTTTTTTCCCCCTAATATATTTTAGTCCCATTTTCTCTTAATCTTCTCCCAGAAACATTGCAAAAAATATCAACCCCAAGCTCTGTATCACAATCTCTAGGAAAGGATCATCATTGAGTCACTTCTCAGCCTCTCTTTCTCCAGGGAACAATAAAGAAAAGTGCCAGATAAACAGAAAACACTGACATGCACAAGCATAAAGAGGAAGACTGAAAAAGGAAAGGAGAAAAAGTAATCCTCTGGGAGGATACTAGGATATCCTAGGATATCTCTGGTATAGCAGAGAGATCTTACCCACACCAAACAAAAAAGGAGGAAAAATGTTAAAGCCAAAGAAAGAATTAGAGAGACTGAAATAGAGAAGAGTGAAATAGGAAAGAATGTGCACATGTGACAAGATGGTGTATGTGTGGAAAAGTGATGAATAGGTGGACCTTTAGGGGAGGGATAAAGAAGCACATCAAGAGACAGAGAACTAAGAACCCAAATCTCAGCACAGAGAGAGAGAGAGAGAGAGAGAGAGAGAGAGAGAGAGAGAGAAAGCCAAAGCCAAAGCCAAATGTGGAAAAAGAGACTGAGAGACTGACCAGGCAAGCTAGTCATGGCTCCCTGGTCATGTGGAATCAAAACTAAATAGCCAGGTACTTGGATTCTGCTTCCTTAAGTTCTAGGAGTACAAGATTGACCTTCTGGATTGTCTTTCTCTCTGCAGCAATTAGAGACTGGTCTTTGCAAACCAGACTGGCCCCACCAGAAACATCCAAGCCATAAGCCCCTCAGTCAAAGCCATGAGGGCTGGTGGGCAGACTCTGAGAGCCTGGTGGGGACTCAGAGGGAGATCCCAAGAAAAGAGTAGCTGGAGAGAATTAGAAAAGTGGAGACAGAGCTAGGCATCTAGAAAGTGAGAAATAGACAAGGTGGAGGTTAATGGAGTGGCCTCTCCTTCATGGCCACTGTGTGAAGAGCCTGGTGTGATCTGAACACAGGTGGTCACTGAGGGAGTCAGGGGGTATTCATCTCTGATAGATGCCAACCAAGTCAGGCTCAACTTTCATTGCGGAAGTGAGTACATTTACTGACCTTCTCCACGGGCTTTGGTACATGAGGGTGATGACATTGGCTCTGCTGATCTCAGCCCCAGAAGAGGGATCCACAGGCATAGAGTGAGGGTACCGCGAATTTTGCTGCAAACCAGCTGCTTGTTTATAGGACAGGGAGTATGACATCCTTCTGTGAATGCACATGTGCAAGGTGTGCATGCATGCACATATGCACATAGATGTGAGCTTCTAACTGGTTACTGCTGGGAGCCAACTGTAATAAGGCCAACTATCTCTTCCTGAAGTGTTACCATTCTAACTGGATCCCCAGGGATAGTCTCAAACCAGTCCCATCCAAGACTCCCTCGTGAGGCTATGTCCATGGCAGGTGGCCTGGAAAGTCTAGACTAGTCTCAGGTTTTCCCAGGGAAGTTCTGGTCCATTTACCAGGTAACTTGATAGATAAGGGGCCTAGCAAATATCATTATCCCTGTGTTTTCAGCTTTAAATCTGGGAGCCCTCTAACTCTTATCTACCAATTTTATTTTGCATTAATTTTCTAGTTAGGGTTTCTGATGACTTGTGCCCCCAATTAAATATTCACTTTCATACGATTACACTACATTCAACACAACAACAAACACTGGCTGAGTACCCACTCTGCTCCAGTTACCTTGTTAAATGCTGCCAATAGGGTGCTAAACAAACAGCCACAAGCTCTCCTTGATAACATGCCTCCCTTCTAACTGCCATCCTCTACCTCTTCATTATCACACTTCCATTCTTCAAATCTGGAATGACCTTCTTTTTAGCTTTTTTTTTTTATTTTAGAGAGAGAGAGAGAGAGAGTGCACGCACACAAATTGGGGAGAGGGGCAGAGGGAGAGATAGAGAGTCTTAAGCAGGCTTCATGCTCAGTATGGAGCCCAACACAGGGCTTGATCCCATGACCCTGGAATCATGACTTGAGCCGAAATCAAGGGTTGGACGCTCAACCAACTGAGTCACCCAGGCGCCCCTGGAATAACTTCTTCCCCCTGATCTACCCACTGTTCTTCCCAAACCCTGCCTGCCTAGTACTGAATTAGATTCAGCATAACTCAAAGAACTTCAGTCATCCTCATATCCCCTCAATCCTCTAATGCTCTTCTTTCTACCCCTGGAGAGCCTGGAGTCCTATAAAGTTAAAGTTTATGATGCTTGCATCCTGACTCATTCTAAATGTGTGGGATGGTCTCCACTCACCACCAACCAAGTGGTCTCCAAGTCTAGGTCTTACAAGATCTAATATAATTGGGGCATTTGGGAAACATAATTCAGTTTGGAGGAAGACACGATTTTCAAGCATAAGTCACAAAAGCTAAGCTTCAGGATATTGACCTTTGCAGTACAAGATGTCTGACATTGTTCAGACACCAATTCAAAAACTCCTAAAAAAAAAAGCCAACTTGTCAAGTTCTTTATAGCTATTTCTTTAAAAAAATGTTTTTAACGTTTATTTATTATTGAAAGGCAGAGAGAGAGGGTGAGCAGGGGAGGGGCAGAGAGAGAGGGAGACACAGAATCTGAATCAGGCTCCAGGCTCTGAGCTGTCAGCACAGAGCCTGACGTGGGGCTTGAACCCACAAACCGCGAGATCATGACCTGAGCTGAAGGCGGACGCTTAACCGACTGAGCCACCCAGGCGCCCCTATAGCTATTTCTATACCATTAATTGATACTGTAAGAAGGAACCTTATTGGTGTCCTCACTTCCCTATAACTTCTGGTTCACATTTTAAAGACAGAATTCCAACCCAAACATGATATGCAATTCAAATTTGGGTGAAAAAATAATTGTAGTTGACCCTGGAACAACATAGGGGTTAGGGGCACCACCCCATGTGTGGTCAAAAATCTGTATAAAACTTTAATTCCTCCAAAAACTTAACAACTAATAGCCTACTATTGACTGGAAGCCTTATGAATAACATCTACAATTGATTAAGACACATTTTGTATGTTGTATGTATTATATGTTGTATTCACACAATAAAGTAAACTAAAGAAAATGTAAAAATGAAAATCGTTTTAGGAAGAGGAAATACACTTACAGTAATGTACCATAAAAAAATCCATGTGTAAGTGGACTTGCACAGTTCGGGCCCCTGGTGTTCAAGGGTCACTTGTAAATCAAAAAAAGAGATGTCCAAAAGTGGTATAATTTCAAGAGCCATTAGGGCAAAGAGTTGTTAACTCTATTGATGCTATGTGAGGTAAGTCTGTATATATTTCCATTTATTTAGATTTTCTCTAATGACATTCCATAAATTTATATGTATCTTTCCATGATGGATTACCCTTTTTCATTAGAGTTATTCCTATATATTTTATATTTTGGATAGTATTTAAAATCATATCTTAAAATTTTAATTTTCTAATTTGTTGGTATATAGAAATGCAATTCAGTTTTTGTACATTGATTTTGTATCCAGTAACCGTGTTAAATTATATCAATTTTAATATATTATTTATGCATTCTTTTAGTTTTTCTGTGAAGACAATCATATATCATTGTAAATGAAGGCAATTTTGCCTTTTCATTTCTAGTTCTTATATCAATTACCTATTTCCCTTGTTTTATTGTACTTTCTAGGATCTTCAATATAATCTTGAATAAAAGTAGGGATAATGGTTACCTCGCCCTCTTTATGATCTGAAGGTAATTTTAATATTTCACTGTTAGAGGAGAATGTTTGCTGTTCAGTTTGGTGTATAATCACTTTAATAGCTTAAGGAAGTTCATTTCTATTCCTGGTCTGCTGAGAAGTATTGTTTTTTAAGTTATAAACAGGTATAAATGCAAAGTAGATGCATTTCCTGCATCTATTGAGATAATCATGAGGTATTCACTTGTCTGTTAACGTAGTGATTTACATAATTCATTTTCTGATGTGAAATCAACTCTGAATTACTGGAATAAACCCAATTTTGTTCATTATATAAGGTATTATATTTTTAATACATTGTAGGAGACAGTTTTATTTGAGAATTTTGCCAACTATGTTTGAGAGTGAGATTAGCTTATTTTGTCTTCATCAAGTTTTGGTATCAAAGTTATCATTTAAAAAGTTGAGGTGCACGCCAGTCAGAGTGGCTAAAATGAAAACTCAGGAGACTATAGATGCTGGCGAGGATGTGGAGAAACGGGAACCCTCTTGCACTGTTGGTGGGAATGCAAACTGGTGCAGCCACTCTGTAAAACAGTGTGGAGGTTCCTCAAAAAATTAAAAATAGACCTACCCTATGACCCAGCAGTAGCACTGCTAGGAATTTACCCAAGGGATACAGGAGTACTGATGCATAGGGGCACTTGTACCCCCATGTTTATAGCAGCACTTTCAACAAGACCCAAATTATGGAAAGAGCCTAAATGTCCATCAACTGATGAATGGATAAAGAAATTGTGGTTTATATACACAATGGAATAGTACGTGGCAATGAGAAAGAATACTATGTAGCAACATGGATGGAAATGGAGAGTGTTACGCTAAGTGAAATAAGTCATACAGAGAAAGACAGATACCATATGTTTTCACTCTTATGTGGATCCTGAGAAACTTAACAGAAGACCATGGGGGAGGGGAAGGAAAAAAAAAAAGGTTAGAGAGGGAGGGAGCCAAAACATAAGAGACTCTTAAAAACTGAGAACAAACTGAGGGTTGATGGGGGGTGGGAGGGAGGGGAGGGTGGGTGATGGGTATTGAGGAGGGCACCTGTTGGGATGAGCACTGGGTGTTGTATGGAAACCAGTTTGACAATAAATTTCATATTAAAAAAAATAAAAAGTTGAGGTGTTTTCCTCTTTTTCCAGTTATATAAAATTAGATTAACTTTCCTTGATTGATAGTATTTGCTTTAAAATCCTATGTCTGGTTCTTTATTTATAGAAATATTATAGAAATACATTTTTTAATTTTAAATTCCAGGGTAGTTAACATACAGTTTTATATTAGTTTCAGTTGTACCATATACTGATGGTACCGTATAGTACCATATAGTGATACATCACCCAGTGCTCATTATGAGAAGTGCACTCCTTAATCCCCATTGCCTATTTTACCCATCCCTCCCCACCTCCCCTCTGGTAACCATTAGTTTGTTCTCTATAGCGAAGAGTCTGTTTTTTGATCTGCCTCTCCTTTTTTTTTTTTTAAATCTTTGCTCATTTTTTGTTTCTTAAATTCCACCTATGGGTGAAATCATATGGTATTTGTCTTTCTCTGACTGACTCACTTATTTCACTTAGCATTAACCTCTCTAGCTCCATCCATATTGTTGCAAGTGGCAAGGTTTCATTCTTTTATGGCAGAATAATATTCTATTGTGTATATATCACATCTTCTTTATCCATTCATCTATTGATGGACACTTGGGATGCTCCCATAATTTGGCTATTGTAAATAATGCTACTATAAACATGTATTATCCCTACATCTATCCTCCCTACAATGCACTATCCCTATGAATTAGTGTTTTTGTACTTTTTTGAGTAAATACCCAGTAGTGAGATTACTGGATTGTAGGGTAGTTCTCTTTTTTAACGTTTTGGGGAAACTCCAAACTGTTTTCCAGAATGGCTGCAGTTTGCATTCCCACCAACAGTGCAAGAGAGTTTCTTTTTCTCCACATCCTTGCCAATACCTGCAGTTTCTTGTGTTTTTTATGTTACCCATTCTGACAGGTGTGGGGTGGTATCTCATTGTAGTTTTGATTTGCATTTCCCTGATGATGAGTGATGTTGAACATCTTTTCATGTGTCTGTTGCCCATCTGGATGTCTTCCTTAGAAAAAATGTTTATTCATGTGTTCTGTCCATTTTTAATTGGATTATTCATTTTGGGGTTGTTGAGTTTTATAAGTTCTTTGTATATTTTGTTACTAACCCTTTACTGGTTATGTCATTTGCATATATCTGCTTCCATTCTGTAGGGTGCCTTTTAGTTTTGTCAATTGTTTCCTTCGCTGTGCAGAAGCTTTTTATTTTGATGTAATCCAAATAGTTTATTTTTGCTTTTATTTCCCTTCCCTCAGAAAACATATCTGGAAAAATGTTTTTATAGCTGATGTCAGAGAAATGACTGTCTGTGCTCTCTTCATAATTTTTATGGTTTCAGGTCTCACATTTAGATCTTTAATCCATTTTGAATTTATTTTTTTGTATGGTGAGGAAAAAGTGGCCCAGTTTCATTCTTTTGCATGTAGCTGTCCAGTTTTCCCAACACCATTTGTTGAAGAGTTTTTTCCCCATTGGATATTCGTTCCTACTTTGTCAAAGATTAGTTGCCCATATAATTATGGGTTTATTTCTAGATTTTCTATCTGTTCTATTGATCTATGTCTCCAGTTTTGTGCCAGTTCCAGTGTTTTGATTATTACTGCTTTGTAGTATAACTTGAAGTCTAGAATTGTGATACCTCCAGATTTGCTTTTTTTTTCAAGATTGCTTTGGCTATTCAGGATCTCTTGTGGTTCCATATACATTTTATGATTTTTTGTTCTAGTTCTGTGAAAAATGCTGTTGGTATTTTGATAGGGATTGCATTAAATGTGTAGATTGCTTTGGGTAGTATGCACATTTTAACAATATTTTTTCTTCCAATCCATGAGCATGGAAAGTGTTTCCATTTCTTTATGTCATCTTCAATTTTGTGGAAATAATCTTACACTACTGATTTACTGTATGATTACAAATGTGTGCATGTTTTCTATTTCTCCCTTAGTCATTTCTGGAAAATAGTATCTTTTCTAGAACTTTTCTATTTATTGAAGCAGATTTAATGTCATAAACTTTTCCATAGTATTATAGTAGAATTTTAAAAACTTGTGTTAGTTTTCAATTGCTATGTAGCATATTACCACAAATTCAAGGACTTAAGGTAACACAATTTTATTATCTTACAATTTCCTTGGGTCAGGAGTCTGGGTATGGTTAGCTGGGTATTCTGCTCAGGGTTGCACCAGGCTGAAATTAAGGAGCCACCAGGTTGTGATTTCATCTGAGGCTTAGGGTCCTCTCCCAAGCTCACTGTTTGTCGGCAAAATCCATTTCTTTGCAGTTGTACTACTGAGGTACCTATCTCCTTGCTGGTGTCAGTCAGACAGTGCTATAAACTCCTAGAGGCTGCCCATAGTTCCTTGCCACATGGCCGCCACAGTCAGTTCACAATGTGGATGTATGTTCTTTTCCAGCTAGCTGGAGTGTTATCTTTCTTAGACTTCCAGCCCTTCTCTAGCCTGCCATAATGCAGTTTTATATAAAATAAATTTTATATTTTGACTTTCATTGTTAAGAAGACAGCTGTCAATCTAATTGTGGTTCTTTTGAAGGGAATCTGTCTTTTTATTCAGGGAGCTGTTAAGTTTTTCTCTTTGCCTCTCATTTTCAGAAGTTCTAATGGTGTGCTCATGTGTGTATTTCTTTTTATAAATAATGTATTTTTGATGTATTTAGGACCTCTTTAATCTGTAGATTGATGTCTTTTCCAGTTTTGGAAAAATTTCAGCTATTTTCTCTTCAAATATGTATTTGCTCTATCTATTCTTTCTTTCATCTTCTTTATGACATATCACTCACTTTACTAATCCTTTTATTGGTTGTTTCTAAACATGCTTAAATGCAGATTGAATGTTCCTGGATGTCAGCCCCCAAATTCTTCACTGCTTTTTTAGTGCTTTAGTGCCTTCAAGTGGATAGTTTAAAATATATGTCCAGCTTTTGCTATTTTTAGTGAGACAGTTGGTCCAAATTACATGGTCCACCAATATCAGAAACAGAAGGCCTCTTATAATTCATTCTGCAAAGTCTGCAGTTATGTGCCCCTTTAATTCTTAGTATTGTTTAAGTCTGTTTATTTTTGATCAGTCATGCCACAGTTATGAAATTATTAATTTATTCTATCAATTTAATCAATCTTTAGATTTGTTTGAATTAATTATATGATGCATTTTTATTCCTTCTATGTTCCTTGCATAATCTATTATTCTGTGATTAAGTTGGTAGCTTAATTTATTACTTTTTAACACTTATTTTTTTTTCCTAATAGAAGGAAGTATTGCTCTAGGTACATCCCACAAAATTGTAAATAGTTTCATTACAAGTTTTGGATTTGTAAAATTGTCTAATTTTTATTATAATCAATTCTTTTGTTGAAAGCTGGACATGAGGTATTGGGTAAAAGGAACTGAGGTAAATAGGCCTTTAGTGGGAAGTTTTGTGTTAGGCATTAGGCAGTGTTTACTGTTTGCTGTAGTTGTGGTGTCAGAGGTTAAAATGTCCTCGTGTCCTCGTTTTTGTCTCATTTGCTGTTTTTTTGTTTCCCCAGAGACTCCTTCATAAATAAGGTCTGAGGATTCAGCTCTTTCAGCTGTACTCCTTGAAATTCTCCAGCCTTATTGATGTGGTAGCAAGGTACAGGGGAGTGGAAGAATTCCATAGTCTTATGATTAGGTCTCAGTCTCCTAGTGAGCCTTTGTCCCTGGGCTGTAACCTTCATAGGTCCCTCTCAGTTTTCCTTTTTTTTCTTGGATCCTCCCCCAGATTTGTTAGGTTCTCACAAAATAGTTTTCCTTGAGGGGAGACTGTTAGGGAGAACAGTGCTCTCTGGGTTTATTTCAAAATGCTAACTTTTCCCTTCCTCTTGCTGAAGCACAGGGGGTTTATTTCCTGATGTTCATCATGAGAAACCAATGGGGCTGCTGGAAGTAAAACTCATGAAACTACGAGAGCTCCTCTGAGGGCAGGACCTCAGTAGTTTTTATCTCTGAAGCTAGCCTATGCTCAGTCTCTAGTAATAGTTCATTTTCCTTTAATGTTCTGACCAGGCTCAAGATGCAGCTTCTACTCCCAGAAAGCTGTAACTTTCTGTGTTCCCTTGTCTCCTAGTTTTTGGGGTGGTGGTTTTTCCTGTGACTTCAATTCTCTGATAGATCTAAGAAGTCTTGTGACTTTCAGTTTGTTTACCCTTTTTTATTGGTGAGTGTGGGAGCAGCAACTTCCAAGCTTTTTATTCTTTCCACGTTGGACTAGACTTATACTTCATTCTTTGGTATGTAGGTTAATTAGAGTTGTGTTTCTTAATTTCTAACCATATGGGCTTCCTTCTAGTTATCTTTTTGATACTGATTTCTAACATAACTGTATCATGGTCAGAGAACTTGATCTGTATGATTCCATATCTAAAATGTTTTGAGATATGCTTTATTGACTAGTATATGGCCTATTTTGAAAAAATTTTCAATTCACGGTTGCTAATATGTGCCTGGTACTTGTTAGTCAGTGTTCTGGGAGGAAATGGTTGGCATACTTAAATAGGACTAATGATGGGGCTTACCAGGATGTGAATAGGATTAGGGGAATCAGAAAGGGATGTTGAAGCATCCCAGGCTCTCAAGAGCAGAAAGCAGGTACCACCTTATGGGAACAGGAAAGGGAGATTTTGGAGAAGGACACCTGACAGTAATTCTGGGACATCAGGGAAGAAGCAGAAGAATAAAGAGCCTCACTCACTAATTCTCCTGACTTCCTCTATCCTGCTAAGTAACTCTTATTAGTTGAGCCCAACAGGATATAGAAGGCAACGAAACCCATTGAGGCAGCAAACAAAGGTCTGTCTGCCAGGACACAGATCAGAGGGAGAAGGTATGTATTTAGTTCTATAGGGGAAAAGAAAATATCCATCATACATAAAAGGAAGAGTGGATCCTTTATCTGAAAGGAGCATATGGGTGGGGGAAATATACACATTGATGAAAGAGGGAGATTGATAAGGTGAATGAGAAAAATGTTGACATTCTAGGAAGTATTCCTATTAGAGGGCACATGGTTTTCACGGGTTGCACTGAATGGCATTTGCAGGAATCATAATGCAAATGAGCAAAGGCAATGAATGATAGGATTGAGCTAGGCAAGAATGTGAGATTGGTGGGAACAAGAGAAAGATCACTGATGGATGGATGAAGTTTGAATGGAAGTAACAGAGGAAATGGGCAGAATTTAAGTAGGAGTCCATGCTAGTGGCAGGCAGAAGGATGTGATTGAGTAGGAAAAGTCCTATAATTTGAGATAAGTAGAGGAGTAAGGGTAGACTCAGAGAGGGATAAACACAGAGGTTTTACAGCAGGTTTTATCACATCTACTTATATAGATTGTTGCCGTGGCAGTGCCAGCAGAAATCCTGCCCATGGTAAACCAGAAGTGTCTTTGTAGACAAAATTCTGCATCCTAAATTCTTGGTTTCCTCCTGCCTCTTTTTTTCCCATATCAATTCCTCTCATCATCTTCCTCATTCTGTCCTTTTAATACTTTATCTCCTGACCAGGGTTACTCAACCTCAGCATTATTGATTTCTTGGGTTGCATAATTCTTTATTATGGGGGTTGTTCTGTGTATTGTAGGATGTTCAGCAGCACCCCCGACCCCTACATACTAGGTGCCAGT
Organism: Panthera leo; assembly: GCF_018350215.1. Taxonomy (NCBI): domain Eukaryota; kingdom Metazoa; phylum Chordata; class Mammalia; order Carnivora; family Felidae; genus Panthera; species Panthera leo. Next base: position 74,717,091 of record NC_056685.1, read on the forward strand.
TGCACACACCCTCCTCCTGTTATGACAACCAAAAAATGTCTTCAGATATTGCCAAATACCTCCTGGGGGAGGTAATCATCCCTGCTGAGAACTCCTGCTCTAGACTTTAGGTAACTGAATAGGGGCAGGGAAGAAAGAGATAGAGGTGTGAGCAGAGTCTTGGAAATGTAGTGTATTATAAGTAAAACAAGAGAGAGGAAGAAATCTTCAAGAACAAAAGGGAAATATTTAAATTGAAAAACATGCGTCCAGGCAGGGCACAAAATTTTTCCAGCAAAAGTGAACAAATACACAAATAACTTAAAGTGCTCTTTTTATATTCTTATAAAATGCAGATGTCACTGGAAGCTTCCCTGACCCTACAAGATTTCATTCTATAGCTCCCACTCCCAGTTTACAATCTGGGGATGTGGATGCACCCCTCAGACTTCCTGTTCTTGCCTCTGCCCTCCCACCTCTCCATTAATAATTCACATGTATTTGGCATATAGCTCCTCCTCTTGTTTCCTTGGAGAAGTAATACAATCCTATTCATCAGTTCTTACTTTTTCTGGGAACTTTCTTGGAGAATTTTGTAGCCACCATATAGGGATAATATTACATACCCCTTAACACATTTCTCTCACCCATTGCTTTTTCCCAAACTTATATACATCCCTTTGTTTCCCTCATGGCTCTCAGTCTGTTCTTTTCCCAAAGCTGGGGCTCCTGCTAATTGCCTTTGCCCTAGAAAGAAATGCTCCAAAGAATGGAATGGTCATCCTCTTACTGTCTTTCTCTTGAAGAGCTTACTACCTTTCCCCCAAATTTGGAATAAACTTTTCCATTTCATTTTACTCGCCCCTCCAATCATGAACATGTATCAGTAAGAGAAATTTGGAAAGATAAATCTATACTGGAAGTGAAATCAGACAGATGAGCATTAGACATCAACAGGATCTTCCAGGACTGATGCTAGTAGAAAGAAAGCTATGAATGCTCTTTCCTGGAGGCTCTCAGCATTGGAGAGTTGCCCAATTGTCAAGACTTGGGTGGTGGGGGGGGACTTCTCTTCCAGGAGTCTTCCCACTAGATAGATTCTGCCTGGGCCAGGCTGGTCCTCCCAAGGGCCCTCACCATGGCCCCCTTCACTTCCTTGTTTCGAAAACTATAGATGATGGGGTTGCACATGGGGGTGATGATGGTGTAGAGAAGGGAGAAAGGCTTGTCTTTGTCAGGGCCGTGTGTGCTGCGAGGATTCATGTAAGAGAACATGGCTGAGGTATAGAAAAAGATGACCACAGTCAGATGGGAGGCACAAGTAGAGAAGGTCTTCCCCCGACCTGAGGAGGAGGTTCTGCCAAGGATGGAGGCCAGGATGCGGGCGTAGGAGATAACAATGAGCACCATGGGGCTGAGCAGCACCACGATGGCATCGGCAAAGATCATTTTCAGGCTAAACTGGGGGTCTCCACAAGAGAGGGCAATCACTATGGGGGCCTCACAGAAGAAGTTTTCTATGTGGTTGTCTCTACAGAATGGACCACGAAATGTCATATAATCAAGCAGAATGCCATTGATCAGCCCAAAGAACCAGGCAGTACTCACCAGCCTCACACAGACCTGCCGGCTCATGATGTGTGCATAGCTGAGTGGGTGGCAGATAGCAACGTAACGGTCATAGGCCATAAAAGCCAAGAGGATGCACTCGGCCACACCTACACCAAAAACCAGGTACATCTGGGTCAAGCAGGAGGCAAAGGAGACAGTGTGGTTCTTGACCACCAGGTGGATTAGCATCTGTGGGATGGTGGTGGTGATGAAGCAGACATCCAGGAAGGACAGATGGCCAAGGAAGAAGTACATGGGGCTGTTGAGTCTGGGGTCTGTCCAGGTGATGAAGATGATGAGGCCATTCATGGCCATGGCAAGGCTGTAGAGGGCTAGGAAGAGGGCAAAGAGCAATGCCCGAGTGGAAGAGGAGCTCTGCTCGAAGCCCACGAGGATAAACTCTGTCACTGTGCTCCCATTCCTTAGGTCCACCATCTGCGGCCTGCTTGAGGAGGGAAGACAGGAAAAGCACAGGTGAGACAGCTATGTGTGGATGCTACCTAGTTGTATAAAGACAAAGGGGACAAAGGAATGAAAAAGACAGAAATTTTAGTACATTCTATGTGAGTCAATATTGTCATGGGCACTGAAAATGCTAGTGCTATTGTAGGCTGTACTAGTGGAACCATATTATGAACCGAGGGAGATTCTGTTGTACCTTATGTGAATCAGGCTGCATCTGAAAATATCGTATCCAGTTCTTGGACCTCTGTTTTAAATGGTTATCCACTGGGACTACCCATATCCATGGGGCTATGTTCATGAGACAAACAAGATGGTGAAAGATCTGGGAACCACGTGACAAAGCTTTGAAGGAAACTTTAAAGAAGACTCAAGAAATCTGAGACGTCCATTTAAATATTAATGGGATCTCCATCTAGAGGAGTGAATTTTCTATTTCTGTATGCTGTCAATAAGTAGAACTTGAACCAGAGAGTAGAAATGTCAGAGAAAAAAAATGAGTGATATTTCTAATCGCACATTTTCTTTCTGCTCTTAACTACAAAAGCAATGCCTGTTCATTATAGAACATCTAGAAAATACCAAAAAAAAGCAAAATTAAGTAAATAAAAACAACCACCTAGAGAGAAACTGCATCAATATTTTAGTTTATGCTATTTTAGTTTATGTTTTAAGATCAACATAAGGTCTGAGTAGAACCTGCCTTCAAAACTTAAGTTGGAGAGAAGTATAGCTTCAGGAAGAAATGCAGCACTGATTCCAGGTTGGAGGATTCCAATAGGGAGAAAGTATAAAGGATAAACATTCATCTTTTGTTTGAATGGGCAGTTGGGAACAATTGCATTCCAACCCATTTTGCAGCCCCAAATAATTTATTCATTTGATAAGTGAATGTCTACTATGTTTCACATATTGTGCTAAGTGCCATGGATATAAAATCATTAATGAGACCTTTCTCCCTGACCTAATGGGTATTATACTATATCCTAAGTCATTAGATCAAGGGGATAAGTGAGAATATAGAGAATCCATATAATATATGCATAATATTAACAAAAAAGCATACATTTATAAGCAAATATATTTCAAACTCTCTTGCCTCCATACAGGGAATGTATCTTTTTGAAAGGTCATGGAACATTTGTAAAATACTGTTGTTATATTAGAGTACAAAGAAACCTTAAATGAATTCCAAAGATCCCAAAGAGTGCAGACTATGTTCACTATGCTAACACTGGGCATTAATATTCTTAAATTTCTGTATAGAGGGGATTTCTTAAAATTGTGTTTATTTTCTTCTCTTGAGGGAGAAAAAGAGCACAGTGGCTGGTCAGCTTGTTTATGGGATTTTGCTTACCAATATTGTGTATCATCCCATTGTATGCTTTAAATATCTTATAATTTTGTCAATTAGACCTCATTAAAGCTGAAAAAAGTCTGTCAAATCCAAGTGGATAAAAGAGAATATTGTTTGCTGAGGTTTTTGTTTTTGTTTTACTTCAAGAAAATTAGTAAACTCTTACTGGAAATTTTACATTTCAAATGTGTTTCTTTGATAAATAAATTGTAAATAACACTCTTCTGATTAGCAAGGCTGCAGGAGCATTGTCCCATTTGTGCACTGCACAAAGGCTCCTGAAGGGAAGAGTGAATGCTGAAATCCAGCCTATGTAATCTAGCCTGTGCTCAGCTTATCAAGCTGTGCACCCTGGTGAGGTGTGAGTTCAAGAGAAGTGATGCCTTTTCCTCTAGTTCTTGCCTGACAGAGAGTGACTTTTTATAATTAGCCCAAAGGTACCGTATGTGCTAGGGAAGCAATGCTGATCAGGAAGATCTGGCCTTGAGAATATTTAAATTGTAGCACTTAAATTTTTTGTCTTACAACATTGGTGAAATTTTTGAATAAATAACAATAAATAGGCCTATGTTCCTCTGAGTGGATTTTAGGAATAAAAAGGCAACAGGCATTTCTTATAATGCAGTGGTACTCAAAGTGTGCTCCAAAGACCATCACCCCCAGCAGCATTAACTGAGAACTTGATAGAAATGCAAACAGTTGGGCCTTACCTCAGCCACTGAATCAAACTCAGGGATGGGGTCCAGAAACCAGTATTTAAAATACAAGACCTCCATGGGAGTCTGATGCACATTAAACATTGAAAACTACCAGGTTAATGTAGGGCAGGACAAATTATGGCCCCCCAAGCTAAATATAGGCCACTGCCTATTTTTATAAACAAAGTTTAATTGGAACACAGCCACTCCCATTTACTTATGCATTGTTTATAATTGTTTTCACACTACAATGGCAGGGCTGAGTAGTTGCCAGAGACCAAATAGCCTGTAAATACGGTTGTCGGATTTAGCAAATAAAAATGTAAAATGATTCATTAAATGTGTTCTTCAGACAATGAATACTTTTTATTATAAATATGTTTCATGCAATATTAGTAACCCAACACACAAAGCCTAAAATATTTCACTATTTGGCCCTTTACAGAAAATGTTTGCTGATCCTGCTTAATGTAATGACTTTAGAGTAGACTTGCTTCTGATAAACAAGGGTGTGTAAGGGAAGCAATGAAGAAGGCCTCAGTCCTGAGTACACATCTGGGATTCTGGTGCATCAAGTCTCAAGGACTTCCTTCCCAAGAAGGCCAAAACTAGGAGACCAATTTGCATGGATGGAAGGGCAGCTGGTGCCACTTCTTTTTCTTTTTATTAAACTCATTTAATCAGTTGCTTTTCCTTTTTTAAGTGCCTGGCATTACACATGTTCAATTAATATAAAGCAGATGAACTTCAATAATGAAAATTTTAAAAAATATCAAGCAGATGTTTTAGAAGCACTGGCCAAGTAATTCAGAAGTGGTTCTGTGACAATAATAAAACTAGACATGATTATGAAAATAACCCCAGCTACTTGAAAATGGAGGGAAAAAAAGCCCTTTGAAAACAATCCTTAGATCAAAGAAGGAAATCAAACAGTAATTACAGATTATCTAAAAAGTACTGATAATAAAAGTAGCATATATTAATAAGTACTATACACAGATTTTTGTTAGAGAAAGTTAATAGCCTGAAATAGTTTCATTATTTAACAAAAAGGAATAAACATAAACGAAAGAAGAAAAGATAAAATTGATGTAGAGGTTAGAAGCAGATAAACAAAATTAACTTAAGGAAGACCAGAGGGGGAAATATGTACTGGAGGAAAAGATAATTTTCTAGGTAAATATAAATCACTAAAACTCATTAAAGAAAAGATAGAAATCAAGATAAGCTAATATTCTGAGTGAAAGGAATGAAATGCAGTTGTTCTAAACCTTAGCTTCACATGATAGTCACTTGAGTTTTTATAAGATTTTTGTGGGGTTTTTTGGTTTTGTTTTGTTTTTTAGTTTATTTATTTATTTTTTGAGAGAGAGAGTGCACGGGGTGGGGGTGGGGGTGCAGAGAGAGAATCCCAAGCAGGCTCTACACTGTCAGCTCAGAGCCCGATGCAGGGCTCAAACTCACGAACTGTGAGATCATGACCTGAGCCGAAATCAAGAGTTGGACGATTAACTGACGGAGCCACCCAGGTGCCCCAACTTGAAGAGTTTTTAAATGTTCCCATGGCAAAAGACATGAACAGACATTTCTCCAAAGAAGACATACAGATGGCCAACAGACACATGAAAAGATGCTCAACATCATTCATCATCAAGGAAATGCAATTCAAAATCACACTGAGATATCACCTCACACCTGTCAGAATGGCTAAAATCAAAAACACAAGAAGTAACAAGTGTTGACAAGGTTGTGGAGAAAAAGGATCCCTCTTGCACTATTGGTGGGAATGCAAACTGGTGCAACCACTCTGGAAATAGTATGGAGGCTCTTCAAAAAATTAAAAATAGTATTGTCTTATGACCTAGCAATTGCACTACTAGGTATTTACCTAAAGGATACAAAAATACAGATTCAAAGGGGCACATGCACCCCTATGTTTACAGCAGCATTATCAACACTAGTCAAATTATGGAAAGAGACCAAATCGCCATCAACTGATGAATGGATAAAGAAGATGTGGGGGTACCTGGGTGGCTCAGGTGGTTGAGCATCCAACTCTTGATTTTGGCTCAAGTCATGATCTCATGGTTTGTGAGTTCAAGCCCCACATTGGGCTCTGAACTGACAGTGCAAAGCCTGCTTGGATTCTCTCTCTCCCTCTATCTCTGCTCCTACCCCACTCATGCTCTCTTTGTCTCTCAAATAAATAAACTTTAAAAATAATTTAAAAAATGAAGATGTGGGATACACACACACACACACACACACACACACACACACACAGAGGCATATTTACTCAGCAATCAAAAAGAATGAAATCTTGCCATTTGCAACAATGTGGAGGGATGTAGAATGTATTATGCTAAGTGAAATAAGTCACAGAAAGACAAATACCAATGATTTCACTCATATATGGAATTTAAAAACAAAACAAATGAACAAAGGGAAAGAGAGAGAGAGAGAAGACAGGAAACAGACTCTTAACTATAGAGAATGAACTGATGGTTACCAGATGGGAGGTGGGTGGAGGGATGGGTGGATTAGGTGATGGGGATTAAAGAGCACACTTATCATGATGAGCACCAAGTAATGTACAGAGTTGTTAAATCACTATATTGTACACATAAGACTAATATAACACTGTATGTTAACTATACTGGAATTAAAATTAAACTTTAAAAAAATATGTGGTATAGATGTGTATATATGTGGCATATATATACAATTAATATTATTCAGCCATATAAAGAATGAAATATTGCCATTTGCAACAACATAGATGGATCTAGAGGGTATAATGCTAAGTGAAATAAGTCAGTCAGACAAAGACAAATACCTATGGTTTCACTCATATGTGGAATTGAAGAAACAAAACAAAGAAAAAAGAGACAAACAAAAAAGCAGACTCTTAATATAGAGAACAAAGTGATGGTTACCAGAGAGGACGTAGATGGGTGAATGAGTGAATTAGGTGAAGGAGATTAAGAATACACTATCATGATGAGAACTGAGTAATGTATAGAATTTTTGAATCACTATATTATACACCTTAAACTAATGTAATGCTGTATGTTAATGATGCTGGAATTAAAATAAATAAATAAAATAAAATGTCCCCATGCCCTAGCTGCATATCAGACCAATTAAAACAGAATGTATTGAGAGGGCTCAGTCATCAATATTTTTAAAAGTTCCCCAGTAAGTCCAATGTGCAGCCAAATTTGAGAATTATTAAAATAGAGAAGACAAAGAGCTATGACAAAATAGTGCCAGGCTCTGATAGTTCCTTAGGTGAGTTCTTTCTAATATTGCAGCAATCAGATATTTTTGAAGGCTACCAAATCTGTTTACAAGAACAGAAAAAATAAAAGCTTCCTGATTACTTTTAGAAAGTCATAAAACCACTGATACCAAAACCTAAAAAGTACACAAAAGAAAATTTTGACCAAGATAATTTATATTAATAAGGAAATAGGCAAAACAAATTATTAGCAAATGGAATTCACTAGTGTGTTCAAAGAACAGTGCACCATGACTAACTGAAATTTATTCCAGGGATTTAAGGTTTTTCTTATATGAAGAATTCTACTAATAAAACTCACCATATTAATATGTCAAAGATCAAAAGTGTCTAGTCAATGAGATGTAAAAACATTTGATAAAATTCAGCAGCGATACCTGACTTTAAAAATCCTTAGTAAAATAAGACTAGAAAGAGGCTTCATGGCATAATTTAAAAAGGGCACTTGTGATGAGCACTTGGGTGTTATATGTAAGTGATGAAATACTAAATTCTACATCTGAAACCAATTTTACCATATATGTTAACTAACTAGAATTTAAATAAAAACTTGAAATAAAAAATTTATCTAAATTAAAATAATTATGCATATTATGTGTTAGGTATTGTTTGTTCTACATGCGTTTTAGGTAATAAGTGCTCTAACTTCAAAATCATGCATGGGGTAGGTAATCTTTCTTCTAACTTCACAGAAAGGATCAGTAATTTGCCCAACATCACACAGTAAATAGTGAAGCATGGACTCAAATCTGGGAAGTCTGATTCCAAAGCTTCACTGTCAACTACCCCCAAACCTACAGGGGTTTGAATGCCCTACAAGTACCAGCCAAAACATATGACAAATGAATTAAAGGAGTGGGGTGTTGGTAAGTGTTTAACAGATGGCTCTGGGAGGGGCTCTGATCTATAGCATTTGCCAATTTCCAAAGTGTAAATCCTCCCACCATGACCTATTTCCAGCTAGAAATGATTGAAACCACTAAACATGTTTTAGGAATGGATACACCTTAGGTTACTATCATATAATTTTTACAACCATATAGATACAATAGATGTAAATAACCTTGAGAACATAGATATTAGTAAAATATAAATGAAAAAACTTAGGAAGTGATGAATTTTAGTATTACCTTTGTTTTTTAATATAATTTATTTGGTTTTAAGTTTATATAATTTGTTTATAATAGCTCTGTTTAACAAGTTTTTAAATTCCTGAAAATTTAATAATTGACCCTTGAGAGCTGGTACTAACTGGCTCTAGTACACCACTGGAATGAAAAAAGGAAAGGGCAAAATTATCATTATTTGTAGAAGATATTTCTAGGATTGGGGTGAATTTCTCCTCTCTATGTTTCTGCCTCAACTTATAGGGAGGCCAGAATTTCTACCTAAATTTCTCCCATCAGGAGGGAATAATGTTACAGGAAACACTTTGACCCCACTGTTCATCTTCACTCTACAAATAAATACCCCTCAGGCACTGGTTACATATATTATGATACATACATAAAATGGGGCAATCTTTTGGAAATTGTGTCTTACCTCACTCTATGAGGCGGAAATGGCCTTTTTGTCACCAGATCACTGCAACAGGTTAAAAAAAACAGTCTCTCGTGGACTCCGAAGATGAGCTAGCCCAGGAAGAACATCTGATGTTGGAATCCTCTCTGGAAAAGATGGTGCCCCTAAAAGTTTACATAATCCCTCATATATAACCTCTCAAATCATTCCAAATGAATGTCTATTCAGATAAAACTTCTTTACTCATTTATAGTTTACAAAAGCACATCCACATATATTATCCCATTTAACTCTTACAAAAATCCTGTGAAGTAGATGCTACCTCCATTTTACAGATAAGGAAACTTAGGCTCAGAGAGCTAAAGTAATTTGCTCAAGATTATATAGCTATTAAATGAAAGCAATGGGAAACTACGGCTTTAAAGTCCTTAGAATACCTTTTTCACCACACCAAGGTGCCTCAGGCAGAGGTGTTACTACCTCTTTCAGGTTATACCATTAATGAATGCCTCATTTATTCAGGAATACACACACACACATATGTTATAACCCTCCTTTCCTTGTAGTTACATTCCTCATTCTTTGAATTTAATCATGGTAAAGAACAACTTATTGTGAGTGGGGGGAAAGTCCCTTTGAAGTTTGAATACATTCATTAACCTTTTCCGTCAAGCTGAATATTCATGAGACCTTTTACTATGCCATGCTATCCTTATTTCTTTATTACCTTTAAAGTTTCCAGATATAAGAAAAGAAACAACTAAAGAAAAAATTGATTGGAGACACGGAGGAAAGTATAATAAGAACTAAATAAGCACATTTTGCATTTTTAAAAATTCAATGTGTATAATGCCTTTGGCTGATGGGCTGATCAGATCATCCCTGAAACAAACAATTATATGCTAAGGAGGGGACTGAATCAGAAGAACACTGAAAAGAGACATTTAAGATGTTAAGAAAAAACAATCTGGGAAATATCCCTCTTCAAATATGCAACCAAATGTTCTCCACCTCTCACAAGACAGAGCTATAGGAATGAAGGTAAGTGCAACAAGAGTATTAAATTAGAGAAAAGGAGTGCTGCTATAAACATTGGGGTACAAGTGCCCCTATGCATCAGTATGGAAAGAGCCTAAATGTCCATCAACTGGTGAATGGATAAAGAAATTGTGGTTTATATACACAATGGAATACTACGTGGCAATGAGAAAGAATGAAATATGGCCTTTTGTAACAACGTGGATGGAACTGGAGAGTGTGATGCTAAGTGAAATAAGCCATACAGAGAAAGACAGATACCATAGGGTTTCACTCTTATGTGGATCCTGAGAAACTTCACAGAAACCCATGGGGGAGGGGAAGGAAAAAAAAAAAAAAGAGGTTAGAGTGGGAGAGAGCCAAAGCATAAGAGACTGTTAAAAACTGAGAACAATCTGAGGGTTGATGGGGGGTGGGAGGGAGGGGAGGGTGGGTGATGGGTATTGAGGAGGGCACCTTTTGGGATGAGCACTGGGTGTTGTATGGAAACCAATTTGACAATAAATTTCATATATTAAAAAAAAATTAGAGAAAAGGAATACTTTACTGATTTTAATGAGGGAGTTGAAAGCATCATAGTGACTAAGGAGTGATAAAAAATCTTTTTGGTGGTCTTTGGAAATAGGACAGATTCCAGTGCATCGGGTCTTGTTTCAGCTCAAAATGGTCCAAAAGCAAAGAGTGGACTGGAGCCTTCACTTCCTTCTGTTTGCTTTCTTGTTTAACAGCATCAAGACACATCCACTCATTTAAGTAGGAGACTGGGTGACCTCTTCTGCTTCTTCCTCACTCATCTCCATATCCAATTAGCCTTTCATTCTCTCATTTTAACCTTCTCCACCCCCTTTATGCACCCTACACTCCAGTTACTATTTACCGTACACAAACCCACCCATCTGTTCATTCACTCATCACTTGGTGCCTACTATGTACACACTCCACTCCTACTTGCCTCCATGCTTTCACACATGCTGGTTGTTTGGTGTGTAATGCCCTTTACCTCTATTGGCACCTGGTGAATTCTTTCTTATTTTTTTGTGACACAGATCATATGCCACCTCCTCAACAAAGCTTTCCCCAATAGCCTATCATTCCCCCAGCTTTCTTTTACTGAAAATAGCTTAATTTTTTTAGAAGTAGCTTTTTAAAATTCCATTATTTGCTCTTTTTCTTTTTGAGTATAGTTGACACACGATGTTACATTAGTTTCAGGTATACAACATAGTGATTCAACACCTCTACATGCTGCGCTATGTTTATCACAGGTGTAGCTACCATCTGTCATGACGCAACACTATTTGCTCTTTGAGCCACAAGTGCTGTATCAAGTTTAAACAAGGCCCCCAAAATAATCAGAAGAATTAAATTAAATTAGATCAATTCTCAGGAAGAGACCAATACTGAAATATTTAACAACTATATAATGGATTAGCTAAGAAATAAATACTAAATATAATTGATAGAAATAATCCATACAAAAATAAAACTGAACATAGGTAAAACTGGATATGCTAAGATTTAGATCTACAAATTTTGACCTGGGAAAATGGAACAGGAAAAAATATGTCCGCAAAAGAAAACCCATGGTAGCAGAAGCTATTATGTAAACTTGATTTGTACGAAGGCTGATAACAGAACTGTGTTGGTATATTAAACATAAAGGAATTAGTTTGGGTGAAAATGATTTAGTATTGACAGAAATTGGAAATATCTTAAGTACTATACTAGAAAGTTGGTTAAGGAATTAATTTGGGTTAATAGAATTATTAAGAGTAATTTCATATCAAGAATTTATATGGACTTGGTGTTGGTATAATTCCAATTTAAATGTTTGTATTCATTAACATAGAATCAACTTCAGGGCCAAAATAGTGAGGGAAAACATAACTACAAGGTGATAGTTGTGGAACAAAAGTATCTACCTGTTCTCCAACATAGAGTAAACTTTTGATTAATGATTTTTGAACAAGGAAATGAATATTTAAACAGTGTAATTTTGTTGATCACTTTCTAATTATGTAACCCACTAACTGAAATCTGTTTTAAATTCATATTTACCAAATTTGCAATATTTAATATATGATTATATTATTTTAATCCTCTTTGAAAATGTTGCATTACTTTGTGTGCTTCTCCCTTTCTATTTAGCTTTCTTTTGAACATTTCAAGGAGTTTTAAATTCTAATTTATATATGGACCCTTCTGCCTTAATTTCCAACGAACATATTATATTCTATTAGTCAGGAAATGAGAGTATTCAATATAAGTCCATCATACAGAAAAAAGTAACAATTATTCTTTTACAGTTAGAGAAATCACCATCATAACATTTAATATATCATTATTTCATCGATTCTTCTGCTTTCCAAAAGAGAAAGAGAAACTTGAGGACAAGAGAAAAGAAATATAAATTAATGCTTTAGTTTAAGAAAGCAACTAGACACTTCACACCACAACCTAATTACAATTGTATAAAATTTTGCATATATTTCAAAAACTCACAGGAAAACTGGAAGAAAATAGTATTGAATTTTGAATGAAGGAGAACTTCTGAACCAGAGGTGATAAATCAACACCCCTCTGGCCTACAGAGATGTGTTTTATTAAACTACAGTCTTCTGTAAAGAATACCTCACATAAAAATCTAGATTCTGCTTCCCAGGGAAGAACAATCAGAAGGGCTTGCTGCACTGTGCCTGTTCTCATCATCAAACTCATTGGAGTTTAGTGCTGGTCTCTGTTCCAGGCTAGTGGGACTGGAAGGTCAGTCCCAAGACACACCATTGTCATGCCATTGCAATGTCTATTTGACCACTTAAGGAATTTGTGCTTGAGGTCTTTCTCTCAGTCATACAAGAAATCATGAAGAGAAAGATAGACTTGATAGATTTTTACATCAAATGGGAAACTTTGGTACAACAACAACAACAACAAAAAACTACCTTATGTATTTTTAACAAATAACTGATTCAAAAAGAATGCAAATACAAGGGGCAACAATATATTAAATTTATTATGTAAAAAGTCCATCCAAAACACCTAATGTCAAGAGATAAAAAGAATAAAGCATCATGATAAGTCTAGAGAAAGAGAAAAAAGAGAGAAAAATAAAAGAATAAGAACTCATAACTCAGAAGTGGAAAAACCATCCTAAAGCATTCAAACTTATTAGTAATCAAACAATAGTTTTAAAACAATCAGATACCATTTCTGATCCATAAATTAAAGAATTTTAATTATAACATCAGTGCTGGTGAAATTGTGCTCCATTCTTGGTTGGAAAGCAGTTTGGCAATAGGTACCAAAAACTTTAAGAATGTTAATTCCTTTTAATGTAAGGTCCCTTTAAAAATACAGACCTTGGAGTCCAAACATCTGGATTTAAATCCTGGCTTCTCAACTTACCAACTGTGTAAACTGAGGCGACTTAAATTAACATGCCTCAGTTTCTTCCTTTCTAAGATGAGAATAATACTGATAGTACCTACTTTATTGGATTATGAGGATTAAATGAATCAATACTTGTGAACTTTTTGGAATAGTGCCTGGCACATTGTGCTATATAAGTTTGCTAAATGTGAATAGATTCAACTATTTTAAAAACTGACTCCAAGAAATTAATTACCAGTTGAGAAAAAGCTTTATATACAAAATTATAAATTATCACTATTTATAATAGCAAAAAAAAAAAAAGCTACAGTAGAGGAATGGTTATATCATTGAAAATTAAAGAAATATGCAGTCGTTAAAATTATGTTTATGAACTCTGTGTAATAATGTTGAAATACATTATAAATTTAAACAAAACAAAAAGCAAGATACAAGTCAGTATATTTGGTATTCTCACTACATTAATTAAAAAGAAATTTGCTTTGTATTGATAAAAGATTGGAAGGAAGTTCACCAAAATGTTGAATGGCTGCTTATAGATGATAGAACTATAAAATATTTATTGTTTAACGCTTTTCTCTACTTTCCATTTATTTAAAACTCAGCATTCCTTTACTTTTATATATTTCTTTACACACATTTTCAAGGTAGAAAGTGATGTTATTATTCTATGATTTAGCTGTTATAAAGTACACCAAAGATAACACACTTCTCATTTACCCATTACATCTTCTTACTCTTAGTGTTTAAATACTCCTCTTAAACTGAACATTGTGTAGTACTAGTTTAATAATTACATATGTATGTAATTAAAGTTTATTGAAAATATTAAAAAGGGATAATTCAACTTAATACTTAATTTATTCATTCACTCAACCAATATTTATTAAGAGCCTCTTATGGGCCAGGCCCTGTTTTAGACACTTGAAAAAGTGATCAAAATCATTGTCCTCATGATGCTTCCATTCCACTGGAATTATGAAAATAAAGTGGGAATGGCTTTGGCTGAAAGAATCTTGAGATGTCTACAAATATACTTCTCAAAGGATTTAGAAGGGTTAGATTCATGGTGTAATTAACCAAAGTCCAACAAATTTAATTCTTAGGCATATTGACCTCAGATGACCATACTCTGAGATGATTTCCTTAGATGTTAAAATTAAGAAAAATAAAGACAGACCCCTAAAAAAATGCAAAAATAGAAAATATCTGAAGTCATTTAATTACATATAAGATGTTACAAATTTAATAAATGTTAACCTATCATTGTGAAAATTAACCATTAGGCTCACAGGAGAATTGGTTTTAGGATACTCAGTTTTCTCTCTTTGGGCTATGGTAGAATTAATAACTAAATAGCTTTTGGGACTTTTTTAGTGGTAATTAAAAGGGGTACTGCTATCAAATGCCTGGATATGTCTAACCTACATCTATTATGGAACAATTTATGTTATCCTAGCCTCAGAAAAAATTGAGATTTATGTTGAAACTTTTCTTTACTATGTGATAGACAACCTTAACAAGTTTGTTAAATTACAATAATATTTTCTATTGTGTTATCTAGACATTTTCCAAGGTAAATGTAGTTTCTTTCCCTTTCTCTGCCCTCTAATACTTGGATCCACCACAAAGTCTCCATATTTCTGAAATTGAGAGACTCTGAACTACACTTCACATCTAATGATGGACTGACTGACAGTGAGAGGGCCCTTGCTTGGCATAACAGATCTTTACAACTATGCGCAAGACAGAAGAACAAGCTCTATTTACAATGAAATTTCTCTGGCATTCACATGAGTGAGAGACAGCACAGATAACCTTATTTGAGACCTTTATTTCAATTGATTTTCTTAATTCTCGATGGATCTCAAATCAACTTATCCTTTCTGCTAAAATACTTAATAGTTGTTCAGAGTTTCCCCTCCAGAGTAACAATCTAAGCTATATACAAAGCAAAAATCAAATAAAGCCAAGAATACATTCCTCCTCCTGACATTTCCCTCCTCTTAGAAGGGGATTTAAATAATTTGTGGAAAAAAGTCCCTAAATAACTCCCAAAACCTCCTCCTGACTCCAAATACCCTAAAACGTAGAGGGAAAACAAAATGAAAAGGTGACAAATTAATCCATACATAGAATGACTAATCCTTAAATATTAAGAGTTTGGCTATTTGTACAAGATGGATTTGTAGGAAATGATACCGAAGGACTTTGTGATTGATGAAGGCAAAACTGAGCATTAGACTGGCTCTTTTCAGCAGTATTAGCAGTCATGGTTAATGTGGACTATGTGTCATTTATGTTGTCTTGAAAAATTGTACTGATTGTAAAAATAACCAGAAACACAAAGATAGGGACATGAGATAGTCACATATGAAAAAGTCTTGGAAAGAACTAGAGTTAGTTGGTCAATTATATAGATGGTATTAAGAAGTGAAATAATCACTTTTTGAGATCCAACATCTACATGTGAAACTCACATATATATGGTAGATGTGTAGAAAAAGCTTAGGGTTTGGAATTAGATAAATCAGTACTTACATCTCAGCTTTAATCACTTACTAATAGTATTTTGGGATATCATCTCTGGCTTGTCAAATAGTGTAAAGATTAATTGATAATGGAAATAATACACTTAAAGTGACCTACAAACAGTAATTGCTTAGTACATGTTCATTACCTTCTCCTTTACTTTTCTCCCACCTTTTCTTATTTGCACCTATATGTCGGAAGAGATCTTTTAAGGTCTTGAACCAATAATCCACTGCCATGGAAAATTTCTAGGTAGCAACTATGGTTTAAAAAAAATCACTTTTCCAGATCAGGAAATTCTTTTGGATAGCAGATTAAACTCCTGTCCCATCTCTGGCTCCTTGGCTTACTTCCTTGTAATTTTATTTATTCTGTAGATCTTAGAGGAAATGAGAAAAACTGAATCTTCATGTTATTTACCTTATTTTGTAACATATTTGCAAACCTCTTTAAGAATCCTAACCCATCTTTTCTCAAAGGTACAGGAAAGAAAAATGCACAGATATACAGGAAAACTATGCAGGCAAATGGATTGGGAGAAAAACACAAATGAGAAGGGAGGAAGAAAAATAAATCATGAGGCAGATAGAAGAAAATAAAGTAGATGAGCAGAAAACAGTGTAAAGTCAAATAAGGAAATAAAGTGAAAGTTACAAATAAAAGGAAACAAGAATAGATTGTGAAAAATGTAATTGCAACAATCCCTCCCATTTCTGTGATTCTCCATGGTTTAGATTCTCTCATTTGCTCCTCACAACAACCAGTGAGGAATTTTGTGCTCTTAAAAAGTGCCACTAACAGGACTTTAAGATGGGGAAATGGAGTTTCAGGAAAGAATAAACAAGCTGACTTACCAAGTAGCTAGATGGGGATAGAGGCAAGACTAGTTATGTGGTCTTTTAAGGGCGCCTGGGTGGCTCAGTCAGTTAAGCATCGACTTTGGCCCAGGTCATGCATGATCTCGCGGGGTGTGAGTTCGAGCCCCGCATTGGGCTCTGTGCTGTCAGCTTGGAACCTGGAGCCTGCTTCAGATTCTGTGTCTCCCTCTCTCTCTGCCCTCCCCCTGCTCACTCTCTCTCTCTCTCTCTCTTTCTCTCAAAAATAAATAAAAAACATTAATTAAATTTTTTTTTAAAAAAATTATGTGGTCTTTTACTGTCCTCACACCTCTGTGGATCAAGGCCACTTATAAATAAAGTATTAAAACCAAAATAAATTTTCTGGCTTCTGGGATGGTGCCTTTCTTCAATTCATGCTGAAAGAGGATGGAAAAATGGTGAAAGGGGGGATCTAGAGAAAAGGAGGGGAAGGACATAGTGAAGAAAGAGCTAGAAAATGAGAGAAAAAAATCCCCAGAAAGATGAAAAGCCAAATAGGAAACAGACTGAAAGGCTCACATAAGCATATTGGCATACGTCCGTGGATGATGTGGAACCAATCCCCCAATCTAGGGGTTTAGAATCCTCTCACTTCAACCAGGTGACTCTGAGAATAATTAGTCTGGGCTCTGGGTTCTATCTGCCTTGTATACAGGTCACCTCAAAACCAGACCAAACTGCTCATCCAAGTCATCTGCCCCTCAGCCAGAGCCAGAAGGGCAGGTGGGAAGACTCAGAGCCTGATAGAAACATGGAGGACACAGAGAAAGAAGCAACTAACTGGAGAGAGTTAGGCAAGCAGAGATACAGCTAGACATCTAAAGAAGAAACAGAGCAAGGCAGAGGTAAACTGAGTCAAGATCTGTAATGTCATCAATGGTCATTGTGTGTAGAGCCCTGGTGTGATCTGATCTGAACACAGGTGATTGCTGAGGGAGCCAGTGAGTGTTCATCTCTGATGATACCAAGAGAGGATGTCAACTTTCAGCATGGGAGAATTGAACATATTCACTGACCTTCTCCATGGGCTTCAGCATCTGCAGGTGAGGACATTGGCTGTACTGATGTCAGGCCCAGAGTGAGGATGCAGTGAATTCAGTTGTAAGCCAGCTGCTCATTTATAGTGTGAGTTCCTGAGTCTCTACTCCCTCTGACTCTATAGTACTCTCCATGATGTCTCTCTCACCCCACCCCCTCACAGGTTTACCAGGATATCCAATAGGCTCTCAACATTAGGTAGAGGCTACTTCTTACTGGTCACTGACAGGAAACTAACAGATGAACAATCTATTCTTTCAGTCTGCCTTAGTCTGACCAGGTCTCAGGAGTTTAAGCAGATTAGACCAGTCCTAGGATCCTCAGGGAGACCTGTCCATTGGCAAAGGGCCCTGGAACTTTTGAGTTAGCTTCATTTTTTTCTAGGAAGAATCTTTTCCCCACCCAAGATTGCTATTTGGAAGAACTAAGGGTCAGGTTATCTTCATGATTCCTGCTCCCTTATGCCAGACAAAGAATCCTCATCCCCAAAGGTAGAACCTACCTACCTACCACTCTGACACTCCAACCCAAGGGATTCAGGAAGATGTAATCCAACATAGGACCCCAGGAAATGAAATGGATAGTAAGTTTTCTTTGGAAAAATGTTTATTCAGGATAGTTCCTGAACTGAATCAGTTATCCAGTCATCTTCAAAATTTCCTGTTTGTCTCATAGGCTTTTTTCTTACAGTTGCTTTCTTAGAATGAGAATTCAAACAAGACCCAAAATTTACAAGCAGCACAGGAAAGAGTGGGTCCATATCAACAAGACTAATTCTGCATACCTCTCCTAGTGGAGGAGAGGTTATAATTTCCTTCCTTGCCTTGTTCAGTTGGGCTTAGCAATTGCACAGGGCTGAAGCTATAAGAGCAACATTTCAATCTCTGCTGTGAGCTCAGCCAGAGACTACAGGGCTGATAATGAGAAAATAAATATGTAATTCTATCTGGCTTGAAATACTCCCTTCCTGGAGTACCAGATACTGAAGCTAAGAGATTCCACATGATACCACCTTCCAGGAAGCAGCCATTACAGGCATTATAAAGAGGATGGGGTCTCCCAACCACATTTTCTAGAGCCCCAGAACTCCTTTTCAGTCTTTTCTAATGTTGGGTAGACTTTCTTTTTGTGGAAGTGATTTTAGGTAAATCTTAGGCACTTTACTCATTCCCCTCTTCTTTCTTCCATCCTTTTTCCTGAATGGCCCTTACTCTCTAAAGCTTACCAAGAGAGTATGAAGAGTAGATCTGTTTGGATTTGGTGTATGCTTTTCTACTTATACTGGTTTGAAGTTTGTAGCACCCTCTGTCTTCTAATTGTGGTGAGGCATATCTTTTGTTGAATTTTATTTCTTCTTTTTGACCTATATTGCTTTTGAAGTATTTGTGGAGAGATTCAGTTTTAGGTAGCTATCATTATCCTTGACTAGCCAGATTGCAGCCACTTTGGTTTCTATTTTTGCAACTAAAGTCTTCCTTTGGCCTAATATCTCTTCTTTGTCAATAGTATCTTTTCCCTCTGGCTATTCTTAAGACTTTTTCTTTGTGTTTGGTATTTTGAAATTTCACTATCTTTTTTTACTATTATTATTTTGAAAGAGGGAGAGAGAGTATGTAACAGAGGAGGGTCAGAGGGAGAAGGAGAGAGAGAATTTTAAGCAGGCTTCATACTCAGTGCTCAGAGCAAACGATGTGAGATCATGACTTGAGCCAAAATCTAGAGTCAGATGCTTAACTGACTGAGCCACCAAGATGCCCTTATCTTTTTTATCTATCCTATTTGAGATTTGTTGTCCTTCCAAAATTTTGTTTAATATTTATTTATTTTGAGAGAGAGAGTGGGAGAGGAGCAGAGAGAGAGGGAGAGAGAATCTCAAGCAGGCTCCATGCTGTCAGCAAAGAGCCAGACACAGGGCTCAATCCCACAAACTATGAGATCATGGCCTGAGCTGAAATCAAGAGTTGGTTGCTTAACCGACTAAGCCACCCAGCCGCCCCCTGGGTAATTCTTCAGTTCCATAGCTAATAAGTTTTCTAATTATTTCTTCTATTATGTGTAAGGTACTATTTAAATGTCTAAGTTTTTTATTTCAAAAAATGTTTTGACTTATATATCTTATTTGTTTATTCCAATATATCTGCCTTCACTGATAGTATCTTGTTCCTTTCTCTTGTTTCCAACCTCAGATTTTATTTCTTTGAACATCTTAAGCATACTTACATTATATTATTAAGCCAAAAATTCCATTATCTGAAAATACTGAGGTGTCCAGTGTGATATTTTTTGTTTCTGTTAACTGTTGCTCAGAGTAGTTGCTTTGTAATTTTGGACCATCAGTTCATGTTTAGCTGGATTTCACATATGGAAATCCTGTGCAGTCTATTTTATGAGAGGATTTATGTTTGCTTCTGTCAAGTGCTCCAGAAAGATACTAACTCAGAACCATCTTATAATTATTTGGCTTAGAATTATTATTCTGTGTTCCACCATGCACAAAGTGTAAATTAGCAAATGTTTGTGGTCAAATTTTCAAGGGAGATTCCCCCCCCCCCCAGAACTAATATAGACAGATATCCATGTTGCTTTCCTCTGCCAATGGGAAGATTATTTTCTTGAGCATTCTTTTACTAAGTGTGTAGGCCTTTGAGGAGACAGCTTGAGACATGATTTCATTTCCAACTTCCTACATTATGTAGAGCCAAGGGTTTGTCTCTTGTTCCAGTATAGTCTTCTGAAGCCTGTTATGTATTGAGATCTTCAAATATTTCCCCCAAAACATGGTGTTACTGTCATTCTGATTTTCAGTTTTTTCTGTTTTTGCCCACTGAGTGTTTTCCTTATTTTCTTGAAGGCTCAGCAATAATTTGATAGGATTTAAAACATATTTTATATATCATTGTTAGGATTTTATAGTTGTGTATGTGGGAAGGGATGGAAAGGTGGTTGAGAAATGGAAATCCTTCTCCAAATCTTCTTATATATTGATATATAGTTTATATTCAGTAAAATTTACCCTTTTTGGTACAGTTATATTTGATTTTGATATATATATATATATATATATATATATATATATATATATATATATATATTCATATAGTCATGTAATCGTCACTGCACTCAGGACACATGTCCCCAGATTCCATCATCTATCATTTCAAAAAACTCCCTCATGGCCCTATGTAGTTAATTTAGTCAACTCTTCCATCAACCCCCAACAGTCACTGAACTGTTTTCTGTACCTATAGTTTTGTCCTCTCCAGAATGTAATTAAAATTGAATTATATAGTACGTAGTCTTTTGAGTCTGCCTTCCTGTATTGAGCATAACGTATTTGAGATTCATCCATGTTGTGCATATCAATAGTTTGCTCCTTTTTATTTCTGAGTATTTCACTGTACAGATGTAGCACAGTTTGTTTACCCATTTACCATTTGAAGATATTCATTACCACTCAGAATGTCAGTTTTTGTGATTATAAATAAAGCTCATATAAATATCTGTTTTTGTGTCTATGTTAAGTTTTCAATGCCCCTGAGTAGAAACCTAGGAGTGAGATTTCTAGGTGGTATATTAAGTGTTTCAATTTATGAGACACTGAAAAATTGTTTTACAAGAGGTTGTACCATTTTACATTCCCACCAGAAATATATGAGAAATATATGAGAGTTCTACTTGCATTATTTGTCAGCACTAGGTATTTTAAGATTTTTATTTTACTCTATAATTCTAATAAATGTGTAGTGTGATCAAATTGTGATTTTTATTTGCATTTCCATAGTGACTAATAACGATGAGCATTTTTCTTGTGCTTATTTTCCACCCATATATTTTCTCTGGTTAAATATCTATCAATTATTTTGCACATTTAAAAAGTTGGGTTGTTTTCTTATTATTTAGTTTTGAGCATTATTGATGTATTTTGGATACAGATAGTATCTCAGATAAGTGCTTTGTAAATGTTTTCTCCAAGTCTGTGCTTGTTTTTTTTTCATTCTCTTAATAGTAACTTTCAAAGTGCAAAAGTTTTAAATTTTGATGAAGTCTAATTTGACAATTTTTTTCTTTTATGGTTTATGCTTTTAGTTTCATAGTTAAGGAAACTTTGCCAAAGCCAAGGTCATAAGGATTTTTGTCTATGTTTTCTTCTTGAAGTTTGATTATTTTACATGATACATTTAGGTCTATGACCCATTTTGAGTTAATTTTTTCATGAAGTGCATGTTATGGGTTGAAGTTTGTTTTGCATATGTGTGTTCAATTTTCTCAGTGCCATTTCTTAAAAATATCGTTGTTTCTTTATTGAATTAACTTTGCACCTTGTTGAAAATAATTTGGCCATGTATACAAGGATCTATTTCAAAAATCGATTCCATTCCACAGATTTATAGGTCTATCCTTTTTCCAACACCACATAGTCTTTGTTATTGCAGCTTTATAGTAAATCCTGAAATCAGGTTATGTGAGTCCTCCAACTTTGTTGTTGTTGTTCTTTTAAATTAATTGACTCTATTGTTTTATTTATTTATTTATTTATTTATTTATTTATTTATTTAGAGAGTCTGCACATGCATGAGCATAGGAGGGGCAAAGGGAGAGGGAGAGAGAATCTTAAGCAGGCTCTGAGCCTGACACAAGGTCCAAATCAGAGCTTGATCTCACAACTGTGAGATCATGACTTGAGTCAAAATATAGGGTCAGATACTCAACCAACTGAGCCACCCAGGAGCCCCAAATAGACTCTGCTTTTATTTTTTTTTTAATTTTTATTAATTTTTTTAAAGGTTTATTTATTTTTGAAAGAGAGAGAGAGAGAGAGAGAGAGAGCAAGCATGAGTGGAGGAGGGACAGAGACAGAGGAAGGCAGAAGATCCGAAGCAGGCTCTGCACTGACAGCAATAAGTCTGATGCGGGGCTCAGACTCACAAACCATGAGATCATGACCTGAGCTAAAGTTGGTCGCTCAACCAACTGAGCCACTGAGGTGCCCCTAGACTCTGCTTTTAAGAGCAGCTTTAGGAGGCGCCTGGGTGGCCAGTCGGTTAAGCGTCCGGCTTCGGCTCAGGTCATGATCTCACAGTTCGTGAGTTTGAGCCCCGTGTCAGGCTCTGGGCTGACAGCTCAGAGCCTGGAACCTGCTTCAGATTCTGTCTCCCTCTCTCTCTGCCCCTCCCCCACTTGTGCTTGTCCCCCCCCCTCTCTCTCAAGGATGAATAAACATTAAAAAAATTTTTTTAAAAAAGAGCAGCTTTAGGTTTACAGAAAAATTAACATAAAATACAAATAATTCCTATATACACTCCAAGATCTTACCCCACCCACCCAACTTCCTCTGTTATGAACACTTTGCATTAGTGTGGTCCATTTTGTTACTACTGATAAGCCAATATTTATATGTTAACTAAAATCCATTGTTTATATTACGATTCACTGTGTGTGTGTACATTCTATGGGTTTTAAAAAATGTATAATGGCATGTATTTACCATCACAGTGTCATACAGTATAGCTTCACTATCCTGTGAAACACCTGTGTTCCACCTATTCATGCCTCCCTCTTTCCCCCTGGACTATTGGCAAAACAAACAAAAACTGATTTTTAAAAAAAATTGTCTCCATAGTTTTGCTTTTTCCAGAATATCATATAGTTGGAATCATACAGTACGTACCCTTTTCAGATTGCCTTATTTCACTTACTAATATGCATTTAAGAATCTTCCATGTCTTTTTGTGGCTTGATAGTTCATTTATTTTTATCATTGAGTAATATTCCATTGTATGGATGTACCACAGTTTGTTAACATAGTCACCTGTTGAAGGACATCTTGCTTCTAAGTTTCAGCAATTTTGAATAAAGCTGCTATAAACATTTGTCTACGGTTTACCTCTCATTTGGGTAAGTACCAAGGAGTGCAATTGCTGGATCATATGGAAAGAGTATGTTTATGAGTGATGTTGAGGATTTTTTCATGTGGCTGTTAGCCATTTGTATGCCTTCTTTGGAGAAGTGTCTTCTGCCCATTTCTTAACTGGATTATTTGTTTTTGGGGGTTGAATTAGGTAAGTTCTTTATAGATTTTGGATATTAGCCATTTATCCGATATGTAATCTGCAAATATCTTCTCTCATTCTGTAGGTTGCCTTTTAGTTTTGTTGATTGTTTCCTTTGCTGTGCAGAAGCTTTTTATCTTGATAAAGACCCAATAGTTCATTTTTGCTTTTGTTTCCCCTACTCCCGGAGACATATCTAGTAAGAAATTGCTACAGCTGAGGTCAAAGAGGTTGCTGCCTGTGTTCTCTCCAGGATTTTAATGGTTTCCTGTCTCACATTTAGATCTTTCATCCATTTTGATTTTTTGTGTGTGTATGGTGTAAGAAAGTGGTCTGGTTTCATTCTTCTGCATGTCACTGTCCAGTTTTCCCAACACCATTTGTTGGTGGAACAATAACAAATGTCGTTTCTCCATTGGATAAATGGATTTTTTTCCATTGGATATTCTTACCTGCTTTGTCAAAGATGAGTTGACCAAACAGTTGTGGGTCCATTTCTGGATTTTCTATTCTGTTCCATTGATCTCTGTGTCTGTTTCTGTGCCAGTACCATACTGTCTTAATGATTACAGCTCTGCTATATAGCTGGAAGTCTGGAATTATGATGCCTCCCGCTTTGCTTTTCTTTTTCAACATTACCTTGGCTATTTGGGGTCTTTTCTGGCTCCATACCAATTTTAGAATTGTTTGTTCTAGCTCTGTGAAAAATGCTGGTGTTATTTTAATAGGGATTGCATTGAATATGTAGATTGGTTTAGGCAATATAGACATTTTAACAATATTTGTTCTTCCAATCCATGACCATGGAATGTTTTCCATTTCTTCGTGTCTTCTTCAATTTCTTTCATGAATGTTCTATAGTACTCAGAGTACAGATCTTTTACCTCTTTTGTTAGGTTTAATCTTAGGTATCATGCTTTTTGATGCAATTGAAAATGGGATCAATTCCTTGGTTTCTCTTTCTGCTGCTTCATTATTGGTGTATAGACATGCAGCAAATTTCTTCACGTTGACTTTATATCCTGTGACTTTGCTGAATTCATGCATTAATTCTAGTAATTTTTTGGTGGAGTCTTTCAGGTTTTCCATGTAGAGTATCATGTCATCTGTGAAGTGAAACTTTGACTTCTCCCTTTTCAATTTGCATGCCTTTTATTTCTTTTTGTTGTCTGATTGCTGAGGCTAGGACTTCCAGTACTATGTTGAACAACAGTGGTGAGAGTTGGACATCCCTGTCATGTTCCCGACCTTAGGGGAAAAGCTCTCAGTTTGTCCCCACTGAGGATGATATTAGCTCTGGGTCTTATATCAGGGAAATACATTTCAAAACCACAATGAGATGCCACCTCACACCTGTCAGAATGGCTAAAATTAACAGCACAGGACACAACAGATGTTGGCAAGGATGCAGAGACAGGGGAACTATCTTACACCGTTGGTGGGAATGCAAACTGGTGCGGCTACTCTGGAAAATAGTGTGTAGGTTCCTCAGAAAGTTAAAGATAGAACTACCCTAGGATCCAGCAATTGCACTACTAGGTATTTATCCAAAGGATACAAAAATACTGATTAAAAGGGGCACATGCACCCCAATATTTATAGCAGCACTATCAACAATAGGAAAATTATGGTAAAAGCCCAAATGTCCATTGACTGATGAATCATAAAGAAGATAAGGTATATACATACAAAGGAATGCTACTCAACCATTTAAAAAATGAAATTTTGCCATTTGCAACGATGTAGACAGAAGTAGAGTGTATTATACTAAGTGAAATAAGTCAGAGAAAGACAAATACTTTATGATTTCACTCATATATGGAATCTAAGAAACAAAACAGGTGAACATAGGGGAAGGAAAGGAAAAATAAAATAAGATAAAAACAGAGGGAGGCAAACCATAAGAAACTCTTAACTACAGGGAACAAACTGAGAATTGCTGGAAGGGAGGTGAGTGAAGAGATGGGGTAAATGGGTGATGGACATTAAGGAGGGCACTTGTGATGAGCATTGGGTGTTATATGTAAGTAATAAATTGCTAAGTTCTACTCCTGTAACCAATACTACACTGTATGTTAACTAACCTGAATTTAAATAAAATCTTGGAAATAAAATAAAGAGTATGTTTAGTTTTGTTAGAAATTGCCATACTGTCTTTCAAATCATTTTGCATTCCCACTAGCAATGAATTTAGAGTTCCTGTTGCTCGATATCTTCCCAACGTTTAGTGTTATCAGTGTTCTGGATTTTAGCTGTTTTAATGGGTGTGTAGTGGTATCTCATTGTTTTAATTTGTAGTGCCCTAATGACATATGATATTGAGCATCTTTCATTTGCTTACTTCTTGTCATCTGTATCTCTTCTCTGATGAAGTATCTGCTCAGATCTTTTGCCTATATTTTAACATCGGTTATTTTTTTTACAGTTGAGGTTTAAGAGTTCTTTGTATATTTTAGATACCAGTCTTTATCAGACACGTGTTTTGCTAACATTTTCTCCCTGTGTGTGGCTTGTTTCATTCTCTGGCTATTGCGTTTTGGATAGCAAAAATTTTTAATTTTAATGAAATCCAATTTATCATTTTTAATTTCATTCATTATAATGTTGGTGTTGTATCTAAAAAGTCATTGTCAAGCCCAAGTTCACATAGGTTTTCTCCTCTGTTATTTTCTAGGAGTTTAATTGTTTGGCATTTTTCATTCAGGTCATGATCCATTTTGAATTAATTTTTGTGAAAGATGTAAGATATGTACGTAGATTTTTTTTTTTGCATGTGTATGTCCAGTTTTTTCACTACCATTTTTTTGAAAAGACCATCCTTTCTCAATTGAGTTGCTTTTGCACCTTTCACTATCAATTGACTATATTTCTGTGGATCTCTATCATGTTCCATTGATCTATTTGTCTTTTGCCAATAGTACACTGTCTTGATTAATATAGATGTATATTAAGTCTTAAAGTTGGGTTTTGTCAGTCCTCCAACTTTGTTCTTCTCATCCAAATTGTGTTGGCTGTTCTGTGTTTTTTGTCTTTCCATGTAAACTTTAGAATCAGTTTTCCGTACTCACAAAATAACTTGCTGGGTTCTTTTCAAAGTTGTTTTGGATACTTTAGTTCCTTTGCATTTCCATGTATATTTTAGAAACAGATTTCCGATTTCTACAAAAATTCTTCTAGTTTTTTGAGATTATATTAAATCTATAGATCAATCTTGGGAGAAATGGCATCATAACAATGTTTAGTTTCTAATTCTGAACACAATATATATATATTTTAAAAAGTTTTTAATGTTTTTTTATTTTTTATTTTTGAGAGAGACAGTGAGACAGAGAGCACAAGCCGGGGAGGGGCAGAGAGAGAGGGACACACAGAATCTGAAGCAGGCTCCAGGCTCTGAGCTGTCAGCACAGACCCCAATGCAGGACTTGAACCCACAAACCATGGAGATCATGACCTGAGCCGAAGTCAGACATTTAACTGACTGAGCCACCCAAGCACCCCTGAACACAATATATCTTTCCATTTTTGTTTTCTTTTACTTCTTTCCTCAGCATTTTATAGTTTTTATCATAAAAGTCCTATATGTAATTTAGTATGTCATGTCTTTTGGTGCTATTGTAGAAGGAAATTTTTAAGTTTCAATCTTAGTTATTCATAGCTAGTATATAGAGATACAATTGATTTTGTATCGATCTTACTAAACTCACTTATTTTGCAGATTCTTTGAGATTTTCTGTCAACAACCATGTCATTTGTGAATACACAGTTTACATTGATTGCATTCTAATCTGTAGAGCTAACAAAATCTGTACCCTCCCTCCTCTATTTTTTTTCTTTTTATGCCTTTTTTCTTTAGTATTATTTCACTTTCTAGAACTTTCTGTATGATGTTGAATAAGAGTGGTAATAGCAGTTATTTATGCCTTTTCTTACTCTTAGTGTGAAAAGAATTAGTCTTTCACCATTATGGGTTAAAAATTTTTATTTTCAGATGTTCTTTATCAGTTTGGAAAAGTTCCCTTCTACTCATAGTTGCTAAGAGGTTTTATAGTGAATAGGTGTTGAATTTTGTCAAATGCCTTTTCTCATGTGTTAAAACCATATATAGTTTTATTTCTAAAATCCATTACATGGTGAATTTCATTAATTTTTTGATTGATGGGTGTTGAACCAATCTGTATTCCTGGGATAACTGTAGTTGTGATGTACTGTCTTTATTATATAATGCTGGATTCTATTTGCTAATATTTTTTCTTAAAGATTTTTCCATTTATGTTAACAAGGGGTATTGGTCTGTAGTTTTCTTTTTCTGTAAAGTCTTTGTCTCATTTTGATATTCTGGCCTCAAAAAAGTTGAAAATAATTCCTTTATTTTCAATTTTCTGGAAGAGTTTGTGAAGAATTGGCATTATTTTTCCCCTTAAATATTTGGTAGAATTCATCAGTAACCACCTCTAGGCACCATGTTTTTTTGGTGGAATATTTTCAGCTATGAATTAATGTAATATATATAACTTCATGTTATTGATTTCTTTTTCAGTAATATTAGGTAGTTTGTGTTTCCCAAGGAATTTGTCTATTTCATTTAAGTTGAATTTGTGAGCATAAAATTGTAATATTTCCTTATTATCCTTTTTTAAAATTTAAATTTAAAATTTTAAGTTTTTATTTAAATTAGCTAGTTAACATATAGTGTAATATTAGTTTCAGGTATACAGTATAGTGATTCAGCACTTCCATACAACACCTGGTGTTTGTCACAATTGCATTCCTTAATCCCCATCACCTATTTAACTCATACTCTCACCCACCTTTCTTCTGGAAACCATGTTTGTTCTCTATAGCTAGGAGTCTGTTTCTTGGTTTCTTTTTCCTGCCTTTGCTCATTTGTTTTGTTTCTTAAATTCCACATATGAGTGAAATAATATGGTATTTGTCTTTCTCTGACTTATTTCACTTAGCATTATCTCTCTAGCTTCATCCATGTCATTGCAAATGCCAAGATTTCCTTATTTTTTATGGCTGAGTAATATTCCATTGTGCGTATGTGTATGTATATATATACATGTGTATGTATATATATACCTATATATGTATATAATCACCTCTTCTTTATCCATTCATCAGTCGATGGATGCTTGGGCTGTTTCCATATTTTCACTATTGTAAACATTGGAGTGCATGTATCCCTTTAAATTAGCATTTTTGTTTTCTTTGGGTGAATACATAGTAGTGCTTTTGCTGGATCATACAGCAGTTCTATTTTTAATTTGTGAGAAAATTCCAAAATGTTTTTTAGAGTGGCTGCACCAATCTGCATTCTTGCCAACAGTGCAAGAGGGTTCCCCCTTCTCCACATCCTTGCCAACACCTGTTGTTTCTTGTGTTCTTGATGTTAGCCATTCTGACAGGTGTGAGGTGATATCTCAGTGTGATTTGATTTGCATTTCCCTGATGATGAGTGATGTTGAGCACCTTTTCATGTGTCTGTTAGCTATCTGTATGTCTTCTTTGGAAAAATGTCTATTTATGTCTGCTTATTTTTTAATTCATTTTTTGAGTGTTGACTTTTTAAAGTTCTCTATATATTTTGGATACTAATCCTTCATCAGATATGTCATTTGCAAATATCTTCTCCAATCCTGATACATTGTGTTATAGTTTTGTCAACTGTTTTCCTTCAATGTCCAGAAGCTTTTTTTAAAAAGAAATTTAATGTTTATTTTTGAGAGAGAGAGACAGAGAGAGGCAGGGGTAAAAAGAGAGAGAGAGAGAGAGAGAGAGACAGAATCTGAAGCAGGCTCCAGGCTGTCAACACAGAGCCCAAAGCAGGGCTCGAACTCACAAACCATGAGACCTTGACCTGAGCCGAATTCGGACGCTTAACTGACTGAGCAACCCAGGTGCCCCCAGAAGCTTTTTATTTTGATCAAGTCCCAATAGTTTATTTTTTACTTTTTTTTCCCCTTGTCTCAGGAGACATATCTGGAAATAAATGCTATGGTCAATGTCAAAGTTATTGCTTGTGTTCTCTTCTAGAATTTTTATGGTTTCAGATTTCACATTTAGATATTTCATCCATTTTGAATTTATTTTTGTGTATGGCATAAGAAAATGGTCAGTTTCATTCTTTTGCTTGTTGCTATCCAGTTTTCCCAACACCATTTGTTGAAAAGACTGTTTTTTCTCCCATTGGATAATCTTTCCTGCTTTGTCAAAGATTAATTGACATTTCTGGGTTTTCTATTCTGTCCCATGGATCTATGTGTCTATTTTTGTACCAGTACCATACTGTTTTGATTACTACAGCTTTGTAATATAACTTGAAGTCTGGAATTTTGATACTGCCAGCTTTGCTTTTCTTTTTCAAGGTGGCTTTGGCTATTCATGGTCTTGTGGTTTCATAAAAATTTTAGAATATTTGTCCTAGCTCTGTGAAAAGTGATGTTGGCATTTTGACAGAGATTGTATTAAATGTGTAGATTGCTTTGGGTAGTGTGGGAGAGAAAGACAGTGGCAGAGTAGGAGGACCCTAGACTTGCCTGGCCCCACAAACAGAACTAGATAACTATCAAATTATCCTCAATACCACAGAAATCAACCCTTTTATTGTCCTTTTAATTTTTGTAGCATATTTTGCAGGAAATATTGTAGCAGCCATAGTCAAATTTCCTATTTCATTCCTAATATTGGAAATTTGTGTCTTCTTTGTTTTTCTTTGTCTGACTAGAGACTTATTAATTTTGTTGATATTTTGAAAGAACCAGGTTTTTATTTCATTGATTTTATTCTGTTTTTATTTTCAATTTCATTAGATTATTCCTTCATCATCCTTATTTTTCTTTCTTCTGCTTGCTTTGAATTTAATTTTCTCTTCTTTTCCAGTTTCTTTTGAGTTAATTTTTTTTAATGTTTATTATTTTTGAGAGAGAGACAGAGAGCAAGGAGGGGAGGGGCAGAGAGAGAGGGAGACACAGAATCTGAAGCAGGCTCCAGGCTCTGAGCTGTCAGCACAGAGCCCTCCCTACGCCAGGCTTGAACTCACAGGCCATGAGATCATGACCTGAGCTGAAGTTGGACACTTAGCTGACTAAGCCACCTAGGCACCCCATCTTTTCCAGTTTCTTAAGATGAAAGTTTGGAGTACTAAGTTAGACCTTTCTTCTTTTCTAATATAAACATTTATTGTTATAACTTTACCTAAAAGCATTGCTTGACTCACATTAAGCACTGCTTGTATCTCACAAATTTTGATATGTTGATTTTAAATTTTTGTTCAATTTAAAAGTTTCTGTCTGGTGATCTCTTCTACAACTCAGGGATTATCTAGAATTGTGTTTAAAAATGTTTAGATATTTGGGGATTTTCTGGATATATTTCTGCTCTTTCTTTTTTTCTTTTTAGAGAGAGAGTGAGCATGTGTGAGCAGGGGAGAGGGGCAGAGACAGAGACAATCTTAAGCGGGCTCCATGGTCAGCACAGAGCCAGATGCGGGACTCAATCCCACAACCCTGGGATCATGACCTGAGCCAAAATCAAGAGTCAGACACTCAATTGACTGAGCCACTCAGGCATCCCTGTTATTGGTTTATAATATAATTTTGTTATGATCAGATAACATAACTTGAATAATTTCAATTCTTTAAAATTCCTTATTTATTGCCCAGAGTCTACGTATAGATCTTACATCTTTAAAGAAATAATTCAAAATGGATCTCCTCTTAGAACAGCTTTTGCTGCATCCCAAAGATTTTGGACCACTGTGTTTTCATTTTCATTCGCCTCCATGAATCTTTTTATTTCCTCTTTGATTTCTTGCCTGACACATTCAATGTTCAGCAGCATGTTGCTTAACCTGCATGTATTTTTTTTTCAAAATTTTTCTTGTGGTTGATTTCTAGTTTCATATTATTGTGGTCAGAAAAGATGCATGACATGATCTCAATCTTCTTTTTTTTTTTAATTTTTTTTAGTTTTTTTAAAAATATTTATTCTTGAGAGAGAGAGAGAGAGAGAGAGAGAGAGAGAATGAAAATGAGCGGGGGAGGGGAAGAGCAAGAGAGGGACACAGAATCCAAAGTAGGCTCCAGGCTCTGAGCTGTTGGCACACACAGCTGTGTGTGCTATAACTCACAAGCTGTGAGATCATGAACGGAGCTGAAGTTGGATGCTTAATCGACTGAGCCACCCAGGCACCAAATTCATCTTTTTGAATTTGTTGAGACTTGTTTTGTGGCCTAACACATGGTCTATTTTGGACAATATTCTGTGTGCACTTGAAAGAATGTGTATTCTGTTTTTAGATGGCATATTCTGAATATATCTGTTAGATCCATCTGGTCCAATGCATCATTCAAAGCCACTGTAACTTTGTTGATTTTCTGTCTGAATTATCTATCTATTGAAGTGGGGTGTTAAAGCCCCCACTATGATTGTATCACTATTGATTTCTCCCTTTATGTTTGTTAGTAGTTGCTTTATGTATTTGGGTACTTCCATGTTGGGTGCATATATATTTACAATTGTTATCCTTGTTGGATTGTGCCATTTATGATTATATAGTATCCTTCTTTGTTTCTCGTTATAGACTGCTTTAAAGCCTATTTTGTCCAATATAAGTATTGCTACCTCAGCTTTTTGCTTCCATTTGCATAATAAATGTTTTCTATCCCTTTACTTTCAATTTGCATGTGTCTTTACATCTGAAATGAGTCTCTTGTAGGCAGAATATAGAAGGGTCTTGCTTTTTTATTCATTCAGTCACCAAATGTCTTTTGATTGGAGTATTCATTCCATTTACATTCAAAGTAATTATTGATAGGTATGTACTTATTGCCATTTTGTTACTTGCTTTACAGTTGTTTTTGTAGTTCTCTGTTCCTTTCTTCTCTTGTTCTCTTCCCTTACGGTTTGATGGCTTTCTTTAGTGATATGCTTGGATTTCTTACTCTTTATTTTTTGCATACATATTACAGTTTTTGATTTGTGGTTACCATTAGGTTTATATATAACATCCTATGCATATAGCAGTCTATATTAGGTTGATATTTGCTTAACTAGGTATCCACTCTAAAAGCACTAAATTTTACCCTCCTTATGTTTAATGTATATTTTGTCATACTTTACATCCTTTTATTTTGTGAAAACCTTGGCTGATATTTATAGATATAATGATTTTACTGCTTTTGTTCTTTAACCTCTGTACTGTTTTTTTAAAATTTTTAATGTTTATTTTTGAGAGAGAGTGAGACAGAGTGTGAGCAGGGGAGGGGCAGAGAGAGAGGGAGACACAGAATCGAAGCAGGCTCCAGGCTCTGAGCTGTCAGCACAGAGCCCGACGCAGGGCTCGAACTCACAAACTGAGATCATGACCTGAGCTGACGTCAGACACTCAACCAACTGAGCCACCCAGGAGCCCCGACCTCTGTACTAGTTTTATAAGGGATTAATCTACTATGTTTTTATGCTTGTATGTGTCTGAAATTTTTTCCTTTCCTAATTTTCCTACTCCTAATTGTGGTCTTTTCTGTCCACTCAAAGAATTGCCTTTAATGTTTCTTGTAAGGCTGGTTCAGTGGTGTTTAATTCCTTTAACTTTTATTTACGTGGAAACTCTTGATTTCTCATTCTGTTCTGAATGATATCCTTCCTGGA
This sequence comes from Panthera leo, assembly GCF_018350215.1. NCBI lineage: Eukaryota > Metazoa > Chordata > Mammalia > Carnivora > Felidae > Panthera > Panthera leo. Next base: position 74,750,600 of record NC_056685.1, read on the forward strand.
TAGAGTATTCTTGGTTGCAGGTTTTTTCCTATCAGAACTTCGAGTATTTCATGCCACTCCCTTCTGACATGCAAAGTTTCTGCTGAAAAATCAGCAGATACTCTTAACTATTTTCTCTGGCTGCTTTTAAAACTTTCTCCTCATTTCTATTTCCTGCCATTTTAATTATTATGTGTTTTGGTGTGGACCTCCTTTGGTTCACTTTATTAGGGCTTCTCTGTGCCTCCTAGATTTGTATGTTTATTTCCTTCCCCAGATACAGGAAGTTTTCAGCTATTATTTCTTCAAATAAATTCTCTTCCCCCTTTCTCTTCTTCTTCTGGGATCCATGTGATGCAAATGCTATTACGTTTGATGATGTCACTGAGTTCCCTTAACCTATTCTCATTTTTATTGTTTTTCCTTTTTCCTGTTCAGCTTGGTTGTCTTCCAGCTTGCATATCTATTCTTCTGCTTCCTCTAATCAACTATTTATTCCCTTAGTGTATTTGTAACTTCAGTTATTGAGTTCTTCACCTCTAATTGGTTCTTTTTATATTTTCTATCTTTTTGTTGAAGGTTTCATTGAGATCTTCCACCATTTTCTCAAGTCCAGTATCTTTATGACTATTATTTTGAATTCTCTCCAGCATATTGCTTATGTCTGTTTCATCTAGCTCTTTTGCTGTGACTTTGTTCTCTACTTTCATTTGGTACATATTCCTCTGTCTTCTCATTTTTTCTAACTCTCTGTGTTTGTTTCTACTAGGAAAGTCAGCTATGTCTTCTGATCTTGAAGGTGGAGGCCTTTTGAAGAAGAGGTCCTGTAGTACCCTGTAGCAAAATTTCCCTGTTCACCAGAACCTGGCAGTTCAGGAGTGTCTCCTATGTGTGTTGCATGCACCCTACTGTTATGGTTGAGCCAAGTTCACCTTCAGAGTTGTAATGGCCATCTTTGCCTGTTGTGGGCAGTGTTTGGTCCCTACACTATTAAGGGGACAATCTGGGGCCACCCAAAGCTTGTAGTTGGGTCAAACCAGAAGCCTACCCTCAGCCCATTTACCAGAATTGAATCCCCACTGAACTGCAGGGTGCTCTACTTGCACTGTCCTTTGAGAGACTTTGATTGGTGGCCTGGACCTGCAGCTAGACCAGATGTCTGGCCCCAGTCTGTCTATTGGTTTTTGCAGTAACCCTGAGCCATAGGGCTCTCTATTTGTGCTGTCTCCTATGAGGTTTTTGTTGGTGGGCAGGGCTGGAAGTCAGATCAGATGTTTGCCCCTAGCCCACTGCTGGGGCTGCATTTGAACCAGTGTATGTGGTTATCTTCCCCTCTCCACAGTGCAAGAGTCACTTTGGAGTGGTTCTGGTCACTGTGGGGGCTGCTTGCAGAATAGATATATCAAGCATCACTTTGGAGGGACTCCTATCATGTGGGGTGGGTTGAGTGGGACAAATCCACAGGAGAACTTGGGAATGGGGTATGAGGTGTTCATGCTGGTTCCCACAGGTGACTGGGTATCTAGACTATGAGATGGGGGAAAGAAATGATGCCTGCCAGCTCTTTTGTTCTTGGAGAAGTCTAAATATCACTGCCCCTTTAGTGAATGTTTTGAAAAAAGTAAGTAAATGTCTTTCCTGTATACCCCAGATGCTTTTCAAAATGTTGCTTCTATGCTGTATCTCAGTGGGGTAGTTTGTTTTTGTATCTCATTAAGCGTGGGGGCTGTTTCTTATTGCCTTCCAGCTCTCTCAGAGGCAAGTCTCCTGATTTTTATAATTTCTTCTTTTTCTCTTTCTTTCTTTCTTTCTTTCTTTCTTTCTTTCTTTCTTTCTTTCATAGAGAGTGTGAGAGCAAGTGAGCAGGGAAGAGGGGCAGAGGTAAAGAGAGGAGAAAGAGAGAGAAAGGGAGAGAATCTCAAGCAGGATCCCATGCTCAGCATGAAGCCTGATGTGGGGCTTGATTCCATGACCCTGGAATCATGACTGGAGCCAAATTCAATAGTTGGACTCTCAACTGACTGAGCTACACAGGAGCCCCCAAGTCTACTGATTTTTAAAGTTCCCAGTGTTAAGTCCCACTGAAGGTAAAAATTCATGAAGTTAAGTCCATCTGCTTTTCAAAATCAAATGTTATGGGGACTTGTCATCCCAGTGCAGGCCCCCATGTCTGGCGTGTCTAGTGTAGGGTTTGTTCTTCTCGTTTCTCCATTCTTGTGGTGTCCTTCCCATTTGTGGGTAGTCTCATTTAATTTGGTTCCTGATTGACTAGGACTATGCTTTCTTACAGTTTTTTCTGTGGTCTCCTCACTACAATTAATTGTGGAAAGTATGTTATGCCAGTCTTTGGTCCATTTTCTGGATTATTTACACTGATGTGGCTATTATCTAGGTGTGTCCATGGGATGAGATGAGTTTAGGATCCTACTCTGCCATCTTCCCAGGCTTCACTCTCAGGTCTGTTATGTTTTGTAGTATCTACTTGTTGAATTGATTACTGAGATCTCTCCAATTCTAGCTCTTTGTCCTTTTCTCCTTCTAGTTTTATCATTTTTGCCTTATGTATTCTGAAACCTACTTCTTAGGTACATACACATTTAGGATTATTATGTCCTTTTAGTGAATTGTCCTTTTATTGATCTTTATTTGATTATAATATTATTCCATCTGTCTTTGATTAATGTTTGTATGATATATCCTTTTACATCCAACAATCTGTCTTTCTACAGGTATATTTGGGCCATTTTCACCTAATTAATGATATGATTGAATCAAAATCTACCTACCATATCATTAATTACCTTTACATTTTTACCTTTTTTTCTGTTCATTATAGATTAATTGAATATTTTTTATAATTCTATATTTTCACCATTGGCTTATCATTTACAACAAAATTTTTTTAGTGATTGCCTTATAATTTTTATTTTAGTTTCCTTTTTGAGAGAAAGATAGAGAGTGCATGAGTTGGGGAGAGGGGAAGAAAGAGAGACAGAGACAGAGACAGAGAATCTTAAGCAGGCTCAGTGTGGAGCCTGAGGTGGGGCTCAATTCCATGACACTGGGATTATGACCTGAGCTGAACTCAAGAGTCTTGTACTCAACCAACTGAGTCACCCAGATGCCCCACATTTTGATTTTTAATAGGCACATTTAGTTATTTACAGTCCACCTTCAAATAGTATTATGCCACTTCATGCATGCCTTATAGCAATCTACTCCTAATTCCAATTTCCTATTCTTTGTGCTATTGTCCTGTATTTTAATGTTACATATGTTCTAAACCCATAGTACATTGCTACTATTTTTGCTTTAGACAGTAAATTATTTTATAAAATAATTAAAAACCAGAAAAAGTGTATATTTACTTTTCTCTTCATAATTTCCAAACATATTTTTGTGGATCCAAGTATCTTTCCGGAATTATACCCCTGCCTCTTAAAGAACTTCTTTTAACAGTTCTTGTTCTGCAGGTCAGCTGGCAATTTCTGTTTTAGTTTTTGTGAAAAATATATTTACAGGTGGTCCCTGACTTAAATGGTTCAATTTAGGATTTTTTGACTTAAGAATGGTGTGAAGGGGCACCTGGGTGGCTCAGTTGGTTAAGAATCTGACTTGGGCTCACATAATAATCTTGTGGTTCATGAGTTCGAGCCCGTGGGTTCTTTGCTGACAGCTTGGAGCCTGGAGCCTGCTTTGGATTCCATGTCTCTCTCTGTCTCTGCCCCTCCCATGCTCATGCTCTGTCTCTCTCTCTCTCTCTCTCTCAAAAATAAATAAACATTAAAAAAATGGTGTGAAAAGGATATGCATTCAGTAGAAATCATACTTTGAATTTTGATCCTTTCCCAGGCTAGCAATATGTAGCAAGATACACTCTTGTGTGACAGTGAACTGCAGCTCCTAGTCAGCCATACAATCATGAGGGTAAACAACTAATACACTTACAGCCATTCTATACCCAGACAACCATTATTTTTCACTTTCAGTGTAGTATGCAATAAATTACACGATATATTCAACACTTTATTATAAAATTGGCTTTGTGTTAGATGATTTTGCCCAATGAGAAGGGAGGGGCCAAGATGGTGGAGCAGCATGGAAGTTGTTTTTGCCTCTATTGGCCCTGAAATGCAGCTAGATCAACACCAAACCATCTTGTACATCTTGATTTGAGGATTAACACAACAATCTGCACAATTTGAGCCACAGAACTTGGCAGGTACCCAGTGTGGAGGGGTTAACTGGGAGAGACAGAAGCTGCAGAGGGTAGGGAGCTGTTTTTACTTGCAGAGAGAGGACAGAGACAGTGGGGGGTGAGTACAGGAAAAGCACTCCCCCACCAAAAGCAGCTGGAAAGAAAGAGAAAGAGTGAAAACAGCCACAAAGGACTGAACAAAAAAGAGAGAAAGGAAAAAGTAGGGGGTTTAAATTCCATTAAGACTTTATAAACAGGGGAGTGCAGGGTCTGAAACTCTACAGCTCAATAACTGGCAGAGCTCTGGTGGGAAGGACAAATCCCCAGGAGCAGACAGTGAAGTCTGAGGGGCCCTCAGGCCACACAGGAAGAGGTGGTTCCCCTGCTGGGAGGACATTTGGTAGAGGCTGTGTGGCCTCCCCACAGGCAAAGGTCCCAGTGGACACTGGAGAACAGCCACATTCACTGGTGTTGGAATAAGGATGTTAAGGGTGAAGCCTGGCGCCAGACATGTGTTGTGATTTACCATAACCCCTGGAACACTGCTGCTACATGATTGCATCAACTTTTTCTGTGGCAGGTTGGCACCAGGCTGCAGCCTCTGGGCATCTGCAGTAGCACAGTTGCATGAATGTTCCTGGGTTGCTCAGCAAGACCCTACCCCAGAGGGTCTGAGCAGGTCAAAACCACAGGGCCCTCAGAAGTGAGGGGTTTGCAAACATAACTCCATCTGAGATAAAACTCAGCCTGGCAGGCTGACGACTTGGTCAAAGACAGTTTAGAATCAGGGAGTGATGGAAGCCAGAGACAAAGGAGGGGTTCTTGATTGCCAGATTGCAAAAGCACAGTTCTGATACTAGAGACTGGGTAGCTGGGTAAAGCCATTTTCACCCCTCCTGTGCATGCTCATAGGTGCCTACATGTGCCACAATGATCTACCCCAGTAAACTAAGCAGCGTCATCTAGTGGAAAACAGAGCTGTTACACTGAACCCTGCCTAACTGGGCCAACCACCCTCTGGAGGAACACCACAAGTCTCTCCATCTGCTTAGTTTATGGACTATAAAGTGTTTCACAGTTTGACTTATAGTGGAAACTGGATGTAATTTCAATTGTATTTCATTCTGTTCCATTTTTATTTTCCATTTTTATAAAAAAGATTTTTCTTTAATTTTTCTACTATATATTTTATTTTTTTGTAAATTAAAAAAAATTAATGTTTATCTTTGAGAGAGAGAGAGACAGAGTGTGAGTGTGAGTGGGGGAGGGGTAGAAAGAGAGGGAGACACAGAATCCGAAGCAGGTTCCAGGCTCTGAGCTGTCAGCATAGAGCCAGATGTGGAGCTTGAACGCACAGACTGTGAGATCATGACCTGAGCCGAAGGTGGATGCTTAACTGACTGAGGCACCCAGGCGCCCCTACTTTTTTGTAAATTTTTAAAATTCCATTTTACTTTCATCATTTAATTTTATTCTATTTTATTGTATTTATTTTTTAAAATTTTCAAATGTTTTCCTTTTATTTACCTTTTTTCTCTATTCTTTGAAGCTTCTTTCAACAACCAGACCAAAAAACACCTAAGATCTAGCATCCTTTATTTGATTTTTTGTGTGTTGTTTTAAATTTTTAAATTTTGGGGGCGCCTGGGTGGCTCAGTTGGTTAAGCCACCGACTTCGGCTCAGGTCATGATCTTGTGGTCCGTGAGTTCAAGCCCCGCGTCGGGCTCTGTGCTGACAGCTCAGAGCCTGGAGCCTGTTTCAGATTCTGTGTCTCCCTCTCTCTGACCCTCCCCCATTCATGCTCTGTCTCTCTCTGTCTCAAAAATAAATAAACATTAAAAAAAATTTTTTTTTAAATAAAAATAATAAAAAAAATTTTTTTAATTTTTACTTTTTAAATTTTATTAATACTTTTTCTTCCTTCAAATGACAAAATGAAGAAATTCACCCCAAAAGAAAGAACAGGAAGAAATGACAGCTAGGGACTTAATAAAGACATATACAAGCAAAATGTCTGAACCAGAGTTTAGAATCACAATAAAAAAAATACTAGCTGGTGTTGAAAAAAGCATATAATCCCTTTCTGAGGAGATAAAAGAAGTAAAATCTAATCAAGATGAAGTTAAAAATGCTATAACTGAGATGAAATCTCAAATAGATGCCACGGCAGCAAGTATGGATGAAACAGAGCAGTGAATCAGTGATACAGAGGACAAACTTCTGGAGAAAAATGAAACAGAAAAAAGGAGGGAAACTAAGGCAAAGAGCATGATATAAGAATTAGAGAACTCAGTGACTCATTAAAAAGGAATAACATCCGAATCATAGGGGTCCCAGAAGATGAAGAGAGAGAAAAAGGGGTAGAAGGGTTATGTGAGCAAATCATAGCAGAAAACTTTCATAACCTGGGGAAAGACACAGACACCAAAATCCAGGAAGCACAGAGAACTCCTTTTAGATTCAACAAAAACTGAACATCAACAAGGCATATCATAATCAAATTCACAAAATACTCAGGCAAGGAAAGAATGATATAAGCAGCAAGGGGAAAAAAAGTCCTTAACCTACAAGGGAAGAGAGATCAGGATCACAGCAGACCTATCTATAGAAACGTGGCAGGCCAGAAAGGAGTGGCAGGTTATACTCAATCTGCTAAATCAGAAAAATATGCAGCCAAGAATTCTTTATCCAGTAAGGCTGTCATTCAAACTAGAAGGAGAGACAAAAAGTTTCCCAAACAAAAACCAGAGGAGTATGTGTCCACTAAACCAGCCCTGCAAGAAATTTTAAGGGAGATTGTATGAGAGGAGAAAAGATGAAAAAAAAAAAAAAAAAAAAAAAAAAAGACCAAAAGCAACAAAGACTAGAAAGGACCAGAGAACAACACCAGAAATTTCAATTCTACAGGCAACACAATGGCAATAAATTCATATCTTTCAGTGCTCATTCTAAATGTCAATGGACTAAGCACTCCAATCAAAAGACACAGGGTAACAGAATGGATAAGAAAACAAGATTCATCTATTCTGTTTACAAGAGACCCATTTGAGACCTAAAGACACCTTCAGACCTAAAGTAAGGGGAACAATCAATCATGCTAATGGTTGCCAAAAGAAAGCCAGAGTAGTCATACTTGTATCAGACAATCTAGACTTTAAGATAAAGACTAACAAGAGATGAAGAAGGGCATTATATCATAATTAAGGGGTCTATTCATCAAGAATATCTAACAATTGTAAACATTTATGCTCCAAATGTGATAGCACCCAAATATATAAATCAATTAATCACAAACATACAGAAACTCATTGATAATAATACCTTAATAGTAGGGGACTTCAACACCCACTTACAACAATGGGCAGATCATCTAAACAGAAAATCAGTAAGGAAACAATGGATTTGAAACATACTAGACCAGATGGACTTAACAGATATATTCAGAACATTTCATCCTAAAGCAGCAGAATATACATTCTTCTCAAGTGCACATGGAACATTCTCCAGAATAGATCACATACTGGGACACAAATCAGCCCTCAAAAGTACAAAAAGATTGAGATCATACCGTGCATATTTTCAGACCACAACACTATGAAACTCAAAATCAACCACAAGAAAAAATTTGGAAAGACAACAAATACTTGGAGACTAAAGAACATCCTAGGTGACTAAAGAATGAATGGGCTAACCAAGAAGTTAAAGAGGAACTTAAAAAGTATATGGAAGTCAATGAAAATGATAACACCACAGCCCAAAACCTCTGGGATATAGCAAAGGTGATCAAAAGAAGGAAGTATATAGCAATCCAGGCCTTCCTAAAGAAGGAAGAAAGATCTCAGATACACAACCCAACCTTACACCTTAAAGAGCTGGAAAAAAACCAGCAAATAAAACCCAAAGATAGCAGAAGATGGGAAATAAAGATTAGAACAGAAATCAATGCTATTGAAACCAAAAACAAACAAACCAAAATAAAACAACACACACACACACACACACACACACACACACACACACACACACACACAACCAGTAGAACAGATCAATGAAACCAGAAGCTGGTTCTTTGAAACAATTAACAAAATTGATAAACCTTGGCCAATTTGATCAAAAAGAAAAAGGAAAGGACCAAAATTAATAAAATCAAGAATGAAAGAGGAGAGATTACAACCAACACTGCAGAAATACAAACAATAATAAGAGAATACTATGAACAATTATACACCAATAAATTGGGCAATCTGGAAGAAATGGACAAATTCCTAGAAACATATAAACTAACAAAAATGAAACAAGAAAAAAATAGAAAATTTGAACACACCCATAACCACTAAAGAAATTGAATTAGTAATAAAAAAAAATCTCCCAAAAACCAAAAGTCCAGGGCTGGATGGCTTTCCAGGGGAATTCTATGAAACATTTAAAGAAGAGTTAACACCTATTCTTTTAAAGCTGTTCCAAAAAATAGAAATGGAAGGAAAACTTCCAAACTCATTCTATGAAGTCAGCATTACCTTGATTCCAAAACCAAAGACCCCACTAAAAAGGAGAACGACAGAGCAATTTCCCTGATGAACATGGATACAAAAATCCTCAACAAGATACTAGCCAACCAGATCCAGCAATGCATTAGAAGAACTATTCACCACAACCAAGTGGGATTTATACCTGGGATGCAGGGCTGGTTCAATGTCTGCAAAAAAATCAATGTGATACATCACATCAATAAAAGAAAGGACAGGGGCGCCTGGGTGGCTCGGTTGGTTAAGTGTCCGACTTCAGCTCAGGTCATGATCTCACAGTCCGTGAGTTCGAGCCCCGCGTCGGGCTCTGTGCTAACAGCTCAGAGCCTGGAGCCTGTTTCGGATTCTGTGTCTCCCTCTCTCTCTGCCCCTCCCCTGTTCATGCTCTGTCTCTCTCTGTCTCAAAAATAAATAAACGTTAAAAAAAATTTTTTTTTAAATAAAAGAAAAGGACAAGAGCCACATGACCCTCTCAATAGATGCAGAGAAAGCATTTGACAAAATACAGCATCCTTTCTTGATGAAAACCCTCAAGAAAGTAGGGGTAGAAGGATCATACCTCAAGATCATAAAAGCCAAATATGAAAGACCCACCGGTAATATCATCCTCAATGGGGAAAAACTGAGAACTTTCCCCCGAAGGTAAGGAACGCGACAGGGATGCCCACTCTTGCCACTGTTATTTAACATAGTATTGGAAGTTCTAGCCTCAGTAAGCAGACAACACAAAGGAATAAAAGGCATCCAAATCAACAAGGAGGTAGTAAAACTTTCACTCTTCACAGACAACATGATATTCTATATGGAAAACCAAAAAAAAAAAAAAAAAAAAACCCTGCTAAAACTGATCCATGAACTCAGCAAAGTCGCAGGATATAAAATCAATGCACAGAAATTTGTTGCATTTCTAGACACCAATAATGAAGCAGCAGAAAGAGAAATCAAGGAATCGATCCCATTTACAATTGCACCAAAACCCATAAAACACCTAGAAATGAACCTAACCAAAGAGGTGAAAAATCTACACACTGAAAACTATAGAAAACTTATGAAAGAAATTGAAGAAGACATAAAAAAATTGAAAAATATCTCATGCTCTTGGATTGGAAGAACAATATTGTTAAAATGTTGACACTACCCAAAGCAATCTACATATTCAATGCAATCCCTATCAAAATAACACCAGCATTCTTCACAGAGCTAGAGCAAACAATCCTAAAATTTGTATGGAACAGATTGGCTGAGTAGCCAAAGTAATCCTAAAAAAGAAAAGCAAAGCTGGAGGCATCACAATCCCAGATTTCAAGATGTATTACAAAGCTTTAATCATCAAGATGGCACGGTACTGGCACAAAAATAGACACTCAGATCACTGGAACAGAATAGAGAACTCAGAAATGGACCCACAACTATATGGTCAACTCATCTTTGACAAAGCAGGAAAGAATACCCAATCGAACAGTCTTTTCAGCAAACGGGGCTGGGAAAACTGGACAGCAACATGCAGAAAAATGAACCTGGACCACTTTCTTACACCATACACAAAAATTAACTCAAAATGGATGAAATACCTAAGCATAAAACAGGGCACCATCAAAATCCTCGAGGATAAAGCAGGCAAAAACCTCTTTGACCTTGGCCGCAGCAACTTCTTACTCAACATGTCTCTGGAGGCAAGGAAACAAAAGCAAAAATGAACTATTGGGACCTCATCAAAATAAAAACCTTCTGCACAACGAAGGAAACAATCAGCAAAATTAAAAGGCAACCAACGGAATAGAAGATATTTGCAAACGACATATCAGATAAAGAGTTAGTATCCAAAAGCTATAAAGACCTTATCCAACTCAACACCCAAAAAACAAATAATCCAGTGAAGAAATGGGCAAAAGACATGAATAGACACATCTCCAAAGAAGACATCCAGATGGCCAACTGACACATGAAAAAATGCTCTACATCACTCATCATCAGGGAAATACAAATTAAAACCACAATGAGGTACCACCTCATACCAGTCAGAATGGCTAAAATTAAAAACTCAGGCAACAAGAGATGTTGGTGAAGACGTGGAGAAAGAGGATCCCTTTTGACTGTTGTTGGGAATGCAAGCTGGAGGAGCCACTCTGGAAAACAGTATGGAGGTTCCTCAAAAAATTAAAAAGAACTACCCTATGACCCAGCAATTGCACTACTAGGTATTTATCCAAGGGATACAGGTGTGCTGTTTCAAAGGGGCACATGCACCCCAGTGTTTATAGCAGCGCTATAGACAATAGCCAAAGTATGGAGAGAGCCCAAATGTCCATCGACAGATGAATGGATATAGAAGATGTGAGATACACACACACACACACACACACACACACACACACACACACACACACACACAATGAAGTATTACCCAGCAATCAAAAAGAATGAAATCTTGCCATTTGCAACTATGTGGATGGAACTAGAGGGTATTATGCTAAGTGAAATTAGTCAGAGAAAGACAAATATCATATGACTTCATTCATATGAAGAATTTAAGATACAAAATACATTAACAGAAGGGAAGGGAAGCAAAAATAATATAAAAACAAGGAGGGGGACAAAACATAAGAGACTTAAATACAGACTACAAACTGAGGATTGATGGAGGGCTTGAGGGTGGGGGATGGGCTAAATGGATAAGCAGCATTAAGGAAGACACTTGTGGGGATGAGCACTGGGTGTTATACACAGGGGATGAATCACTGGAATCTACTCCTGGAATCATTATTGCACTATATGCTAACTTGGATGGAAATTTAAAAATGAATAAATAAAAATATAAAAATAAATAAATAAAAAGATTTTGCCCAATGATAGGCTAATGTAAGTGTTCTGAACACCTTTAAGGTAGGCTAGGCTAAAATATGATGTTCAGCTTACAATAGGTTTATTGGGAAGTAACCCCATCCTACACTAAGAAAGATTTGTATTTCTAATTTGTTTTGAAGGATATTTTCACTTGATATAGAATTCTGTATTAACAGTTTTTTTTCTTTCAGCACTTTAAGTATGTTACTCTGTTGTCTTAGTTTCTGATGAGAAGTATGCTGTGATTTTAATCTTTTGTTCCTCTGCATAAAATGTGTGTTTTTCTTTTTCTCTAGCTGCCTTCAAGATAATCTATCTTTTATTTTCACATTTAAATATGATGTGTCTAATTGTGTGTGTGTGTGTGGGGGGGGTGTTGGAATTTATTCTGCTGTGATTCTCTGAGCATTTTGGATCTGTGATTTGACATCTTTCATTATTTCTTTGAAGGTTCTCACCTATTGTTTGTTCACATTTTTCCTACCTTGCTCTCTCATCTTCTAAATTTCTATTTACATGTATGTTAGGCTGTTTGAAATTTTCACATACCTCTTGACTATTTGGAGTTTTTTCATTCTTATTAGTTTTTGTGTTATAGTTGTGTAATTTCTATTGACCTATCTTCCAGTTCACTGATTTCCTCCCCTTGGCTATGTGGAATCTACTTATGAGCCTATTGGAGGCATTCTTCATTACTGTTATCATAAGTTGTTTTTATTTCTAGTATTTCATTTGTCTTTTTCCTATAGTTCCCATTGCTGCCAACTGAAATTACCCAACTTTTGATGTATATTAGCCATATTTTCTATCATAGCCTTTCACATATTAATCAGAATTATTTTAAATTCCCTTTTTGATAAGGTAAACATCTGGTTAACTTTTTTTGTTTTTGTCTTTTTTCTTTGATTTTTTTAAATGACTCCTAATTTTTGGTTGAAAGTTAGACATTGTGGATAGGACACAAGAAACTGAAGAATATAGTATTATGCCTAGAAATGGCCATGATCTAGTATCTATAATTTTGGAAAAGTTCTCAATTGACCTCACTTTCCTTCCAGTTATTACTACCTCAATTTCCTCCAGTGATTCCTTTCAGTTTGCAAAGGAATTTCCCTTATAAGAAAAGTTGTCTGTATAAGTTGTCTCTACTTGCCTGTTTCTTTCTTTAGTCCATTGCAATCTGGCTTCTATCTCAATTCCTCTGAAAATGTTCTCATGAAAGCCTCCAACAATGCAGATGGTCTCTTATTTATCCTAATTTTTATTCAGTCTCTCAGCTCTGTTGGGGGAGGTCATCAAGAGGACATAACTTCTAGCTGACCCATGAGCTAGACTCTGGTAATCAGAAGCTCCTTACCCCCTCCTCTAGTCTTAGAGTGTGTATTTTGCTTGCCTTCCCTGATCCCAGAAGCTGCTCCAAGGACATAGCCTCGAGATAGTGATGTGGTGTTGAGGATGGTAAATGTGACTGAACCCAGTTAAGGCCTCTATATAAACTTTTAAGATTTGGCAGGTGTTAATGGAGATCTACTCATCTTGTGGCCACCCAAGACAAGCCTCATGTGTAAACTGCTTTGCTTTTTTAAGCCTGCCACCTAACAATCTTGAGTGGCCTGCCTCTTTTTCAGTTTCCCCTTGTTCTCAGCTTAGGAGCTGGTCTCAGATTACATCCAGGAAGCTCTCAAGGAGGTTGCAACCAACAAGCTGCTTATTCTTTCTCATGATCTTCTTGTGACAGAGCCAGACACCTACCCATATTCATTCTCACCCTTATTATTATGTTTTATTTTTTTTAATGTTTATTTATTTTTGTGTGTGTGAGAGAGAGTGTGAGCAGGGGCGGAGCAGAGAGATAGGGAGATACAGAATTTGAAGCAGGCTCCAGGCTCTGAGCTGTCAGCACAGAGCATGACGCTGGGTTTGAACTCATGAACTGAGAGATCATGACCTGAGCCAAAGTTGGACACTTAACTGACTGAGCCACCCAGGAGCCCCTCACCCTTATTATTTTTAAGAAAATCCTAGTTTCATTTAGTGTAGCAATTTACTCAGCTGAAAAAAAAACCAAATTTTTTTAAGGCTTCCCTGCATATAGATGGTCATTTGACTAAGTCCTGGCCTGTGAGATAAATATAAGCAGATGTTTCTGGGTGGAACTTCCTTTAAAAGGGGTAGGGACTAACTCTGTTGCATTTTCCCCCTTGTTTTCTCTCCTCTCCCCTACTTTTGGCTTACAATAAAGACACTGTCATTGGGAGCCAGAAGCTCTTTTGCAAGTATGAGATGATCTTGAGGGTAACTAGAATACTATCACTTCTGCCTAAATTATTTTTTTTAATGTTTTTATTTATTTTTGAGACAGAGAGAGACAGAGCATGAGCAGGGGAGGGGCAGAGAGAGAGGGAGACACAGAATCTGAAGCAGGCTCCAGGTTCCAAGCTATCAGCACAGAGCCTGACGTGGGGCTTGAACTCACAGACTGTGAGATCATGATCTGAGCTGAAGTTGGACACTTAACTGACTGAGCCACCCAGGTGCCCCACTTCTGCCTAAATTCTATTGGTCAAAGAAAGTCACATGATCAAGTCCAGATTCAATGGGTAGAACTGTATAGTCATATGAACAATGGATAGGAATTATTATCCTATTTCAAGGAGAGAGTAATAAGTCTATTAAACCAGTGTATACAATTGCTCACTCTAGAAACCTAGGAGTCATCTGTGATGCCTCCATTTTCCTCACTCTTAACATCTAATCCATTGGGAAATCCTATTGAATCTGTTGTCAAAGTACATACAGAATTCATACATTTTCTCTCTGCCACCTTATCCAAGATATCATCACTTCTTGCCCAGGCTTCAGGAGTCTCTTAATTGGTCTTCTCCCTTTTACTCTTATCTTCCTATCAGTTTTCTTCACTGCAGCAAGAGCCATCTTATAATATAAATCAGTTTGCATTGGCCATTCACTTAACAATGACTTTATATTGCATTTAGAATAAAATTTGAATTCCTAATAATACCATTCAAGGCTACGTATTACCCTCCCTCTGCCCTCTGACCTCTCCAATCTCATCTCACTCCGGTTTCTTCTTCTTTCACTATATTCCAGCCACATGAGTCTTATTTCAGAAACTTAAACTTTCCAAGCTCTTCCCTATTTCATGCCTTTCCGTATGTTATTACATCTCTAGAATGCTCTTGTCTTAATTTCTTCCATGACTAGCTCACTCCCATCCCTTATGTCTTTGTTTATGTATCATTTTCTCAGATTAGCCTTCTCTGACCCTCCTCTTTAAAACTGGTCCCCTTGCTATTCCCTAACTAGCCCTTTGTTGAATTCTGTCATAATTCTTATTTGTCTGTTTACTTATCTCCTCAAGTAGAGTGTAAGCTCCATGAAGGCAAGAGCCATTTCTGTTGTTCACTGTTGTATCCCAATACCTGGCCTTAACCCTGGTACTTTGCAGATTTTAAACAAAAATGTTGAATGAGTGAGTGAACGCATAAATAAATGATATAATAAAGGTCTGAGCCAGGACAGTTGCCATGGGTAAAGAAAGGATAGAATATTTGAAAAATTTAAGTTTCAAGTTAAATGCCCAGTCCATTCTGAAGCCTCTCCTTATTTCTCTAGTCAGAAATTGAGTATAATGTCTCATGGCTGAACATCTTCTAATTTCTGTTTGTGCCTCACCTGTGGTACTTAATATGTGGTACTCTTTAAGTGATTGTTTTTAATGACTTCTCTTTCCTGCCAGATTTTTACCTATCTTAATGCAAAACTGTATTTTATTCATCTGTCTCCCATAATGCACAGCATTGGCACACAGTAGACTGAATATATGTTTTGAATGAAAGAATGAGGGAATGATATGAACATTTTCTAGTTCTAGGGTAAGAAGAAGGGGTTTCCATAGATTGGGTACCTGGGTAACTTCCCTGTGACTCAGCCTTTCAGGGAGGAGCCCATTCTGCTTGAAAGTTTTCCAATCTCATTACAAAGGTTCTTTGTTCAGGGCATGACTTTGCCATGCTTCACTTTCTGAAGTAAATCAAAGGAAGATACAAATAATGGATATTCTTCCAGATTTATTAATCTCAAGCAAAAGCCTACTATTATAGTAGGCAGCAGTAATTATAACACAGAGCATTTCCCAGCACATCCCAGTTAGGCCAATAGAAATGACTTTGAAATTCCAAACTTTTGCTACCTGGGGAAACCTGGTAATAGTGTTGAGCATACTCTGAGGAGGCACTTGGGTTCCAGCCAGTCTCTGCCCAGGCTGAACCCCTCATTCTCCCTTCTTCTCTGGTGTCTGTGGAAATAGGCCTTAGGGGAGAAGAAAGTAGAGTTGAACTGAGACTGTCAGGGCCTCATTAGCATTTGCTACTTACAGATTCCCTGTAGTTCCAAGTGTGGAAACTCCCATAGGCAGCTTTACTTTAGATCAATTTAAGGTCAGTCTCAGGTTTGCTTTTACTCTAAATAAGTCTCAAGAGGTTAGTTAGAAAGATGCCTACAGTAACTCCCCAAGTGACAGCTCAAAGAGGATCAGAAGCAGCTGGGATTTATTAAAAGAGTGAACAAAGGGCACATGTCCAGGAAGTGTCCCTACAGATCTTGTTCCAAGCATCCTGAGTAACCTGGCAACTCCAGGGTCAGCTCTCCCTGGTATGTAATTTACGGACTGTTCCTGGAAGACCCACTCCACTCCTACCCTAAATCTTTGCTTTGCGGTCATTTCTGGATTAGTGAGGAGAGGCTGGTCTCTGACTTTGGGACATCTTTGTTAACAAGCACTTCTCTAATCTATACCAATCATCAATAGCTAGATTAAATCCCCTTCTGGAAATAAGACTTTCATCTCATCATACCCTGCATCACAGATTGTTTCCAATAACAAAACAAAAAGAACCTAAACAAAACAATCATTCAAAAAAACAAACTGTTAAGTAAAACATGGAACACCTATATAATGGCATTTCATGTTGCTTACTCCATGAATACCTGTTTACCGATAATTTTAAATGAAAAATCAGGATGAAGAATTCTATATATCATATAAAAAGCTACGTAAAGCCACATTTTGGCAAGGGATAAATGGAAAATACCAAAATGATAACCACGAAAGTATTATGGATGTGATTTCCTAATCGTTATTTTTCTTTGAATCTTTCTATTTTTTAATAGCATGTATTACTATCATAATCAGGAAAAAAAAACATTAAAATGGTAACAGCCATTCAGCACAGAGTTATGGTTTTCTAACATTATGCCAAAAAAAAAAAAGACTGATTAATGTATTTGTTTTTTAGGGTTGCCATAACAAAGTACCACCAACTTCACAAACTGGGTAGTTTAAAACAACAGAAATCTATTCTCTCTCAGTTTGGAATGCTAGAAGTCCAAAATCAAGGTATCAGCAGGATTGATTACTCCTGGAGGCTCTGAGGGAGAATCTGTCCCATGCTTCTCTCCTTCTGGTGGTGGTTACTGGCAGTCCCTGGCATTCCTTAGCTTATAGACACAATATTTCATTATCACCTGCCCATCTCCCTATATGTCTGTGTCCAAATTCCCCTCTTCTTACAAAAAGACACCAGTCATTGGATAAGTGCACACCCTAGTCCAGTATGGCTTCATCTTAACTTGATTACATCCGCAAAGACCCTGTTTCCAATAAGGTCACATTCACAGAGAAGTTGCTGGGAGAATAAGTACCCAGGCCTCATCCTCTGTTCTACCTCTCATCTTCAGACAGTGGCCCTCTTGGTAGAATCCAAATGGAAGTAAGATGGCAAGGAAGCCCATGGTGGAGAACTTACAGATTATTCCCTGGGAGCACAGAGCAGGGTGGAGAATGGATTTTTAAGGGCAAAAGGAAGCCATCCAGCATACTGGATATTTATTTAATGTCATGAATGTTTATATGTTTGGACTGAGGCCTTGGTTCTTCCCTAGTAATGCAAAAGTCTGACCTCTATTCCTTGCCACATGAGCCTTTCCACTTTGCTTCATTGAAGCACACAAGAAAAGCCAGACAGAGAAAATGCCAGCCACATGGAAGGTGAAGTCTCTTATAACCTAATCATGCAAGTGACATCCAATCATTTTTCCTGTATTATATTCATTAGGAAAAGGTCAATAGGTCCAGTCCACACTCAAAGGGAAAGAATCAAACAAAAATGTAAACAACACTTCTCCCCTTTATTCTAATAGATTCCTAATTTTGTTTCCCCTTTTCAAATGCCCCAAGGGTAGTTGGGTAGCTACAGGGGGTCAGTCTTAATTAGTCCATACCTATCATGGTGATCCTATTTCCCTTGCCAAGCATTACTTTAAATATAAGAGTATGATGAAAATCCAGTAAAATATATGGGAGGCTAATCTCCTGGTAGGCTTCTGGGAAGATTATCCTCACTCTTTATTTTTTTAATTTTTTAAAATGTTTATTTATTTTTGAGAGAAAGAGAGAGACAAAGGGCAAGCAGGGGAGGGGCAGAGAGAGAGGGAGACAGAATCCAAAGCAGGCTCCAGGCTCAAAACTGTCAGCACAGAGTCTGATGCAGGGCTCAAACTTGTGAATGGGAGTTCATGACCTGAGCTGAAGTCGGTTGCTCAACCAACTGAGCCACCCAGGCACCCCTGTCCTCACTCTTTTAAGGGACATAAGCACAGGGACATTTCCTGCTCCTCTGAATGTGTGATGTTCAGGATTTTGTCAGCCATCTTGGAAGCATGGAGCATCCAGACTAAAAAGATAAACCAACACCAAGTGAGGATAGCAGAGCAGAAAGATTTAGAAGGCACCTAAGCTTCTAATGAAGTTAGTGAGTTGTTGAATTAACCAACTCTGGATCATTCTTCTCTGTAGTCCTTATTATGTGATTTAACAATGTATTCATTGGGGGCACCTAGGTGGATCAGCCAGTTGAGCTTTGGACTCTCGATTTGGGCTCAGGTCATGATCTCATAGTTCGTGAGTTTGAGCCCTGCATCTTCGGGCTGTGTGCTGACAGCTCAGAGCCTAGAGCCTGCTTTGGATTCTGTGTCTCCTTCTCTCTCTGCCCCTCCCCTACTTATGTTCTGTCTTTCTCTCTTTCTCAAAAATAAATAAACATTAAAAAAAAAAACAAGAAAATGTAGTTTAAAAAATAGTAAATAAAGTGAACAATGCCTGACACATTACAATGGTGCAATAAATGTGAGGTATTATTATTATTACTTATGTCAAACATTAAACTCAGCAATTTACATGGTGATTAGTTTATTTCCAGGGAAGCAGATATTACCACTTTTATTTTACTGGTGGCAAAGTGAGATCAAGCAGATTAAATAATTTATTCAAAGTCACAGAATGACTATATTAGGTAGAGACTAGAATGTCTCCATTTTATAGATATGGAAATTGAGATTTAGCCACTCAACTAGTAAACAGCAGAGCCAGGATTTGAATCCAGACATTCTAACTCCAGAGCCAATGTTTTTAACCACCATTCTACGTATTGCCCCCACAGATGGATCATAATTTATTGAACTATTCTCCTGTTGTTGGATAATTGGGTTTCTAAATTTTCATTGTTATAAGTAAGTGAACATCTTGTACACATATCCTTGACATAGCTGAACAATGATCTCTGTATGATAAATTCCTAAAAGTGGAAGAGGGTCTGTTTTTTCATATCCAACAATCCCTTACATAATCAGAGGAGCAAAAATCAGAAATTAATAGAAACTTTTTAACATGGTCTAGAGCAAGACATCTGAGCTAGAGAGGAGAGAGATCTTTGTGTATTTTCTAAACTGGATGTAGACATGCAAATTAGGAGCAGATCTGTACTCCCAGCTCCCACCCCTATTCTTACAAATTTAGGACTCTGTTCAGTAGTACCTTGAGATTAGAGCAAGGGTATGAAACTGAAAACTGGAGGGGAATTCATAACAGTGCATCCCAGCCTTGGGGCTGCTCGCTCTAGTCCCTACTCCAGTTACTCTCACCCTAAGCAGCTTAGTAGCTTCTTTCCCCTTTTCTTTCCTCCAGACCTTCCCCTACCTTATTGGAAGGCAGGGATGTAGAGTGGCTGAAGGGAGCTCTTCCACTGACAGGAAGTGCACGGCATTTTTCAGAATTAGTATTCATGGACGACATTATGATTCTGGATGTTAGTGTTATCTGTCTTATCCCCATTCATTTATTCATTCCACAAATAGACTTAGAATGTCTGTAATTTGCCAGGCAATGTTCTAAATGCCAGGGATGCATCAGTGAGCAAGAGCCAAAACTCCCTGTCCTTGTGACACTCTATTCTTGTTATTGAGTGAATGACTATACAGGACATGCCAATATGCAGATTTATTATGTCAACCATGAATACTAATACATTCAGAAAGTCACTTCTACTGCATTCCAGAAATTCTCTCTGGCTTCACCCTAGTCCCCAGAAATGTCCAAAATATTTGGCCCTCATACTCTTGCTCTAATCTCACAGATCCTTACATCCACTACTCCAGGCTTAACTTCTTTACCTGCATGATGACCTGCCCCAGGAAAATGCATACCTCAGTCCACTTCCATTAGGCTGTTAGGCTTAACCATTGTCCAGAAACTATTTAGGCACAGCAAATTTAGAAGCAAGTCTCCCGTTCTCCCCTTTTAAGATTACTTTATTTTTAAATAGATAATATAGACAGGTGATTATGTCTCCAGCCTCTAAATTTCCTTTTCCAGAGGTAACCAGTGTTTCCACCTATTTGTGTATCATTTCAGGAAAAAAAATGTAAATGTAACTAATATTGAGTGGAGCTATCTCTGTTGCTCAAGAATTGATGCCTAGGGCCTTTAGTGAGGTAGAGAGGTACTGAAATCCTCATGTTCAAAAGAGATACCACCAAAGAGCTAGCCACATTTGGGAGTCAGATACTCCCTCCAGGTTCAATAAGGTGCAGACAAACTAGTTTTCCCACACTCAACTATCTACTCCATGTTTCCCAGTTCATAAAAGCAAAAGACTGGGGAGGGGAGAAGAAAAAATTATCAGAGTTGCGATGGCTTAGAAAAGATTTGTGGCTTTTCCCTCCTTTCTCATAGAAGACAGGGCAGCTTCCTCCACCATCACACCAAGAAGAGTAAGGAGGGAGGTCCCAAGAAAATTCCCAGTAGGTTTTGGGGAGTGTATTTAGAAAGGGGGAGGCAAGTGGATACATCCCTGCTCAGATGCTCACAGATGGTGGAACTGATGATGCTACCGTCATAACTTTTGTGGGGAGCTTGTCATATTTATATGTTCCTAAAGAAGTATGCCTACCATTTGCCTTAAAATATCTGGATGTGAGAGGCTTGCTGGAGTAACCTGAGCCAGTAGGGCAATAAGGGGCAATGGAAATACGATGGTTGATTTTATGTGTCAATTTGACAGGGTCACAGGATGCCCAAATGTTTGTATTTCTAGGTGTATCTGTGAGAGTGTCTCTAGAAGGGATTAACATTAGAATAGCTGGACTGAGTAAAGAAGACTACTCTTCCCAACGTGGGTGTGTATCAATTTGTTGAGGGCCTAAAAAGAATAAAAATGTAGAAGAAAGGAGAATTCACTCTGTCTGCTTGAGCTGTGGCATCAGTTTTCTCCTGCCTTCGGATTGCAACTTCTATCATTGGTGCTCCAGTTCTCAGGCTTTTGGATTCAGACTGGAATTATACACCACCTTGCCCGTGTCTCCAGTTTGCAGGTAGCAGATTGTGAGACTTCTCAGCCTTGATAATCCTATGAGCCAATCCTCAAAAATCTCTTAAGATATATACTATACTATTAATCCTTATCCCAGCCTTCCCCAAAGGTAACTATGGCCTTTTTTATCAGAGTAACTGTGCACTAGGGAAAAGGAAATAATTAGATCTTTCAGAGACTACTAGACACTAACCCTGAACTGACACAACTTCCAGGAGACTCAAAATGTCACTGTGGTCCACCAGTCAGAAAAGGGGCTTATAGAGGTTAGGTAATCAATGGAGTTTTAGCTCAGATTCACCTCTCAGAGGGCGCAATGGGTCACCAAAAACTATCCCGTGGTTATTTCTCCATTTCTAAAATGCACAGTCAGCAGCTGGCAGAATCCTCACACTGGTTCCCTGACCTGTGGAGTGAAGGCTATTTTTCTGGGAAAGGCAAAATGGAAGCCACTAGGAAAACAGTAAATCAAAGGCAATGTCACACTCCTGGAAGGAATACAAAGATTAGTGCCACCACCAAGAACTTTAAAGATACAGGGGTGGTGATTCCCACCACATCCCCATTCAACTCTCTTTTGTGGCCTCTGTGATAGATCCCGAAAATGAAAATGGATCATCAAAAACATAACCAGGTGTGGGGCGCCTGGGTGGCTCTGTTGGTTAAGCATCCGACTTCGACTTCGGCTCAGGTCATGATCTCACGGTTTGTGAGTTCGAGCCCTGCATCGGGCTCTATGCTGACAGCTCAGAGCCTGGAGACTGCTTCGGATTCTGTGTCTCCCTCTCTCTCTCTCTGCCCCTCCCCTACTTGTGCTCTGTCTCTCTCTGTCTCTCAAAAATAAATAAATAAATGTAAAAAAAAAACAAAAAGCCTTAACCAGGTAGTGACTCCAACTGCAGCTGTTGTACCAAATGTAGTTTCATTACTTGACCAAACTGACACATTCCTTGGTTCCTGATATGCAGCTATTGACCTAGCAAATGCTTTTTCTTTGTATCTCCT
This sequence comes from Panthera leo, assembly GCF_018350215.1. Classification (NCBI taxonomy): domain Eukaryota; kingdom Metazoa; phylum Chordata; class Mammalia; order Carnivora; family Felidae; genus Panthera; species Panthera leo. The sequence goes on from NC_056685.1 coordinate 74,772,881, forward strand.
AGTAAAGATCATAAGAAGGAGTGAATGATTAGGAATGAATGTTGCTTTCAGCTGACAATGCCAGCAATACACCTTCACAGTCTTACCTCAGAGATATATCAACTCTCCAACCCTATGTCATAATTTAGTTCACACGGATCTTGATCACCTTTTCCTTCCATAATATATCACAGTGGCCTGTTACATAGATGTTGTTATTGAAAGTTTGAAATTTTCTTTTTTCCTTGGATTGAAACAATTGTTTTATAATGATAGTAAGGATTTTCTTAGCAATGTCTTCATCGTGATAGTCAAGTGGAAAAAAAAAAGCCTATGTTTTCATGTTTATACATGACACGTTAGAAGCCATGGAAATTATATAATCTTTAAAGACATCATGCACCCCTTGCCTTCACGCCTTAGCTGACCTTAGTCCCTAGGGAGCATGCCAGCCCCCTTTATTAATCCTCCTCCTCAACACAGAGCTAACTCCATAGGTGGAGTTAGGACTCCCCTTGGAAAACGATGTTACTTTTTCCTCTTTGTAGGCATACCTGGGAGTATATGATCCAAAATTTAGATTTGGGGATCAGGGGAAAGTGAGAGCTCCCCCATAAGCCTTGAGCCTAAGCAACACTTGCAAACACAGAATTTACTAGAAAGTCTTACACTAGGAGTTTTTAGACACTGACTCAACCAATTAATGATTCTCATTCTGTCAATTCTCTTTACTTCTGGGTCTAGGATAATGTCAGTGATGGACAGGGCCAATGAAATTTCAGAAGATCAATATTAGATAAGGCTGAAGTCTAGTACTATCCACAAGATTTGTCACTAATTCCCTCACATGAAATGTGTCCACAATCTAGGTAGTTCCCTATTTTAAAATTCATTACTTTTTCTTTCCTTAGCTTGATGTTATTCTCAGATAGTAGAAAGACAAATAGGTACATAAACATAAAAATACACAAATATAAGTAAACATGAGATTTAATACTTGAAGAATGTGGTCGTATATTTCCTGACTCCTGTGCTATTTGACACAAAAACCAAATCTCTCTATAATCCAAGTAGTTATTATGTAAGTGATGAAAAGGGGTCTAGTTAAAAGGAAAAGAGCAGGCAATAAGTAAAAGAGGTGGAAGTCAAAAGGAAGGTAAGAAGTTTGTTTAAGGAAAGATAGGAATAAGCAGAAGGGGCAAGGACTTCCTGTTGGCAGTTTTTCCCTTAATGATGTATCATTGTTCAAGTATTTCTAGTAAATTCATGTAATTCTTTTCCTACTCATGGGCCATTCACTCTAATTTATATCAAACTAAGGTCAATTCTTGCTTCATAAAACTAAGCGAGCCCAGATCATTATCCAGTGAAACAATATCTCAATGTCTCTTGCATGAGGGCCTTTTAGTTCTTCTTTAAAGAGAAATTTTGCTCTTCCATGCTTCCTGGAATAAAGTCATACCCAAGTCCTCACACAGTCATATTTGTGGGCTTCCTCCTTTACCCATTCATAAGGGGCAGTGAAGAACAGGCTACTACACCACTGTATTCTCTACACCTTTAAATATATGGCATTCAGCCTTATATTTATTGAGCATCTACTATGCCCCAGACACTCTTTTATTTTTTATTTAAAAAAAAATTTTTTTTAACGTTTATTTATTTTTGAGACAGAGAGAGACAGAGCATGAACAGGGGAGGGGCAGAGACAGAGGGAGACACAGAATCTGAAACCGGCTCCAGGCTCTGAGCTGTCAGCACAGAGCCCGATGCGGGGCTCAAACTCACGGACCGTGAGATCATGACCTGAGCCAAAGTCCGCCGCTTAACCGACTGAGCCACCCAGGCGCCCCCACTCTTTTAGATGCAAGAATTGCAGCAATGAAGAAGACATTCTTACAGATCATAGATTCTGGAGGAAGGGTAAGTCGATTAACAAATCAGTAGGTAAACAAGCAGGACATCATTCAGATAATAACAAATGTTACACTACCTTAGATCAGGTGGTCAGGGAATGACCTGAGACAAGAATGATGTGAAGGAGCAAATATGAAGATTTTGGAACAGAGGGTTCCAGGCTGAGAGAATACAAAGTGTCAAAGTGCTAAGGTGGGAATAAGCTTGGTGAGTTCAAGAAACAGAAAGACTAGAGTGACTGGAGCAGAGTGCAAAGGGCAGAGAAGTAGCAGGGTGGCCAGAGGACAGATCATGTAGATCAGAGAAAGTGTCTGAATTTCATTTTACATGTATAGGGAACAGAATTCTCTAGAGTAGGATTCATAAGAACTTCATCACAGAGTACGGTAAATTAAGAACTGCAGTCACTGGCAGAGTCAGTTCCTTTTTGATTGAACATTTCTTTTTGCTTTCAGGATAACTTATTATATATCTTGTATGATGTCACCTTTTTGGAAAAACTTCTTAAGAATAAAAAACTTCATTAAAAAATAAGGATTTCTGGGTAAGGAAGAACTTCACTGACAGTTAAACATTAATATTCAATTAATAAGAGCTTTTCAAAAACAAATACATTTATTCTTACAAATAGAATCTACTTAGGTAATTACTAAAATATATTCATGAAGAATACATTCTTAAATAAAATCATAAGAATTCTTCGTATTCTAGAACATGTTCTTATTATTTTCTGTTTTTATAATCTTTCATCTCCTCTCTCTGCTCCTCAGTATCTAGCTATGGTACCAAGAGATGGTGTAAAGAAAACAGAACATTATTTAAAATGCTATTAGGCAACAAATGATTTTTTAAAAACTTTAAATAATAGTAAATAGCTAAAATAAAGAGGTAAATTTGTTGGAGTGCCTGGGTGCCTCAGTCAGTTAAACGTCTGACTTCAGCTCAGGTCATGATCTCACGGTTCCAGAGTTGCCGCCCGCGTTAGGCTCTGAGCTGACAGCTTGGAGCCTGGACCCGGCTTCAGATTCTGTGTCTCCCTCTCTTTCTTCCCCCTCCCCTGCTCATGCTCTGTGTCTCTGCCTCTCAAAAATAAATAAAGATTAAAAAAAACTTTTAGGAGGTAAATTTGTCAAAATGATGATTTCATGACAATGCAGCAAACTGGCCATTTGCTTTTGTTGCACTGGCATCCTATATATTGTTAATGAATTAATTGAGGGCTAATAAGAGAGGTCAAAGTTCATGGAAGCCAGAATATTGTAGTTTGAATACAAACATCTAATTTAGCAGAAGGATTTTTTTGAAAGATACAAACCTACAGAGTAAACAAAAGATAAAACATCAGCACAATATATTTTAGAAACTGAAGGCAGATAGATGCATGGTATCTGATTTTGCAGAACTAAGAAAGACAAATTCCAGGCCACCAGCTAGGCAGGGGCATGGGGCTAAGAACAAATTGTGATGTGCAAAATCCTCTGGAACTGAGAATGAAAAGTGTGGAGTGAAGGCTAAAATGGGAAGAACTAGTTGAAAGTTACTTAAAATTTTTTTTTAATCCTTCATCCTTTCCCTCACTGCAATAGCTCTGAGACCATCTCTTACCCATCCTAGCAGAAAATTGGATGTTTATTCTTTGGAGGAAGTAAACAGAGTGATTTTGTCTCAGCTACAATAGTTCTATTTGAAGGCATTAATATTACCCCAAAAATAGGGGGATTAAAGAAAGATATGTTTCCTAGATGTTAAGATTCTCAGATCTCCTCTCCCATTTAACTCCCAGAGTGCTGGCAGCCACATCTTTAGCCTCCAAGTAGAAGACCAGAAGAGTCTTCTTTGATGAATCAGAGCAACCAGAGAGGAAGGACCTAAACGTATTGATATCAGGACTTCCTAACCAAAGACCCAACCAGTGTAACCAATAAAAAAGCTCATAGTTAACAAGTCCCCACTAAAGCATTTTGGAATTTCAATCTATACTTTAGCCTTCTACTCTACATATGAACAGACAACGAAGTATTACCAGGCAAATGAGAAAACTTCCAATATGAGAAATAAAGGCCAAATCAAACTAATAGTAACAAAGGTGGGCGGGGAGGCAACTTGGAGGAAACAGAGAATGTGCATAGAAAAGAAAACCAAAAGTCAAAATTCACAGACACTTAGAGGATGAAATGCATCCATGAAGCAAATATAGGATGCTAAGAAAAGGAATATTTAGAAGACAAATGAAGGGCTCTTAGAATTAAATATGATATAGAAACACAATACAAGAGTTGGAAAATAGTGTCTCTCAGGAAGTGAGGCAAAGAGCCAAAGAGATTATCATATGGGAGGAAATCATCATCAAAATCATTTAAAATTTTTTTCTTAGAACCAAACGATTTCTTAGAATTTCATGAATTTCCAGATCGAAGGGTCCACAAAATGCTCAGTGTGATAAAGAAAATAGAAATACACCACAGTATATCACTGTAAAACTACAGTACACTGGGACAAAGAGAAGATTTTGTAAGCTTCCAGATAGATAGAAATATAGAAAAATAGATAAAATAGGTAAGATAAAAAGAATCAGAAACAGAAATGCTTCTCAAAAGCAACTCCAGAATCTACAAAATAATGGGTAAATACCACAGAAAAAGAATATATCCAACCTAGAATACTAAACCCAGTGAAACTACCAATCAAATGTGAGGGTAGAATAAAGACATTTCTGACATGCAAGTTCTTACTTTTACCTCCCATGCACTTTTTCTCAGAAGATACTACAGGATACTTTACTCCAAAAAAAGGGTGTAGACTAAGAAAGGAGTAACATATGGGATGCAGAACATAGGAGATCCCACAAGAGAGAGGTGAAAGAATCCCAATGACGAAGAGATATCCTAAAATGAGAATTACGTACCAGACTAGAGCAGTGTGATTCAAAAGTCATACATATTAAGTGCTGCTATCCCAATTCCCTCTGTCATTATGCCATTTTTAAAATCTTGACAAAGCTACTAGTAAGTATATTCCATCAGAAAAAAAGGAAGCCATGAGATCCAAGAAATTGGTAATTCAAATCAGGACAAAGCCGAGGGGAATTCTTAGGATAGCAGTAAAGGGAAGTCTCAGAATCACAGCTGCACAGCAGGATCAAAGGAGAAGAATAAATCTCTAGGGAGAGCCTCTCTCTCTCTTTCTTTCTCATTTACACACACACACACACACACACACACACACACACACAGACACACAGAGACACACACACACACACAGACACACACACACAGGCACACACACACACTGGAACTGATAGATTAGCTGATGAAGTTGCCCTTGTGGGAATCTGTAATGAAAAGTTTTTGGAAGACAAATGTCAGAAGAAATAGCAATTGGTAAAGGAAAATTTATGTAAAAACTGTGAAAAGATAAAGCAATTACCAATGTTAGTGAAGAGGTAAGAACGTAATCACAGTACATTACAATAATCTAATAGAATATCTGGACAGACAATAATAATGTAAATACTGAATGCTGACTTAACCAAAAACTGTATATAACTCTACTGGGAAGATGGGGAAAGAAAAGTAGAGAGTTATGGAAGCACAGCAAAGCTATATTTTCTCTACCATTCCTATCTATCATAATTGGAAGTCAAAGGACAATGTCAAAAATAAATGAATGAAAAAGATATTTGGAAATTTGTAGATAGGCAAACAGAGATATATGAAAGCCAGAAGACACAGCTAGAAAAGAAGTCCAAAGTTGTTGTCTCTGGGTAGGAAGACTTGAAGAAGTAAGAAGGAGTGGGGTGGAAAGCCATTATATTTATAGTAAGTCTTTCAATGTTACTTGACTTCGTTCTTATTGCACGTATTACGTTAATCAAAATTGAAAGTAGTATTTAAAATCCCTGGGTTCCCAAGGGATACAGGAGTACTAATGCATAGGGGCACTTGTACCCCAATGTTTATAGCAGCACTCTCAACAATAGCCAAATTATGGAAAGAGCCTAAATGTCCATCAACTGATGAATGGATAAAAAAATTGTGGTTTATATACACAATGGAGTACTACGTGGCAATGAGAAAGAATGAAATATGGCCCTTTGTAGCAACATGGATGGAACTGGAGAGTGTTATGCTAAGTGAAATAAGCCATACAGAGAAAGACAGATACCATATGGTTTCACTCTTATGTGGATCCTGAGAAACTTAATAGAAACCCATGGGGGAGGGGAAGGAAAAAAAAAAAAAAAAGAGGTTAGAGTGGGAGAGAGCCAAAGCATAAGAGACTCTTAAAAACCGAGAACAAACTGAGGGTTGATGGGGGGTGGGAGGGAGGGGAGGGTGGGTGATGGGTATTGAGGAGGGCACCTTTTGGGATGAGCACTGGGTGTTGTATGGAAACCAATTTGACAATAAACTTCATATATTGAAAAAAAAAATATTAAATATTGTCACCCTTGAAAAAAAATAAAATAAAATCCCTGGGTTCCAAGAGAGATCATAATGCCTGATTTTGGCCTATATTTAATCGGATATTCACTCTGAATATCCAGCTTGATATCCCCTTTTAAATGCCCACAGTTTATACCCCACTCTGTACTTCCCAAATGCACAATGAAATCTTATGAACATAGAATAGGAATGAGCAAACTACAGCCCTCAGGAAAAATTGGCCTGCCACCTGTTTTTATATGAACTGTGAATAAAAGTGGATTTTCCAATTTTAAATGGTTGAAAAAAATCAGAAGAAGAATAATATTTTGTGACACATAAAATTATATGAAATTCATATTTCAATGTGCATGCTTATTTGTTTACATTTTGTCTATGGCTGCTTTTATGCTACAGTGACACAGTTGAGTAGCTGTGATAGTGACTATGGATAGCAAAGTAAACAATATTTACTATCCGGTCCTTTATAGAAAATGTTTGCCAACTCATGACTTAGAAGCTTAGTAAGACAGGATAGGTATATGTAGGACCATCTATCCTCTATTAGCACTATTCTGAAATCACATTCCAGAAATACACACACATATAAACAAATGCATACTATGAACTATCAGAAAATCATCTTCCCTAGGTTCACCATTGAAGCTTTTTGTCAGATTTCATCATAGCAATTCCCTGGCAGTCCCCACTTCCCAGCATTATGATTTCTGAATTAACGCATAGCCTGTCATCTTCTCAATAAGAAACAAAGAAAAACTTACTTAGGGATTACATTGAATGTGTAGATTTCTTTGGGTAGTATAGACATTTTAACAATATCTGTTCACCCATTCCATGAGCATGTAATGTTTTTCCATTTCTTTGTGTCTTCTTCAATTTCTCTCATAAGTGTTCTATAGTTTTCAGAGTACAGATCTTTTACCACTTTGGTTAGGTTTATTCCTAGGTATCTTATGTTTTTTGATGCAACTATAAATGGGATTGATTTCCTGATTTCTCTTTCTGTTGCTTCATTTTTGGTGTATATAAATGCAACAGAATTCTGTGTGTTGATTTTATGTCCTGTGACTTTGCTGAATTCATGTATCAGTTCTAGCAATTTTATAGTGGAGTCTTTTGGGTTTTCCATGTGGAGAATCATGTCATCTGTGAAGAGTGAATATTTGACTTCTTCCTTGCTGATTTGGATGCCTTTTATTTCTTTTTGTTGTCTCATTGCTGAGGCTAGGACTTCCAGTACTATTTTAACTAACAGTGGTGAGAGTGGACATCCCCGTCATAATCAAAATAACACCATCATTTTTCACAGAGCTAGAACAAACAATTCTAAAATTTGTGTGGAACCAGGAAAGACCCCAAATAGCCAAAGTAATGTTGAATAAGAAAGGCAAAGTGGAAGGCATCACAATTCTAGACATCAAGCTATATTACAAAGCTGTAATCATTAAGACAGTATGGTACTCGCACAAAAACAGACACATAGATCAATGGAAAAGAATAGAAAACCCAGAAATGGACCCACAACTATATGGTAAACTAATCTTCGACAAAGCAGGAAAGACTATCCAATGGATGGATGCCTGGATAGCTCAGTTGGTTAAGTGTCCAACTTCAGCTCAGGTCATGATCTCACCATTCGCAGGTTCGAGCCCCACATCGGGCTCTCTGCTCTCAGCCCAGAACTCGCTTCAGATCCTCTGTCCACTCCCTCTGCCCTTCCCCTGCTTATGCGCGCTCTCTTTCTCTCAAAAAATAAATAAACATTAAAAAAAAGAGTATCCAATGGAAAAAAGTCTTTTCAACAAATGATGTTGGGAAAACTAGACTGCAACACGCCGAAGAATGAAATTGGACCACTTTCTTACACCATACACAAAAATAAATTCAAAATGGGTAAAAGATCTAAATATGAGACAGGAAACCATAAAAATCTTAAAAGAGAACATAAGCAGCAACCTCTTTGACATCAGCCATAGCAACTTCTTACTAGACATGTCTCCTGAGGCAAGGGAAACAAAAGCAAAAATGAACTACTAGAACTTCATCAAGATAAAAAAGCTTCTGCACATGAAAGACACCATCGACAAAACTAAAAGGCAGCCTATGGAATAGGAGAAGATATTTGTAGATGACATATGTGATAAAGGACTAGTATCTGAAATACATAAAGAACTTACCAAATTCAACACCTCAAAAATAAATAATCCAGTTAAGAAATGGGCAGAGGACAGGGCACCTAGGTGGCTTAGTCGGTTAAGTGTCCGACCTCAGCTCAGGTCATGATCTCACAGTTTGTGAGTTTGAGCCCCACGTCGGGCTCTGTGCTGACAGCTTGGAGCCTGGAGCCTGGAGCCTGCTTTGGATTCTGTGTCTCCTCTCTCTGTCCCTCCCTGACTTGTGTTCTGTCTCTGTCTCTCAAAAATAAATGAATGTAAAAAAAAATTTAAAAAAAATGGGCAGAAGACATGAACAGACACTTCTCCAAAGAAGGCATAAAAATGGATAATAGACACATAAAAAAATGCTCAACATCACTAATCATTTGAGATATACAAGTCAAAACCACAAGGAGATACCACTTCACACCTGTCTGAATGGCTAACATTAACAACTCAGGAAACAACATGTGGGCGAGGATGCAGAGGAAGGGGAACCCTCTTGCACTGTTGGAGGGAATGCAAACTGGTGCAGCCACTCTGGAAAATAGCATGGAGGTTCCTCAGAAAGTTAAATACAGAACTACCCTAAGACCCAGCAATTGCACTACTAGGTATTTATCCAAAGGATACAAAAATACTGATTCAAAGGGGCACATGCACCCTAATGTTTATAGAAGCACTAACAATAATAGCCAAATTATGGAGACAGCCAATGTCCATTGACTGATGTATGGATAAAGAAGATGTGGTATATATGTACAGTGGAATATTGCTCAGCCATCAAAAAGAATGAAATCTTGCTATTTTCAACAATGTGGCTGGAACTAGAGTGTATTATGCTAGGTGAAATAAATCAATCAGAGAAAGGCAAATACCATTTGACTTCACTCATATGTGGATGACCATAGAGGAAGGGAAGGAAAAATAAAAATGAAATAAAAACAGAGAAGGAAGCAAACCACAAGAGACTCTTAACTACAGAGAACAAACTGAGGATTGCTGGAGAGGAGGAGGGTGGGGGAATGGGCTAAGTGGGTGATGGGCATTAAAGAGGGCACTTGTTGCTACCATTTTTTTTTTTTGAGAGAGAGAGAGAGAGAGCGCGCACACATGCGTGCAAGCGGGGAAGGGGCAGAGGGAGAGAGAGAATCTCAAGCAGGCAGCCTCCATGCCGAGCACAGAGCTCAACATGAGGCTTGATCTCACAACTGTGATGTCATGACCTGAGCCAAAATCAAGTCCCTTAGCCGATTGAGCCATCCAGGAACCCTAAGGAGGGCACTTGTGATGAGCACTGGGTGTTATATATAAGTGATGAATCACTGAATTCTACTTCTGAAACAAATACTACACAATATGTTAAATAACTTGAATTTAAATAAAATCTTGGAAGAAAAAAAATAAAAGATGTTATTTGAAAAAAAGGAAAAAAAAAAAAGAAAAACTTACTTAGGACCTGACTGTAAGAAAATTGGGTATACCATCTTTCGGTCTCTAGAATTACTATCATCAGGAAGAGAAGGAAACTAGGAAGGTGAGTGATCTAGAGAAGAAGAAAGTAATTAGAAATAAGGAATATTCTTACTTTCTTCATTACAATAGGGTCTATCTTCCCAAAGGTAATATTACTAGGAAAATGAAAACTGAAATGTATTTTTTATGTGTTTTTCATCCTTGATTTGAAATCTAGATCTGTTCTCCATAAAATTGATTCTAGAAAGATAGTTTGCCTTCAAGACCATCTATTGCTCTGCCCTAGGATGGTCCCAAACTGAATTTGCTTCTCAGAAAGTGAGAGTAAGAAGTTTGGGTTGAGGGGAGAAGGAGAAAGGTCATAACCTGTTTTCTGTCTATATTGGGCTTAAATAACAGACATTTCTACTCACTTACCTGGACTTTCCCTATTCCTCCAATCTGGGATATAGATATTGTGACTCCTCTTCTTAGGAAAGTTCTTCAAATTATGGTTTAGTTTTCTGTACTGGGGAAGTCAGTAATGCCAATTCCATCGAGTTTCTGGTCCTATTTCTGTATTTAGACTTGAAGACCATTCCTTGTTGCTATAGAATTCAGGGTTAAGACTTCTTGGAAAACTGGCTTGAGATGCATAGACCTGAGGAAAAGAGAAGGGGAAAGAGAAAATAGAGTCCTGTTTTCAGGGGTTATTAGGGATATTAAATAAATTTCCAAAAGACTTTGGCCTAAACCTAAAGCTAGGATCTCCTGAGATATAGGGTACTGAGAGTTAGAAGAAGGACCTTCCAATCTCTACTCAACTTTGTTGTCCCGTATTCATGCTTTCTAGTTTCATGTATTCCCATCATGACCTCTTCTATGCTACAGTAGTTGATAGCTATAAGCAAAGAGACAAATTAAAATTAGAGGTATAGGGCCTTAGGAAAGAATCACAAACTTCTCTAAAAAGATTAGAGGCCCAAGAGAAATACAAATCTTGTAACACACAGCAAGGATACTGGCCCAAAGATACATAAATCTCTTCCTCACTGCTGCTTGTTGTTTTCCTTTTTGGAAGAAAATCCTCAAGAATATTTTCCAGTATTCCACATACTTAATTTGTGTGTGTCCTTATGGGAAACCAAGAGCCAATGAGCTCTATTCCTTCTCTTCAACTCTGCCCTTCTAGATTCCCTCTCTCGTGGATAACCCAAGTGCCCTATCTCACCTACTATGTGAACTTCCAGGACTCTTTCTGCAAGCTTTCTCTTATGTCATGGTTACAAATCCTCATCAATTTTTGGACTCTGCTACTGAACACATACCTAGATATCCTTGGGCAGAACATTAAGAATCTGCTCCTGTCCTTCCCGTATGTGTTCCTTGGTGTAATTTTGACTTCAACCCCTCAAGGCATAACTGCCAGAATTGAGTCAGAGCTAATTCAAAGAAGCTATGGAAAGAAATATTTGGGCCGAAAGAGCCCCCATTTATGCTGAACTCCTGATTCCAGGGAGGATGTTCCTGAGTTTCAACACAGGTTACTCTTCTGTCTCCAATGCCTGGCCATTATCTAGCTTGGAGGACAACTGTAGGCCAGGGGAAAAGCCATCTTTTAAGAAAATAGATACGGACTCTCAGAAGTCCAGCCTGGCATATACAGGAACTCTATGGAAATTAAACACCATCTTAATTTACATGCTGGCATTCCAAATTCTGACTACACACCTCCTGCTAACCATTCCCTCAGAAAAGAGATTTTCCCCAGAACTTCCTCTAAATACTTCTTTTTGTGTTTCTTTTTTTTTTTTATTTTTTTTTTATTTTTTTTTATTTTTTAATATATGAAATTTACTGTCAAATTGGTTTCCATACAACACCCAGTGCTCATCCCAAAAGGTGCCCTCCTCAATACCCATCACCCACCCTGCCCTCCCTCCCACCCCCCATCAACCCTCAGTTTGTTCTCAGTTTTTAACAGTCTCTAATGCTTTGGCTCTCTCCCACTCTAACCTCTTTTTTTTTTTTTTTTTTTTCCTTCCCCTCCCCCATGGGTTTCTGTTATGTTTCTCAGGATCCACATAAGAGTGAAACCATATGGTATCTGTCTTTCTCTGTATGGCTTATTTCACTTAGCATCACACTCTCCAGTTCCATCCATGTTGCTACAAAAGGCCATATTTCATTCTTTCTCATTGCCACGTAGTATTCCATTGTGTATATAAACCACAATTTCTTTATCCATTCATCAGTTGATGGACATTTAGGCTCTTTCCATAATTTGGCTATTGTTGAGAGTGCCGCTATAAACATTGGGGTACAGGTGCCCCTATGCATCAGTACTCCTGTATCCCTTGGATAAATTCCTAGCAGTGCTATTGCTGGGTCATAGGGTAGGTCTATTTTTAATTTTCTGAGGAACCTCCACACTGCTTTCCAGAGCGGCTGCACCAATTTGCATTCCCACCAACAGTGCAAGAGGGTTCCTGTTTCTCCACATCCTCTCCAGCATCTATAGTCTCCTGATTTCTTCATTTTGGCCACTCTGACTGGCGTGAGGTGGTATCTGAGTGTGGTTTTGATTTGTATTTCCCTGATAAGGAGCGACGTTGAACATCTTTTCATGTGCCTGTTGGCCATCCGGATGTCTTCTTTAGAGAAGTGTCTATTCATGTTTTCTGCCCATTTCTTCACTGGGTTATTTGTTTTTCGGGTGTGGAGTTTGATGAGCTCTTTATAGATTTTGGATACTAGCCCTTTGTCCGATGTGTCATTTGCAAATATCTTTTCCCATTCCGTTGGTTGCCTTTTAGTTTTGTTGGTTGTTTCCTTTGCTGTGCAGAAGCTTTTTATCTTCATAAGGTCCCAGTAATTCACTTTTGCTTTTAATTCCCTTGCCTTTGGGGATGTGCCGAGTAAGAGATTGCTACGGCTGAGGTCAGAGAGGTCTTTTCCTGCTTTCTCCTCTAAGGTTTTGATGGTTTCCTGTCTCACATTCAGGTCCTTTATCCATTTTGAGTTTATTTTTGTGAATGGTGTGAGAAAGTGGTCTAGTTTCAACCTTCTGCATGTTGCTGTCCAGTTCTCCCAGCACCATTTGTTAAAGAGACTGTCTTTTTTCCATTGGATGTTCTTTCCTGCTTTGTCAAAGATGAGTTGGCCATACGTTTGTGGGTCTAGTTCTGGGGTTTCTATTCTATTCCATTGGTCTATGTGTCTGTTTTTATGCCAATACCATGCTGTCTTGATGATGACAGCTTTGTAGTAGAGGCTAAAGTCTGGGATTGTGAGGCCTCCTGCTTTGGTCTTCTTCTTCAAAATTACTTTGGCTATTCGGGGCCTTTTGTGGTTCCATATGAATTTTAGGATTGCTTGTTCTAGTTTCGAGAAGAATGCTGGTGCAATTTTGATTGGGATTGCATTGAATGTGTAGATAGCTTTGGGTAGTATTGACATTTTGACAATATTTATTCTTCCAATCCATGAGCAGGGAATGTCTTTCCATTTCTTTATATCTTCTTCAATTACCTGCATAAGCTTTCTATAGTTTTCAGCATACAGATCTTTTACATCTTTGGTTAGATTTATTCCTAGGTATTTTATGCTTCTTGGTGCAATTGTGAATGGGATCAGTTTCTTCATTTGTCTTTCTGTTGCTTCATTGTTAGTGTATAAGAATGCAACTGATTTCTGCACATTGATTTTGTATCCTGCAACTTTGCTGAATTCATGTATCAGTTCTAGCAGACTTTTGGTGGAGTCTATCGGATTTTCCATGTATAATATCATGTCATCTGCAAAAAGCGAAAGCTTGACTTCATCTTTGCCAATTTTGATGCCTTTGATTTCCTTTTGTTGTCTGATTGCTGATGCTAGAACTTCCAGCACTATATTAAACAACAGCGGTGACAGTGGGCATCCCTGTCGTGTTCCTGATCTCAGGGAAAAAGCTCTCAGTTTTTCCCCGTTGAGGATGATGTTAGCTGTGGGCTTTTCATAAATGGCCTTTATGATCTTTAAGTATGTTCCTTCTATCCCGACTTTCTCAAGGGTTTTTATTAAGAAAGGGTGCTGGATTTTGTCAAAGGCCTTTTCTGCATCGATTGACAGGATCATATGGTTCTTCTCTTTTTTTTTGTTAATGTGATGTATCACGTTGATCGATTTGCGAATGTTGAACCAGCCCTGCATCCCAGGAATGAATCCCACTTGATCATGGTGAATAATTCTTTTTATATGCTGTTGAATTCGATTTGCTAGTATCTTATGAAGAATTTTTGCATCCCTATTCATCAGGGATATTGGCCTGTAGTTCTCTTTTTTTACTGGGTCTCTGTCTGGTTTAGGAATCAAAGTAATACTGGCTTCATAGAATGAGTCTGGAAGTTTTCCTTCCCTTTCTATTTCTTGGAATAGCTTGAGAAGGATAGGTATTATCTCTGCTTTAAATGTCTGGTAGAACTCCCCTGGGAAGCCATCTGGTCCTGGACTCTTATTTGTTGGGAGATTTTTGATAACCGATTCAATTTCTTCGCTGGTTATGGGTCTGTTCAAGCTTTCTATTTCCTCCTGATTGAGTTTTGGAAGAGTGTGGGTGTTTAGAAATTTGTCCATTTCTTCCAGGTTGTCCAATTTGCTGGCATATAATTTTTCATAGTATTCCCTGATAATTGTTTGTATCTCTGAGGGATTGGTTGTAATCATTCCATTTTCATTCATGATTTTATCTATTTGGGTCATCTCCCTTTTCTTTTGGAGAAGCCTGGCTAGAGGTTTGTCAATTTTGTTTATTTTTTCCAAAAACCAACTCTTGGTTTCGTTGATCTGCTCTACAGTTTTTTTAGATTCTATATTGTTTATTTCTGCTCTGATCTTTATTATTTCTCTTCTTCTGCTGGGTTTAGGCTGCCTTTGCTGTTCTGCTTCTATTTCCTTTAGGTGTGCTGTTAGGTTTTGTATTTGGGATTTTTCTTGTTTCTTGAGATAGGCCTGGATTGCAATGTATTTTCCTCTCAGGACTGCCTTCGCTGCATCCCAAAGCGTTTGGATTGTTGTATTTTCATTTTCGTTTGTTTCCATATATGTTTTAATTTCTTCTCTAATTGCCTGGTTGACCCACTCATTCGTTAGTAGGGTGTTCTTTAACCTCCATGCTTTTGGAGGTTTTCCAGACTTTTTCCTGTGGTTGATTTCAAGCTTCATAGCATTGTGGTCTGAAAGTATGCATGGTATAATTTCAATTCTTGTAAACTTATGAAGGGCTGTTTTGTGACCCAGTATATGATCTATCTTGGAGAATGTTCCATGTGCACTCGAGAAGAAAGTATATTCTGTTGCTTTGGGATGCAGAGTTCTAAATATATCTGTCAAGTCCATCTGATCCAATGTATCATTCAGGGCCCTTGTTTCTTTATTGACTGTGTGTCTAGATGATCTATCCATTTCTGTAAGTGGGGTGTTAAAGTCCCCTGCAATGACCACATTCTTATCAATAAGGTTGCTTATGTTTATGAGTAATTGTTTTATATATCTGGGGGCTCGGGTATTTGGCGCATAGACATTTATAATAGTTAGCTCTTCCTGGTGGATAGACCCTGTGATTATTATATAATGCCCTTCTTCATCTCTTGTTACAGCCTTTAATTTAAAGTCTAGTTTGTCTGATAGAAGTATGGCTACTCCAGCTTTCTTTTGGCTTCCAGTAGCATGATAAATAGTTCTCCATCCCCTCACTCTCAATCTAAAGGTGTCCTCAGATCTAAAATGAGTCTCTTGTAGACAGCAAATAGATGGGTCTTGTTTTTTTATCCATTCTGATACCCTATGTCTTTTGGTTGGCGCATTTAATCCATTTACATTCAGTGTTATTATAGAAAGATATGGGTTTAGAGTCATTGTGATGTCTGTATGTTTTATGCTTGTAGTGATGTCTCTGGTACTTTGTCTCACAGGATCCCCCTTAGGATCTCTTGTAGGGCTGGTTTCGTGGTGACAAATTCCTTCAGTTTTTGTTTGTTTGGGAAGACCTTTATCTCTCCTTCTATTCTAAATGACAGACTTGCTGGATAAAGGATTCTCGGCTGCATATTTTTTCTGTTTAGCACACTGTAGATATCGTGCCAAGCCTTTCTGGCCTGCCAAGTTTCAAAGGAGAGATCAGTCACGAGTCTTATAGGTCTCCCTTTATATATGAGGGCACGTTTATCCCTTGCTGCTTTCAGAATTTTCTCTTTATCCTTGTATTTTGCCAGTTTCACTATGATATGTCGTGCAGAAGATCGATTCAAGTTACGTCTGAAGGGAGTTCTCTGTGCTCTTTTTGTGTTTCTTACTTTTATACTTTTTCAAACACAACTCAGGGACATTTGGGGACCTGAAGCTCAAAATCCTTGAACCCATGTACCCTTCACCATGTGTTAAGTGCTTTACTCTGATAAAAATCTCATGTGTATTCGACCCCAGCCTGATGAAGTATCAGTACTCCCATTTAATAGATAAGAAAACTCAGAGAAGTAATTTATGTCAGATTTAATGATCAAGCTGGGACTTGAATCTAGGCTTTCCTAAGGCTAAGACCTCTGCTTTTTCCAAATCCCATGCTGCTGATTATCATTGAATTAGGAATTCAATTTCTGAAGGTATCTAAGAAGAAAATAATAAAATCCTCTAACTCTATCATTTCATAGGTTAGCTTAATGTTTATTTATTTTTGAGAAAGTGAGATAGGGCATGAGTGACAGAGGGGCAGAAAGAGAGGGAGACACAGAATCAAAAGCAGGCTCCAGGCTCTGAGCTGTCAGCACAGAGCCTGAAGCGGGGCCCGAACCCACGAACCGCTAGATCATGACCCGAGCCGAAGTCGGACACCCAACCAACTGAGCCACCCAGGCGCCTCTCATAGGTTAGCTTAGAACTTATAATAATAATAATCACTACAAGGAAGAGGGGACATAAAATAGAAGGGATAATACAGCTTAGGTTAGAGCATAGGACACATTTGAATATGTCTACTTTACCAATTTCATGGGTCCCAGGCTCCTTATCACTGGAGATTCAGTTATTCCTCACAACCCAAAGCTCATGGGAAAGGTAAACTTACTTTGTAGAGCCAACTTACATAAGAAACTCCCCAGATGTAGGGACATCCATTTGTCTAGGCAGAAAGCCAGAATTCTGACGACACTTTTCCCTGACACTACCTCTCTAGCCTTTATTCATTCTCAGAAGTTTGAGAAGCTGATCTCCACACCTCATTGGCTTGCCTGTAGGTAAGTCATTGGAGAATGAGCCCTGGGTACTAGTTTCAATGCTGTTGCTATGCCATGGTAGGAGCTTGATTGAGCTCATTATCTCTCGGTTTTTTTCTTCAGTGAAATGAGGGAGTGTTCAAGAGCTACTATGGGGAGTCAAGCAATGGGAAAGGACAGACCCATAGATCCTCTGACCCAAACCATATATTTCTTCCCTTCAAGTCGGTACCCCATAATGGGTGATCACTTTTACCCTCAGAGGCCTTTACCATATTAGGTTCCACAAAGGCCACAAACCTACTGACTTCTTTGTGCCAAGCACTGTGCTAAGCATCTTCACAGACTTGAGTTTTCCCATTAGCACTCTCCGGGGAAAAAGAAACAGAAACCAAACACAACCTCACTCCCTCACTCCAATGCTTAGGTGAGCAAAATAAAACTCCTAGTCGGTTTCTGGAACCCTCAGCAGTTTCAAAGAAAGAAACTGAAGGAGAGCAGCCCCTGATCTTCAGGAGGGTGAAATTTAGGAATCTGTCAAATTCTACCCCAGATTGTCTGTAGCCATCATCTCACCCATTTCTTATTCTATGTCTCATTAATAAGGAGCACAACAGACTCTTCCTTCTGAGGCAAATGACTGAGACAGTCCTGGGGCTGAGTGGCCTCCTAGTCCCATTTAAGAAGCCCTGAGACTACATTCCCCACAAGCTACGGCTCCACTTCCGTCTGCAGATTCCCCCTCCCCACCAAGGGGGCGTGCATGCTCTGACCCATCGGATGGTTCAGATTAGACTCACCCAGCCTTCAGAATATGGGAAAGTACTCAAAAGGTAGGTACTTTCGGCTTTTACCCACTCTTGGCACCTAATCTTTCTCCAGCACCTCTTGCGGTAGCCTCGGGACCCTGCATGGTCCCTTGGTCCTGATGCCTGTGGTACCTGGAGGACAGGAGTCCACTACGTTATGTCCCCTCAGTCTTAATGCAAGAGGGAGCCAGATCTCCCAGGAAAGGGATTTTGCAAAACTGCCCGGAAATTATTTATGCAGTTTGCATAATTTTAGTTTTAAGTGTAAATAGGTGGGGAGAAAATTATGAAAGGGAGTGAGGCAAGCAGTCAGTTTCTTAGCCATTGGAAAGCATAACTGAGGGTACAGACCTGAAAAACCCGCCCCATTGCCATGGCAACAACCCAAGGACTACAATTTCTGGTTTCTTTCATTCTCAAATCCAATCTCAAATACACCGATAAAGGCCCACCAAATAAGATCTGGCCTTTGCTCTCCAGGAGATGAAGTAAGGAGAATAGGCGGTCAGTTGATAAATATTAAACTTCTACTGTGTAGGCAACATACCAGACATGGAAGTAAAACAAATAAATGCTGCCCTTGCTTTCAAGCAAACTAGTCTAAGACAAGTGATGATTGTTGTGATGTGTGCTATGGGAACAAAACACAATGACTCCTAACCCATACTGTTGAAATGGAGAGGTAGAAAGAGTCAAGGAAAGCGACCCAGAGAAAGTGATGGGTGTGAATAAAGTCCTAAAGTGTCCCTAGATTTGGAAAGAACTTCAGCCTTCATTATCTACACACAAAGTTAAATCCCAGATGGATTAAAGAATGAAACAATAAAAACAACTTTAAAAATATGTAGGATACTATTTTTATGACCTAAGGCAGGGAAACAAGTCACAAAACTAAGAAGCCATAAAGGAGAAGACTGATAAAACAGACAACATAAAATTAGCAACTTATCAACAATAGAAGATACCATAAACAAGGTTAAGAGATAACAGAAAGACAAGGGGAAAGTATCTGTGTCATGAATGAGAGCAATCAATATCTAGAGGTTTGTGTCCACCAGCCAAAAGTGCCAGGAAACCTGTAGGTAAGCAGAGTCGGATTTTTACATGCTGCAGCAAGAGAGACTATGCACCATGGGGAACCTGTGGGGGGTTAAGAGTGGATTAAGAGGAATTGGCTTGTGATTTGGGCTTGTGTTAAGTTTGGGGAGAGTCTGACAGAACGTGGGGCAATTCCATGATTGGATAATTTAATTATCCAGAGGTGGGAGGACCTGAATAGAGCTGAAACTGTAATTGATAAAGCAGTAGCAGGCCCTTGTATTAGCTGGGAGAAGGGGATGTTTGGTCATTTTTTTGTAATTTGCACAGTGTTATTTTTATCTGTGCTCAGACATGATTACAGACTGGTAGTATTTTTGTCTTGCTCCAACAGAGTCACAAATAGCCTTGTTTGATGTAGGTGTTCTCTGAAATTGTTTCTATTAAGTAGGGAACTTCTGGGCCTAGGTTCTAGTTATAGGCTAGCTTCTATCTGACATTCTGTCATTTTCTTTCTTGTAGAATGTAAAGACCTTCTACAAATCAATAATAAAACAATATAAAACATTACAGAAAAATAGAAACAATTCACAAAAGAAATACAAATGAAAAATTAAACACATGAAAGGATGTTCAACTGCACCAATGGGAAAATGCAAATTAAAACAGTAAAACACTATTGGCATTAATTTAAATCGGTTCAGCCCTTTCAGAGAGCAATTTGACAATATCTACCAAGACATTGTATGCATACACCTTTCAACCAGGAATTCCATTTCTAGAGATCTCTCCTAATGAATTATATGCACATGTACACAAAAAGGAATATAAAGAGACTTACTGTAGCATGTTTGTAATAGTAAAAACTGTCAAAGGGGCATAATCAAATAAACTCTGGAATATTGTAATAGGTATATTAGCAGGCACTAATCCAGACTAGCTGACTTGGCCAAATGATTGTCAAAATACAGTACCTATACAGAAAAGAGCTCATATGGGAATGCAAGATTTTCTAAAAGTACCCAGACTCTCTGACTTATTTTAAAATTCTATGAGGGCTTGCAAGGGGGAGTCTGGTTACTCTTATGTACAAGTGTTGCCAGCCTTCTAAACTGATTTAGTGACCTTGGTGACATGTTAATACTGCTTTAAAAAGCTCTTGTTATTTTTAATTACCGAGTAATGTGAGCATCAGGCCCTTTTATTTTATTCCTGAGCCTTACTCCATTCCTGAGCTTTCTTACAATTCTGGACTTTGCCAGAGAGTGTCATGGTTTGGGCAAGGTTTGAAGAAGAATAAGGTCAGGGAGGAATGTATAATAAATTCATAGGATGTATAATCTATTCAATAAAATATTTAAACTGTTTCTATTGACTTAACTTTCACTGAAGGTTAATTTTAATATTTCCACTTTCTTCTGGAATATCTCCTTTTATTAACTCAAATGTAGAGTGCCCAAAACCAAATATATCACTTCCTCTCACAATGAGCCATTATTTAATAATTAACACAGAACTTTCAGAAGATCAAACTCTAGGCCTATCCTGTTCTCACTGCAAAAAGACCAAAGCCTAACAAGCCCTTCTTAAATTTTGACGAAAGTGTATTCCATAGTTGCAGATCTCATCTGACCTTATCCAAGTAACTCCACCATAAAGAAGAGAATGAAAAATGTAACAAAGGAGCAAGTTCAAGAAGGATCAAGTGCTAAAGACAAGTGAGGACAACAGGACTCAGGCATATCTCAAGGTTACAGTGTGGTAAGGATTAGGCTCCAAATGAAATTGCCACATAGACTTTGAAGTGATTTTGTAGAGAGAGATAAGAATAAGGGCTTCAGTAGGTTGGCTGAAGGAGTTCACTGTATAACACTATGATGACAGGTAAACTTGATGGTAGAAAGCCTATGAATATACTCAAGAGTTTAGAACCAATTAGAAGATACAAGCAAAGCACAGTTGCTGTAATATGACTGGATCCAAACAGTATTATAACTAGGTTAATGTTACAGCTCTTGAGAGTGTTAGGAGATAACACTGTTAGGAGAATAATAATAGTGATGATAATAATATATATTATAGCCAAACTTTCTACATGCCTAATATGTTGCAAGGCTGTAAGTACTTTATAATCATTCATTTAACCAGTATTTATTGAACACCTAGTGTGTGCTTCTCAGCACAATACTAGTTGAGAATAGGGTGGTTAACAAGTCAGAGAAGATTCTTGTCTTATTGGGGTTTTTGTTTGTTTGTTTCAGGTGTAGCATTTAGTGATTCACCACTTAAATACAACTCCCAGTGCTCATCACAAGTGCCCTCCTTAATACCCACCACCCATCTAACCTATCTCCCTGATCACCTCCCCTCCACTAACTCCGTTTGTTCTCTATAGTTAAGAGACTTTTTTCTGGTTTGCCTTTTTCTTTCTTTCCCCCTATGTTCATCTGTTTTGTTTCTTAAATTCCACATGAGTGAAATTATATGGTATTTGTCTTTTTCTGACAGACTTACTTAGCATAGTACTCTCTAGCTCCATCGACATCATTGCAAATGGCAAGATTTCTTTCTTTTTGATGGCTGAGTAATATTCCATTGTGTATATATACCACATTATCCATTCATTAGTCGATGGATATTTGGGCTCTTTCCATAATTTGGCTATAGTTGACAATACTGCTATAAACATTCAGGTGTATGTATCCCTTCAAATCAGTATTTTTGGGTAAATACGTAGTAGTACAATTGCTGAGTCCTAGGGTAGTTCTATTTTTAACTTTTTGAGGAAGCTCCATATTGTTTTCCAGAGTGGTTGCACCAGTTTGTATTCCTACCCACAGTGCAAGAGGGTTCCCCTTTCTCTGCATCTTTGCCAACATGTGTTGTTTCCTGTGTTGATTTTAGCCATTCTAACTGGTGTGAGGTGATAGCTCACTGCACTCTCTATTTGCCTTTCCCTGATGACAGGTGATGTTGAGCATCTTTTCATGTGTCTGTTAGCCATTTGGATGTCTTCTTTGGAAAAATGTCTATTCATGTCTTCTGCTCATTTCCTAACTGCGTTATTTACTTTTTGGGTTTTGAATTTGGGTAAGTTGTTTATAGATTTTGGATACTAATCCTTTATCAGATATGTCATTTGCAAATACCTTCTCCCATTCCATAGGCTGCCTTTTAGTTTTGTGGATTGTTTCCCTCACTGTGCAGAAGCTTTTTATCTTGATGACGTTCCAATAGTTTTTTATTTTGTTTACCTTGCTGCCAGAGACATGTCAGTAAGAAAATTGCTATAGCCTATGTCAAAGAGGTTACTGCCTGTGTTATCCTCTAGGATTTTCATTGTTTCAGGTCTCACATTTTAGATCTTTCATCCATTTTGAATTTATGTTTGTGTATGGTGTAGGAAAGTGGTCCAGTTTCATTCTTCTGCATGTTGCTGTCCAGTTTTCCTAACACCATTTTTGAAGAGATTTTTTCCCATTGGGTATTCTTTCCTGCTTTGTTGAAGATTAGTTAACCATATATCTGTGGGTTCATTTCTGGGTTTTCTATTCTTTTTCATTGCTCTCTGTGTCTGTTTTTGTGCCAGTACCATACTGGCTGAATTACTAGAGCTTTGTAATATAACTTGAACTCTGGAATTATGATGCCTCCAGCTTTGCTTTTCAAGATTGCTTTGGCTAACAAATTCTAGCTCTGTGAAAAATCTGGTGGTATTTTTATATGGATTGTATTAAATGTGTAGATTGCTTTGAATAATATAGACATTTTAAAAATATTTGTTCACCCAGTCCATGAGCATGGGATGTTTTTCCATTTCTCTGTGTCATCTTCACTTTATTTCATAAGTATTTTATAGTTTTTGGAGTACAGATCTTTTACCTCTTTGGTTAGATTTCTAAGTATCTTATGGTTTTTTGGTACACTTGTAAATGGGATTGATTTTTCAATTTATCATTCTGCTGCTTCATTATTGGTGTATAGAGATGCAACAGATTTCTGTACATTGATTTTGTATCCTGTGACTTTACTGAATTTGTGTATCAGTTCTAGTAAGGTTTTGTGTGTGTGTGTGTGTGTGTGTGTGTGTGTGTGTGTGTGTGTGGTCTTTTGGATTTCCTACATAGAGTATCATGTCATCTGCAAATAGTGAAAGTTTGACTTCTTTACCCATTTGGATGCCTTTTATTTCTTTTTGTTGTCTAATTGCTGAAGCTAGAACTTCTAGCACTATGTTAAATAACAGTGGTGAGAGTGGACATCCCTGTCTTTTTCCTGACTGTGGAGGAAAAACTCTCAGTTTTTCCCCATAGAGGATGATTATTAGCTGTGGGACTTTCATATGTGGCCTTTATGATGTTGAGGTATGTTCCCTCTATCCTTACTTTGTTGAGGGTTTTTATGATGAATGGATGTTGTACTTTGTCAAATGCTTTTACTGCATCTATTGAAATCATCATATGGTTCTTATCCTTTCTTTTATTAATGTGGTGTATCATGTTGATTGATCTGTGAATATGGAACCATCCTTGCAGTCATTGGACTTATTTTCTAGTGGATTTAATAAGGTATATAATGATTTCAACAATGTATCATAGGTAGTATTAAACCTATTTTTAAAATAAGGAAACCTAAGGAGCAGAGAAATTAAATAACTTTCTAAAAATCACAAGTGTAGAAAGGTGTCAGAGTTGGAAAATGAACCCAGATGGTCTGACTTCAAAGCCTTTATATTATGATCATGGTTAATTTTTCAAGGGCAATAATATATTTCTATGTGTGTATCAAGGAGTTCTTAAATTTTGAGGGGAAAAGAAATGTCCCAATCACTACTCAAAAGGAAAACTTCTTCTTAGGCCCAAGACCAATTAGAGACATTTGTGATAGCCTGAATCTTAGAGTTCAACACCAAGAGCAATGCAAAATTACCTTTTGTAATTCTTGACTGAGAAACAACAAATGTGTGGGATTTCCACAAATGGAATGTAGTGAGAAAGAAATAACTAACTACCTCTAATATCCAGGAACTGCTTTGACACTCACAGATAAGCTATGGTGTCTTCTATTTGGACATAATCTCACAAGGATATCCACTTCAGACACCTTGTACAACCCACAATGCCAAACATCTCCCTTTCAACTAAATGAATTAATGCTACTTCTTTACCAATTACATCTTTGCCTCTGCCCTAGTTTATGCTCCCCATAGATAAAATTTATTAATACCCAATCATAGTGTTGCCTTGATTTTTAGAACCACCAAGCCTAAAACCTCCACTTCCTCAGACTCTCCCCCAAATTACCAAACCAAAGCCCAAATCCCAAAATAAATTCTTTCTAACATCCTCTTACTGAGACACTCCACAGCTCCTTGTGGTACATGTTCTCTCTTGCTATGAGTGAGTAAAAGATCCAACTTGTTTAACTGCAGGTGTTCCTGCAGCCTTTGGCTGAAGAACACTGACAGTAGCATTAATGATAAGTAACTGCTGGTTTATTTCACCAATTATTGCCTATGCTATATGCAAAGTGATATTTTAGGTTTTAGGGAGTATTTGTGCAAAGGAGCTTATAATCCATTGAGGATACAAAATAAGTACACTAATGAGGCACAAAGTGCATGGATTTTAAGATGCAAAGGTTATATTAAGGGAATCAGGACAACTTCATGAAGAGGTGTATTTTGATATTCATCTCAAAGTAGAGGAGGATTTCTGATTTCTACATGTGGAAATAAGAAAGAGGATATTAAGAACCAAGGTAAGTACTATATTTTGCTTTAAGCTACAACAACATTGTCAATAAAGCACTAAATGCTCTAGAAATATCAGCCTTATTTATTCCTCATAATATCCAAATTTTATGGATGAAATTGAGAGAAGTGAAATCACTTGCCCAAGATCACACAGCAAATAAGTGTTAGTGCTGTGATTCAAACCCAAGTTTGCCAGACTTCAGAGTCCATAAATCTTAACCGCTACAAAAAAGCAAGCCAGGCTTTGTAAGTAATGGCAACTCTGCCTCAATGTCCCCCAGTGTTGAAGTTACAGCTACAATTTAAGCCACTGGGCTCAGTCAATGATGTTAAAAGGAAGAAAGTGAGCCAAAAAAAGGTTTGAAGAAAAGGAAGAAAAAAAATAATTGGTCACTGTGGATAAGAATATTGTTATTGCAATATCTAGGCATTTGAGTATATCAGTAAGCACAGTATTTTTTAAGGCAAATTATTCTACTGAATTTACACTGACCAGCTAAAGGTCCATCACAGGTGACCTAGTGATACTTAATGTTTACTCTGATTGGAGGGGCCCTACATAGGAGGAAAGGAACCCTGATGGATGGTAGTCAGGGGAACAATTTACTTCTGAAGGTAGTAAATATCAATAGGACTACAAAATGGTAGCCATGACACACATAAGAATTATATGAAAGAGAAAGATGGTGTAATTTCAGGACAAATAAATGGTTCAGAATCCTTTCAGTGTATAGCAGGGTTTAATGCTGGAGAGAAAGTTTGTAAATGGTGTTCAATATTTAAGGAAATTTAATTTGTTAAATTTATAAACTAAATGAGCACTAAATCTCAAAAGAAATAAACATAAACGTTTACAAAAAATCCAAGTTGAATATAAAGTTTATAACTTTACTATTAAAAATTAAGACACAAGTCACTATGAGTATTACCCCTCCCTAATAAACACACATATAAGTGCCCTCAGACATTAACACCCACTAACACTAGGGGTGCAATAGGTGACAGGAAAATTCAGCGTCTTTCCATCTTGTAAGGATTTTCTGTCCTTAGTGTGAGATGTCTTGAGACTGTACTATGAATTACATTAATTCAATTAGCATGAATTATATGACTAACTATAACTAGGCAAGTGTAGAAGACAATAAACTGGTACCTCATGGACTCCAGTAGGAGAAACCCAGGTGAAGAAATAGAACTGTGCACCTCACTCCAGAAATTCTATTAACCTTGTCCCAGTAATAATCCTCTCTCTTCCCCCATATGTAAATGCTCACATGACTTTTAAAGTAATCACTCCTTGCTTTTTTAAAATACAATTTTATCACACAAATATGCATCCATAGTTACGATAGTTTAGTCTTGTCCATTAAAAAATGTTTGATGTGCTACTGGAAGTCAAAAGAAAGCTGGAACCATAATTATATTAGACAAACTAGATTTTAAACTAAAGACTGTAACAAGAGATGAAGAAGAGCATTATATAATAATTATAGGGCCTAACAATTTTAAGTGCTTATGCACCAAATTCAAGGCATCCAAATATATAAAACAATTAATCACAAATCTAAGCAATCTCATTAGTAAGAATGTGGTAATTGCAGGGGACTTTAATACTCCACTTACAACAATGGACATATCATCTAGATGGAAAACCAATAAAGAAACAATGGCCCTGAATGATACACTAGACCAGATAGACTTGACAGATATATTTAGAACTTTTCATCCAAAAGCAGCAGAAAATACATTCTTCTTGAGTGCATGTGGAACATTCCTCAAGATAGATCACATACTGGTTCACAAAATAGCCCTCAATAAATACAAAAGAATTGAGATCACACTTTCAGATCGCAATGCTATGAAACTTGAAATCCCCCCCAGGAAAAATTTTGGAAAACCTCCAAATGCATGGAGGTTAAAGAACATCATACTAAAGAACGAATGGGTCAACCAGGCTATTAAAGAATAAACTAAAAAATATATGGAAACAAATGAAAATGAAAACACAACAGTCCAAACCCTTTGGGATGCAGCAAAGGTAGTCCTAAGAGGAAAATACATTGCAATCCAGGCCTATCTCAAGAAACAAGAAAAATCCCCAATACAAAATCTAACAGCACACTTAAAGGAACTAGAAGCAGAACAACAAAGAAACCCCAAACTCAGTAGAAGAAGAGAAATAATAAAGATCAGAGCAGAAATAAACAATATGGAATCCAAAAAAAACAGTAGAACGGATCAATGAAAGAGTTGTTTTTTTGAAAAAATAAACAAGACTGATAAACCCAAAGCCAGACTTCTCAAAAAGAAAAGAGAGAGGACCCAAATAGATAAAATTATGAATGAAAATGGATTTATCCACAACCAATCCCTCAGAAATACAAGCAATTATCAGAGAATGCATGAAAAATTATATGCCAACAAACTGGACAACCTGGAAGAAATGGACAAATTCCTAGACACCCACACACTACCAAAACTCAAACAGGAAGAAATAGAAAATTTGAACAGACCCATAACTAGTGAAGAAATTGAATCAGTTATCAAAAGTCTCCCAACAAAAAAGAGTCTTGGGCCAGATGGCTTCCCAGGGGAATTCTACCAGACATTTAAAGCAGAGTTAAACCTATCCTTCTCAAGCTGTTCCAAAAATAGAAATGGAAGGAAAACTTCTGGATTCATTCTATGAAGCCCTCATTACCTTGATTCCCAAACCAGACAGACACCCCACAAAAAAGGAGCATTACAGGCCAACATCCCTGATGAACATGGATGCAAAAATTCTCAACAAGATACTAGCAAATCAAATTCAACAGCATATAAAAAGAATTATTCACCATGATCAAATGGGATTCATTCCTGGGCTGCAGGGCTGGTTCAATACCCGCAAATCAATCAATGTGATACATCACATTAATAAAAGAAAGGATAAGAACCATATGATCCTGTCAATAGAGGTAAAAAAAGCATTTGACAAAATACAGCATTTTTTTTCTTAATAAAAACCCTCAAGAAAGTTGGGATAGAAGGAACATACTTAAACACCATAAAAGCCATATATGAAAAGCCCACAGCTAATATCATCCTCAATGGGGAAAAACTGAGAGCTCCCCCCTGAGATAAGGAACACAGTAGGGAAGTCCACTCTCACCACTGTTAGTTAACACAGTGTTGGAAGTCCTAGCATCAGCAATTAGACAACAAAATGAAATAAAAGGCATCAAAATTGGCAAAGAAGAAGTCAAACTTTCCTTTTGCAGACGACATGATATTCTACATGGAAAACCCAAAAGGCTCCACCAAAAGACTCCTAGAACTTATACATGAATTCAGCAAAGTTGCAGGGTACAAAATCAACGTACAGAAAACGGCTGCATTTCTATACACCAATAATGAAGCAACAGAAAAAGAAATCAAGAAACTGATCCCATTTACAATTGCACCAAGAACCATAAAATACCTAGGAATAAACCTAGCCAAAGATGTAAAAGACATGTAAGCTGAAAACTATTGAAAGCTCATGAAGGAAATTGAAGAAGACACAAAGAAATGGAAAAACATTCCATGCTCATGGATTGGAAGAATAAATATTGTTAAAATGTCAATACTGCCCAAAGCAATCTACACATTCAATGCAATCCCAATCAAAATTGACCAGCATTCTTCTCAAAGCTAGAACAAACAATCCTAAAATTTGTATGGAACCACATAAGATCCCAAATAGCAAAAGTAATATTGAAGAAGAAAACCAAAGTGGAAGGCATCACAATCCCAGACTTTAGCCTCTACTACAAAGCTGTAATCATCAAGACAGTATGGTATTGGCACAAAAACAGACACATAGACCAATGGAATATAATAGAGAACCCAGAACTGGACCCACAAATGTATAGCCAACTAATCTTTGACAAAACAGGAAAGAGTATCCACTGGAAAAAAAAGTCTCTTTAACAAATGGTTTTGGGAGAACTGGACAGCAACATGAAGAAGAATGAAACTAGACAACTTTCTTACATCATACACAAAAATAATCTCAAATGGATGAAGGACCTGAATGTGAGACAGGAAACCATCAAAACCCTAGAGGAGAAAGCAGGCAAAAACCTCTTTGACCTCAGCCGCAGCAATTTCTTACTCGACACCTCTCCAAAGGCAAGGGAATTAAAAGCAAAAATGAACTATTGGGACCTCATCAAGATAAAAGGCTTCTGCACAGCAAAGGAAACAATCAACAAAACTAAAAGGCAACTGATGGAATGGGAAAAGATATTTGCAAATGACATATCAGATAAAGGGCTAGTATCTAAAATCTACAAAGAACTCACCAAACTCCACACCCGAAAAACAAATAATCCAGTTAGGAAATGGAGAGAAGGCATGAATACACACTTTTGCAAAGAAGACATCCAGATGGCCCACAGACACATGAAAAGATGCTCAATGTCACTCCTCATCAGGGAAATACAAATCAAAACCACACTGAGATACCACCTCATGCCGGTCAGAGCGGCTAAAATGAACAAATCAGGAGACTATAGATGCTGGTGAGGATGTGGAGAAACGGGAACCCTCCTGCACTGCTGGTGGGAATGCAAACTGGTGCAGCCGCTCTGGAAAACAGTGTGGAGGTTCCTCAAAAAATTAAAAATATATCTACCCTATGACCCAGCAATAGCACTGCTAGGAATTTACCCAAGGGATACAGGAATACTGATGCATAGGGGCACTTGTACCCCAATGTTTATAGCAGCATTTTCAACAATAGCAAATTATGGAAAAAGCCTAAATGTCCATCAACTGACAAATGGATAAAGAAGATGTGGTTTATATTTACAATGGAATACTACCTGGCAATGAGAACGAATGAAATCTGGCCATTTGCAGCAATGGGGATGGAACTGGAGGGTATTATGCTGAGTGAAATAAGTCAGTCAGAGAAGGACAGATACCATGTTTTCACTCATATGTGGATCTTGAGAAACTGAACAGAAGACCATTGGGGAGGTGAAGGGGAAAAAATAGTTACAAACAGAGAGGGAGGGAGGCAAACTGTAACAGATTCTTAAGGACTGAGAACAAACAGGATTGATGGAGGGTGGGGGAGAGGGGAAAGTGGGTGATAGGCATGGAGGAGGGCACTTGTTGGGATGAGCACTGGGTGTTGTATGGAAACCAATTTGACAATAAATTATATTAAAAAATAAATTTTAAAAAAACCAGAACAAAACAACAACAAAAACAAGAAAAAACCCAACTCATAGATAAAGAACAGATTGGTGGTTGCCAGAGGTGGGGGGGTGGGATAGATCAGTGAAATGGGTGAAATAAATTTCCAGTTATAAAATAAGTCATGGGTATGTAATGTACAGCATAGTGACTGATGAGGGAAAACGGGGCAAGCTCCCTTGGCAAAGTACAGGCTAACAGCAACCCCCACCCCACCCCCGCCACAGCCTCCAACCCCAGGTGGGATACATATGATATTCCTCGGACACTCCTGGCTACCCAAGAACAAAGGAAAGGAGTTTAAGTGCTTGCCATGGCGATGTGGGAAACTAAGGCCAAATGACAAATTAAATTCCCTTATTGCCTACAGTCCGTTGACAAGTCCTTGAAACAGGCGGAGTGATCTTCCTCTAGGAGCTCAGCTGCCTAGATGAGCTTTGCTACGGGCAAAAGGGAATCTTGGCTTAACATTATCCTTACCCCCCAGCATCCTATAAGCCTACTTCCTTTATCTCAACTGCCCCAAGATATATGCTGGCAATCACACTCCAAGCTTATGGCCCTCTGATATACATCTAAACGGTCTCGTGACTGAGGTTTTACTAAACAGCAATAAATAGCGTTTTCCTCACAACACTAGCCTGTTAAGGTCCTGGAAACCTTGCTTCCAAAATACGTTAGACACTTACTCTATCCCTAAACCCCTCCCAACCTGCAGGTATATAACCAGTTACCCGTCACAACCCCAGTGCAGCTCTCTCTGCCCACGGATCCTCCTTGTGCTTTAATAAAATCACCTTTTTGCACCAAAGACTTTTCAAGAATTCTTTCTTGAGGCCATCAGCTCTGGAGCACCACCATCACTCCAAAACACCATCACCTGTAGTAGGAAAGCTCTTCAGAGGACAAGGAAACACTTGCAGGTGAACACAGGAAGGGAAAGAATATATTTTGTGGACTATTCAGAAATACCTGGTCTAGGTGCAGGAGAAAGAACGTCTTGTGGCCCTGCCCATGCCATTCTTTCTGACTAAATGCCTTGTTACCTGTTCTCTGCCCGGTCTAAACCTTTCACAAGCAACTCTTTCCCACCTCCAAGAGTCTCTTCCTCCATCCACTTGGCCAGCATTTTCCTCTCCTCAGCCTCACAAAGTAACCTTCATTCTCAGTGTTCCTTTCGCTCCCCGGCCTTACCTAATAATGGTCGCATTTCCTCCTTTGACTATTATTTAGCTTTTTTTGTTCCTCTTATCCCACGCGGGGCAGGTGCTCTCTGGCAGCAGCTACCGAGGTCCTTTATAACTCCCCGTTGGCTCTAAAGAGCCGCCTTCCTTCAGCCTTTGGGGTATAGGGCGGGAAAGCCACGGAACAGCTGCTCTCATTGGCTAACATTTGCTTTTCTCACCGCGCGGAGGCTCCTGGGAGGAGGTTTGAGGTGTTTTGTTTTGTTTTGTTTTGTTTTGTTTTGTTTTGTTTTGTTTTGTTTTGTTTTGTTTTTGCAGCGAAGCACCGCCCACTATAATTCCTGGGCTTGGCCACTATTGAGCTCGTGAGTTCCGGGTTTTCTAGGTCAGAGGGCGGGGCAGCCTGGGGAGGCTGTGCCCTCTCTCTGAATTAGGTTATCTGTGAACCATCATTTTAATTTGGATTCCTCTGGTATTCTGAGGGCCCCTCCACCTCCCTGGCGAGTCTTATGCTTGCATCCCTGCCAGGTCTGTTTGTGAACCTTCACTTCCGGAGGTGGGGAAGTTTGCTAATTTTTGAAGAACGATTTTAGCAGATCCAGAAATGGAGGCTTTCCGAACACAAATATTCTACAGCAAGGGAAGGGGCAGGAGACTCATTACGTAGTCAGTATAGGACGTGAACAGGACGAAGGTAGAATAAGCAGGGGAAATGTTGCTCACCTTGTTTTCTTTGGGATAGTACATAGTAGAATTGGTTTAGGTATACAGTCATAAATATAAATAAAAATAATATAAAGTTTTAAATAAATATTTAAGATAAAAAGTAAAGATAAAAATAAATATAAAATAAATATTTTGCTACACAGAATATTAAAAAAAGGGTAGTCAAGGGTTTGGATTTAATAAAATTAGTTTTTATTGCTTCATCAACGATATTTAAAGTAAAACTTTTCTTCCCTTTCTTTTCTAGAAGTATGTAGTGGTAAAGAATATAGTGTCTTCTAGTACAGTTTGGTGCCACTGCCTTGATTCATGCTTAAAGGCCAGCAGTTTTACCCACTATTGGTTTTGCACTATTGGAGTCAAGGTCAACACAGGTAAATAGTTTCTAAGGATTATTATGAAAAGTTTTGACCTCGTGATACTCCCCTGAAAGTCTTGACTTTCCCAGGGGTATAAGGACTACATTTTGAGAATCAGTGCCCTAGGGAACAGTAAGGCCTTTTCTTTTTCTCTCTAATCCTTCTCATGCTGAGAAGGTTGTACACTTTAGTGAATTATTCAGTATCTCCTTTTCATGTGTGTGTACAGTTGTCCATTCAATTACATGCAAACACCATATTCAATTTGCAACCCACAGAAGGGATTTTAGAAGCCATCTGGACCAATAAGTGGTCATTTAAAAATGTTCCACTAACTAAAGGCCTGAATGCCATGATTTGAGTCTTTGTTCCCCTTAATGTAATGTCTTGTATTTCTTTGTCTGCTTTTCAGGTTTGTTTCTTCCAGTTTTTTAAGTAGTTTGATTATGATGTGTCTGACTATAATTTTAAGTTCATCTGTTTGGGTTTTGCTGTGCTTTTTGGATCTGTGAATTTATACCTTTCACTAAATTTGGGTAATTTTCAACTATTTTATATGTATGTATGATTATGTATTTTTTCTGCTCCAGTCTCTTTCTCCTCTCCCTCTGAAACTTCTGTGACATGAATATTGTTCCTTTTGATATTGTCCTACAGGTCTCTAAGACTATTTTCAACTCATTTCATTTTTTTTCCTTGTTTATATTGAATACTTTTTTTTTATCTTCAAGCTCAGTG
Organism: Panthera leo; assembly: GCF_018350215.1. NCBI lineage: Eukaryota > Metazoa > Chordata > Mammalia > Carnivora > Felidae > Panthera > Panthera leo. The sequence continues at coordinate 74,805,918 of NC_056685.1, forward strand.
ACTCTTTCTTCTGTTATCTCCATTCTGCTGAGTCCCTAAGTGTTGCTGTAGGATTATGTTATGCGGAATCTGCTACTGCTGCACAGTGGGGAGGAGGAGTTGCTCTGCCTCTTTATTGGCACTTCCCTGGAATAGAGTAGAAGGCTGAAATAGGGTTTGCCTTTCAGGGGCTACCTCACTGGTTGTGAGGAGGGGAAGGAGTGCTGCTAGTTTGAGGATAACCACCTGCAATAGGATAGGTAAAAATTGGAAAGATTCCATCCCATGGTCCTCCCTTTCTTATTTGCCAGTCCTATAGCTAGACAGAATAGAATTTTCTCCTTTTTTTTTTTTTTTTTTCTTCCTGTCTGGGCCATTGGAAGTTCTGGTTTTTAGGCTGCTCTAGAGTCCAGAATATATATGAGGCAAAAAAGAAAACTCAAGGAACTTGCAGCTACCGTGTCCCCTAAGTCCTGAGACCCTGAGCCAGTCTGCCTGCTTTTATCTGCTTTTTAGAGGCTTCTGGTAGTTTTATATATTTTAGTCCAAGGTTTTTATTTATAGGAGAGGTTGAATGGAAGTGATTATCTTATCTGGAAATAGAAGTCTCTTATCTCTGTTTTTATTAAAAAATAATCTTTGTTACTTTGATAGGTCAAAAATTATTACTTACTTTGTAATGTTATTATAGTCAAGGGAAGAGCTTGTTTTTTCACATATTAACCATTATTTTCATTTATATATTGCTTAATTTGGGGGTTTACTCTTAATTTTGAAATAACTCTGAGACTGTTTTGGCAGATTTTTCCTCAGTTTGCTTTTTCACTCTTGTCTTAATCCTTTAATGCACAAAACTTTTAGATTTTTATATAATCATGTCAGTATTTCCTCTGTGGTATCTTCCATTAATTTTATACTTAGAAAATATTTCTTCTTCCTAAAATCAGATAAATACATAAACTTCTTCCTGCTTTCATTTTATATGTTTAACTCTTTGATCCATCTCAGTTTTATTAGTGTGTTGTTAAACATGAGTATTGTGCTTAAAAATTTTCAAGTTATTAACTATTGTATTCTATGCGTTTTTCTCATTAAAAGTTACTCCTACCTTGTTAAAGGTAAAGGTAGGTCTTTTAGCCACCTGGGTGGCTCAGTTGGTTAAGTGTCCAACTCTTGATTTCAGCTCAGGTCATGATCTTGCAGTTCGTGAGGTTGAGCGCCACACTGGGCTCTGTACTGACAGTGCAGAGTCTGCTTGGGATTCTCTCTCTTTCTGCTCTCTCTCTGCCTCTCCCCAGCTCGTGTGCTCTCTCAAAATAAATAATAATTTTTTAAAAAAACATTAAAAAAAAAAGATATAAATTTTTTTTTCATTTGCCACCAGTGGAGAATGGGGACTGTGTATGGGGCCAGCATTGGCCCATGGTGAGGCACGTCCCAGGCCAGAGAAGCATATGTTGGGAGTGGACTGTGAAATGAGGTGGGGACATTATGTCTTGTTCTCTGCAGCTCAAAGTGCTAGTCCACATGAGTTGTGCCTACACACCATACAAAAATAGGCAGCAGGCTGGTTTTGGCCCATGGGCCACAGTTTTCCAACCTCTGCTCTAGCAACCTGGTGAAGGACCAGAGAACCAAACTGAAAGGGAAAACCCTTTCCTCCTGCAAAGTCTCTGCAGTACCCTTTACTTATAAAGCTTAACATCACGTCAGCTGGAAAAGGAAAAATATTTAAAAGGCCCAGATCCATTTTCACATTCAGGTAACAAAAGCAATAATTTGGCAACTGGCATAACTAGTATGGTAGAAGGTATAGTGAGGAAAGGGGAATCTGAATTGCTTGCCCAAAGCTTTGATTAGTGAAATGATTAAGAGCTGGTGTGGCAATTTCTTTTTTTCTAAGTGGAAAATGAAAAATAGGAATCCTTGGTAGGCTTAATTGTGAGGTGTAGAGAATTCTTATTCCAAACTTTTCCTTCAGTACACCACTTACCTTGTCATCTGTAAATGTGAATAATATTATCCAGTTTTCAGTGCTGTTGAAAGAATTAGTGATAACTTCTACATAATACCTGATCCATAGGCCTTCAATAAAAAGTAGCTCTTCTTCCCTAGATGGATCAAAAGCTGAGAAAAAGCCAGGAAGAAGAGTAGGATTAAAATAGAAAATTAGATGTAATTATTCCCAGGAAATGGAGAGGTAAGTGTTTTTGAAATGAAATATTTAGAACTGCAGGTTTGAAGGAAAAAATGGGGGAAATTATTCAGGATAATTCCAGGAAGTGTATTGTGAATTGTGAATGCAAATCAGTCTTGCTCTTGGTTGTATTCCTGAGCATGGGCATTTATTTACACCATTTAATTTGGAGGAAAGAAATTTTTAGTTAGTGAATTTGGATTTCCTGGAATTTTAGATTTGCAAAGATTAGGATAGAAGTAAGGTTCCTTGTAGTGGTTATAGGTCTGAGATATTTCAATTTTCAGACTACAAGAGTTACATATCTATGGTAACTGATTTCTTACTCTGCCATTTTTTTGTGTTTCTGCTTTGGCTTCATTTATACTGTAATTTGGGAATTGACAAAGGGGTTTGATGGCTGGGAGTTACTATAACAGAAATGAATGATGCCCAGCATGTAGTGTTATTCTGGGACTGCAGCTTATCTGTGTCTAGGGATGACCTAAGCCTCATATTGAAAGTAAAAATCCTTAGAGAAATGGGTTTTCAGTTTTGAGATTTAACTGACTATAGCAGAATGGTTCTTAGAGGTCCCACATTGTGGGATCATGGAAAGACTTAACTATTAATGATGCCTTGATGTAATTTATGAGAGATTTAATTTATATAGCACACCTTTGGGTGAGAAAAATAACTTGGGTAGGATTTTGCTAATACCAAAGCCCTTATTTCTCTCTTGTCATTTTTGGAGGGGTGAGTATAGATTTTATATTTGTGGGGAGGGGTGTGTTACACTAGGTGTTTAGAGCTTCCTGGGAGGAGTCAGGGAGACCAGATCTTATTTTTTATATAATTGCTGAGAGATTTTCCTGTTCCTCCAGTAAGATCACCTGGATCTAGATTGTCTAGACTCTCTTATGAACAATTATGCTGAGGATTAGAAGGATGAATGCCCAATTGCTAGTCTGTTTCCATGCTTTTATGGAATCTTGATATTTTATTTTTGCATTCGTTTGTGTGAACTACTTTAGTCCTCCCAAAAGCCATGAGTGGACTGGTGGGTTTATTTGCTGAAATGACTGTTGTGCCAGGCACATAGCAGTAGTTCAGGAGAGAAAAGGAGTCTTTTGGGGAAAAACAACTAACTAACAGTTTAAGGTCAGTGGGGGAGTTATAATAGATTATTGAACAGGTTAATGTCATTTGGTTTTGGGAGAGATAAATTGAGTCAATCCAAGATACTTGAGTGAGACCTAGAACCTTGGGGCCGCAGGCCTGTGGATCAAGGAGGGACAGTGAGGTATAGATTGAAGTTAGATCAGAGTGTGCTACTAAATTTTGCTGTACCCTTACATGGAGTTATCCTTAATGAAGTCAGAGCTGCATAACTCTATGTGAGGGAGTGAGATTAATGAAATCTGATGTTCTAGAATTTTGTAAGTAATTAAAGGTAGCCCTGTCTAAGGCAACCAAGTTCCTCTGGAGACCTCACAGAATCATGACCATCATAGAAGAGTCTTGTTACCAACAGAGAACAATATGATCTTACTCTGGAACTTGAAGCAGAAGGATTTAGGCTAAACGTTATTCCCAAGTATCCTTTTTTCTCCTCTGCTCCCACCCCCTTAACTCCAAAGCTTCCAGAAATTAAGAGCTATTGATCTTTTTCACAACAGGGTGGTGCTAGGTGGTAACTTCTGGTTTGTAATCATAGACCATTAAAATTGGAAAAGATGGTTCAGTTTTGTCTTTCTGGAGCTGGAGTTGGTGTCTCCTAATTAGAGGTATGATGCTGGTTTGTAGTGAATCTTTTCCTAATGAAATCTTTTTCCTAATGCATTCTTTTTTTTTTTGAAATGTCTTTTTGTTTTGGGGCATCAGAATAAGAGGGCTGGCAAGTAGATTTATTCCAAAGAGGAACAAAGTAACTCCAAGGGATTGGTGCTATAGAAAGTTTCTGTCAGCTAGCTGGCTTTCTTAACCTCTGAACCAGCTGAGTGGTAGTAAGGCATTTGTTTCCTACCTCTCATTTTTGTTTTTCCTCTATTACTTAGAGTATATTTATACAGAAATCTATGTATAAATGAATGGTTATATATAAGTGAAAATGTTTTATTTTATTTTGCTTTCATATATTTCTTTTCCTTTAATTTCACCCTTTCCCAAAGGTTTCTATTTGGCCTCTTTTCTCATCACTGGGGTATCAATAAACATGGTTGATTTGGTTCTTGTCTTTCTCTCATGATGATACCATTGTGTGCAGCCAACCTATTTTTACCTGGAGCCAGTTGATATGAAGGTCAGACTTTGTTTACCTTCCTCTTATTCTCAAAGCAAACAGTTTTGCCCTTTTATCTCTAGTGGTTGCCCCATCCTATGGCCACTGACCTCTGTAAACAGGAAGTATAGCCAGACCAAGAGACTACACGAATGAGAGAAATCCTGCTCCATGTGGCTCTGCCTCTCCATCTGGCAGCTCTTCATTCATGCATTGTCCCTGTGCTGATGTGTTACTCTCCTGTTCTTAGAGATCCACAGTACCCTGCTCTAATTTAAAGACTGGGAGAAGGTACAATGAGTGCTGGTAGATCCTTTTGATTCTGAGCTGTAATTGTGGAGACAAACTTCCTCTTGCTTTGTAGTGGAGATACATAAAGGTGTGGGGAGGGTCAACCTTGGAGAAAAGGAAACCTAGCTCAGTAGTTAGTAACTCAGGCATTAGAATTCAGTAGACTTAGGCATGAATCCACACTCTACCACTTACTGCTGTGTGACTACTTATAGCTGTGTCATTTTTATGTTATGTCCTTCACACCTTGGCCCTAACCTACCTTTCCAATCTAATCTCTTGCCTCTCCTGTTCTGTCTCCTCCCCACTCCCTCTAAGGGTTGTTTTATAACCAGATGGAACTACCTAGGAGCTTGTTGGAAAGATAAAACCTCTGGCCTCATTCCAGACCTAATGTACTGGAATCTGTACTTTCTGAAGTACACATTAAAGTTTAAGAAGCACTGGTCTAAGCTACTTTCTAGCACTTTTATTCCTGGGAGAAACTATGTCACAGTCTAGCCCGTGACTGCTGGGTATATGTGAATGTCCTTTGGAGAAGTAGGATATGCTTTGCAATTTGAAGTGTTCTCTGAATAATTCCCAACTAAACTGTGTCCAAAATAATAAGTCCTTGAGCAACTAGCTTCCTTTTCAACCCTTTGAGATTCATCCTGCTCCTTTCTCCAGATTTTCTGGGAGTTTCCTTTGAATCCAGAGAAAGTCTCCTCACCAGAGAGGAGCTTACACAGACTCAATTAAATGCCTGCTGTGTTTAATAAAGAATAATGTTGAGTGCAGCATGGACCATAGAAATTCAAAGGCTATTTGGCTCTCAGGGACCTTTTAATTTAGTTGGAAAGACATAAACATTCAGGGTAAAGTTAATGTTATGCCTTATATTTGGGTAGTCCTTTGTCATCTACCATCACCTCTTCTGAATTTTTGCAATAATTCTGTGATGTTGGTAGGAACGTATTATTGGCTTTTTTTTTTTTTAAGATAAAAAAGTCAGATCCAAGGATATGGAGGGATTTAGCAATGCCACATGGCTGTTCAAGAGCTGGGGTATGTGTCTATGTCTTACAGCTCTGAGTCTAGGCTGTTTTCTTGTTAAAACTATTGTGCCTCATTGTATCCTCTAGTACCGAATTAATTTAAAATAAAGAAAATGCAGTATAGCATTGCAAAATTTTAATGTGGTAGTTGAGAGAAATCATTTGACCAAAAGAATATGAGGGGGCTTCAGTGAAAAAGGTATTTTGCAGGACTCTGAAAGATGAGCAGGCATACTGGGCAGAGAAAAGGGGTGGGCAATCTAAGAAGAAGGACAAGAGGCAGGAAAGCAAAGTCTGCTCAAAGAATAATGATTATACCAGAGTTCTTAGGCTATTTGTAAACTGGACTGTTCCAATCCAACCGAATGAGGCATCTGAATTTCAGATGTAGGAATCATTGTTTAGGGTAGTGGTTTATTGGTGCCTTCTTTCCTTCATATTCTTGCATAGAATCCACCGTGTCATGAGACACATCAGGGAGGCATGACCATAGATCTCTAACTGGTGGGCGGAAAAGGTGGGAGTTTCTAGGTCGGGGGTTGTTTGCTAGACTACCACATTTTTTTTTTTAAAGGCATCATATGACCTGTTTTAGATAGTTGGGGGCAGCTTCTTTCACCTTAGGGAAATGTGGGTCAATGGTATTCAGGACCACGGAAAAATAGTGAACTTAAGTAAATGGTTGAGATCAAGGTCAAGAAGTGGTAGCACAATAAGGGGCGGGGCGAACACACCCTGGGATCATAAGGGTGATTCTTATGGGTGCAGAGGCGCTGAGGATCTGGATTGGTTTAGACCTAGAAGAAAGTTAAGTCTGATTGGACACCCTACCTGGGTGGCTGCTCCCTAACCAGGACCTGAACATCTCTGTGGGGCCTTGCCATTGTGACGTGGTCCAGCCAGTCTCAGCTTTAGCTCCCGCCTTGGCTGGGGAGGCCCAGAGCAGTGGCCCCGCGGAAGCGGGAGCGGGGCCATGGCTGAGGTGCCTGGGCCCACTGGTGAATCCAAAGGCACTGAAGTTAAAACCCAGCAGGCCACGGAAAAAACCCTCAGGGCACCGCCAAGGCGGGGTCCACCCTCGGTGCTCAAAGTGTCCCAGTTGTTGCTCCGAGCCATCACAGCACACAAAGGGCTGACTCTGGCCACTCTCAAGAAGGAGCTCGGAAATGCTGGCTACGAAGTGCGCCGGAAGTGCCGACACTCAGGCGAAGCACCCAGGTCAGATGTTAAGGGCACGCTTCTCCGAGTCAGCGGTAGCGATGCCTCCGGCTACTTCAGGGTTTGGAAGAGTCCAAAGACGAAGAGAAAGCCTGGACGCCTGAGGTTGGAGGGGGGCGTGCGCTCTTCGAGGAGGACTCCTCCTAGGCCACGGAGCCCACGGAGGCGCAGCACGCATCGCAGGGCGGCCAAGAAGGCCAGGGAATTATGGAGACGGAGCACGAAGGGAAACACGAGGATGAGGAAGGTCAGGCCACGAGCCAAGGACTCGGTGCGTTCCAAAGCCAAGGAGGGAGCAAGGGCCAAGGTGATGAATCAGGGGAGAGGTCGGACCATGAAGGAAGACATCAGGCCTAGAACCCGAGAGAAGAGGCCAAGCTCGAAGCCCAGGGAAGAGAAGCAGCAGGACCAGGAGACGTTGGTAAAACGCACTATCCAGAAGACATCCTTGGTTAAAAGTGACCTAAATTTTAGCGGTCAGGGGAAGACCCATGCATGACCCAAGGGCTGTTCGCACAAAGACTTCTACTAAAGCTTAAAGTCCTCCGTATACAGCCGGGAGCCTGTAGTGTGGGAGCAATTTCCCTTCCTCCAGGCACAGATGCCTTTCCCCTTAGGCTCTAATGAGAGCAGCTCTCACACACTGAAGTGGACAAAACTATACACAAGACCTTTCCACTACATTGTGTCTGTTTCGTCTTTGCTGTACCAGGAAGGGTAAGGGTGGGTGGTGAGGTGAGACCTATAGCAGAGGCATATGGAGTGAAGAGACAAGGAGATGTTGGGATTCTGTTCCTGCTTCAGGACCTGGGAAAATGCCTTTCAGAAGGAAAAAAGAAAATAGGTAGAAGAAAAGCGGCAACTTGACGAGATTAGATAGAAGTACTGAATTAACGTTAGACACCCTATCAAATCCAAATTGAGTTTTGGGGAGAAGGGTATGTAAAGAGCAAAGTGGGGGGCATCGTTGGGACAAGAAAATAGACAACCTTTAAGTTGAGTGGTCTCACTGATCCAAAGTGTTCTTAACTGAAATTCCTTTTAGGAAAAAGGCCCTTCTCCCAAAATTGTAATGGGTTTATAGTTTTTGCTTGACTTGATAATCTTAACTTTAAAACTTTGTCTTATATGTTAATCTTCACTTAAAGGAGAGTGTGAAAGCATCTAGCACAGGGTAGGTGCTCATTACTGAGATTTTAATGAGTATAAATAATTTGTGATTATGTAATAATGACTATAGCAGAAAACTATACAGGATCAGTACTTAATGAGACCAGGATTCTAGTCAAAGTTCTGCCACTCTGACCTTGGCTGAGTTGTTACTTACCTGTTCATAGCTTGGTTTTCCTTCTCTGTAAAAAAAGAGTTGCAATTGGGCTAGGATGATTTTAAGTGTTAGTAAAATAAGAAGTACTTAAAATATCATGACATAGGCTTTTCTTGCCAAAATTCAGTAAAGGAGTTATCAACTGGGAAAGCACTAACTATAAGAGAGGATATTATCAAGATTTATGAATGCAAAACAAGCAACAAAGATTTATAGAATGCTTATCAGAAGTATAAGATGGGGAAGGCTAATGAATAGCTAAGTCTTTTGCTTTTCTTAAAAAAAACAGGCATTGAACACTATATATCAAATATGGGGCAAATGTATGATTTCTTTTAGTTCTGAAAGCAAAGGTTAAGAGCAGCATGGGAGTAGTTCTCATGCCATAGGTCATGACAGGACACGGAAGTGGTCCCTAGGGAAGTAAATATCACAGTTGCTGGTTCAGGGAAATGACGCTGTTTCCAACTGAAGCCAAACAAATAGGGGAAAGGGAACAACTGGGAAGGTGCTTTTTATTCTTGAAAAGAGGTGAGAATGATCGTTGGAGGTGGGAAGGTGTTGGGACAACCTGGGGAGCTTTTTCAGAGTGTACCTGACCAAGCTTTTGCCAAGAGTCTGATATCACCTACAAGGGGGAACAGAGTATGTGTATTTACAAAAAACAAAACAAAACAAAACAACCACCCAAGAAGAAAAGAAAGCTTAGTGATGCTAATAATCACCCTCTCACACCCTTAAATAAGAATTACCACTTTAAACCTATGCAAAGCTAATAGTAAAATGCTTGAAGTATATCTCATCTATAGATGATTTGAACTTTGAAATTTCCCCCTGCTGTAATTAGGTTGTGTTCTTGAATTGTCTGTGAGTAGCAGAATGAAGCAAACGGAATCAGAGAATAGGGAGCCATCTGAAAAGAGGCTGTGAAAAACATTGTCTATTGAACACAATTAGAACAAAGTTAATCAGATGTCCTTGTGATAGCCAGATGTATTGCCCCTTTATAGTCCTGGGAGGTTTTATTATTTCATTTTTATTTTAGAGAAAGTGTGAATCAGGGAGAGGCAGAGAGAGGGGGAGAGAATCCCAAGGAGGCTCCACACTGTCAGTGTGGAGCTTGATGCGGGGCTCAAACCCACAAACCATGAGATCATAACCTGAGCCGAAGTTGAGTGCTTAACTGACTGAGCCACCCAGATGCCCCTATAGTCCTGGCAAGTTTTTACCTAAAGAATCAGATGATCTAGAACTAGATGCCTTTTCTCCTAAGATGGGATGCAAAACAGGGGCAAACATTTTTCTAGATTTCCTAAGAACCATCCCAGTTCTGTTTGTATTGTGATGATTTCATTTAAGCAAATTTCCATCTATTCAGTCAGTACATTTATTGAATTTATTAAGTGTCAGATCCTGACTGTAATAGCTATCAATGGTCACTACAGATTATTTTTCATTCATAAGCTTTTGGGTGGCTGTACTCCAATGAAATATAAGAAATGACTTTACTCATTGGCAAGCTATCCAGATTATCTAGATTATAATGCTAGCTGGGTACTTCTGTGAAAGGAATTCCCAAGAATAGGTAATCTCATCCCAAGTGTTCACTAATAACTAAATGCCTACAAGATTCTGGGTGCTTTGCTGAATAAAGATGGATAAAGCATAATCCCCACTTCTCACTGCTCACACTCTAGTGCCATATTTGGGTATTTAACTTTAGTCAGAGCAAATGGAACATCCCTGACCTCAATTCTTTGCTTTCAACTGCCTAGTCGATGATGATGATCAGAAAATTGTTGGACTTTAGAGTTGTAACAAAGCTTAGATGCCCTTTAGCATCAACTATTCAATGGTTGTTGATAAAACAGTTAACAAAAAATACAAATGGCCTTTAAAAATATGAAAAAGATACAATTTTACTCATAAGAGAGATGCACATTAAAACAATAAGATAACATTTTTAATCAATTCAAAGGTTTTGAGAACCTACTCCATTGGTAAGGCTGTGGGGGAACAGGCACTCACAACACTAGTGAGAGTGTAAATGGAGGGAATTTCCCTTTTACAATTACAAATGCAAATATCCTTTGACCCAGCAGAACCACTTTATCTTTTAGATGTAAATGCATTTGTGAAAAGACTTATGTCCAACGTATTCAGTACAGCACTGCAGTAACAGAAAAGGAAATAATCTAAATTTTACCAGGGGCCTGGTTAAACTGAAGCTTCCATAAAGTGAAATAGCATGCAGCTGTAAAAAGGGGGGATTCTCTATGTATTATGACAAGCTCCCAAAGATATGTTAAGTGAAAGAACAATTTGGGACATTGAGTATACCATACTACCTTTTGTGTAAAATGGAGGAAAATATACCTCTTTGTAATTGTATAAAATTCTGGCAAGATACACACAAAAAAAACTAACTGCTTCTCTACTGTGAGGGGAACGTGATGGGAATGGTAGAGGATACGTAGAAATGAGACTCTTTACTATATCTTTTTTTTTTTTTTGGATTTGTTTTCGGAATCAAGTAAATTGTAACTTGTTCAAAAATAAAGTAGAAAATTCCATGTAGTTGTTATAGTTTTTTCATTTATAAGATGGTTTGTACTTTTGCATGCATTATTTCATTTCATTTTCACCTCAGTCTCTTAGATCTTAAGTGAAAAAGCTAATGTTTAGAAAATGTGCACTTTAGAAATTGACTTTTAACTGTGAATCCAGTGCTCTCTTGTCTACAATTATTGATGTCAGATGGGGCCACATCATCTACTCAGTAACTCTCCAAGATATCTTTTCGATGTAGGTAAAGATCAGAAGTTAGGATTCACTTCTACATTGAGTGTTTTGGTAACTTAGAGGATTTTTGTGGGGGAGGGTGTTCTTAAACACATTGTGGGGTTTTCAGAACATGCAAGCATCTCCATTTGTTAGTGGTCTCAAAGCAGTAGCTCTCTCCTGTCCCCGCTCCTCTGGGGAGCTCTGAAATGGCAAGGCAGTGTGGTTGGGCTAGAAATGCCTAGCAAGGACAAGAAGACATTCTGGGAAATTAATGTAGGGGCACCATGTCAGAAAGGGAGTTTGAAAAAGAGAAAAGCCAAAGGATTTGGAAGAGAGGAACTGAAGACTGGGGTGGGGGGTTCAGCATGAGGCCGTGGATGGGGCTGGGAAAGGCACTGATAGAGGGGAGTAAGGAGAGGAAGTCAGGATTCCAATAGACCACTGGAGCCGGCAGAAAGAACAGGGCCCTCAGTGAACAATCACAGCTGGGTTTCTCCTCCCCCTGTTGTCAATTCCTTCCTTCCTCCTTTTCTGGTCAGGAGAAAGACCAGACTTGTCAAGAGTATTACTCCAAGTGACAGTGGGAAGTTAAGAGTGAACATAAGAAAATAGGGAAACCTGAAGCACTGAGGTAGGTGCCAAAACAGTCTGGCTGGTGTTCAGAAAGCTACAGAGGCAGATTGTCCCCTAAACAGTAGGCTTGAAGCTCCATTAAGGCAACTCCCATGGAGGAAGAGCAAAGCCTTTGGGATGCACTCAAGGCCTGGGAAATGGCTCCTTCCCTTCTTCCACATGTCCCATGAAGCTCCATAGGTGGGAGGTTGTGTCAGTGGATCAGAGGCTAGTGGTGTCCATGCCAGCTTCCCATGTTTACTCCCACACGAACTTTATTCTCTTACCTCATTCTCTTGATCCCCTTTGCCATATGCTCATCCTCTTTATCCACAAGGGTGAGTATGTCTGGTGGACCCAGTTCCTGCCTAACCCCATCTGTGCATGCCTCCTCTGGCTCCCCCCACCAAATCTCCAATTACTGTAAATTTGCCTAGGGGGTCAATTCATAGTCACCATCATCACCTCAGTTTCCAGACTTGGGTTCAGCACTTTAAGGGTCTCCCAAGAGCAGGGTCAGCACTTGAATGACCCCGAGATGGAGGGCCTTCTTATATTTGCTCCCTAGACCCTTACCTGCCTTACTCTAGGCCCAGTCCTGCTCAGCAATCTCCTTTTCCCAGCTCCAGGTTGGGTGAAGACCAGAGGAGGGACATCTGGAAGCCAGGACACCAAGAGAGAGATGGGGAGGCCTAATTTGTGGCATCTCAAGGTTTATGTTTTTGGGAGAAGCAGTGAAGGGGCTCATGTATGACTGTGTGACTCCTCCCAGAGCTGTCTGGTGTCTCCCACTCTGTTGCAGTCTTTTGATCATGAGAGAAGAGCTGAGAATGGAGGGAAGAGTAGAGGAGAGGACTGAGAGAGGAAATCAGTGACACAGCCAATAAGACCTTTATTCAACTGACAGGGACCATAGGGAGCATATTAGAGACCCCTAAGGATACAGACAAAGGTCCCCAGTGGGTAACCCATGGGAAATTCACAGTCCATCAGAGGGAATCAAGTCAGACAAGAGCTAGAAATCCAGCAGGCACAGAGCAGTTGGGTTGGATGGCAAGTGGGCATACACTCCCAAAACTTCCTGGAAGAGTGTGCCTTGGTGTGCAGTATCATGAGACATGGCAGGAAAGTGGTGCCAGGGGAGGGCTCAGTTGAGGAACATGCTGAGTACAGGGACCATGGTCACACTTGATTTCCCAGGCCTGGAAGAGCCGGTGCCTGGCACATAGTGAGATTGCCAAAAATGGCTTATAAAATTGAGAGGGATTCTCAGGAGCCACAAAAGACAGGAAGAGATTGAGTAAATTAGAGTAGCAAAAAGTAGAACCCTACTTTGGAAGCTAAATCTAGGGAAGAAGAGCCTGTAGGGAATGGAGTGTAGGGCCTGGACTTGGCAGTATGGACAACCTCTTAGCCAGGTTAGGATGTGGGGAAGGGTGAGAGAGAGAAAGAGATGCAGGGTGGTAAGATGGCAGCTGAGCTGCTAGAGCCAAGCCAAGGACTGGAGGGAAGAAAGTGGGAAGTATGAGTACTTGACCCCGCTTTGTAGGCTTACAGCTGACAAACTGGACAGCAGGCAGAGGGATGGAGGGGCTCACGGTGGAACGGAACTAGCTAGAAGCCTAAAGACAATAACTATGATGGAAAGAGAAGGATAGGGATTGGGAAGAACATATATCCTTAGGAAGGTGAAGCATTCCCCAGGCAAAACAAAACGAAAAGCTACTAAACCAAACCAACTGAAAAAGAGAAATGGGAGTGAAGAATGGAGGAGCTCCATTTATTGGGAAAATGAGGGCAGTAACTGGAAAAGCAAGAGAGAGAGACCCTGAAGACTGGAGTTGAAGAAAACTGTAGCCAAGCTTCTCCATCTTGGGGAGAGGAGCTGATCACCTCCAAAGAGACGTAGGTTCACTCCAACCTTTTGACCTTGGAGAGCCCCACAGGAGTGGTCATTTTAGTTCAGTCTGTCCTCATGAGTTTGGTTAGAAGAGGAGCTAGAGGTAACAGGACCAGGGCCTGCAAGACAGGCCCCTTCTTGCAGCCTGAATTGGACAGAATCTTCAAGCAGGAAATGCATTTTTGACACAGGTGCCATGGCTTAATTGATTACAACTCTACCTGGTAAACAGAGTCTGGGTTCAAATCTCACTTCTGTCACATATTACTAAATGAGCCTGGTTCTTTCTTGTGTCCTGGGGACTCTCCAGTACTTCTGTTGCCCTTGTCCACAGGGTATGCCAATTCATGGTTAGAAATCCCTTGCATGGTACCTCATTGGTCTCCAATGCAATTGTGAGGTTGGAAAACTTGGTTCCTTAAGGGCTTGGGAGAGCTGGCCATACCCTCTATCCTGTGCTAAATATCCACCTTGCAAGCCTCCAGGGCAACTTATTAGGCCTGGAGAAGGACCACTAACTAGCAAAGGAGGACCATTTCCTTGGATGTTAGTTTTTCAGTTTTACATTGGATTTCCTTTCTTTGAGGTATCTTCTCCTTTTTATCCTTTCAGATTTCTGGACCCGTGAATCCTCAGGGCCCATTTTAGAAGCTCTAGCCCCAGTAAGTCACGGCACATTGGTAGTTGCCCCCGCCCCCAAACACACAATTTCTAAAATTGTTGCCTAACCCAGTCCTTTCACCGATTTAAGGGTGCGGGAAGACCTTGGGACTCAAGGGAACCAGAAATGAAGAGAAACTAGCCTGGAGAGGTTGCAGAAAATAAATCTGGCAGCAGGGGTTTAAAGATTTCCCTCCCTTTCTCCCCATTTGAAGAGGGTGAGGTACCACTGATTGAAGTGGAACTTGAATCTCCTAGCCAGTGATTCTCAAACTTTAGTATACATCAGATATTCTCGAAGGCAAGTGAAGACCGATTGCTGGGCTCCACTCCCAGTGTCTGATTCAGTTTGTTTGGGATGGAGCCTGAGAATTTGCATTTCTAAAACAAGTTCCCAGGTGATGTCCATGTTGCTGGTTCAGAGACCACCTTTTGAAACCCAAGGCCTAATATAGCACTCCAGGAATAGAAGGAAATTTTGCCAGCTCAGGATCTCTAAGGGGTATATGGGAATAGATTTCACTTTTCTGTTACTGCCCAGCTCCACTCACCCCCATCCAGTGCATTCATCTGAATAGGAATGGAAAGAACATATCTTCTGGCATCTCTGGTTCTGAGTCAGGGCTCACCTTGCCCTTGATGGAAATAAGGAAACAGTGGTTTGAGTGCAGAAGTGCTGGAAAGAAAAGGACTTTGTCACAAATTATCACCCCTTTAGCTCCCGGAAGGAGCTAAACAAGGGAAAACTTTTTCTTTCCACTTCTACTATCAGAGCTAAGGCTTAAAATGTAAATGACTTTGGGAAAAGCTAATACTTTGAGTTATTTCCTCCAGTGTAAGGGATTCTTTGAAGACATACTTTGATGGAATAGAAAGGGGAGGACACTTGGGCCCTGAACAGGGTAGAGGCACCACAGAAAGAAAAGGTGACAGGTTTCTGAAGATGGACTTCCCCATTTTACATTTGCCCAGAGAGAACACAGAGACAGTTTTTTTATTTAAAGGGGATGGGTGGACACGTGGCAAAGCAAGTTGAGAGAAAGATGGGAGTTTGAGACTGATTCCCTATGGGACAAATCATTCAAATCTATTCACCCATCTGATGGCTGTTGCTTATTTTATTTTTCATCCAAGGAAAGTGGTGTTGGACCGAGGTAGAGAAGACAGTGGTATACCAGAAATGCCCTAAGATGTCCTTTCTGCAGAAGGCCCTTAGACTCCATGATGCCTTTCATTTGGGTATTACGACTGCCCCCACACTTTGGGGGCTTCGCTTACTCTCCTTACATTTACTAAAACAGATCAAAGGCTGGAGGTTAACATTTGGTTATTAAGAGGTGTAATCTGATAGTACAGGGAGTCACCTCCCACAGGTCTTTAAAACAAAGTTTGTGAGGAGCTGGATTTGTTAGCATGTCATCGTTTTAAAAAATATAAGTAGAATGTAAGCAATACTCTTGTAGTCATTAAAGACTAGACTCTGTCTTTATCCCCTATTGCCTCTGATATCTTAGTCCTTAAAATATTTAGCGATCCTTGCCCTGTAATTCTTGACACAAATATATAACGACCATACTGGGTCAGGGTAACTCCCTATGATCCCAGATTAGTAATTCCACGGATAGGCTCTGAACCTGCTAAATGTATATATAAAGCAGAGTGAATTGCTAATGTCTATTATTCTCAAAAAGTGAGTTTCTGGTTATCAGATTCTCAAAAGGGTCTATGATCTAAAACAGGTTCTGAACCATTGCTTACATAGAGCTGATCTACATTAATGAATGAGGTGTAGTGGGAGGGTAAAAGAAATGGTATAGCCCAGTTTTACCACTGGAATCCAATACTCTCCTAGTCCCTGGGGTATCTCCTAATACTAATCCTAAAATGTTCCTTTCTCTGAGGACTTTATAAAGGGCTGGTCATTTTGCTCTATTACTAGGAATGTAAGCAAGAACAGTACATTCCAAGCAAAGAAGGAAGGCTGCTCTGAGCAGGAGAAGGGAGGCAGGGGCTCGGCTGCTCAACTCATATACACTCTAAGGAGCCAAGTCAACAAAATGGCCCTATTTTCAGCTCCATCTGGGTCCAGAACTCTGAAGAGCTGTGATTCACCCAGTTTTTCCTAAGCAAATGAGACAGTCATTAAACTAGATCGTTGCAGCTTACTTCCTCTTGCCTCTCTAGTTAATTCCACCAATTGTGGTTGAGAAATAAGTTAAGGACAAACCAGAGTCTAAGCATTAAAGAGAAACTACCCCACTTTCATCCACTTTGCTCCTTTCTCTCCCTAACCCCAAACTGCTCTTTCATACAAGATCATTTTTAAATTATAAGCTTGGTATTAACACATTATCAATAAAGCAAAACAATGACCAACTTATCAACCAACAGATGCTAGAATACTTATGTAAGTCCTGGAGTTAAGAGTCTTAGTGTGGATACGTGTCCAGAATTGGGAAGAAAACCCAATGCATTACCCTGCATCAGCTGAAAAGCTAAACCATAGCCATTTCCCTCAAGTTCTGTTTCTGGGAGAATGAGATCCCCAAGAAAAACTGTCTCCTTGATGAGGCAATCAAGGTCAGATAAGAATGATGACAACAACCTGCAAGCACTGTGATTCCTGCCCTAATTTCCCAGCACTAAAACAAGACAAAGAAACCCACTAAGCACGAAGCTTCTATATGCAACTTACTTGAAATCAACAAGAAACAGCTCACCTCACTGAGGATGGGTCTTTCTTTCTCCTCCCAGGCCAAAAGAATCTGTGGCCAGGAGAGTCAGACCTAGACATACATATCCACGTTTGTCTTGATCTTACTAATACTGGGGAAGACATTATATCTCAACTCCCACAACTTAACCCATCACTTAACCCTTTCCATGAGGGCTCTCTTAATTGCTCAGCTTACTTCCTATCTTGAAACAAAACAAAAACTCCCATACAATCCCTACTACCCTCATCCCCAGAAAACAGCCCCTAGAAAATCTAGCTTGTACAGTTTGCACTTTGCATGCTCTCTGAATTCAAAGACCCTGCACACAGATACACATAGACACATAAAGACACAGATAAGAGAAGAGGGGTCTGTTCAAGGGGATAAAGTTTTTTCTTCCGTGTGGGCCTGGGTTACTTGCGGGTATAAGTCCATCTCTTAGCATTGTATGTAGGGTGATCTCATCGTATGTAGGTATGAAGAGGATGAAGAGAGTAGGAATAGGGGGTGAAAAGGTTCTTGTTTCTATTTTTCAGGAGGTAGGGGTAAGAGGTGTGGATGTATATTTCGATGATCTGGTTAAGGGTGATGGACCCACACAGGAATGAGGTCTGCCCCTCAGCTTTCATTTGGATAAAAAAAGGGGGACTCTGGGTACCTGATCACTATTTCTTTCCTGTTTCCTCATTACTCTCTAACCCAGTGTTCACCAGTGTGTTTCATGGAGTCACCAGTTCTGTGGGATGTAAGATAGAAAGGATACTGAGGTCAAATAAATTTAGGAAACACTGCATTAAAAGAGGCTTAACAATTCCCTGTACCCAGAAAGTTCTCAGAGTCTTTAATATGCTAATATGGTCTTTCTCTCTATATATAGAGAGGATATAATAGTTACAGTATACAAAGGTGGTACTCAAATATTTAACTGGGATAGCATAGGCTCCAACCACTCGGCTTGGACCTCAGTAATAAACTCCCTTGAGAATGGGCTCAGGCTGAATATCAGCCCATGTAGTAAGCACTGTTTCCTAAAGTTTTGCCCAAAGAACTCATCTTGTGTGGTATCTCACAGAACTGGTGAGAAATGTCTGGCCAATGTTGGAACCTCATCTTTCCAGGCATGGAGCCAGGGCTCATGATTCTGGCCATTGGGGTGCAGGAGAGGGGCAACTCTGGGAGAGACTCCTGGTAGCACCAGCTGCTGATAGATGTGACCACAGCTGCAGCAGAAACAGATCTCAAAAGACAGATGTCCCTCTGTCCCAGCTGCTCCGGGGACTTTGTCCCTGGTGGGTCAGCAGGTGCCTGTCCAGGTGATGTTTACGGCCAAAGCTCTTTTCACAGCGAGGGCACTGGAAGGGCTTCTCCCCAGTATGGGTCAGCCAGTGTCTCACCAGGTGGTGCCGTCGGCCAAAGCTCTTCCCACACTCAGTGCACACATGGCACTTTGGCACTGGTGGGGCCCGCTGCCGTTTCCTAGCCCCAGGGCTCTCTCCAACCTCTTGGCCCTTGCAGGATTTGCCTTCCGCATGCACTCTCTGGTGGCTGGCTAGATGGGAGTTGCATCGGAAATTCTTGCCACACTCAGAGCACCTGCTGGGCTTGTCATGTAGGTGGGTTTTCTGGTGCCGGATCAGGTGATGTCTTCGCCCGAAGCTCTTTTCACACTTGAGGCAGCTGTAGGGCCGCTCCCCAGTGTGTGTTTGCTGGTGCCTGGCAAGGTGGGAGCCCCACACAAACTGTTTCCCACATTGGGGGCATGTGTGCGGTCTTAACAGGGAATCCATCTCTGTGCTACATAGAAGGTTTGAGAAGCTATCTTCCTGAAGAAAAGGTGGACCCAGGAGCATTCCTCTGGAGCTCCTGGGCATGGAATCCCAGCTCTCATCCTGCTCTGGGTTCCAGAGAACAGTATCTTCAGACACACTAGATAACATTCTGGGAGGTTCTGCTTCTAGTTCAGGGGTATCACCCTCGTGCTCACTGCCATCTCCTGTGGAGAAGGGAAAATACCAACCCCAAGAGGGGAGTCACAAGAGAGTACCCCAGGACCCAAGTCATAGGTGAGGTAGTATGATTCCTGTTAGGGCCTAAACCTTACCCCACAAGGGCTGAGAGAACAGGCTCTAATGTTGTATAAGACAGTGCAAGAGGTGCAGAGGTTAAAAGCCTAGACTTAGGAAGCAGATTACCCAATTCTGAATCTCAGCTTTCCCACTTAACTTCTGTAAGCCTTCATTTTCTCTTCTGTAAAATGGGAATAATTATAAGATAAATGTTATAAGATAGATAGTAGAGTACCTGCACATAGTGAGCACTTAGTAAATGGTCTATGCTATTGTTGCTATTTATTTATTATTATGAGCATAGGTGGAGAGAGTTAAGAAATGTGCTGCAATCCTCACTGGCTGAGTGACCACCTGTCAGCAATACAAGAGACATTTTGGAAAGCATTTACAATAACATCAACAATAACAACAACAACTAACATTTATTGAGTGCTTATTATGTGCCTGGTACTGTTCTACTATGTTAACATATTTAAATCTCACAGTAACATATGGATGAGGAACCCAAAGAGGGGTGAATTTCTTTTCCAAGGTCCCCCAGGTGTGGTCCTAGATTACAATCCACAAAGTTTGGCTCTAGAGCCTGCCTTCTAAACCTTTCTGCTACACTGTCTTGCCGTTGAAGAAAAATATCTCTATACTTTTTGACTCCGTAACTCGCTGAGCAGAGGAGGGATTAGACGGACATGTAATGATGACACTCCAAGAGGGGTGAAGGAAGTGGCTGAAAGTCTATTGTAGGTGCTTACCTGTATATGTGACCCTCAGGATGTCCCTCTCCTCTAAGTCTTGGGGGTCAGGGACCCATTGTTCTTCCCCTCCTTCTAGTTGAGAAAGCATGTCCAGCTTGGGAATTGGAAATCCTGCCCATGGGAAAGGAAAACAGAGATGTCAATGAATTCAACTGTAATTATCTATTTCTGACAAAAAGCTATTTCCTAGATTACTCCTTGGAACTGAAGATAAAAGAAGGCCAGATATAGGCCTCTCTCCCCAAGCCCCCATGTGATTTCTCTTAAGTCCCTCTTCTTTCTTTTAGAAAATCACATTCTCTTCCCTAGTGTGTCTGTTCTCTTCTACTCAAATTCCACTCGAATTTCAAATACTAGCACAACTGTGTTTAACTTCACTTAATTAGCCCTACTAGAGCCGTCCTACCCCCAGACTCCCATCTTACCCTAGGTGGCCGTTGAGTTTCCAAGGACTCAGTTCTATCACTTAAATGTCCTCTCTGCTTTCTAAGAATCTCCCAATTCCCAACCAAGGTGAGCCTAAAGTTCTCTTCTCCACAATTCAGCATTATTTTGCTGTTGTTTTTAAAAAATGACACCTCGGGGTGCCTGGGTGGCTTGGTCAGTTAAGCGTCCGACTTCGGCTCAGGTCATGATCTCACGGTCTGTGAGTTCGAGCCCCGTGTCGGGCTCTGTGCTGACAGCTCAGAGCCTGGAGCCTGTTTCAGATTCTGTGTCTCCCTCTCTCTCTGCCCCTCCCCTGTTCATGCTCTGTCTCTCTCTGTCTCAAAAATAAATAAACGTTAAAAAAAATTAAAAAATAAAAATAAAAAATGACACCTCACTTCCATTTTCCTTGAATTAGGCTTAATGCTCTTTCTCTGGTGAAAGCTTACACATATTGCCAGCCAGGGAAAGTACCCTAGACAGACACTCTAGAGCATCAGCTCTAGAGCAGATGGCTCCATCCTCCCAGAGTATAATCTTATAAAAGTGGCTAGGGAAGATTATGCTTACTTAGAGAGACCACTATCCCACAGTTTTCCTGCATGACATATTCTCCATAAAAGTCTGTCTGAGAAGGATCCAGGCTCCGCCACTCCTCCTGAGAGAAGCACAGTGATACATCCTTGATGGTTACCAGGCCCTGAAACAAAATGTAGCATCATCTGTTAGTAATTGTTCATTAAGGAAAATGTGATCTCAGTATAAAATGCTGAGATAGTAGAGGAGAGAGGCACAGGAGCATCTAGAAAGAGAATTTCCCAGAGATAGGGCATACAGTTTTGGTGAAGGGTAAATGAACAGAGGTGTAAAAGTAATGGTCAGTGAGTAAGGATAACGTCTCTTGAGGAGTTTCCCACTGGGACCATGGCAAGTTGGAGGCACGCTCCCTCATTGCTCATTGCTCCCTCTGTTTAATTACAGTGTCTGCCCAGTGCTTCCCACTTGCCTTATTTTTTTCATTGCAGAAATTGGGTACTAACATCTCCTTCCTCCACTTGACCTTTCCTTTTCTATCAGCACAAAATCATATAGATAAAACATTCTTTCTCGCCCTCCACCCATCATGCCATATCCCTATCTTTTGAGGTAGCATAGTATGGTGGCTAGAAGCCCAGATTCTTGAGCCAAATGACTCCTGGCTCTGCCACTTATTAGCAGTTTGGCCGTACACAAGTGCTTCAATCTTATCCTACCCTATTTTCTCATCTGTATAATGGGCATAATTGAGTTTCTCTCAGGGTTAAATGGGTTAGAATACGTAAAGCGTTTAGAGAACCACAGTATGGTAAGCATTCTGGGAGTGTAGTTCTTCTGTGGTTCTTCCATTGCCTTCTGAATCTAAATCTCTCTGGCTCTGCCCCTCTTTACATCTTTCTGTTTTCTCTTTTTTTCCATAAATGCTCCACTGTCCACCCAGTCCTGCCTATTTTATGTTCTTCCAAACTTCCTTCAGGTCATCTTTTCCTAATCTTTCCAGATTTTTTTTCTTAAAAGACATTAATAAATTGTTCTTAAAATCCCTCTAGGGATAGCACAACCATCCATTAAAAACAAATTAACCTCTAGGAATTCACCCTCTTCTTGTCAAGCCTCCACTCATTTTTTCAAGGGTATGATGAGCCCCTTGGAAAGGAAAGAATCTGCTCAGTTATAAGATGGGGATACTATTAGTGATCATGCGAAATAACAAATCAATAGGGTGATGCTGAGGCTACAGAAAGGCAGTCGAGATGAGACCCTGGGAGAGGCTAAGGGAAGCACACGGCCCACCTGTGATCCTGCCGCAAGAAGTGCAGCTGCCATCTCCCAATCTCCGGTGCTCCCCTCCTGGGGAATGGCAGGAACCCAGGGGGCCGACTGAGCTGAAGAGAGGAAAGAGGAACCACTAGAGATGGACCATCCACCGTTTCCCAATAAGAGACTGGGCCCATGTTAAAGGAGCTTAAGGGTCACATTGTCCTGTATTTTTGCCCACTGATAAAATTCAAATGCATACACCTAGTGGAAGAGACCTTTACTCAAAATATTCTGCAAGGGTATTGAGTGGTTTTTAGTAGAACTTATATGCCAGCCATCTCTACTGGACTAGCTGTGGTTTGAATTTATATTATTTGAATGTAATTTTCACCTAGTAAAGTGCATCTCACTAGGTATGTTCTCAACAGTAATCAGAGCTGTTGTCACTTCCTTTGTCTCCCACATACAATACCACTAACCATGCACTTGCAGCATGTGGAGGGAATGATTATGCAAGAAACGGGAGAAACCCAGTTTCATGGTTTACAGAACCCAGGAGCTCCTTATACTCTGTGACCAGGGCGCAGGAAGAATGAACTAGTCCTGGTACTGGTTATGGTGTTCAGTCCATGGCAATTTGGGGATTTTAACTCTGCTTTCAACATAGATTAAGAGACTACTCTTTGTACTGTGCTCTCCCCTCCCCGCTACCCAACCCCCCCCCCCCCCCCCCCCACACACACACCCTCCAGGCTCTTACCCTTCTCCTGAAGGGACTGTGGCTCCTCTTCAAGGTCACAGCACAGGTGCTCCAGTGGCCCTGGTGCTGTTCTCCATGGCCCCTCTTCTTGACTTCCCCTTTCCACCTGAGGCTCTGTTCCATCCAGCTGGACATTCATTGACTCCCATCCTGTCCCCAGGACTGCTGTTTGTTCTGAAAGCATCTTTGCTGCAAACCCAAATTGTGACCTGAAACAAATTCATTATCAGCTGTGCCCATTAAAAATGTAAAGGGGTAATGCTCCTAAGGGAGTTATGGAAAACAGCCCTAGGGATAAAAGATGAAACTGGGTACGAGAAGCGTGATGGAAGATGAATTTTAAAAGCTTGGTGTGTTCCAATCAACTAAGCCTGGGCCAGGCTTCTTGGAGAAATTAAGAAATGAGCAGGTGCTAAATAGCAAAGTCACTAACAGTTATTTTGGGGACCTCATGGTAGATACAGAATATCCCTGATGGCTGTAAGAACTTCATTTGAAAAAAAAAAAAAAAAAAAAAAAAAGAACAATCCTGGAAATTCAAAAGCTATTCATTTAATTTCAACCACTGAAAATACAATAAAGTAAGCAATCTGGACACATGCAGGAAAGAATATGCACTGACTTCCACTCAACAAAAATGGGTATAATCACATGTAAGATTTTCTGCCACAAATCCATTCTCATCAATTGGTTCAGAATGAAATGACTACTATAGGTGGCAGTCCCAGGCAAAGGTATGTGTGTGTCAGGAGCACACACCTCCCTTATGAGACTAAACCAAATGACACCTCATTTAAGCCTCAACAAAGGGACACAACCTCTTACTCTGATGCAGAAAATGAGAACTGGTAATAAATGTGGTACAAAGACCAATAACTCAGAAAGCAGGGGTAAAACTCCCAAGCAACCCTGACAGATAGGAGAAATTGTTAGTCAACGGGGAGTCGATGTCTGATGGAGAAAAGTAAAAAAGAAGAGAAAGTGTTTGAACCAAAAGTGGATAAAGGGGAAATAGTTGCTGCTAATATGACCTCGCAGTGAATTCAAAGTCCTATGAGTTGAAACATAAGAAAGAACCTGAGACAGGAAAGATCCAGTCAGATCTCATAGAAAAATATATTCAATTTTAAAGAAGGGTGTGAAGAAGCCAGAGTATGTTCCATCAGAAGAAACAAAAGTGGAGAAAGAGATGGGAAATATGGCCATTGGGAAAAAGTTAAAAGCAACAGATACAGTTTTCTCCTGTCTAGGAGAAAACAGAAGTGGTTTCTATCTCTGTGTACAGGTCTATTCTCTTGATTGCCAAGAGAAGAGATTTGGATTAGATAACAAATATTCTTAATAATAATCCTGTGGTGCATAGGACCAGGCTGTGGGCTTTTCTCCTCTCTGGACATCTTAGGGGTTAGGGCAGGTCTCACGTGTTGTTGACAAGGGATTCCCTGCCTCCTGGCAGATAAACAGTCTATGAGATGGCACAGAGAGCCCTTCTACTTGGCAACATCAGTGTGTGTGTGTGTGTGTGTGTGTGTGTGTGTGTGTGTGTGTGTGGTGTGATTTTTATTCAGTACCGAAGCCGTCAGAGCCAATGAAAGGCTTCCAAAAACAGGTCAGAACCTTGGTGAACTATCCTGGCTCACTCATACCCATTCAATGACATTTGCAAGAACCCAGAAGCCCAGGATAGGTAATGACAGATGTCAAGTCATTTATTTTCTTGCCTATTTGTCTTTGACAGAAGAGGTAGGTGACAACCCTAAGCCCAATGCACAGGAAGGGAACAAATTATCCTTTCATCTCAGAAGTCCAAAGGAGTCTCAGGGCCTCATGGGAGCATCCTGGACTGATTCCCAGCTTAGGAAGTTTCCTTTTCAGAGACTTCTCATGAGAAAGGAAAATTCCCCATAAAGCAATAAAGGGAAACTTCCATTTTAGCTTTCTCTTCTGAATTCCAGCCCCTGTATTTGCCTCATTTTTAACATATAAGGTGCGAATTCCCTCCCTTCACTGGAGGTCTTCCTTGTTTCTCAAGCTCCTTTTGAACATCCTCCCTCAGGGCTTTACCTACAGCTACTATCTGAACACCTGTCTCAAACTCATTTCTCCATCCCCCCAGCAGCACAGTCCCTTGATGGGAAGCCTCCTTCTGCAGAGCTTACTGGGCTAGCTGTGAGCCTCTCCAGACTACTGGAGACTACTTTCCACAGAAAACCTGTGGAAGTGCTGGCAAAAATCTCAGCAGCAAGGGGGTGGCTACTTATCCTCACACTGCATTTCCTACATGTTCACTCTCTCAGAGACAGCACCTGGGCAGTTAAGGTGTCAGCCCTAACCAGGTTTCTCCTGGCTCCAGGATGTTCCCAGGCCTACTGGAGTCTGGGTGCTAGGGCTTGCATTTCTCACTTTTCCTCACATATCCGGGGCTCAAGCCACCTGCAGAAGTTTTTGCAGCGGGCGCTGTTGAATAGGGAAAAGGCGGTGTATCAAAATGAGTGGCCCAAGGGCACGAGGACGTGTCTCTCCCGTTCTGTCAGAGAACCCTGCCCTCCGCCCCGGGTGGGGCATGGGCGGGACGGGCGCCTGCTCCGGAGTAAGGTTGCTTCTTCCCTTCTTCTTGTCACAGTGCCCCTGGAGAGGGTCAGATTTCAGAGAATCCGAGAGGCTGAGCCGGGGCAGGGGAAGTGAGGTCAGAAAACAGGTTTCCCGTGAACTGGGGCAAGAGCAAGTCAAGAGAAAGGAGCCACGGGGTAACCTGTGCCCGAGTGACAGCGGCGGGAACCGCGGGGCCTGACAGCGACGCTGGGGACGGGGAAGCCTGGGCGAAGGCCGGACACAGAATGTCAGTGGGGCCAACCCCCCGGTTAAGGCAGCGACCGGAGGCCGCGTCGATCCTCCTCCCCGCCCCGTGGGTGACTGGGCCCCCACCCGCCTTCCCGGGAAGCCGGGCGTCCCTCCCTCCAGCCGCGACTAACTGCGGCTCGGCCCCACTCACCCCGGTCGGCTTGGCCTGCGGCCCGTGCCTCCCTCCTGGGCGCCGCCGGCCCCTCCCCTCCGCCCTCCGCTTCGTCGGAGCCGCCGGCTGCTGAGCCAGCGACGGGCGGAGACGGCGGCCGGGCGGGCGCGGGTGGGGCGGGCACAGGAAATCCCCGCCCGCTTCCGGGGCTCGGCGGCGGCGGCGGCAAGGGGGAGGGGGCGGGGGAGGGGGTGGACCGTGGCCCCCACGCCCCCCATCGCTCAGGCGGGTAGAGCCGGGGACCTCCGCGCCCGCCGCCCCGGGACGCCGGATCCAGCCTACGGTGGCCGCCCACCCGCGCCCGCTCCCTGACTGACCATTTTCGGTCCCGGCCCTCGGCCTCCCACGGGGTTCTTTGCACACGGGTTCATTAATTACCCCGACATTTAATAACCGATCGTTGTATGCCAGACAATCGCTGTGAGAGCAAATTCTCAGGCAACAATCTGGAATTCGTCAAGGAGCTTGACTTGTAGGTTTCAAGGTAGCATGGATAGGGGGCTTGAGAGGGCATTGAGGAGGAGTCACTAATGCTGCTTGAGAGATGGTCAGGTTGACTTCAAGGACAAGGTGCTATCTGAAGTAGGCCTTGCAGCCGCATTGTCCAATTTGCGGGAGCCACTAGCCATATGTGGCTGCTGAACTCTCTGTATGTGACTAGTCCAAATAGAGATGTGTTGTAACACACACACACACACACACACACACACACACACACACACCAGGTTTGGAAGACTGAATTAACAAAATGTCAAATAGCTAATAAGCAGCATTTGGTATATTTAGGACTAAATACATTACTTTGTTCTTAAAATTTTTTTAAATGTTTTTAGTTTTGAGAGACAGAGAGACAGACTGTGAGCGGAGGAAGGGCTGAGAGAAGGAGACACAATCTGAAGCAGGCTCCAGGCTCCGAACTGTCAGTGCAGAGCCCGATGGGGGCTCAAACTCACAAACCAGAAGATCATGATCTGAGGTGAAGTTGGTGGCTTAACTGACAGAGCCACCCAGGTAACCCTATAGGGTTAAATACATTATTAAAATTAATTTCACCTACTTTTTTTCACTTTTAAATATGGCTACTAAAATTATTAAATTATATATGTGGCTTGCTTATTTTTCTATTGGACAGAG
Organism: Panthera leo; assembly: GCF_018350215.1. Taxonomy (NCBI): domain Eukaryota; kingdom Metazoa; phylum Chordata; class Mammalia; order Carnivora; family Felidae; genus Panthera; species Panthera leo. Next base: position 74,832,851 of record NC_056685.1, read on the forward strand.
CTACCTCGGAGCATTAAGATGAATTTGAGAAAGATGAGAAGGAATAAACTATGTTACCATTAGAACCTATTTATAATCTACAAATCACATTATTTCATTATCACAACAATTCTGTACAATTTTCTAGACTTAAAAAATAAATGACTCACTTTAAGGTCATAAGTGACTATCATTCCTTTAATATATATTTAGTTTTTGCTATGTGCCAGGCACTAAAACTAACTGCTGGCAGTCAGCGATCCCAAAGGAATTGTCTGTGTTTCAAGAACTCAGTCTTTGGAAACATAGGTCAACAAATATTTGCAGTTAAATGTAATAGATGCTAAAATGGAGGAGTATACTCCACATTAGGAACAAAGAAATAAATATGTATGGGAGGGAAGTCAGAGAATGCCTCACAGAAGTCTTGAGGCACAGAAGAGTAGAGAGGGCTCCATAATGAGGAAGAAGAGAATGTGATAGACCTGCAATTGGGAAAGGGTATAGAGTATACTCTAGAGCCAATCACCGGGTATGTGGGGGGAGTGGTCAAGCCAAGATTTGTATCTTGGAGTTCTGGAACTAAGTCCAGGGGTTCTTTTCATTATGTTACCACGGTTGATAAATATAAGGTGTGTTAATCGGGTAGGCTAATAAAACCAGTATCTCAGTGATTTAACATAATAAAGACTTATGTTTCATATAAGTCAGGTGTAGTGGGTTGGTTGGGGCCAGTGGGTGGGCTATCTGCTCCTTGAAATCATGGAAGGACATGGCTTGTATCTTGTGGCTCCACCATCACCAGTTGCCTTGTAATTGTCCAATCTATGGGCCTCAGATAAGGGAGAACTGTGGTGGACCTGTTGGAGATATCCGAGGCCAGCCTGGAAGTGAAGTACGTCATTTTCACCCCGTTCCTTAGACTGAATTCAGGTGTGTAGTCACATGGTCCCACCTGACTGCAGGGGTGGCTGGGAAGTAAAATGCTTGTGCCTAGTAGAAAAGGAAATGGGGTTTAATGGACACTTATATTGCCTCTGCCACACAAAATGAACATAACCAGGCACCTAGACCTGACTTTACTTAAAAGGGATATTTGGGGAGAGCTAGTAGATAGATAGATGATAGATAGATAGATAGATAGATAGATAGGAGAGGCAGCCCAGATTCTCCTCTCTTCTTTGGGAAACAAACCAGTGTAAGATTGTATCCTTTAAAAAAAAGGGGGGAGGAGGCAAAATAGGCTCTGGCCCAATGGCATGATAGTGGGCCATTAATAATTAGTAAACATATACTTTATGTCAGAACCTTGTCTTAAACATCACAGGGAAAAATGTAAAACACCTCTATATTATGCTTTGATGTGCCATCTCTTTACCTATCAATCAGCAAACTGTGAAGTGTAGATATCATCTCAGCATGGGTTTGGGGTATTAAGTGAGCCAAAAGGCAAAATTAGAAATTGAGCCCTGGGCTTAGACTTATAACCTGGTACACCAGAGTAGACCTTAGCTTTCACAGTAATATATGGACAAATCCAAATGCCTATATAATGTTACAAGGTGGAATAATTAAATATGCAGTGAGTTTCAGGTAAATAATTCCATCTTTTAAAAACGTTCTGGTGGAAAAGTTTCAAGATCAGTCTTGATGGCAAAATGTAGGAAGAACAGCTTGGATAGAATCAGAAGACACAAATGGACTTGCTGTGGCATGCTGTGGGATAAAGAATACAGATGGGGGGGGGTGTCTATCTAGAGTAGAGGAGAATTGAGATGAGGAAATTGATAGAAAGATGAGAATGTGGGGTTTTTTATTTGCCATGTCAAGTAATAAAGAGTCATTATATTTAGTATTACAAGAAAGCAATATACCTGATGGGTCTAATCATGTCATTCTAAGGAAATGTGGTGGCCTGTGGCTGCCCTATTGATAGAGTTCAGAACCTCAGAATGGGATGAAGTGGGCCCATAGCCAGATTCTAGTGTGTGGAATATAGAGTTCCTTAGGACACAGCAGTGTTCTTTCTGAGCCTCAGGGAGAGTTTCCAGGCACTTATGGTTTCAAGTTCTCTATAGACTTTGAAAGACCTTAAAAGACTCAGTCTCTTGCCTATCAGTCTTGGCTTCTTCACTTCTGAAATCCTGTTCTGCTGTGGTTTGAATAAGAAAGTACAATGCAGGTATTTACCAGTTCAAGACTGTGTTATAAGAGTTCTTTTATCAGTCAGTTGATTGTAATGAATTATCAGCTTGGCTTATAAAAGCCTATTCGGCCATTATGAAGCCCTACCTTCTGTTGCTAACTAGAACCTAACCACCACTTATGACACTGCTTTTCTTCCATTCAAAGTTTTGAAGACTAGTGTCAGAGATGAATTTTCTACCAACAGGTCAGTGGGGATGTTTACTTCCTCTATGTCCATGACTATAAACAAGAGAGAAGGGTTGAGGGAAGTTTCAGATTAGGGCTCCTATGTAGAGAAAGGTTAAGGGTCTCCTAACCAGTAATTAATAATTATAACTAACATATTTGTAGCACACTTCACATTTTACAAAGTACTTTTTGTATATGTGATCTTCACAACTCAGAGAGATAAGTTATTCCTAGTCTATGGTTAAGGAAATAGTGGTTCAGACATTTAAACTGTAGAACCTCCACTTTCTATCATCTTGGGCAGATTTATGTATAAAACTGTTTACTAATCAATAAAATGAATGCCATTATGAATGCCAAAATGAACCCCTTCTTGGTGGGGTTGCTGTGAAGGATGAGATGATGTAGATAAACAATTGAATGCATAGTAAGAATGCAATAAATGGTAAGACCTAAGAATTGAAGCTGCATAATGATTGAAAAGAGGACTTTAGTAGGGTGATGGACAGGGAAAACATAAGATGAAAGATCAGTTTTATTCCAGAGTCTTAGTGAAGTAGACAAATTGGTTAGAATGTAATGAGCTGAAGGTGCAGGTGGTAGAGTGGGGAGCTTGAATTGGAGATAGGGAGGGGTTGCAGTCGTTGGTAGTAACTAGGTATAGGATACGACTGTGAAAGTGAATGGCCAAAGTGGTGGACAAAGTCATTTCAGGTAAGAGAAAGCCAAGGAGCTGAGAGGCTAGGGTGTCAGCAGGGATAGTATTCAAAGTATTTAACTACCAATACTAGCATGGACATGGATCCATCAAAATGGATGTAGCCTATAGTGTTGGTCCTGGAGGCACCAGCGACTATGAAAATATTTCAGTATTTTAATAATCACACTTGTGCAATCTAACCCAGGGCATAAGATGGAATTGTCCACATGGATATCGGGGTCGCTAGGAATGATGATGGTGTTATGGAGCGTGGACAGCAAGCCGGTTGAGGGAGGCTTTGATGAAAAAAGGAGAATGACCAGGATATGTTAGGTCATAATAACAAGGAAGCGTGCTGCGCAAGATGGTTTGATGGCAAGTGCTTCAAAGATACAGGACATTATTTATGAAGGAAGGAGGGAAATGGTACTTGAGGCAGCATGAAAAGCAAAGAGAACATTTTACTTCTGGCCGTAGATAGTGTAAAGCCATCATTCATATAGCTGAAACAAAACTTTCATGAAACAATACTCACCCTAACCACATGCAATGTATGCTGTTGGTTTCTATTCTATTACTTTATTTTAAAAAGTTTTCCATTTACTACCCACTAAATTAGTTTCACAACTCACTAATGGATTGCAGTTTATCATTTGAAATGTATTGGTATGTAAGTGGTAGGCGCAAACATAGCCACCTCTCCAGAGGACTGCATAGGAAGCGTGCTTTGTTAAGGGACAGCCAGGTTTTGACTAGATAAAGAAAATAAAGAGACGTCTATCAAAGACGTTGAAGGATATAGGGGTGTCTTGGTCCGTTTGGGCTGCTGTAACAAAATACTGTAGACTGGGTAGCTTATAAACACTGAACATTTATTTCTCATAGTCCTGGAGGTTGAGGAGTCTAAGATCGGTGTCTAGTGAGAACTTGCTTTCTGATGTCTTCTCACTGTGGAAGAGGTAAGGGAGCTCTCTTCTGAGGCCTCTTTTATAAGGCCACTAACCCCATTCATGAGCCATCTGTCCTCATGACCTAATCACCTCCCAAAGGCCCCACGTCTAAATACCATCACATTGGAGATTAGATTTCAACACATGAACTTTGGGGAGATACAAACATTCAGTCTATAGAAAGGGGGTTTTGTTGATGAAAGACCCTGAATACCAAAGGTCACAATGGAAGGATTTAGAGGTTGTTTTGGGAGTTGGAGTCTGATTCAAATTAGGCAATGTAGAGGACCGTAATAGGGTGAGAACCTCTATTTCGAGAGATGATCTGGAGTGTTGTAAGCAGAGATATAGGGCATGATGGGATTAGTTCTCTCAGGCAAGGGGGAGGGGTGGATAATCAGTTCTAATTATAGCCTCCTTCTTGGGACTGGTCCCTTAGTCAGTTTGTCAGTAGAGGGGTGAGGTATAAAGATTGGTTGGGGTTGAGTAAGATGAGGTGTGTGTGCCTCATCTTGAGGTGTGTGAGGTCTCACCAAGGAGTGTGCTGGGCTCTGTGGACTCTCTTTCAGTTCTGTTTTGGACAGAGTTAAGGCTAGAGGGATTGTCTTTCCAGAAGTTCCAGGCCTGTGAGGATCCCCTAAACCACGCTTGGCAATGAGTGGTAGTCGTATCAAAGCCTAAGAAGTTTTGTGGCTTACACTCAAATCCTACTGTCCTTGATATTGAGAGGGAGGGAAGGGGTGGCCTTAATAGAAGCTAATAGTTTCACGCACTCCTGAAGTAGAAACATGTTAATTAAAAAGACAGTGCTAAATTAAATAGTGGGCACAAGGGTATGCTAGAAATAGTGCTAAATTAAGAACCAAAAGATTTGTTTTTTAATTCTGGCTGTGCCTCTGGGTGACAGATCAGAGCCTTAACCTCATCTATCAAATTAGTATAATGTTGTTCTTCCTTTCCTTAAAAGCTGTTGTGAGGAATAAATTAAGTAAAAATATAGGCATATGGTGTAACATTTATAAAGCACTATTCAAAAGCAAGATGTTGGCAATGAGTATTACTTGGCAGAAATAATTTGTAGTCAGTGCAAATAGTGGACCAAGTGCAGGCAGCTGTCAGTTAGTGACAGCTGGTGTTACAATTAGGGTAAGACTAGATGTTTTATAAAATTTAAGGAGATTTTTGATGGTGGGACACAACTCAGATAGATAAAAAGGCAGAACTCTTTGTTAATTACAGCTCCAAAGAGAGAAGTCTGTCGTGCAGGGATGCATAGCAGGTTACACTTGAGGACAGGGTAACAGTAAGCTGAAACTGTAGGAAGGTGCTTATGTATGGCAAACAGGATAGAGTTAGGTAGGTTTCCCAGGCAGGCTTCCTGGGGATCAGATATTTTAAATAATTCAATGGGCCTAAGAAAGAAGTAGCTGTTCCTGAGTGTAGGTATCTGGGGCCTCTGGCAGTTGGATATGTGTATATTGTAACCCAGGAGTGTTAGAGCCTGATAAGGGAAGTAGTTTGGGGTGGGGGTTGATAAGTTGCCAGTGAAGGAGAATTGAGAGTTTTAGCCATGACATCAAGACTGGGTCAACATGGCACTTGTGAAATATCATATTACACTGGGACAGCTTTGGAATGGTGTAATCTCAAACTGTCATTTTTTTTTTTTATAGTACAAAAGCTTACTCAAAGCAGACTTCTCATTGATATAGTATAGTTTCTTCATTTAGCTGTTTATTTACAACACATTTTATTTATAAGTTACTGAAAACCTAATCTTCAATTCTATTATCTCTACCTCTTAATTTATATTTTAAGTAGGCCAGATTTCTGAATCATTTTAGAGAAATACCTGGCATCATCTAATACCCCATGGCAGAAAGAGTTAGACTTTAAAAGTTCTTCTGAGATTATAAATGCCTATAGCATATAATGGCTGGTATAATACAGGCTCAAAGTTGTTTTCCCTCAGATTAGAGTTATTTGCCTATCATGTGGCTGTGCTAAAATAATTTTAAGATGTCTCCTAACATTCTAACCCCCTCATATATGTCCTCTGTAGTCCCTTCCTCTTGAATATGGATGGGACTTGTGAATATGGTAGAATTTTTGTGGAGTTATTTCTAGAGAATGTATTGTAAGCCCTGGAGGGTGAATGGGGCAATAGCTGAAACGTCAGCAGTGTTCTGGTCTCAGGCTGTTGAACGTGATAGCATTATGAGATACAAAGCCCCATGATCCCCCCCAAGGACAGTTAAGAAACAGAACCCACCGCAATTTCCTGACACTCCTTGGAACTGTACATACTCCCTGCATGCCTTCACGTTGTCACCAGATGTATGTCTGAAAATCCTTTGTGTTCTCTTTCCATACTTTGATACTCTTGGATACTTATATCTGATAAAATATGAAATAAAGGCTATGTGCAGTCTCCTGCTTTTACTGCTCTCTCGCAGAGGCAGTCCTGCATGTCCGCTCAGTCTGGTGTCTGAGAACTTCTTGTTCTGTGCATGGCAACAGAATTTCATTTCCATGATTATCTACTGATCAGTTGGCTTTGAGTTAATCAAAATGGAGATCATCTTGAGTATCCCTGATCTAAGGGGGTAAGCCCATAGTAGTGGGCACTTCCTAAAGTCAGAAAGCTGCCATACTGTGAGGGGGCCATGTGGCTAGGAACTGAAGGCAGCCCATAGGAGCTAAGAGTATTCCCTGGCTGTCAGTTAGCAAGCAAGTGGGGACCTCAGCCCTACAGCCACAAGAAATTGGATTCTAACAACCATGTGATCTTGGAAGTAGACCACTGAGTCTCAGGTGAGATCATAGCATGGCTCACAGTTTGATTTTAGCCTGATGAGACCCTGAGCAGAGTACCAAAGTGATCCATGCCTGGACTTCTGACCCACAGAAACTGTGAGATAATAAATTTGTGTTGTTTTTGGCTACTAAATTTGCGGTAATTTTTTATGCAACAATAGAAAATGAATACACTATGTATTCCACTTTTCATTTTTATGATTGTGCATGCATAGGCACTACACTTATTTTTTTTTTCCTTGTACATGGAAATGAATTATTTACTTTTTTTTTTTTTTTTTTTTGCCTCCTTGAACAAAGCTACTGTGAGCACCTTGTAAATTACTTCTGGTGTACTTGTTCAACAGTTTCCCTAGGATTAGAATTGCTGAACATGTGAATATTCATCTTTATTAGATAATGCCAAATTGCAAAAGTTGTCACAAAGCTTTTTAAAAAAATAAATGAAGTTAATAAACCTCCACTAGACAAAAAGAAAAAATGAGTTACCAATATCAGGAATAAAAAAAGTGCATCACTACAGATTCTTCATAGACTCAAAAGTTAATAAAAGCTAATAAAAGACTGTTATGAACAATTTTATGCCAATGACTTGGACAATTAGATGAAATGGACAAGTTCTTTGAAAGAATTATCAAGGGGGTTCCGGAAGATGGCGGCGTAGGAGGACGCGGGGCTCACAGCGCGTCCTGCCGATCACTTAGATTCCACCTACACCTGCCTAAAGAACCCAGAAAACCGCCAGAGGATTAGCAGAACAGAGTCTCCGGAGTCAAGCGCAGACTAGAGGCCCACGGAAGAGGGTAGGAAGGGCGGCGAGGCGGTGCGCGCTCCACGGACTGGCGGGAGGGAGCCGGGGCGGAGGGGCGGCTCGCCGGCCAAGCAGAGCCCCCGAGTCTGGCTGGCAAAAGCGGAGGGGCCGGACGGACTGTGTTCCGACAGCAAGCGCGACTTAGCGTCTGGGAGGTCATAAGTTACCATATCTGCTCGGAAAGCGAGAAGGCTGGAGGACAAAGGGTGGGAGAGCTGCTGAGCCCCCGGATGGCAGAGCTCAGCTTGGCGGGGAACAAAGGCGCCAGCGCCATCTCCCCCGCCCATCCCCCAGCCAAAATCCCAAAGGGAACCAGTTCCTGCCAGGGAACTTGCTCGCTCCGTGCAAACACCCAACTCTGTGCTTCTGCGGAGCCAAACCTCCGGCAGCGGATCTGACTCCCTCCCGCTGCCACAGGGCTCCTCCTGAAGTGGATCACCTAAGGAGAAGCGAGCCAAGCCTGCCCCTCCAGCCCCCGTGCACCTTGCCTACCCACCCCAGCTAATACGCCAGATCCCCAGCAACACAAGCCTGGCAGTGTGCAAGTAGCCCAGACGGGACACGCCACCCCACAGTGAATCCCGCCCCTAGGAGAGGGGAAGAGAAGGCACACACCAGTCTGACTGTGGCCCCAGCAGTGGGCTGGGGGCAGACATCGGGTCGGACGGCGGCCCCGCCCACTAACTCCAGTTATACACCACAGCACAGGGGAAGTGCACTGCAGGTCCTCACCACGCCAGGGACTCTCCAAAATGACCAAACGGAAGAATTCCCCTCAGAAGAATCTCCAGGAAATAACAACAGCTAATGAACTGATCAAAAAGGATTTAAATAATATAACAGAAAGTGAATTTAGAATAATAGTCATAAAATTAATCGCTGGGCTTGAAAACAGTATACAGGACAGCAGAGAATCTCTTGCCACAAAGATCGAGGGACTAAGGAACAGTCACGAGGAGCTGAAAAACGCTTTAAACGAAATGCAAAACAAAATGGAAACCACGATGGCTCGGCTTGAAGAGGCAGAGGAGAGAATAGGTGAACTAGAAGATAAAGTTATGGAGAAAGAGGAAGCTGAAAGAAAGAGAGATAAAAAAATCCAGGAGTATGAGGGGAAAATTAGAGAACTAAGTGATACACTAAAAAAAAATAATATACGCATAATTGGTATCCCAGAGGAGGAAGAGAGAGGGAAAGGTGCTGAAGGGGTACTTGAACAAATTATAGCTGAGAACTTCCCTGAACTGGGGAAGGAAAAAGGCATTGAAATCCAAGAGGCACAGAGAACTCCCTTCAGACGTAACTTGAATCGATCTTCTGCACGACATATCATAGTGAAACTGGCAAAATACAAGGATAAAGAGAAAATTCTGAAAGCAGCAAGGGATAAACATGCCCTCACATATAAAGGGAGACCTATAAGACTCGTGACTGATCTCTCCTTTGAAACTTGGCAGGCCAGAAAGGCTTGGCACGATATCTACAGTGTGCTAAACAGAAAAAATATGCAGCCGAGAATCCTTTATCCAGCAAGTCTGTCATTTAGAATAGAAGGAGAGATAAAGGTCTTCCCAAACAAACAAAAACTGAAGGAATTTGTCACCACGAAACCAGCCCTACAAGAGATCCTAAGGGGGATCCTGTGAGACAAAGTACCAGAGACATCCCTACAAGCATAAAACATACAGACATCACAATGACTCTAAACCCGTATCTTTCTATAATAACACTGAATGTAAATAGATTAAATGCGCCAACCAAAAGACATAGGGTATCAGAATGGATTAAAAAACAAGACCCATCTATTTGCTGTCTACAAGAGACTCATTTTAGATCTGAGGACACCTTTAGATTGAGAGTGAGGGGATGGAGAACTATTTATCATGCTACTGGAAGCCAAAAGAAAGCTGGAGTAGCCATACTTCTATCAGACAAACTAGACTTTAAATTAAAGGCTGTAACAAGAGATGAAGAAGGGCATTATATAATAATTACAGGGTCTATCCATCAGGAAGAGCTAACAATTATAAATGTCTATGCGCCGAATACCGGAGCCCCCAGATATATAAAACAATTACTCATAAACATAAGCAACCTTATTGATAAGAATGTGGTCATTGCAGGGGACTTTAACACCCCACTTACAGAAATGGATAGATCATCTAGACACACAGTCAATACAGAAACAAGGGCCCTGAATGATACATTGGATCAGATGGACTTGACAGATATATTTAGAACTCTGCATCCCAAAGCAACAGAATATACTTTCTTCTCGAGTGCACATGGAACATTCTCCAAGATAGATCATATACTGGGTCACAAAACAGCCCTTCATAAGTTTACAAGAATTGAAATTATACCATGCATACTTTCAGACCACAATGCTATGAAGCTTGAAATCAACCACAGGAAAAAGTCTGGAAAACCTCCAAAAGCATGGAGGTTAAAGAACACCCTACTAACGAATGAGTGGGTCAACCAGGCAATTAGAGAAGAAATTAAAATATATATGGAAACAAACGAAAATGAAAATACAACAATCCAAACGCTTTGGGATGCAGCGAAGGCAGTCCTGAGAGGAAAATACATTGCAATCCAGGCCTATCTCAAGAAACAAGAAAAATCCCAAATACAAAACCTAACAGCACACCTAAAGGAAATAGAAGCAGAACAGCAAAGGCAGCCTAAACCCAGCAGAAGAAGAGAAATAATAAAGATCAGAGCAGAAATAAACAATATAGAATCTAAAAAAACTGTAGAGCAGATCAACGAAACCAAGAGTTGGTTTTTTGAAAAAATAAACAAAATTGACAAACCTCTAGCCAGGCTTCTCAAAAAGAAAAGGGAGATGACCCAAATAGATAAAATCATGAATGAAAATGGAATGATTACAACCAATCCCTCAGAGATACAAACAATTATCAGGGAATACTATGAAAAATTATATGCCAGCAAATTGGACAACCTGGAAGAAATGGACAAATTTCTAAACACCCACACTCTTCCAAAACTCAATCAGGAGGAAATAGAAAGCTTGAACAGACCCATAACCAGCGAAGAAATTGAATCGGTTATCAAAAATCTCCCAACAAATAAGAGTCCAGGACCAGATGGCCTCCCAGGGGAGTTCTACCAGACATTTAAAGCAGAGATAATACCTATCCTTCTCAAGCTATTCCAAGAAATAGAAAGGGAAGGAAAACTTCCAGACTCATTCTATGAAGCCAGTATTACTTTGATTCCTAAACCAGACAGAGACCCAGTAAAAAAAGAGAACTACAGGCCAATATCCCTGATGAATAGGGATGCAAAAATTCTTCATAAGATACTAGCAAATCGAATTCAACAGCATATAAAAAGAATTATTCACCATGATCAAGTGGGATTCATTCCTGGGATGCAGGGCTGGTTCAACATTCGCAAATCGATCAACGTGATACATCACATTAACAAAAAAAAAGAGAAGAACCATATGATCCTGTCAATCGATGCAGAAAAGGCCTTTGACAAAATCCAGCACCCTTTCTTAATAAAAACCCTTGAGAAAGTCGGGATAGAAGGAACATACTTAAAGATCATAAAGGCCATTTATGAAAAGCCCACAGCTAACATCATCCTCAACGGGGAAAAACTGAGAGCTTTTTCCCTGAGATCAGGAACACGACAGGGATGCCCACTGTCACCGCTGTTGTTTAATATAGTGCTGGAAGTTCTAGCATCAGCAATCAGACAACAAAAGGAAATCAAAGGCATCAAAATTGGCAAAGATGAAGTCAAGCTTTCGCTTTTTGCAGATGACATGATATTATACATGGAAAATCCGATAGACTCCACCAAAAGTCTGCTAGAACTGATACATGAATTCAGCAAAGTTGCAGGATACAAAATCAATGTGCAGAAATCAGTTGCATTCTTATACACTAACAATGAAGCAACAGAAAGACAAATGAAGAAACTGATCCCATTCACAATTGCACCAAGAAGCATAAAATACCTAGGAATAAATCTAACCAAAGATGTAAAAGATCTGTATGCTGAAAACTATAGAAAGCTTATGCAGGTAATTGAAGAAGATATAAAGAAATGGAAAGACATTCCCTGCTCATGGATTGGAAGAATAAATATTGTCAAAATGTCAATACTACCCAAAGCTATCTACACATTCAATGCAATCCCAATCAAAATTGCACCAGCATTCTTCTCGAAACTAGAACAAGCAATCCTAAAATTCATATGGAACCACAAAAGGCCCCGAATAGCCAAAGTAATTTTGAAGAAGAAGACCAAAGCAGGAGGCCTCACAATCCCAGACTTTAGCCTCTACTACAAAGCTGTCATCATCAAGACAGCATGGTATTGGCATAAAAACAGACACATAGACCAATGGAATAGAATAGAAACCCCAGAACTAGACCCACAAACGTATGGCCAACTCATCTTTGACAAAGCAGGAAAGAACATCCAATGGAAAAAAGACAGTCTCTTTAACAAATGGTGCTGGGAGAACTGGACAGCAACATGCAGAAGGTTGAAACTAGACCACTTTCTCACACCATTCACAAAAATAAACTCAAAATGGATAAAGGACCTGAATGTGAGACAGGAAACCATCAAAACCTTAGAGGAGAAAGCAGGAAAAGACCTCTCTGACCTCAGCCGTAGCAATCTCTTACTCGGCACATCCCCAAAGGCAAGGGAATTAAAAGCAAAAGTGAATTACTGGGACCTTATGAAGATAAAAAGCTTCTGCACAGCAAAGGAAACAACCAACAAAACTAAAAGGCAACCAACGGAATGGGAAAAGATATTTGCAAATGACACATCGGACAAAGGGCTAGTATCCAAAATCTATAAAGAGCTCATCAAACTCCACACCCGAAAAACAAATAACCCAGTGAAGAAATGGGCAGAAAACATGAATAGACACTTCTCTAAAGAAGACATCCGGATGGCCAACAGGCACATGAAAAGATGTTCAACGTCGCTCCTTATCAGGGAAATACAAATCAAAACCACACTCAGATACCACCTCACGCCAGTCAGAGTGGCCAAAATGAAGAAATCAGGAGACTATAGATGCTGGAGAGGATGTGGAGAAACAGGAACCCTCTTGCACTGTTGGTGGGAATGCAAATTGGTGCAGCCGCTCTGGAAAGCAGTGTGGAGGTTCCTCAGAAAATTAAAAATAGACCTACCCTATGACCCAGCAATAGCACTGCTAGGAATTTATCCAAGGGATACAGGAGTACTGATGCATAGGGGCACCTGTACCCCAATGTTTATAGCGGCACTCTCAACAATAGCCAAATTATGGAAAGAGCCTAAATGTCCATCAACTGATGAATGGATAAAGAAATTGTGGTTTATATACACAATGGAATACTACGTGGCAATGAGAAAAAATGAAATATGGCCTTTTGTAGCAACATGGATGGAACTGGAGAGTGTGATGCTAAGTGAAATAAGCCATACAGAGAAAGACAGATACCATATGGTTTCACTCTTATGTGGATCCTGAGAAACATAACAGAAACCCATGGGGGAGGGGAAGGAAAAAAAAAAAAAAAAAAGAGGTTAGAGTGGGAGAGAGCCAAAGCATAAGAGACTGTTAAAAACTGAGAACAAACTGAGGGTTGATGGGGGGTGGGAGGGAGGGCAGGGTGGGTGATGGGTATTGAGGAGGGCACCTTTTGGGATGAGCACTGGGTGTTGTATGGAAACCAATTTGACAGTAAATTTCATATATTAAAAATAAAAAAAATAAAAAAAAAAGAATTATCAAATTATAAGAAAATATAAAAATCTAAATATATCAACTAAAGAAATTAGATTTGTAATCATAAATCAGAAGGAATTTCAAGGTCCACATAGTTTTACTGGTGAATCTGATCAAACTTAAACAAAAGTATACTAATCCTACAAAGAAAAATACCTACAAAGAAAAGAGAGAAGGGGACAATTCCTCACTCATTTAAGGAGGCTATAATTATCCTAATACTAAAAAAATTTTTTTAATATTGGAAACAAGACAAGGGTGTCTGCTCTCACTGTTTCTTTTCAACATTGTACTGGAGGCCCTAATAAGTGCAAAAAAGGGCAAAAATAAAAAATAAAATCCACATAGTTTAGAAAAGAAAAGTAACCTTGTCATGTACATAGAAAATTTAGAGGAATCTACAAAGAAGTTACTAGACTATAAGTGAATTCAAGAAGGTCACATGATACAAGGTAAATACAGAAATCAATTATATTTTATAAATAAGCAACAAACAGTGGGAAAATAAAAGTAAAGCAATTCAATTTATGATATTTAAAATATGATATACTCAGAGATAAGTTTAACAAAAGATGTGTAAGATTTGTACACTGAAAACCAGAAAACACTGCAGACAGAAATTGAAGAAGTTTAAATACATGGAGAGATACACCATGTTCATGGATTGAAAGATTCACTATTATTAAGATATGTTATCTCCAAATTGTTCCTTAGTGTCTTTAGAAGAAAACATAGGAGAATAGCTTTGCAACACTGAGAACATTTTGGTGAAACAACAAAAAATGTTAATTTTATTAAATCTTGACACTTGAGTATACATCTTTTTACTTTTCTGTGTAACAAAATGGGAAGTATGCATAAATCTCTTGTGCTGAAAAACAAAGCAGGATGGTTGTCTTAAGATAAAGCATCTGTAATTTCAGTTGTGAACTGAAGTAATTACTTTTTGAAAAAAATAGAATAGCACTTTTACTTGAGAGAATGTATTCAAAATGGATGAAAGACCTAAATTGAGATAGGAAAGTATTAAAATCCTAGAGGAGAACACAGGCAGCAACCTCTTTGACCTCAGCTGCAGCAACTTCCTACTAAACACATTGCAGAAGGCAAGAGAAACAAAAGCAAAAATGAACTATTGGGACTTCATCAAGATAGAAAGCTTCTGCACAGCAAAGGAAACAATCAACAAAACTAAAAGGCAATGTACGGAATGGGAGAAGATATTTGCATATCTGATAAAGGGTTAGTATTCAAAATCTATAAAGAAATTATCAAGCTCCACACCCAAAAAACAAATAAACCAGTTAAAAAATGGTCAGAAGAGATGAACAGACACTGTTACAAAGAAGACATCCAGATGGCTAACAGACATATGAAAAAATGCTCAACATCATTCATCATCAGGAAATACAAATCAAAACCACAATGAGATACTACCTCACACCTGTCAGAAATGGCTAAAATTAACAACACAAGAAACAACAGGTGTTGGCAAGGATGAGGAGAAAGGGGAACCCTTCTGCACTGTTGGTGGTAATGCAAACTGGTGCACCCACTCTGGAGAGCATCATGGAGGTTCCTCAGAAAGGTAAAAATAGAACTACCCTATGATCTAGCAATTGCACTACTTGGTATTTACCCAAAAGATACAAAAATACAGATTCAAAGGGGTACGTGCACCCTGACGTTTATGGTAGCATTATAAACAATAGTCAAACTATGGAGAGAGCCCAAAAGTCCATTGACTGATGAATGGATAAAGAAGATGTGGCACATATATACAATGAAATGTTACTCAGCCATCAAAAAGAATGCAATCTTACCATTTGCAGTAACATGGATGGAGCTAGAATGTATTATGCTAGCGAAATAAGTCAATCAGAGAAAGACAAATACCATATGATTTAACTCATATGTAGACTCTAAGAAACAAAACAGATGAACATATGGAAATTGGGGGGAAAATGAGAGAGGGAAACAAACCACAAGAGTAAACTGAAGGTTGATGGAGGAAAGTGGATGGGGGATTGGCTAGATGGGTGATGGTTATTAAGAAGGGCGCACTTGTTGTGATGAGCACTGGATGTTGTATGTAAGTGATGAATCACTGAATTCTACTCCTGAAACCAATATTGCACTGTATGTTAACTAAAATTTAAATTAAAAAAAATATTTGCCAGACTTTTTCTTAAAATCAACATAAATAAGCATGACAGAGAAAAATAAAACTGACATTATTTGTTGCTAGTGGTAACATTCTGAGATTGGTGATGATATTTTTGGATGTGATTTTTTATATTATCTAAGTAACTAAGTTAATATTTGGAACATCTGTATAATACATATTTGGAACATCAGGGAACCAGTATTTCTCATATGACCAATGCATGGTATTTTAAAAATCATGCCTGGATGAAAGTTCTACTCAAAATGCAATATAGACCAATGTATTTTAACAGAGTATGAAACAATCATTGATATAGTTTCAGATCTGAAAATGCTCCTCCCTTTTCAATGATGTATCTATCTGTCTGAGGCAGGATATTCTTCATATACTTCAGAAAAAACAGGTTCAGCTATCTTCATTAAGTCAGACATTAAAAAGATTTGCAAAAATGTATAACAATGCTACTCTTCTCATTTTTTTTGTTTCAGAAAATATAATTATTTTAGTGACAATGATACTTATGTTGGGGCACCTTGGTGGCTCAGTTGGTTAAGCCTCTGACTCTCGATTTTGGTTCAGGTCATGATCTCATGGTTGATGAGATCAGGCTCCGAGTCGGGCTCTGCACTGACAGCATGGAGCCTGCTTGGGATTCTCTCTCCTTCTCTCTCTCTGCCCCTCCTCTGCTTGTGCTCGCTCTCTCTCTCTCTCTCTCAAAATAAATAAAAATAAAACATTAACAAATGCTACTTATGTTAACACATAATGGATTTATTATTGTTATTTTTAGATGAATTGAAAAACATTTTTTAAATTCTCAGTTTTAATTAAAATTTTTTGAGAGTGTGAGTGGGGGAGGGGCAGAGGAAGAGGGAGAGAGAGAGTCTTAAGCAGGCTCTATGTCCAACATGGAGCCCAACTCAGGGCTCCATCTCATTATGGTGAGATCATGACCTGAACCAAAATCAAGAGTTGGACCCTGAACTGACTGAGCCATCCAGGTGCCCCTCTCAGTTTTAATTTATAAAACAGTAAATATCAATAGGTATAACCCACATTAAAAAGATACCTTTGGAGTCTTCAATAAGTTTCAAGAATATAACAGGGATTCTTTTTTAACAAATATAATTTATTGTCAAATTGGCTAACATACAGTGTGTAAAGTGTGCTCTTGGTTTTTGGGGTAGATCCCCGTGGTTCATCGCTTACATACAACACCTAGTACTCATCCCAACAAGTGCCCTCCTCAATGCCCATCACCCATTTTCCTCCCTCCCCCTCCCCCCATTAGCCCTCAGTTTGTTCTCTGTATTTAAGAATCTCTTATGGTTTGCCTCCCTCCCTCTCTGTAACTATTTTTTTTCCCCTTCCCTTCCTCCATGGTCTTCTGTTCAATTTCTCAAGATCCACATATGAGTGAAAACATATGGTATCTTCCACCTCACGCCAGTCAGAGTGGCCAAAATGAAGAAATCAGGAGACTATAGATGCTGGAGAGGATGTGGAGAAACAGGAACCCTCTTGCACTGTTGGTGGGAATGCAAATTGGTGCAGCCGCTCTGGAAAGCAGTGTGGAGGTTCCTCAGAAAATTAAAAATAGACCTACCCTATGACCCAGCAATAGCACTGCTAGGAATTTATCCAAGGGATACAGGAGTACTGATGCATAGGGGCACCTGTACCCCAATGTTTATAGCGGCACTCTCAACAATAGCCAAATTATGGAAAGAGCCTAAATGTCCATCAACTGATGAATGGATAAAGAAATTGTGGTTTATATACACAATGGAATACTACGTGGCAATGAGAAAAAATGAAATATGGCCTTTTGTAGCAACGTGGATGGAACTGGAGAGTGTGATGCTAAGTGAAATAAGCCATACAGAGAAAGACAGATACCATATGGTTTCACTCTTATGTGGATCCTGAGAAACATAACAGAAACCCATGGGGGAGGGGAAGGAAAAAAAAAAAAAAAAAGAGGTTAGAGTGGGAGAGAGCCAAAGCATAAGAGACTGTTAAAAACTGAGAACAAACTGAGGGTTGATGGGGGGTGGGAGGGAGGGCAGGGTGGGTGATGGGTATTGAGGAGGGCACCTTTTGGGATGAGCACTGGGTGTTGTATGGAAACCAATTTGACAGTAAATTTCATATATTAAAAAAAAAAAAAACATATGGTATCTTTCTCTGATTTATTTCACTCAGCATAATTCCTTCCAGTTCCATTCACATTGCTGCAAATGGCATGATTTCATTCTTTCTCATTGCCAAGTAGTATTCCATCGTATATTCAAACCACATCTTCTTTATCCATTCATCAGTTGGTGGACATTTAGACTCTTTCCATAATTCGGCTATGTTGAAAGCACTGCTAAAAACATTGGGGTAAATGTGCCCCTATGAATCAGTACTCCTGTATCCTTTGGATAAATTCCTAGTAATGCTATTGCTGGGTAATAGGGTAGTTCTATTTTTGAGGAATCTCCACTCTGTTTTCCAGAGCGGCTGCACCAGTTTGCATTCCCACCAACAGGGCAAGAGGGTTCCCATTTCTCCACATCCTCACCAGCATCTGTTGTTGCTTGAGTTGTTCATTTTAGCCACTCAGACCAGTGTGAGGTGGTATCTCAGTGTGGCTTTGATTTATATTTCCCTGATGATGAGTGACGTTGAGCATCTTTTCATGTGTCTGTTGGCCATCTGGATGTCTTCATTGGAAAAGTGTGTATTCATGTCTTCTGCCCATTTCTTCACTGGACTATTTGTTCTTTGGGGGTTGAGTTTGGGAAGTTCTTTATAGATTTTGGATATTAACCTTTATCTGATATGTCATTTGCAACTATCTTTTCTCATTCCATCAGTTGCCTTTAAGTTTTGTTGATTGTTTCCTTTGCAGTGCAGAAGCTTTTTATCTTGATGAGGTCCCAATAGTTCATTTTGCTTTCAATTCCCTTGCATTTGGGGATGTGTCAGCAAGAAATTGCTGCAGCTGAGGTCAAAGAGGCTGTTGCCTGCTTTCTCCTGTAGAGTTTTGATGTTTTCCTGTCTCACATTTAGGTCTTTCATCCATTTTGAGTTTATTTTTGTGTATGGTGTAATAGGGATTCTGATACCAAATAATTTGAGAACTGCTACAGTAGGACACTGCTTCAATCCCACAAAGTGTTGTCACTCAGCTGCCATGATAAATGAGATTTCAAAAGGCCATTCTTCCATTTTATAATGGCAGCGTCAGGGTGATGGAGAATATGGTAAAACCAATAAATTCCATTGGCATGAGCACACTGCTCATAATTTTTTTCTGGAAAATGAACTCTCTCATTAGAAGCAAGACTATGTAGGGACACCTGAGTGGCTCAGTCAGTTGAGTGTCCATCTTTGGCTCAGGCTGTGATCTCATGGTTCATGAGTTTGAGACCCACATCGGGCTCTATGCTGTCAGTACAGAGCTTGCTTTGGATCCTCTGTCCCTTTCTCTCTCTCTGCCTTTCCCTTGCTTGCGCTCTGCCCCCTCCCACCCCCCAAAAAAGAAGCAAAACTGAGTAGAATATGATGACAGTCAATATGGCAATCCAGTAGCCCATGGATGATGGTTTTGGAATCTCACCATCTGGAGGACTTTCCTTAGAGCAGATACAACTTAACTCTTTGTAATATCTTGTCTTCATTTTTTCATATTTTACAAAGCTGATACTTTTATTTCTAGGAATACTCTATTTTTCTTCATCTTTGTATAACCTCTACTTGAATTTACTTTTCTAGGCATTTCTTAAATGTATAATAAAAGAAAAAAATGAGTTTTCATTATAGCATAGTGGCAATATGAAAAATCATATTGATCAGAATAAACTGGAGCAGTCACTTGGTTTGCAACTAATTTGTCAAACTTTACAGGAAAAAAAGGAAAGATAGAAGGTGTTATGGGTGGAATTGCAATTGTGTCTCTCAAAAAAAGATATGTTGAAGTCTTAATATCCTGCACTTCAGAATACAATCTTATTTGGAAATAAGGTCTTTACAGAGGCAATCAAGTTAATAATTAGGGTGGTCCCTAACCTAATATGACTGGTATCCTTAGGAAAAGGGGCAATTTGGACACAGAGCCAGACATGGATAGAAGGAAGATTATAATATGAAGACACAGGGAGAATGCCATGTGAGGACAGAGAATTAGAGTGATGGCAATGGGAAGACAGGGTCTAAGGAATGTCCAAGGCTACTGAAGATGGGAGGAGGCCTAGAACAATTCTCTCTTACAGCACTCAGAAGGAACCAACTTTGGAGACACAAAATTAACAACTTCCAGAATCGTGAGACAATAGCTTTTTGTTGTTTTAAGCCACACAACTTGTGGTACTTTATTAATGGTAGCCCTAGAAAACTAAGGCAGATGGTAAAATATTTATGGGAGTAACTATATTAACCAACCCAACCTTTATCCCAGAAACCAAGCACTGAGTATTGAATACTTAATACATCAGGCCCACTGAATGTTGAATGAAGATCCTTGAAAGTGGAAATCTCCCTAAGGTATATGTCAATCATCTTGCTCCTTATTCCCTGTTCTTGGTCCAAAACATTAGACATTAAATGTTTTTTTAATAAAATAAGTACTGATAATTGGGATGAAAAACAAATATAAAATATGAATTTCAAATATATTTTATATTGTTAATTAATACTATTTTATAACATTTATTTTCTTTAAATATGGGAAATATAATACCTACTCTTCTAGGGGCAGTTCTTTCCTTCCTTCCTCCTTTCCTCCCTCCTTCCCCACACCCACACCTTCTTCCTTCCTTCCTCCCTTCCGTTTTTCCTTTTTCTTCCTTCCTTCCTTCCTTCCTTCCTTCCTTCCTTCCTTCCTTCTCTTTCTTGTTTTCAACTACCCCCAAATTTTATTTATTACAATATCACCAAAATAACAATAGGAAGATGTATTTTTTAAATAAAAAGATTATCCAGAATTCTATCTAAGCAATAGGTGCTTTGGGATGATCAGGGCCTTGGAAATGAAAGTGTGGTGAAGTCAGGATAAACACAGGTATTGAGATCAAAATACCTAGTCCTAGTTCTGCTCTGTAGGAATAAGCTATTAAATAACCCCTCTGAGCCTCAGTTTTCCCATCTGTAAATGGCAGATGTTTAACATAAAACTGTTGAGAGAATGAAAGCAAAAATAAAATTATCCTTTATTAAGTTAATTTTACATATAAGAATATAGGATCACATGGGTTCAATAACTTTCACAAAGTCACCATCTAGTTAACTCACCAATTCCAAGGCCCAAATTCTATTAGAACTGACCCATACTATATGAAACCTTTTAACTTCACTTTTCAATGGTATATGGTGATTATGTAGCAAAATTGGTAGCCAGGGCTGACTCAACCTGCATAGCCTGTCTAGCTGCCCAGTTCAGTTCAAGTTCTTCATCTATTAATGCCTTCTAACCCTCATAGGGCTCCAAAGGTCCATGGGTTAAGGTCTTAATTTTCCAGACCTCATCTCTGTTTAGCAAAAACTTTGGATACAAGGCAATAGTTTGTGGAAGAGTAGATCACAATCACAATCAATCACCCAAGCTTGATTTTTCATGTTTGCTTCACCAGAAAATGGTATTTTCATTTCTAGAAAAATACAAAAGAACTTTTAAGCCTGTATCAGGTAAAAGGAGATATAAGAATCCAAATTTGAACACATGGCTTAGGGATGCAGGGTATTAGAGAAAAGAAAAAGATCAGAGGTGAAGCAAAAAAATCACAGTTTGGGCTGCAATAGGGTGCATCACATTTGGTCATACCTGGGCTGGGAAGGCTAACTCTGTCATCAGACCATACCATTTAGAGGCACATGAGTCTCAAGACAGAGAAGGGATCTTGAATTTGGGCAAGAAGAAGGCTGCAGAGTTTGGCTCATTGACTGCCTTTGTGCCAACGAGAGTTCAAAGATTGCTGAGCCCATGCAAGTAGTAGGACCTTCACTAACACAACAAATGCACCAGTAGGAAGTGAGGAGGGTGGCCTGCTAAGGAAGCCTAATCCTGGAGAGTAGGGGAAAGGCCAAGAGAACCTTCAGAATGGTTCAGAGCTCAAAGTCAGGATACAGTGAAAGGTGAAGGTGGCCTGTCCTGGCCACTCAAGGAGGCTTCCATCAGGATCACTTCAAGAAAAGTGACTACCCAGGCAGGCTGAGAAAAATAGGTCAATATATATTGCCAATAAGAATCAAAGCAATGATGTAGAAATAAGCCTTAAAGCTAAGGAAAAGTACTTATACACCATAGGACTGTGCTTTAATAATTTATGGACATTATCTGTCTGACCTTGTGACTCAGGTGCCAAACCAAGTTTATATATTGAGCCAACCACATGCTCACTAAAACAGGAGTGCTGTTGTCTTTTTTGTGACTGCTGAGTTGTAGATCCTTTTAAAGGGCAGGTTAAAAAGTTGGGTTAGATAGGAAAATGGCATTATATGTCCTTTCTCAAGCACAAGGTGACTTAATCTAGGCCAGTTGGACCCTTTCACTCAGGCATTTTCATTATCAAAGGTTATGGTTGTCCAATAGGGGGATAATCTGAAGAGATTATTCATTAATTTCCGTGACTTAGATCTCCACAGGTACTCTAACTCCTGACCTGCCCGAAGTTTGGATCTTCAGCTTTCTCTTTGATTTCTTGAGATGCTCAATTTCCTTAAAATTTATTCTATTATTATTATTATTATTATTATTAATTATTAATATTTTGCTGAGGACAGCCATGTGGTATGTCTTTCCATTTATTCAGAGCTTGTTTTATGTCACTCAGTATAGTTTTATTCATACAAGTTCTGTACCTTTTTTTTTTTTTAACATTTTATTATTTATTTTAGAGAGTGAGAGAGACAGAGCACAAGTAGGGGAGGGGCAGAGAAAGGAGGACACAGAAATCAGAAGTGGGCTCCAGGCTCTGAGCTGTCAGACAGAGCCCGATGCAGGGCTTGAACTCATGAACTGCAAGATAATGACCTGAGCCAAAGTTGGCCACTTAACTGACTGAGCCACCCAGGTGCCCTTGTACTTTTTTTTTGGTTAAGTTTATTATAAGTTATTTTGTGATTTTGTTGCTAATGTGAATGAATGATATTTTTTCCATTTCCAGTTTAAATTGGTTACTGACAGGATAGTAAAAGGCTATTTTTTTTTGTATTTATTTTGTGTGTTGCCAACTTAGTTTCTCTTATTACTTCTCATACTTTTCACCCCACCCTATTGAATTATCTATGAATATAATCACATTATCTGCATATAAGAATAAGTAACTGGTTTTCTACGATCATTCTAAGTATTTCATCATCATGTCTTATTACCTTAGTTATAATCTTCAAAACAAGATTAGGAAACAGTGGAGAAAACAGGCATCTCTGCCCAATTTCTGATTTTAATAGTAATTACTTCAGTATTTCACCATTTATTTTGGTGTTTACAGTTTTTAAGGAATTTTTAAATATGCCATACATCCTCAATAGTACATGTAACATATATATATAGTTTAGCAAATAATTACAAAGTGAAGATCTATGTAAACACTATATAAGATTTTTTAAGATTTAAGTACATGTAACATATATGTATAGTTTAACAAATAATTATAAAGCAAAGATCTATGTGAACACTATAAGAACAAAATTAACATTTTTTAAAAGATTATCAGCACTGGGAATGTATACCACTCCATTATAAGAACCTTGTTCCTTTCCCTCTTATGATAACCCAAGCTGCCCTAACATTCTTACTGATTTCCTTGCTTACTTTACGGTATTACCATTTATAATGCATCTCTAAATAAAATAGTCCTGTTTGCCTTTACTTGAATTTTATATGAATAGAAAAATGTATTACATATAATTTCGTTCAATATTATATTCAAGATTCATTCGTGCTATTCCATGTGACTATAGTTTGTTAATTTTCATTGATTATATTCACTTCACAGTATGGATATATCAAAATTTATCTATTTCTATTATACATGGCCATTTGAGTTATTTTCTGATTTTGGTTATTACAAACAGTGCTACTATGAACATTCTTGTACATTTATTTGGGTGCAATGAGTATGAGTTTCTCTAGGATAAATACCTAGTGGAATTCTGGGCTGAATTAACTTTACCATATAATGGGTCACTGAAACTTTTCCTAAAATGAGAGTCCTCATTGTTCCACATTATTGCCAATACTTCATTTTATTGGACTCCTTAATTTTTCCCATTCTGATACCTGTTTAATGGTCCTTTTCATTGTGGCTTTAATTTGCATGACTACTATTAAGGCTGAGAAACTTAAAGATTTAGACTTCCTCTTCTGTCAAGTTCCTGTTCTTTTTGCTCATTTTTCTATCAGAATGATTTTTTTTCTTTTTATAATGTAGGATATTAGGATTTTTGGTATTCATATGTGTGGCAAATATTTTTCCCACTTTGTGGCTTGTCTTTTCATTCCTAAGAGAGTTTTGATAAAGTTCATAATTTTAATATAATTGTATTTATCAACTTTTTATACTTAGTGCTTTTCATATCTTGTTTTTAAAATCCTTCTCTATCATCAGTACATTGTCCTGTACTATTTTATAAAAGATTTATAGTTTTGCCTGTCACATTTAGTAGTTCAGTCTAATGGGAATTGGTTTTTGCATATGGTGGGTGAGGATAAGATTTCATTAATTTTCTACATGGATAACTAATCATCCCAGCCCTACTGACTGAAAAGTCTATCCTGAATGAATTGATATGTCTTATGATCTCAGTATCCATTTCTGTATTTCAGGCCCATTTCTGAGTTCTCTTTCCTTGTCTATTGGTGTATTTGTTTGTGTTAGTAATAGAAAATCTTAGTTACAGTTTTATAATAAATCTTGATGTCTGGTGAAACAAGATCATTTACCTTGCTTTTTTTTTAATGTTTATTTATTTTGAGAGAGAGAGTGAGCAGGGGAAGGGGCAGAGAGAGAGGGAGACACAGAATCCTTAGCAGGTTCCAGGGTCCAGCTGTCAGCACAAGGCCAGATGTGGGGCTCCAACCCACAAACCGCGAGATCATGACCTGAGCCAAAGTCAGATGCTTAACCGACTCAACCACACAAGTGCCCCTACCTTGTTATTTTTAGCTTCAAGGGTAGCTTGGCATTTTTTGGACCATTTTGCTTCCACATAAATTTTATTTTATTTTTTATCTTTTTTTAGTTTTTATTTATTTATTTATTTTTTCTTTTTTTTCTTTTTTATTTTTTTCTCATATATTTTATTTTATTTATTTTATTTTATTTTATTTTCAATATATGAAGTTTATTGTCAAATTAGTTTCCATACAACACCCAGTGCTCATCCCAAAAGGTGCCCTCCTCAATACCCATCACCCACCCTCCCCTCCCTCCCACCCCCCATCAACCCTCAGTTTGTTCTCAGTTTTTAACAGTCTCTTATGCTTTGGCTCTCTCCCACTCTAACCTCTTTTTTTTTTCCTTCCCCTCCCCCATGGGTTTCTGTTACGTTTCTCAGGATCCACATAAGAGTGAAAACATATGGTATCTGTCTTTCTCTGTATGGCTTATTTCACTTAGCATCACACTCTCCAGTTCCATCCATGTTGCTACAAAGGGCCATATTTCATTCTTTCTCATTGCCACGTAGTACTCCATTGTGTATATAAACCACAATTTCTTTATCCATTCATCAGTTGATGGACATTTAGGCTCTTTCCATAATTTGGTTATTGTTGAGAGTGCTGTTATAAACATTGGGGTACAAGTGCCCCTATGCATCAGTACTCCTGTGTCCCTTGGGTAAATTCCTAGCAGTGCTATTGCTGGGTCATAGGGTAGGTCTATTTTTAATTTTTTGAGGAACCTCCACACTATTTTCCAGAGTGGCTGCACCAATTTGCATTCCGACCAACAGTGCAAGAGGGTTCCTGTTTCTCCACATCCTCTCCAGCATCTATAGTCTCCTGATTTGTTCATTTTGGCCACTCTGACTGGCGTGAGGTGATATCTGAGTGTGGTTTTGATTTGTATTTCCCTGATGAGGAGCGACGTTAAGCATCTTTTCATGTGCCTGTTGGCCATCCGGATATCTTCTTTAGAGAAGTGTCTATTCATGTTTTCTTCCCATTTCTTCACTGGGTTATTTGTTTTTCGGGTGTGGAGTTTGGTGAGCTCTTTATAGATTTTGGATACTAGCCTTTTGTCCGATATGTCATTTGCAAATATCTTTTCCCATTCCGTTGGTTGCCTTTTAGTTTTGTTGGTTGTTTCCTTTGCCGTGCAGAAGCTTTTTATCTTCATAAGGTCCCAGTAGTTCACTTTTGCTTTTAATTCCCTTGCCTTTGGGGATGTGCCAAGTAAGAAATTGCTACGGCTGAGGTCAGAGGTATTTTCCTGTTTTCTCCTCTAGGGTTTTGATGGTTTCCTGTCTCACATTCAATTCAGGTCCTTTATCCATTTTGAGTTTATTTTTGTGAATGGTGTGAGAAAGTGGTCTAGTTTCAACCTTCTGCATGTTGCTGTCCAGTTCTCCCAGCACCATTTGTTAAAGAGACTGTCTTTTTTCCATTGGATGTTCTTTCCTGCTTTGTCAAAGATGAGTTGGCCATACG
Source organism: Panthera leo (assembly GCF_018350215.1). Taxonomy (NCBI): domain Eukaryota; kingdom Metazoa; phylum Chordata; class Mammalia; order Carnivora; family Felidae; genus Panthera; species Panthera leo. The sequence goes on from NC_056685.1 coordinate 74,859,069, forward strand.
TTTGTGGGTCTAGTTCTGGGGTTTCTATTCTATTCCATTGGTCTATGTGTCTGTTTTTGTGCCAATACCATGCTGTCTTGATGATGACAGCTTTGTAGTAGAGGCTAAAGTCTGGGATTGTGAGGCCTCCTGCTTTGGTCTTCTTCTTCAAAATTACTTTGGCTATTCGGGGCCTTTTGTGGTTCCATATGAATTTAAGGATTGCTTGTTCTAGTTTCGAGAAGAATGCTGGTGCAATTTTGATTGGGATTGCACTGAATGTGTAGATAGCCTTGGGTAGTATTGACATTTTGACAATATTTATTCTTCCAACCCATGAGCACGGAATGTTTTTCCATTTCTTTATATCTTCTTCAATTTGCTTCATAAGCTTTCTATAGATTTCATCTAGCATACAGATCTTATACATCTTTGGTTAGATTTATTCCTAGGTATTTTATGCTTCTTGGTGCAATTGTGAATGGGATCAGTTTCTTTATTTGTCTTTCTGTTGCTTCATTATTAGTGTATAAGAATGCAACTGATTTCTGTACATTGATTTTGTATCCTGCAACTTTGCTAAATTCATGTACCAGTTCTAGCAGACTTCTGGTAGAGTCTATCGGATTTTCCATGTATAATATCATGTCATCTGCAAAAAGTGAAAGCTTAACTTCATCTTTGCCAATTTTGATGCCTTTGATTTCCTTTTGTTGTCTGATTGCTGATGCTAGAACTTCCAACACTATGTTAAACAACAGCGGTGAGAGTGGACATCCCTGTCGTGTTCCTGATCTCAGGGAAAAAGCTCTCAGTTTTTCCCCGTTGAGGATGATGTTAGCTGTGGGCTTTTCATAAATGGCTTTTATGATGTTTAAGTATGTTCCTTCTATCCCGACTTTCTCGAGGGTTTTTATTAAGAAAGGTTGCTGAATTTTGTCAAAGGCCTTTTCTGCATCGATTGACAGGATCATATGGTTCTTATCTTTTCTTTTATTAATGTGATGTATCACATTGATTGATTTGTGAATGTTGAACCAGCATCTATTTTTTAATATAAAATTTATTGTCAAATTGGTTTCCATACAACACCCAGTGCTCATCCCAATATGAATTTTAGAATCAACTTTTTAAATTAAAAAAAAAAGTATTCTGGATTTTTGACTGACATTACTCTGAATATATAAATCAATTTGGGAACAACTGGCATCTGTACAATAACCAGGCTACCAATTCATAAGCATGGTATATTACTCTCCATTTATTTAGGTCTTCTTTAATTCTTCTCAGTAGGCTGCTGTTATATATTTATGTTTATTAATTAAGTATATCCAAAGGGTACTTTGTTAATCTTTTAATTTTGTTTCTATAATGATCATGTCTATTCTCCACTCCATATACTGGTATACAATATATATTTAGATCAAATGCACATTCTGTATTTTTAAATGTGAGACCTCAAGGTGAGAGAGTTTAAGAAAAATAAAATAGGCACAATATACTGATTTTCAATCTGACAATTGATTATTATTTTTACTTTTCCCTGCTGTATTGGTCACACTTTTCCAGAAAAATAGAATGAACAGAATAGAATGGAATAGAAAAAGAGATATACATTGCTTTTTGGCCTTTTGGCTAAGACAAGTGTAGGAAAAGAGATTTGTTATGAGGGATTGACTGGCATGATTATGGAGGCTGAGAAATCCCATGATTGCTGTCTGCAAACTGGAGTCCCAGAAAAGCCAGTGGTGTAATTCCATCCAAACTCAAAAGCCTAAGAACCAGGGGAGTCAGTAGTGTAAATTCCCATCTGAGTCTGAAGGCCCAAGAACAAGGAGCCCTAGTGTCTGAGGTCAGGAGAAGATGGATGTTCCAGCTCAGAGAATGCAAATTTTCCCTACCACTGCAGTTTTGTTCTATTTGGGCCCTCAACCGATTGTTGAAGGTTGGGCCTTCCACAATGCCCCACATTGGTGAGGGTAATCTTTACTCAGTTCATTGATTCAAATTCATCTGGAAACATCCTGAAAGACACATCCAGAAATAATCAATTTGGCCAGACACCCTGCTCTGCTCCAAATACGCTTTATCTGTGTCAGCCCTGCTATCTTCTCAGTGGAGCCAAGATCCCTCTCAGATTATTTTGCAAAGGGCTGGCTGCTAGATAGGAGCCTATATATCAAACTCTTTCCCCACCCTCCATTTTTGTGATAGTTTATTTGCTTTGAAGTCCAGACAAATACTTGAATTTTTTTAAGGACACAGGGTGAGCTCACATTTATCATTTTCTTATTTTTTTTTAAGTTTTTATTTATTTATTTTGAGAGGGACTGCAAATGGGGGACGGGCAGAGAGACTCCCAAGCAGGCTCTGCGTTGTCAGTATGGAGCCTGATGTGGGGCTCCATCTCATGAACCATGAGATCACGACCTGAGCTGAAATCAAGAGTCAGACCCTCAACCAACCGAGCCGCCTTGGCACCCCCAAATACTTGAACTTAATTGAAATGAACTCTCCCCAAGTGCTCTATGCCCATAAAAATCTTTCTTCTTTAGAGATAATTGTTTTCTATTTCCTGAGCAGAATCACGCAGCTTTTATTGTACCATGAGGCACACTTTTGTTGCTTCAGCATCCTCTGCAGAGCAGCCTTCACCTCCTGGTTCTTGAGGCTGTAGATGAGGGGGTTCAGCAAGGATGTGATCACACTGTACTGAATGGAGACCACACGCTCCAACACCGAGCCTGAGGCAGGGCTGATGTACCTGAATAGAGCTGTCCCATAGAACAAGAGCACCACGGTGAGGTGGGAGGAGCAGGTGGAGAAGGCTTTGGCTTGGCCCTCAGAGGAGCGGATGTTCAGAATGGCAGAAATGATTCTGGAGTAAGAGAAGAGGATCAGGGGAAGCGTCAGCAGCCCTAGAAATGCACAGGACACCGCAAGAAGAATCTCATTGACAATGGGATCGGTACAGGACAGAGGAAAGAGAGGAGGTAGCTCACAGCTGAAGTGGAGGATGATGTTGGACCTACAGAAATACAACTTGTGGATGAAGAGACTATTCAGCAAGGAAATCAGAAATCCCACTGTCCATGCTATGCTCACAATCACAATACAGAGAGGTCTGTTTATGACCATGGTGTAGACCAGAGGGTGGCAGATAGCAGCATAGCGGTCATAGGCCATGGCAGAGAGCAGACAAGCTTCTGTTCCCCCAGAGAGAGTGAAAAAGAAGCTCTGAGTGATGCATCCCCACATTGAGATGTTTTTATTTTGAGATAAGAAGTTCTGTAGCATCTTGGGCACAGTGACTGAGGAGAAACTGAGATCCAGGAAGGATAAGTGTCCAAGGAAGAAGTACATGGGTGTGTGGAGGCGGGGATCAACTCTGATCACCAGGATCATCACCAGATTCCCCACCAGGGTCAGGAGGTAAATCCCCAGGAACAGCACAAAGAGCATGGTCTGGATCTGGGGGTCACTGGATAATCCCAGGAGGACAAACTCAGTAATCATACTGACATTTTTCATGGTTGCTTAGAGATTCTGTCCCTCAAAAGGAATGAATGATTTTTCCACATGATAAGACATTGATCTGAGTCTTTCTCAGCGAACAGGAGTTTTCTACTCGCAGACAATATATCTCCTTACCTATAGACAAAAACAGGAAACTTAGGATAAGGAAGTGTCTTCTCAGATACAATCTCTTCACTTGTCCTTCTTTTCTAACTACTAGCACTATCTTGTCATGATCTCTATACCTTCACCCTACATGACTTTTTTTTAAATAAAAATACCATGCACATGCAAGTCAGGTACATCCTGGAATCAAAAGAAGGGAAAAGAGCCCCAGTGGCTAAGCCTAGAAAACCTTTTATGGTTAAGGGCTAGGAAGCCCATGCACAAGTGATTCCTTCTCAGAATAGTAAGGTCATAGACTCACAGTAACTAAGGATGGTGTCATAGTGGACTTTAAACCCTTCATTTTACAAATAAGGATAGGGGTGCCTGGGTGGCTCAGTGGGTTGGGCATCTGACTTCGGCTCAGGTCATGATCTCGTGGTTTGTGAGTTCCAGACCCGTGTTGGGCTCCCTGCTGACAGCTTGGAGCCTGGAGCCTGCTTCGGATTCTGTGTCTCCTCCTTTCTGACCCTACCATGCTCATGCTCTGTCTCTCTCTGTCTCTCAATAATAAATAAACATTAAAAAAATAAAAAAAAACAAATGAGGATAATGCATTGCCTAAGTTCTCATAGCAAAGTGATGTTGAGGTTGGGACTAAACCAGATGTTCCAACTCATCTGATATGCTAGTGCACCACACTTGTGGTTTTGAATTGATTATTAGAAGCTGAATTTTGTGTGGTTTTGGCATCACAAGGAACTTTGCTAGTAGGGAGTTCACTTAAATTGTATTTTAATATTCCTTGGCTCTGATACTTAACCAGTGGTATCTACAGTTCTGTGTCAGCTGCTATTGAAGTGGAAAGAGAACTAGTCTTAGAGTACAGTAGTAACCTTGAGTCTTAGTTCAAACATTCTAATGGTATCATTTGGTAAAAGTTACTCAGTTTCCTTAAGCCTTACCTTATTAATCTGTAAAATTGGGTAAATTAAACAAATACTTTTATAAACCAGAGGGCTCATAATATGCTGTGCAAAAATCAAATTTTTGTATGTATGAAGAAAGATTGACATAGAATATTGAAAATAGAAATAACTTCTCTATTGGGCAGTAGGTTTATGGGCATTTTTTTCTTGTAAACAGTTTCTCTAATGTTGTAAAATTATTTTTCCATTGATTACTTCCCTTTTTTTTTTTTTTTTTTTTAATAAAGAAATGACTTGGAGACTTTCAGGAAACTCTCAGTCTAGCTTTGTTTTCTCCAGAGAGAAAGGCAAAGGGAAAATTGGATTGAAGTGAGAGAAAAGCCCCAGGGCAAAGTAAGCTGAACTCCTAAAAAGAATGTTCTTTTAAACTGAGGGTTGATGGGGGGTGGGAGGGAGGGCAGGGTGGGAGGGAGGACAGGGTGGGTGATGGGTATTGAGGAGGGCACCTTTTGGGATGAGCACTGGGTGTTGTATGGAAACCAATTTGACAGTAAATTTCATATATTAAAAAAAAAAAAATTAAAAAAAAAAAAAAAAAAAAAAAAAAAAAGAATGTTCTTTTGTGGTCTCTTCCCCAACACCATTGGGCATCTCAGTAGTTTGGTTCTATGTGGGTACATAAGACTGGTGCCCTTTTGAAATCCCTCATACCAAGGATTCCAGAACACTACCAGGGCTGTGTTTTCAAAGTGTGTTGAATGGAACCTTATATATTCTGCTGTAGTGCTTTAGGGACCACTCTAAATGGTGAGGGAGTGAGGAGTCAGAGGAGTCTTTGGGCCCTCACATCCATCTCAATTGCCTCAGCTCTTCTTACATCTATTTGTCATACTTGATTTGGTGGTAGAATTTCATTGAAGCAAAGGGTTTCATTAATAAAAACTTTCTAAAACCCAGTGAACTAGGGATTCCATTGCCAAAAGGACTACGAATCTCTCTCTTTTCTTCGTCTTTTTCATTTTCAATGCCCCAGGAAATCTCCTTCCTACTCTTCATCTGGCTTTGTGGCCAATAACGCATTCCCATTTAAAATAAAAGCCTCACTTTTTTGTGTGTGTCCAGAACCAGATACATAAAGAAACAATAGGAAGGGGGGCCCCCGGGTGGCTCAGTCGGTTAAGTGTCTGACTCCAGCTCGGGTCTGATCTCACAGATCATGGGTTCAAGCCCTGCATCGGGTTCTGTGCTGACAGCTTGGAGCCTGGAGCCTGCTTCGGATTCTGTGACTTGCCCTCTCTCTCTGTCCCTCCCTTGTTCATGCTCTGTCTCTCAAAAAATAAATAAACGGTAAAGAAAAAATTTTTTTTAAAAAAGAAAAGAAACAATAGGAAGACCCCACATGGACAAACGTCAGAAGACTTAATCTTCCAGCTCAACTATTATCTGACCGGAAGTAGCAATGTCTGACTTTGAGAAAGTGACTTCCCTAATCTGGGTCCAGTGTAAACTAGAGGGGCTTGGGTCGGAGGTCTCTACAAATCTTTCCCAGTTACATATATCAATGTGCCTCTAAGGCTCTCACCAACCATAATGAGCAGGACTGCTTTTGGTCTGATGTGTCTTCTGGTTTTCTAGCCAGGCTGCTTGCCACAGGACACTGCTGCAGGAAGGAGACGCGGCTCCAACAGCTGGAGATGAGAGCCAGGTCCCATGAAAAGCAGACTTTGTTTTCCAGCCAATTATATGAGTAGAGACAGATACAGACAGGCAGTGGTTAAGAGCCAAAGTGTTCTGGTGAAGGTCTTTCTGGAGGTGGCTCTCTTATGACTTGGATTTTTCTCTTCTTTTTTTCCCCCTTTTACTCCCTAATCCTTGAAGAGAGCTCCTGGCCAGTTAGTATGACTTGTATTTCTTCTTTCATTAAATCCCTCGGATCTTATGCCAGGTGGGCCCTGGGGAGGAATGCGGAGGAGAGGCTCCAGAGAGTCAGGAATTGTTCACTGCCCATGGGAGAGGCAGCATTAACCCGAACCAAAGGGGCCACTGGTCCTAGGACAAAGTGGCTACTGACATGGCTATTGCCAAAAGAGGTCTGGCTGAGGGCATACAAGTGCAGGAAGCTCCTGGCCACAAATTGCTTTACTAATTAGGAAGAAGGGGTTCAGGAGGTTCTGTAAAGTTTCTGTCTTGTCTCTGGTAGCGCTTCAATTTTTAATGTGAATATGCACATGCACACACACACGCACACAGCCAGGTCCACACAATTTCAAAGGTCATTACTCCTATGAAGACACTCCTTTCTCAACCCTTGCTTCTCTAGCTTTCAGCTCAGGCTCTTGCCTCCTATTTCACAGAGAAAATGTTCCTTTTTCTAATTTTGTTGTATGGCTCTCTATTGGTCCTCAGCACTGGTTGTTGCTCAAGTTTTTCCCATTTAAAAGGGTAGTGGGCAGAATCAATAGTCCTTCCTCCTCCAAGGGAGCTGGTTTTCCTAGGGCCAGTACTGTGGCAGGAAAGGACCTATTTTGAAAAGGAAACATGTGGTGAGTATAGACACAAGAAAAGGTGAAACCAAAACTTTGGTCTACCTCTACAAACTAGAAGTTACTCCTCTGTAACAGGGGACTAGAGAGAAGCTAACTAACTGGAGGATATAAGAAAGCATATCAGACTCCAGGCTGCTGGATTTCCCAACCACTTCCTTGTCTTTCCTTCTCTTTATAGCCACATTTTTTTTTGAGGGGGAAGGAGTATACTCTATACTGTAGTCTCTTCCTCATTCACTTCTTGGTCCACTGTAATCTCTCTCTTTCTGTTTCCTCTATTGCCCCCAGGGACAATTTACCTACTATATTCAGATGTGCATGAGAGGCGTTAAGGCATTTGTGGACTCAGGTGAAGGCTTTGCTTTGGCCCCCAGAAGACTGGATACCTAGGATGTTTCTGGACTAGGAAAAGAGGCTTAGCGATAGTTTATAAGCCCAGAAATGGAAATGACCTCACGAATATTAACTGTTGACAGTAAGATCTATACTGGATGAAGGAGGAGTGGAGGCAGCTCAGAGATGAAGAGAGGCTAATGGACCTACAGAAGGGGAAGTTTAACGTATCAGTCAGCTTAGGTCAATTATGCTGTGATAATAAGTGACCCAAAATTTCAGTGGTTACCAACAATAACAATTCACTTATCATGTTACATGTCTGTTAAGTTAGCTGTGGCTCTTTTACTACATAGTCTTTACTTCAAGACCTAGACTTATAGAGCAGCCTTTATTTTTATTTTTTTATTTTTTGGATTTTGTGGTTGTATTTAATATGATTTATGGAATGTTTAAGAAGTAAATGAAATCTATGCAACTGAGAAACAATGATAAAATCTTGAGGAATTATGTTTCATGTATCTTTATAAGACTACCTAAGTCACACTTTCTTTTTTTAAAGTTTTTATTTAAATTCCAGTTAGTCAACATAATAATAGTTTCAGGTGTACAATATAGAGATTCAACACTTCCACACAACACCTGGTGCTCATTATAACTACGCTGCACAAAGCAATTTACACATTTAATGTAATCCCTATCAAAACACCCCCAGCATTTTTCACAGAGCTAGAACAAACAATCCTAAAATTTGTGTGCAACCACAAAAGACCCCGAATAGCCAAAGCAACCTTGAAAAAGAAAAGCAAAGCCAAAGGCATCACAATTCCAGACTTCAAGTTATATTACAAAGCTGTGGTGATCAAAATAGTTTGGTACTGACACAAAAATAGACGCATAGACCAATAGAACAGAATAAAAAACCCAGAAATGAACCCACAACTATCTGATCAATTGGTCTTTGACAAAGCAGGAAAGACTATCCAATGGGAAAAAGACTGTCTTTTCAATAAATGGTGTTGGGAAAACTGGACAGCTACATGCAAAAGAATGAAACTGGACCACTCTCTTACACCACACACAAAAATAAATTAAAAATGGATGAAATACCTAAAAGTGAGACCTGAAACCATCAACATGCTAGAGGAGAACACAGGCAGTAACCTCTTTAACACTGACTGTAGCAACTTCTTTCTAGATATGTCTCCTGAGGTGAGGGAAACAAAAAGCAAAAATAAACTATTGGGACTTCTTCAAAATGAAAAGCATCTACTCAGCGAAGGAAACAACAAAATAAAAAGGCAATCTATGGAATGGGAGAGGATAATTGCAAATGACATATCTGATAAATCTACAAAGAACTTATACAACTCAACACCCAAATTAAAAATTGGGCAGAAGGCATGAATAGATGTTTCTCCAAAGAAGACATACAGATGGCCAACAGACACATGAAAAGATGTGTAACATCACAGATCCCCCTCAGGGAAATACAAATCAAAACCACAATGAGATACCACCTCACACCTGTCAGAATGGCTAACATTAACAACATAGGAAACAAGAGGTGTTGGCAAGGAGGTGGAGAAAGGGGAACACTCTTGCACTGTTGGTGGGAATACAAACCGGTGCAGCCACTGTGGAAAATGGTATGGAGGTTTCTCAAAAAGTTAAAAATAGAAGTACAAGGTGATCCAGTAATTGGACTACTAGCTGTTTGCCCAAAAATACAACACTAATTCAAAGGGATACATGCACCCTGGCTCCCAGTCCCTCCCAACCTATTTCTAAGACTTTTTCATCTTTTGTTCTCCCCAGATGTTCTCCCTCTCCTGCTGGGATACACTAACTTACAACTTGTATTTTATATTGTGCCCCATGGAGAAAAATCTTAATTCCCTTCCTTTTTTCCCTCCTTACCCAAAATCTCATTTTACACATTCTCCATCCCAACCTCCCTTACTTAAACTTTACTTATAAGATAATATTATTTATTTAATGCATAATTTACGCCAGGCACCATAACAAGGTCTGTATATGCTTTTGATCTCATTTAATCCTTATAAAATCTTGTAACATAGGTATTACTGACCCCATTTCTGTGGGTCAGAAAGATTAAGTGACATCATACTCAGTCATAGACCTTACAAAGTAGTAGAATTGGGACTCACTCCTAAGGCTCTCTGAGTCCCATTACCATGTTTTCCCTACTTTGCAGCACTACAGAAGTTTGCTTATGAGTAAGCCTTTCCTGGTTTGGAAACTATGCTTTCTCCTGGGGGAACTTGGGAACCCAGACAGGAATTGGGTGGTCCTGGGATTTTGGGCCACTGGCTCTGTCTGGAACTCTCCTTACCCAGGATGTCTGAATGCTCACAGAGATATAGGTATCAGGGATATGATTTCTTGGAACAGAAATGGGGACTTTTGGGCCAGGGAAAATTCCAAGAAGAGAAAACTAAAGGAAAAGCCGAATTGAGCACTATGAGCAATTAATGGCTGAAAGCAGAACTCTACAGAGGTGGGGGAATTAGCATATGAGAGATGACCCTTCTAGTTTTCCCTCTCCCTTTTCCCTACCTGAAGCATCTGAAGAAGTCCTGGTGGCGATGAATTAAAAAGTGACGGTAGACATGAAAAATTAGGATTTATTCATGCAAAGAGGAATTCTCTGATCCTCTTTCCTAAAAATAGCAGCCAAAAGAACCCAAAAAAACCCCCAAAACAAAAAACTTCCATGCTCTTCATTATACTCTTGCAAAAGTTACTTTTGCTATGTTTTGATCCCATCTGGAGCCAGATACTGGCCTCAGTGAAACTTAGAAATTCCTAAGATTCTAGACTATAGTGCAAGTTTTCTGGAGTCTTTTTTGGGCTCCATGGAGCTTCCTCAGGGCCACAGGAGCCACTACAGGTACTGAGAGGCTACTCAGTGTGTGGGCCTTCCCCCATCCCCACCTACATGTTCTATAATCACTATGGCTCTTCATTTATCTGAGATATATATTAGGGAATCTTTGAACAGAAGTAGGAGAAAGACTTCCTCTTTGGTTTCCATATTCATGACTCTAGCCATCCTCCTTCTTAAAAATGCTTTTATCTATCTATCTGTCTATCTATCTATCTTCCAGACATGAAGAAACAGAACAGAAAACTCCAAATAGTCAAGTAGGTAAAGAGCTGAAACTTGCAGAATAGTTACTACTTCATTTTGTGACTTGAGGAATAATCTTCCTCATCTTGAGTTCAATTTCTAGTTCTAATAAAAATTTAGAACTAGTGTCCATTCAGATCCTTCTAGCTAGATGTATTTCTCATTCACTAACCTACTCATTGAGCAGGCCTGTCCTGGGTCCAAAATGTACCCTGCACTTTGAGCCAGGCTGTCTACTGCCTCCAAAGTAGGGCTCTAACATGTCAAAGAAACCTTAGCAGTAGGGGTCTTCTGCAGAGGGTTCCAAATGGATTCATCACAAAGCAGGCTTAGTTCCTGATCAATGCTAGGTCTGGAGTCAAGTTCAAACTCAAAACAGCTCACTTCAAGATCACTTCTAGGGAAAGGCTAAAGTGTTCAGACATCCAGTTGATGCTTTTTTGAGTCTTTTGGTCTCACCTAAAAGAATCTGGTACCCATCTATTATTTTACTCTTCTTTGGTCTCCCTTGGTGTTGAGGAGAGCTCATGCCCAGTTCATGTGACTTATATATGTTTCTCTTCAACACTTTGTTGTTAATCTTGTGCCAGGTGGGCCCTGAAGAGGGATGTTGAGTAGGCACTGCTGGGAGCCAGGAATTGTTCACTGCTCATAGGAGAGACAGGAGACGGACAAGCTACCACTGTTGTGGCTTCAGGAAGACACAGGAGTGCAGAAGGCTCCTGGTTACAAACTGTTTTGCTAAGAGGGGAACAGGGGACCTGATGAACTCTAGTGTATGAGACTCTACTGAGGACTTGTTTCGTCCTAGATTCTGAGAACACCCCATCTTTCTCTCTCTCTCTCTACCCAAGCACACATACTTTCCTTTCCCAGTGTGACTAGTTCAATAGTTTCATTACTCTCCTGAAACTATGTATGCCTTTAACCCTATACTCCTAACTCTCAGCTGATAATTTCCAGAGGAAATGTTCTGTTCTTGCTACAGGTGACCTCTAACTTCCTAATCTCCACACATGGAGTTCTTCTTTTCTCCCCTTCAGCCTTAGGGGAAGGCCCTCTTTCATCTATGGTCAGTGCCTCTCTCTGCCATGGATCCTAGCCTGACCCTTCTCTTTGAACATCTCCATGAATCAACCATGCTCTTTCTCTTCTATTGTCTCTCCCTCCATGGAGCCTTTCCACTCAGTATATACAAAGAAACTGCTTAGGTTTATTTATTTAAAATAGAACAGGAACAATTAGTAACCCTCTCTTCTATAAGAAGCCTTAAAGGGGCGCCTGGGTGGCTCAGTCAGTTAAGCAACTCACTCTTGATCTCAGCTCAGGTTGTGATCTCACAGCTTGTGAATTTGAGATCCACATAGGGCTCTGTGTGGATGGTGCAGAGCCTGCTTGGGATTCTGTCTCTCCTTCTCTCTGACCCTTACCTGCTTGTGCTCTCTCTCTCTCAAAATAAATAAATAAATAAATAAATAAATAAATAAATAAATAAATAAACAAATTTCATATATATATATATATATACACATATATATACTCACATATATATACATATATATGTGTTTATATATATGTGTATATATATATGAGTATATATTGTTTATTTATAAATAAACTATATATATATATGTGTGTGTATATATATATATATATATATATATATATATATCCTTAAAATATAATGGAGTTTAGAGCCCTTCCATGAGTAATCAAATCAATTGCTTTTAAAGGCTTCTACATGTAAAAACACTAAGATTTAGATACCTTTCCAATGGAGACACAAGGAAAGTACAAGTTTGTGAAAATTTTACTCACCCATCTACATTTTAATCCATTTCTAAAATTGCCTCAACCCTTCAGAAAAGATATATATGGAATATACTCCATAGTATATAACACCTCTGTTGTATCCCATAGTCAAGTACATTACTATTTCTATAATGAAACTTCTGAGTATTCCTTCTAAGTGGGGTAGAAAGAGACTACAAATAATCCCTTTTATTTTTTTTCCCAAAGTTTGTTTCTTGGAAGAAATGCTGCATCATGTGCCCAGTATACCCTTTTAAAATAAAAACCTCAAGGGGTTCCTGGCTGCCTGAGTTGGTAGACTATCTGACTTTTGATCCCAGTGTCATGAGTTCAAGCCCCATACTGGGCATGCAGCCTACTTAAAACACACATACATACATAGATACATACATACATCAGAAATTCAAAGTTTTTATTTTTCAATTCAGTGCAGATAATAGTGGGAGGGAGGGAGGGAGGGAGGGAGGGAGGGAAGGAGAGGGGGAGAGGGGGAGAGGGGGAGAGAGGGAGAGAGGGAGAGAGGGAGGGGGAAGAGGGAAGGAGAGAAACAGAATGGTCATGAATTTGGACTCTGTAGTGCAGAATTCCTGGGTGTCAATCCTGACTCCACCACTCACTGGCTAAGTAAACTCAGGTAAGTCCATGGCCTTGAAAACCCCCAGTTTTTTCATTTATAAAAAGGGACCTTTTACCTTACAAGATTGCTATAATGAATACATAAGATTGCTTTAAAGTATACAAGAACAGTGCTGGCCAATAGCTTGATAAATGGTAGCTCTTATGTCTGTTTTTATGCAAAAATTAAAGTAGAGACAGGAAGCTTACAACAAAAATTATTTCATAAGACATTAGAAATAAAGTAAGCCATAATTTATGACCATAAGTGTAAAAACCACAGTAATATTTAATACAAAGTTTTAAGTATCCTCATAAAAAGGCACAGATTTAAGAAACAAAATCTAATGATATGCTGCCTAAAGATAAAGTACATATAACAATATAATACAGAACTGTTTAAACTAAAATGATGGACAAAGACACTATTAGTGAAAATATATAAAAAGGAAGAACAACTGTTTGCAAGCCAGCTTGTCTCGAAGCTCTCCACACTAAGGGTGACCTTGAGGGACAGCTGAAGCTGAATTGGGTGCAAGCCAGGGTGCCCCAAGGTGTTCAGCACAGGGGATGCCTTGGCTAGGTTGACTGGAGCTGAGGGTGGTACAAGCGGGAGTGTTCCAGGGTACTCTGCACAGGGGGTGCCCTTGCAGGGTGGCTGAAACTGATGCAAGCATGGACCTGGGGTTCCCAGGGTGCTCCATGCAGGGGGCACCCTGGCAGGCTGGCTGGATCTGAAGCAGTCAGCGGAGAGGTTCCTGAGTGCTCTGCATGGGGTGGGGTGGGGGGTGCCCTAGTAAGCTTTCTGTTATGTGCTAAGTGAAATAAGTCAGACTGAGAAAGATAAATACCATATGCGGAATCTTAAAAAAAAAACCACGAATGAATAAAAGAAAAAGCAGAATCAGAGAACAAACAGATGGTTGCCAGAGGGGAGGGGTGTGAGGGGAAAGGCAAAATGGGTGAAAGGGAGTGGGAGATACAGGCTTCCAGTTATGGAATGCATAAGTCACGGGGATAAAAAGCACAGCATAAGTAATATAGTCAATGGTATTGCAGTAACTATGTATTGGGACAGATGGCTATACTTGGAATGAACATAGCATAATGTATAAACTTGTTGAATCATTATGCTCTACACCTGAAGCAAATGTAACATTGTGTGTCAACTATAGCCAAATAAAAAAAAAATTAAATAGAAAGAACAAGTGGAAATACTAACATCACAGAAAGTGAATTCAAATAGAAACATTAAGCCAAAAAAGAATTCCATTTTATAATATGTATAATCCACAATAAAGACAAAGCTATCAGGATCTTTTATGCTACATAGTACAATTTCACAATGAATTTTGAAAACATTTTGAAACAATTTCAAAAAGCAAAAACATGGAAATATAAGGAAATATAGCCAGAAGCACAATTATGGTGGCAAACTGATATCTAACTATCTAGCTATCTATCTAGCTATTTTTAGTCTTTGACAGATGAAATGGGGGGAATCAATCAACAATATTGTACAAGATTTGAATATATAATCAATAAGATAACACAATCTAAATACTGAAAGCTAAATATCAATCACTATTAATTATAAAATACATACGAACACTTCCCAAATACAAGTTAATTTAATTTAATGTTATTTGAAAAGATGTATCCTTGAGTGGGTTTTCTCATGAATGTAATGATCGTTTAACATTAGGAAAATTTATAATTGTTCCAATAAGAAGATATATATGATAATCTCCATAAATTCTGAAAATCTACTTTATAAAATTTGATACCTATTTTGATAGTATCTCTTTAAAACTAAAACAGATAGCTATAATGTGAAAAAAATATGGAGTATAAACTGATATGTAATGTCATAAGAGTGAATTGCCAGATTCATTTTTATTAAAATTAGGAACAAAACAAGAATGATTGCTCAAACTATTACTTTTTAAAAAATATTTATTTTTTGAGACAGAGAGAGTGAGCATGGGTGGGGGAGGGGCAGAGAGCGAGTGGGGACAGAAGATCCGAAGTAGGCTCCACACTGACCGCAGCAAGGCTGATGCGCGGCTGGAACTCACAAACCATGAGATTATGACCTAAGCCAAAGTCAGATGCTTAACCAACTGAGCCACCCAGGTGCCCCTCAAACTATACTCTTTTGTATGATGAAATTATTGGTTTATGTTAAAAGATATGAGTAATAAATGAAAGTTTTAAGAATGAGAAAGAAGGATGCTCAACTTCCATTTTGATAAAAATATGATTTATATCATATTAGGATTATTTAGGAGCAAGGAGAAGCTCAGATCAGCTTAAGAAAGAAAAAGAGGGCTTGTTGGATTGGAATTGGAGTACTTCCAGATTGGGGGCAATCTTCATCCACTTTTCACATGGACATTATCCCTCTAATTTTGAGACTCTGACTGTTCTCTTATCTTTAGTCTTCTCAAGCTAAGAGAGTTTGATTACCTTGTTTAATCACCATTTCAAATGGAGTATTCCTCAGTAGTTCCTAGATCTGGCATTCTTCTCTGGTGTAGTGGACATGTCTGTATTTCTTTATGACAATTTTTAGTTGTGTATTTTCACCCAAAGAGCTATATTACAAAGTTGTAGTCATCAAGACAATATGGTACTGGCACAAAAACAGACACACAGATCAATGGAACAGAATAGAAAACCCAGAAATGGGCCCACCACTGTATGGTCAAATAATCTTTGATCAAGCCAGGAAAGACTATCCATGGAAAAAAGACAGTCTCTTCAATAAATGGTGCTGGGAAAACTGGACAGTGACATACAGAAGCATGAAACTGAACCACTTTCTTACACCATACACAAAAATAAATTCAAAATGGATGAAAGACCTAAATGTAAGACATGAAACCATCAAAATCCTAGAGGAGGACATAGGCAGCAACCTCTTTGACCTCGGCTGGAGCAACTTCTTACTAGGCATGTCGCCAAACACAAGGGAAACAAAAGCAAACAGGAACTATTGGAACTTCATCAAGATAAAAAGGTTCTGCACAGTGAGAGAAACAATCAACAAAACTAAAATGCAGCCTATGGAATAGGAGAAGATATTTGCAAATGACATATCTGATAAAGGATTAGTATCCAAAATCTATAAAGAACTTATCAAACTCAACACTCATAAAACAAATAATCCAATGAAGAAATGGGCAGAAGACATGAATAGACACTTTTCCAAACAAGACATCCAGATAACTAACAGACACATGAAAAGATGCTCGGTATCACTCAACATCAGAGAAATACAAATCAAAACCATGATGAGATACCACCTCACACCTGTCAGAATGGCTAAGATTAACAACATAAGAAACAACAGTGTCGGGAGGAGGTGAAGAAAGGGGAACCCTCTTGCACTGTTGGTGGGAATGCAAACTGGAGCAGCCACTCTGGAGAAGAGTACAGAGGTTCTTCAAAAAACTAGAAATACAGGGCGCCTGGGTGGCTCAGTTGGTTAAATGTCTGACTTCAACTCAGGTCATGATCTCACAGTCCATGAGTTCAAGCCCCACGTCAGGCTCTAC
Organism: Panthera leo; assembly: GCF_018350215.1. Taxonomy (NCBI): domain Eukaryota; kingdom Metazoa; phylum Chordata; class Mammalia; order Carnivora; family Felidae; genus Panthera; species Panthera leo. Next base: position 74,875,618 of record NC_056685.1, read on the forward strand.
GCCGACAACTCAGAGCCTGGAGCCTGCTTTAGATTGTGCCTGCCTGTCTCCTTGCCCCTCTCCCATTTGCATTCTGTCTCTCTCAAAAATAAAATAAAAACATTAAAAAAAACAAAAAAAACTAGAAATAGAAGTACCTGATGATCCAGGAATTGCACTAGTCGGTATTTACCCAAAAGTTACAAAAACACAGATTTGAAGGGTTATATGCACCCAAATGTTTATAGCAGCACTATTAACAATAGCCAAACTACTGAGAGAGCCCAAATGTCCATCATCTGATGACTGGATAAAGAAGATATGGTGTACACACACACACACACACACACACACACACACACACACACACACAATGGGATAGTACTAAGCCATCAAAAAAGAATGAAATCTTGCCATCACAATGGCGTGGATAGAGCTAGAATGTATTATGCTAACTGAAATAAGTCAATCAGAGGAAGACTAATACCGTATGATTTCACTCATGTGGAATTTAAGAAACAAAACAGATGAACATATGAAAAGGGGGGAAATAAAGAGAATAGAAGGAAACAAACCACCAAGACTTTGAACTATAGAGAACAAACTAAGGGTTGATGGAGAGCAGTGGGTGGGAGATGGGCTAGATGGGTGATGGGTATTAAAAAGGGCACTTGTGGGCACCTGGGTGATTTAGCAGGTTGAGCGTCTGACTTTAGCTCGGGTTATGATCTCACAGTCCATGGGTTCGAGCCCTGCATTGGGTTCTGTGCTGCCAGCCTAGAGCCTGGACTCTGCTTCAGATCCTGTGTCCCCCTCTCTGTTTGCCCCTCCCCTGCTCACACTCTGTCTCTCTCAAAAATAAATACACATTAAAAAAACCTTTTTTTAAAAAGGGCACTTGTTGTAATGAGCACTGGGTGTTGTATGTAAGTGTGAATCACCGAATTCTACTTCTGAAATCAATACTGTACTGTATGTTAACTAACAAAAATTTAAATTAAAAAAATAGTGAAAAAAAAGTAAAACAAGTTAATGGAGGGAAAAATAGAATAATAATTCTTAGTAAATTCAAAAGAAGGCAGGAGAGGAGAGGAAAAAGGAACAGAACAGTTGCGACTTAGAAAACAGTCAGATGGTAAATTTAAGCCACATTATATGAGTAATTGTAGTAAATGTAAATTGACCCAACACCCCAGTGAAAAGGTAAAGATAATCGTATTGGATGAAAAAACAAAATCCAACTGTATGGTACTTACAAGAGACATATCTGAAATATAAAGACTGCAGAATGACAGAAGATGGAAAATGATATATAAGCAACATTAACCAAAAGAAGTTTGTGAAACTATACTAATATCAAAGTAATTTTAAGGGAAAAAAATTACTGTAGATAAGACACACTTAATAATGATAGAAAAATCAACCCAACAAGAACATAGCAATTTTTAAATTTTTTTTCAGTTTATTTATTTACTTTGAGACAGAAAAAGAGAGAGAGAGAGAGAGTGAGCACAGGGGAGGGGCAGAGAGAGAAGGAGAGTGAGCGAATCCCAAGCAGGCTCCACACTGTTAGCACAGAGTCTGACGCAGGGCCTGAACCCACGAACCACAAGATCATGACCTGGGCTGAAATCAAGAGTCTGATGTTTAACCGACTGAGCCAGCCAGGTGTCCCAAGAACATAACAATTCTAAATTTGTAAGCACATATAGACTAGATCATTGTTCAACAAATATCCACTAACCTCCTCCACCATTTTCATGGAGAAATACACTTCTCCATTCTATTGAAGTTGCGAACCCTATGGCTATGTGAATAAATTGCTTTGGCCAATGGAATGTAAGCATAAGTGGCAGACTGCCAGCTGCAAGCCTAGGCTTTAAAAGGCATTGCATGTTTCCATTTGTCTTTCAGAGAGTTTCTAACCTCTATGATGAGAATAATAGCCCCAGGTAGGCATTGCCTACCTAGAATGAGACACGTGGAACAGACTACAGCCAGGAAGCAAGTCCAGCCAATCTGCAGATCTCAGCCTAACACTTAGCTACCTCACCTATAAATGATAAACTTAAACAGTTACTGCTGCCACTAAATACTTTTGTGGTTGTTTATTGTGAAGCAATAGCTGACTGATAGAGCACCTAACAAAGCTTCAATATATATATAAAGCAAAAAATTAAACTAAAAGGAGAAATAGACAAACCGCACCCTTGATAACAATCTGATAGAAAAAGCAGACCAAAAATCAGCAAATATGTGAAAGGTTGGAAAAACATAAGTAGTATTTTGACTTCACTGACATACATGAATCACTGTATCCAATAACTGCAGAATGCTCACTGTTTTCATACATACCTGAAACATTTTCTAAAGTTTGTCATATACCAGGGCATTAAAAAATCTCACTACATTTTAAAGAACCAAAATCAGATAGAACATGATGTTATCCAAGTTAAGTAGAAACAGTCGATTTAACGTTATTTCAGTATTTCAATACAAAATAGCTAGAGAATCCCTAAATGTTTGGAAAATAAGCAGTACCTTCATATAACCCGTAGATCAGAGAAGAAATAACAATGGAAGTTAAATTTGATGTGTTAAGCTGTCTGGCTGCTATTAGGTTGGCAGTTCTAATGTAGAAATTCCACAATTATCTTCTATTGTTTTATTCATGTTTAGTATTTTAATATTACTAATTAGAATGTATTTCTCTTTTGCAGTGATAATTTACAGTTAAAAGATCTTTCCACAGTGATGGGTCATTTTAATTGTTACAGGCAAATGACAGAAAATACTGAAGACTAATCATTTCTTGGGCCAAGTGGAGGCTGAAAGACATCAAAGTGCAGTGAAAGAAATAAAGATAATCACCAGTATCTGCATTATTAAATGTCAATGAAAGACTTTTCATTAAACAATGTTTTTTTCATTATTTTACTGAAAAGCATTAAATTGACCATTTCATTAAAATAGCATATAGTAGATAAAGAGAGTCAGTTGTTAAAAAGAAAAATAAACAACAGTGATAATTACAGTGACTCAAATGATAATTCATTATGCTCAGAATCAAACGGATAAAATTGGCCAAACATAAAGCAAACAAATACAGCTTTGTATTACTAAACCAAACAAAGATAATGTTGGTATACGAAATGATAGTATCTATCCCATTAATGTAGTTAATTTGAGTTTTATAAGTTTTGTGATATTGTGCAAGTTTAATTCATAAGACTGGTTTGGTTTCACAGTGTATTATATGCCATAAAGGTAAGGAAGTTACATCTTGTGTGAACATTTTTTAATGTTATAATAAAACAATATAAGAGAATATTGATAATATTGGAAGTTTTTTTTTTTTAATTTAAAAGAGTATATACACTTTTTGAGTTAGGGAAGCAATGCTGTGTGTGTGTGTGTGTGTGTGTGTGTGTGTGTGTGTGTGGTACCTACTTGTGAAATAATAAATATATATATTGGTCTCTGCCCCTTGTTCTTGCTAGTATTTGGTCTTTGACTCCAGTTACTGATACAGAGCTCCTAAATCCTTGTAATTTCTTGAGTGATAAGAGCATCCAACACAGAACCCCTAAGTCCCTCACAATTTCTGGAATGACAGGCACATCAACTCTGGGTGGGCTCCCAGATGGGGACTGGTTACTAGAAAAACGAAGCTGTGATTAGACACTTGGAACTTTGAGTCCTACCTCCCATCCTCTGGAGACGGGAGAGGAGCTAGAAAATATGTGAATCAACTATGTCTATGTGATGAAGCTTCCATAAAAATGCCTAAAGTATGGGCTTTGGAGAGCCTCCAGGTTAGCAAACTTGTAGAGATGCCAGGAGTGTGGGCCCCAAATGGGCATTGAAGCTCAGTAGCTCTTCTCACATACTTTGCCCTATAAATCTCTTCTATCTATCTGTTCCTGAGTTGTGTCCCTTTATAATAAACTGGTAATCTAGTCAGTAAATTGTTTTCCTGAATTTTGTGAGCTGCCCTTGAAAATTATCAAACCCCAGGAGGGGATTGTGGGAACATCTAATTTATAGAGGGTTGGTCAGAAGCACAAGTGACAATTGGACTTGTGATTGGTGTCTGAAGTTGTAGGGCATGGATAGTCTTGTGGGACCAAGCCTTTAACCAACCAGGTTTGTGCTAACCCCAGTATCAGAATTGAATTGAGTTGCACACCCAGCTGGTGGCAGAAAATTGGTCGGTGTGGGAAAAAACCCATACGTCTGGCCATGGGAGTATTGTGAGTATGAGAGTAAAAGAAAACACAGTGTGCTTTTCCAAGACTATTAGCATAAGTTTACTTGTCAGTATATAACAAATATCATGTATGTGGTACGTGTCATAAGTTTCATTATTATACATTCTCTTTGCTGGTCATAATCACTTAGAAGACATAATAAAAAAAGATTTTGTTTACATTATCTATAAAAATAAAATAAAATAACTGAGACTAATCCTGGATAAGAAATACATAGAATCAGTATGAAGATAAATCACTGGGGCGCCTGAGTAGTTCAGTCGGTTGAGCATCTGACTCTTGATTTCGGCTCAGGTCACAATCTCACAGTTCATGAGATTGAGCCCCACATCAGGCTCTGTGCTGACAGTGCAGAGCCTGCTTGGGATTCTCCCTCTCTCTCTCTCTCTCTCTCTCCCCCCACCCCGCTCACTCTCACTCGCTCTGCCTCTCCCCCACTCTCTCTCCTTCTCTCTCAAAATAAACTTGAAAAGAAAAGAAAAGAAAAATCATCTGTTTCCTAAGTAGAAAATCTCAGTGCATATAGATTTCATTTTCCTAGATCAGAATCCTGAATGTTGCAAACAGATCCATTCTGTCCAGGTACTGGCCCTAGAAGGTAGGGCCATTTCAATACTTTCCATGCAAGTGCTTTTGGCAGTTTATGGGAACTGAGAAGACCTGCTTAGAGAGCCAAGAAATACCCCTAGGGCTTCCCATAAAGGCAGGTCATGAGGGAGGGAACAAACATCCAATAGTAGGTGAACCTCCTTCCCCCAGATACTTTTGGTTATGGTTTATGTGACTCCATCTTTCAAGCCCTGGTATGGCCAGAAGCTATAAAGATGGCACATTAATACAGTTTGACCTAGTAAATCTACTATTGGAAATCTATCCTAATGAAACACCCTAAAATGAAAACCAGTGTTTAGGTACAAAGATATTGGTTACAATATCATTTACAATAGAAAAACCTGACAAAAATTCTAATTATTCCATAATTATGAAATCGTTCATATTAACCCAAATCAAATGAATAAGATTCTTGTTTTTCCCTCATTCATCAGATTTATTGGTTACCAAGTTTTTTAATGCTACTTTCTAAATATATCTCAGATGGCAGCTTCTTAAAGATGAAGTTCTAGGGAAATCAGATATTCTAGATGAGACACATGACTGGTTATGTTCTTTACCAAGGCCCTTTTTCTCTGAAGGAATCCAGACAGTTTGCTACCTCCAAAATAAACTAGAAGCTGACTCCAAAGGATAAATTTATATTTTTGAAACAATTACTATGAGTGTCATAGCTCAATTTAATGCAGTTATATTTTAATGAAATATTTTATTTAAAACAAGGTATCTTAATAAAACATAAGATACTCAAGATGTTGATGACAAGTCTGGAAGTCAGGAGAGGACTGGGTCGGAAATTGGGTTAGCCTGGTGGGCATGGAAAGTATCAAGATCTGTTGACTGAGGAGGTAACTTCTATTTCTGACAGTATAGCTGATTAATTGTCTCACAGTCTTAAATAATATGCTAAATTACAAAAAATTAATAGGTTGCCGAGATGATATTTTTGGTTCTCCCGAACTCACAAATGAAATGAAAGCAGAATTCCTAGAAGCTAAGCAAGTACCCTAACCAGCTTGATGCAGGGGGCAACAGATAAAACCTAGAGACCAGCTAGGCTAGGGAGTCTAATAGGAGACTCTTAATAGAAATCATTTCAATAAGAAAACTCTAAACAGTGAATTTGACAAACGTTCTTTGGAATAAATCCCAGAAGCAGTATAGCCTTGCAGTTGTGAGCATAGACTCTGTACCCAAACTGCCTGGGTTTAAATCCCAGCTCTCCCACTGACTTTTGGAAAGTCACTTTTCCTCTCTGTGCATCAGTTTCTAAGTCTGTAAAATGAGGAAAATAATAGTACCTATCTCATAGTGTTGTTCAGAGCATTAAATTAGTTAACATATATAAAGTTCTTAGAATGCCTGGTACATCGCAAGAATTATGTAATTGTTAGAAATAAGGTGCTACACAACATGCAGAAGAATGAAACTGAGCCACTTCCTTACACCATACACAAAAATAAACTCAAAATAGATGAAAGACCTAAACGTGAGACAGGAAACCACCAAAACCATAGAGGAGAAAACAGGCAACAACCTTTGACCTCAGCCGCAGCAACTTTTTACTCAATGTGTCTCTGAAGGCAAGGGAAATAAAAGCAAAAATGAACTATTGGAACTTCATAAAGATAAAAAGCTTCTGCACAGTGAAGGAAATAACAAAACTAAAAGGCAACTGACAGAATGGGAGAAGGTATTTGCAAATGACATATTGGATAAAAGGTTAGTATCCAAAATCTATAAAGAACTTACCAAAGTCAACACACAAAAAACAAATAATCCAGTGAAGAAATGGGCAGAAGACATGAACAGACACTTTTAAAAAAAATTTTTTTAAGTTTATTTATTTGAGAGAGAGAACAGGGAGGGGCAGAGAGAGAGAGAGAGAGAGAGAGAATCCCAAGCAGGCTCAATGCTGTAACCACAGAGCCTGACACAGGGCTTGAACTCACAAACAGTGACATTACGACCTGAGCTGAAACCAAGAGTCAGACCCGTAACTGACTGAGCCACCCAGGCATCCCGAATAAACAGTTTTCTAAAGAAGACATCCAGATGGCCAATAGACACATGAAAAGATGCTCAAAATCACTCATCATCAGGGATATACAGATCAAAATCACACTGAGATACCACCTCAAACCTGTCAGAGTGGCTAAAATTAATAACTCAGAAAACAACAGATGTTGGCAAGGATGTGGAGAAATGGGAACCCTCTTGCACTGCTGGTGGGAATGCAAACTGGTGCAGCCACTCTGGAAAACAGTGTGGAGGTTCCTCAAAAAATTAAAACTAGAGCTACCCTTTAACCCAGTAATAGCACTACTAGGAATTTATCTAAAGGATACAGGAGTGCTGATCCACAGGGGCACATTTACCCCAATGTTTATAGCAGTGCTTTCAACAATAGCCAAATCATGGAAAGAGCCCAAATGTCCACCAACTGATGAATAGATAAAGAAGATGTGGTTTATATATACAATGGAATACTACTTGGCAATGAAAAAGAATGAAATCCTGCCATTTGCAACAATGTGGATGGAATTGGAGGGTATTATGCTAAGAGAAATAAGTCAGAGAAAGACAGATATCAAATGTTTTCATTCGTATGTGGAACTTGAGAAACTTAACAGAAGGGGGAAGGGAAGGGGAAAAATAGTTTCAAACAGAGAGTAAGGCAAGCCTGTAAGAGACTCTTAAATACAGAGAACAAACTGAAGGTTGATAGCGGGTGGGGGGGAGGGCAGGAGAGAGGGGAAAATGGGTGACAGGCATTGAGGAGGGCAATTGTTGGGAGGAGCACTGGGTGTTGTATGTAAGCGATGAATCATGGGAATCTACCCCTGAAACCAAGAGCACACTGTATACAATGTATGTTAGCTAACTTGACAATAAATTATATTAAGAAATAAATAACAAATAAAAAGAAATAAGGTGCTACAATCTCAGTGGAAGCATAAGTAAGAAATAATCTACCATGGGGATGAGGGCCATGAGAAAATTACCCCTTTTGACATTAAAGTTGGGTAAAGGAAGAAGAGGATATTTCCTTCAAATTCATAACCTGGTGCTTATTCATGCCTGGTGCTCAGGCAAGAGTGAAGTCTGAATTCATGCTGTCTGTGTGTGTGCTCAGAAACACGTCAAGCAGAGAATTTAATTTGAAGTGGGGCCGACTCAAAGGTAACAGGTAGAAAGAAAATATATACTTTCTAGAGAATAGAACTTAACTCAAGCTACAACCTAGAAATTTATGGCCAGAAAAATTACCTTTCAAGAAATAAAGTAATTTTCAGGCAAACAAAAACAGTTCATCACTAACAGACTGACACAGAGAATTCTAAAGGATCAAATTTGGACATGAGAAAATGACCACTAATGGGAGATCTGAGACGCAGAAAGGCATGGTGAGTTTGCCTGCATTTCATTAGGGTCTCAAGTGCAAGTGTGCTGGTGGGTACTGTCATAGGAATAAATTATTAATGTGTCATTTGTCACTGGTACCCAAAACGTTATTCAATATTTGCAAAATATTTTCAGTCCCTTCTACAAAAAAATACACACAGATCCCAAGTATTATGGTTTAAAAAATATTTTTTTAATGTTTATTCATTTTTTTGAGAGAGAGACAGAGAATGAGTACAGGAGGGGTAGAGAGAGGGAGACACAGAATCCGAAGCAGGCTCTGAGCTTCTCAGCACAGAGCCTAATGCAGGACTTGAACTCACGAAACGGGAGATCATGACCTGAGCCAAAGTCGGACACTTAACCAACTGAGCCACCCAGGTTCTCCACAAGTATTATGGTTTAATAACAGATCCCAAGCATTACGGTTTAATAAAACAATCCTGAAAGTAATGATAAGTTTTATCAGAAAAGTCAATATTTGTAGCTGGTAATTCTAGTATGTTTTACTGGCAGGCACAGGCAATATTGATACAATAACCTCTAATCTTATACTATAAAACAAAGTTTTTTTTCAATTTAGTAAGGTATAGAGATCTATAGAATGTATAGTAAAAGTACAAATCATTTAAAATCTCCTTTATTTTTCCTTTAGGTTATAAAATATCACTATGGTGCTATATATAATTTTGTATTTTGTCTATAATTGTACCTTTACAAATATATTTTCCATAAATTAAGTTTCTTCAGCAACTGTAAATACTATATATATAACAACGATATCATTTTTTAAAAAGACATAGTGAGCCAAGATATAATAAATATATGGGTAAATTTAAATAAAAGCTGACTGATTAAATAAAATAGTAATGATAATGTCTAATTTGTGGGGGAAATTTTAGAACTAAAATACTGGATTTTAGTGGCATATAAATTTGGGATGGTGTTGCTTGGAGTTAAAGTGTTTTATTATCTTTATATTGTTTTAGAAGAGGATAAAGATACTAACTTTAGATTTTGTTTAATAAAATTAGTATATTTAAAAAAAAGAAAACTAGGACAGCTCTCAAAAAATAGACAAGGAGAGGGAAAAATGGAAAGAAATCAAAGGAAGTTACAGAAGAAGTGGGAAACACAGAAATGTATCTGAACACACAAGTAACTATTGTAACAATTGTTGGTTAAACTCTTCTTTTTAAATAATTTTCAGACTGGATAAAATAATAAAAATGTAGCTCTATGCTGCTTATGAAGACATACCTAAAAACAAGAATAAATCATGTTAAGTGAAAGAAGCAAGTCATAGAAAAAAACTTACAGCATGATTCTAGTCATATGTATTTCAAGAACAGGCAAAACTCACCAGTCTTATTTAGGGATCACAAATAAGTGGCAAACTTTTAATAAAAGCCAGGGAATGAGTACCAAGTACTGTGCAATTCAGGACGATAGTTACCTCTGGGGAGAGGAAAGAGTTATATGATGGGGGCCACACATGGAGCTCCTAAGGCTCTGGGAATGCTCTATTTCTTAAGTGAAAGATAAAAAGATAAAAATAAAGATTGAGAGGGCATGCAGACCCTTAGGAAGAATATGGAAAATGTAGTCTTGTGACAAAATGTAAAGAAGCAAGAACTCAGCCCCCAGAGCTCCTGACAGCATGGCCCAGGGCAACCAGGTCAGGAAGCAGGAGTTCTCAGTGAAAGTACTCGCATAGGAAGTTCCAGTTCATCTGGTCTATTGCTTCCACCATAGCCTCAGGCTGTCTTTACTCTCTAAGACAAACTAGTGACCACTAACCAGGAACACTGGCTATTTGATGACCTCAGGTGCTCTCAGGTGAGGTGGAGGAAGCGCTTGTGAGTCACTGTTTTGGGACATCTGTCCCTTGGCTTTATGCTGTGCTAGCTTCCGAAGAACCTTTTAGAATGACGCTCCCAAATGGTGGTGGAGGGAATGGGCTGGTCTGCCTTCAGTGGAGCTCTTCCCCTCTTTCCAAGGTCTTTTTTTTTTTAATATAACTTATTGTCAAATTAGTTTCCATACAACACCCAGTGCTCATCCCAACAAGTGGTAAGGTCTTAAAATAATGTAGATTTTTATTTTTCTCTTTCCCAGTCTTGCAGAAGGTGTGATCATAAGATCACACAATCAAATGTTCTCATCTTGACTACTTGGCAGACCAACTCTCCCATTGAAAAGAGATTCTACATTTTGAGATGTCAATATTTTGTCTTTCACCAAAGACAAGTTTCTCAAACACATTAGCTGTCCTAGAACATTTTTTTTCTCATACTTCTCACACTCACCTAGTTGACTAAAACATAGATGGTTGAGCTCTACTGTTGATTCTGTAGATTAGTGGTTGGGCCTGAGAATCTGCCTTTCTAGCAAGCTCACAGATGCTGCTGATGCTGACTTGTGGATGACACTTAGAGAACCACTGACCTCAAATGTCTTTTATCCTTTGCAGGTATTGCTGAAGATCTCTCCTCCCCATTCTTTGACTGAACCCTACACAGAGAATCCTTCATCTGAGGAGTGCATTTACTGCCTCAGCATCCTCTGCAGAGCAGCCTTCACCTCCTGGTTCTTGAGGCTGTAGATGAGGGGGTTCAGCAAGGATGTGATCACACTGTACTGAATGGAGACCATGCGCTCCAACACCGAGCCTGAGGCAGGGCTGATGTACCTGAATAGAGCTGTCCCATAGAACAAGAGCACCACGGTGAGGTGGGAGGAGCAGGTGGAGAAGGCTTTGGCTTGGCCCTCAGAGGAGCGGATGTTCAGAATGGCAGAAATGATTCTGGAGTAAGAGAAGAGGATCAGGGGAAGAGTCAGCAGCCCTAGAAATGCACTGGACCCTGACAGAAGGAACTTGTTGGCAGTGGGATCAGTACATGACAGAGGGAAGAGTGAGGGCAGCTCACAGCAGAAGTGGAAGATGATGTTGGATCCACAGAAATGTAACTTGTGGATGAAAAGATTATTTACCAGTGAGTTCAGAACCCCTATTCCCCATGCTGCGCTGACCATTACCATGCAGAGAGGCCTGTTCATGACCATGGTATAGAGCAGAGGGTGGCAGATGGCAGCATAGCGGTCATAGGCCATGGCAGAGAGCAGACTGGCTTCAGCACACCCACAGAGAAGAAAAAAGAAACTCTGGGTGATACAGCCCCACACAGAGATGCTTTTCTTCTGAGACAGGAAGTTCTGTAGCATTTTGGGCATAGTAACTGAAGAGAAGCAGATATCTAGGAAGGACAGATGTCCAAGGAAAAAATACATGGGGATGTGGAGGTGAGAATCCCCTCTGATCACCAGGATCATCACCAGATTCCCCACCAGGGTCAGGAGGTAAATCTCCAGGAACACCACAAACAGCAGAGTCTGGATGCGGCAGTCAGCAGACAGCCCGAGGAGGATGAACTCAGTAAAGAAAGTGAAGTTATCCATGGCTGTTTATAAATTCCAACCCTAGAAAGAAATCAACTGTATTACAGAATCTGAGTAGTCTTTAGTAATCAGACTATCACTCCCATACCCTAAAACTTCTCAGGAAATACTCCTTTTAGCTTAAAAATAGAAAAGGTAAATAAGTTGAGTATTTCCAATTGTGATAGCTATGAGTTGAATTATATCCCCACCTCCCAAGTATGTTGGAAGTCCTAACCCCCAGCACCTCACAATGTTACCTTACTTGGAATTAGGATAATTGCAGATGCGGTAAATTAAGATTATCTTATTTTGGAATAGGATGGGCTCTTAATCCAAGATGACTGGTGTCCTTATAAGCAAGAGGAGAGTACCATGTGAAAACAGACGCACAGAGGGAAGGCAGCCATGTGACAACACAGGCAGAGATTGGGGTGATACAGTTGCAAGCCAAGGGATCCTAGTGATAAACAGCCACCACCAGAAGCTAGGAAGAGGCAAGGAAGGATTTTTCCATACAAGTTTTAGCAGGGGGGAGTGGTCCTACTTACATCAGCCTCTAGAACTGTGAGACAATACATTTCTGTTGTTTTAAGCCAGTTTCTGGCACTTTGTTACATCAGCCCTAGGCAACTAATAACAGTGACTTTCAGAGTTTTTCTGCCCTTTGGCCCTCTCATTAATTCTGTCAGTGAATATAGCAAACATCTTTGGAACCTAAATCAAACTACACAGTTTGACCCTTAAGAGTATACTTATGAGAACAAACAAATGTGAGGCATCAAGTGAAACTGTTTCAGAAGACAGACAATTGAGTTGCAAGTGTTTTTATATTTAGGTTTGGGTCCTAAAGCCAAGGACTAGAGAACTCACCCTCTCATTGTCTGGATTTTGGGTAAAGATGTGAAGAAAGGACTTGGAAAATGTTACTACAGATTGCACAGGGCTTCCCAAACATTTCAAGATCCTTCAAGAGTAACCTGTCACTCTAAGTTCATACTGCAAAACTGGAGAAATGTGTGTGGGAAAGGGTGGATGTGCCACAGACAAGCTTGCTCTGTCCTCAGGCCCACGAGGTCAGGTTCTCATAGCATCTCTAGCAGGGAGATGAAGGCCCACCGAGATGAGGGGACTTGCTCTGCATCACACAGCTGATCAGCAGAACAGCTAGGAATGAACCAGAACACTCTGCTCTCAGTCCAGTGCTCCTCCTACCACAACACAGCCAGCAGAGGGATGACATATTTTTTGAGCCATTTAAGGTATGCTTAGAGGACTACATAGCTATGTCTTAAATATAGCACTGTGTTTAGAATTAAAAAGCTGGACCTAACAACTGAAAGCTGTATGAACTTAAACCTTCTGAAGGACAATTTTTCACATCTTTAAAATGGAACAATTATATCTGTTTCATGTGTTTGACATGAACTTATTTAAGAAGACTTCTAAGTGGTTGAAGACAAATTTCTGGAGAAACTGTTCTGGGAGTTTTCATGGAAAGGAACTGACCACTAAAAGAGGGAATAGGAAGAAAGTAAGAAGGGTGAGCTGTTGGGGGTGCCTGGGGGGCTCAGTCAGTTAAGTGTCTGACTTTAGATCAGGTGATGATATCACGGTTCATGAGTTCAAGCCCCCACATTGGGCTCTGCACTGACAGTACGGATCCTGCTTGGGATTCTCTCTCTCTCTCCTCTCTCTGCCCCTCCCTGACTTGTACTTTCTCTCTCTCTCAAAATAAATAAACTTAAAAAAAAAAAAGAAGGGTGAGCTGTGCCCTTATGTGGGAATATTTGTGGTTAGTGGCATTGCCTTTTAAGATCAAGAAGACTTCCTTTCTCATTCCTAGTTCTGACAATTACAGCAAAGGCATCGTTGGGGGAAATCTCCACCTCTGAAATTTGCTAAGAGATTGAACTCCCAGTCTGTCCTCTCTGCAGATTATTCTTGTTTGGAGACAAGGAATACAACTTAATGATCTCTTGCTATCCCTAAAGCCATAAGACCTTAGAACTCTTAGCGAAAGTCAGGCAAGAGGGAATGAGAAGGACTCTTGTTTCCTTTACTCCCCCTATGGCATATATTTGAGACAATGCCGTCCTGACAACTCCTTCATGCCAAAAGAAGACATGCTTTAGTGTCAGGGACCAGGGACATGAGCAGAGGAGATAGAGAGATCCCAGATGGACAGAAGTGCACATAGATGAACATCTCATGAGATTCTACTCCCAGGGAGTACTTATTTACTTTAGGCAATGTATTTCTCTTATGCTTGATTTTACTTCTTTTTCAATACCATGAGGAATCTGGGTCAGACCCAGATTCCTCCCAGTTATGCAAACCCATGAAAATTGGACATTTTTCACTCCTATTGCTGAGCTGGATTGTTCTAAATCTGGCTCCTATTTGGGATTCTGAACCAGATTGCCTGTCTCCCCCCACCCACCACCACCACAGTTGGGCAAGTGGGATGAGACAGTGCTCTAGCTAGGCCTTGGGCAAAGTCAATTTTATATCCTGACATTTTCTAGGATCAGAGCCTGTGGGGTCAGCTCTAGCTAATGCCCAAAGGGCTTGCATTATTGGCACTGGGACTTTCTGGGCCTTGCTAAAAGTCATTAACTCTTGTCAGTCCTCCTCTAGTAACCTACCTGAATCCTGAGAAGAGCTCCTGACCAGTTTGTACGAGTCTTATATTTCTCAAGCCCTATTCTCTTTGGCCATCTCTTTGCCAAGATAACCCTGGGAGATGAGCATGAGGAAAGACCTCAGGGAGCCTGGGACTGCTCACTGCACATGGGGGATGCTGCAGCATCAGAGTCATTTGAGATCTGGTGCTGACTTTGAAGGCTGGCTGTGATTTGGAAGTGGGGATGCAGAAACATTTCTAGGCAGAGCATAAGGCATGATGCAGAATCTGACAAATAAAGCCCAGTTTAGGGTTTCTCAACCTCAGCCACGAGTATGTACACTGAGAGGCACTGGTGTGTCTGCTAGCATGGGCGTGCGCGCGCACACACACGCATGCGCGCGCGCACACACACACACACACACACACACACACTCATGTATAAAGTCTAACATTCTCCTTTTTCTTTTGGACTTACTCTAAATTCTATTGTCTTCAGGTGTGCTATGTTTCTTCCCTCACATTCGCCTCACATGGCCTTGTAAGAGCAATTAGAGGTATGAGGCAGGAACTCTTTCATTTTCGTGATTTCCCACTTACACATGTGTTTCTCTGCCCTTTCTTTAGTAGAGGTATCTGCCTTGAATCTAAGGCTAACACCTGTATGTGTATTTTAACTCCCATTCCATCCTGAGCCTCTGGGTCCTTTTCCTTCAGCCATGCCAATTATCTGTTTTCATCATCAGTTTCTTTCTGTTATTCATTTGTACTAAGAATATAAACAAATTAAAATATCTCTTATATTTACAAGTATCCAGTTGACCCCATTTTTCACTGGGGCGGGGGGTGAACTGATTTTACATTGCATTACTCTACTTCTCTCACAGCTACATTTACTGAAAGCCTAACTTCACTATGTTACCTGCCAAGCTTTTTCACTTTTCACGCCACAACACTCTGGATTCTGCATCCACCATTCCTTTTCTTTCATGTTGCTAGTGACTTCTACAACCAGTATGAATTTTTCCCCTGATACTGGAATGTAAGAAACACATTTTAGTCCTGATTTTCTAGGGTTGACCAGACATCAAATTTCTGAACCTTGCATAGTTAAGAAAAAGTTGGGGAGAGGGAGGTGATTATTCTTTTTCAGCCATAATGAAAATAGCCCTTTATCCACGCTTAACTTCGGAAGGAGTCTAGAATTCTTCCCCAGTAGGATAAGATTAGGAGGAGTAATGATTTCCTTTAATGAAGGACACCTTTCTCATAAGCTGTAGGACACCAATTGGTAATGGATGACTAGAAGTACTTACATTGCATACACATAGCATAAAAATGTAAATATGAATTAACTTTGTTTAGGGACCAGGTTTAGAAGCATTACATATAGCATTACTATTTACATTTATGTTTATTAATACATAAACTACCTTTTTATAAAAATAAATTTGATATGGCTATATTAAATTTAGTATTGCCAGGTTAAAAAGTGAGAAGGGGAGTGACCGCAATTACAGTTTGGAGCAGGTTTAAGAAGGATCTTTTTTTTTTTTTTTTTTTTTTTTTTTTAATTTTTTTTTTTTCAACGTTTTTTATTTATTTTTGGGACAGAGAGAGACAGAGCATGAACAGGGGAGGGGCAGAGAGAGAGGGAGACACAGAATCGGAAACAGGCTCCAGGCTCCGAGCCATCAGCCCAGAGCCTGACGCGGGGCTCGAACTCACAGACCGCGAGATCGTGACCTGGCTGAAGTCGGACGCTCAACCGACTGCGCCACCCAGGCGCCCCTAAGAAGGATCTTATATGAAAGGGGTTGACAAACTATGGTTCATAGGTCAAATTCAGCTTACCTGTCTGTTTGTAATAAGTAAAGTTTTATTGGAATAGCCACACTAATTCATTTACTTTAGGCCATGGCTGCTTTCACATATGGCAGAGTTGAGTGGTTACAGCAGACGCTATACATATGACCCACAAAGCCTAAAATGTTTGCTACCCTGCCCTTTAAACAGAAGTTTGCTTACCCTGCTATATGACATGCTAAGGAACTCAGAGTTTATCCTGAGTCATTACTGAACCATTGGATAGATGGGAAGAAATTGAGTGGGAGCAAGCAAATCACTAAAATGACTATTGTAGAGCCTGGGAGATAAAGGATCCTGCTCCTGGACAAGTGAAGAATGGTTCCATCATTTTTTAAGTATTCACCCGATAATCCTACCCTATCTGCTGGGTTATTGTTTTCTGTAATTTAAGATATTAAAAATACACTGGAAATAGCTATTTTAATAATCAATAATTAAATTACAAACAGCTATTTTTCTTATCATTCTAGTCCTTCCCCCTGGGATCACTTTATTTCTTGTGGAAGTATTCTTTTAGTAAATGTAGTCATGTGTAATAAATTCCCTTAGTCTTTGCATGCTTGAAAGTACCTTTAGTTTTTCCCCATTTAAAAAGATATTTTAATACATATCCATGGTACAAAAAGTAAGTTTCTCCAATCCCTATTCCTCAATTAATCTCTTTCTTAGATGCAAGAACTGTTTACCATTTTACTTGTATAAACTTCCAGAGATAGTCTATAAGTATAACCACATCTGTGTATATAGTATTTTCACACATAAATGATAGTATAGTTTATATACCATTTTGCAACTTTCTTTTTTACTTATCAATTTATTTTAAAGACCATTCCATATTGACATATATAGGCTGCCTCATTTTTATTTTTATCTTTTTAAGGACTCAGAGGTCATAGTTCATGTTTCCAAAAGAAAACAATTTCTCAGAGAGATATCAGAGATATTTTACAAGGACATCGAAGACTGTGGTTTGTAGGATTCTCTTAATGGAGGACCATGTTTTCTTCATAGAGAATGTTGGCTTTTTTTTTTAACTGATGTGTAGCTGACACTCATTGTTACATTCGTTTCAGATGTCAGAGCTGTTTCATTTTTTTAAGTGGCTGTCTAGTGGTCCCTTGTATGGGAGTACTACTATATTTATTTAACATGTACTTTATAAACGGCAATAGCCAAGATTTCATCATTCTTCCATTCATTCACCAAATATCTTGAGCATCTACTATGGCCAAGAAACTCTTCCAAGATGCTCAGGAAGACATTAGTGAACAAATGGAGCTCCCTGCCTGCATAGGGAAATATACGATTATCCTTGTATATGTTTCCTTTTGCACACTTGTAAGAATATTGGTAAGATTAATTCCTAAGAAAAGATATACTTGAAAAGATCAAAACATTTTTTATAGAGATATCCAGATTTCTCTTCATGAAAGCTGTACTAATTTTAAAAGCTCATTAGCAGGGCACCTGGGTGGCCTATTTGGTTAAGTGTCCCACTCTTGATTTTGGCTCAGGTAGTGATCTCATGGTTTGTGAGTTGGAGCCCTGAGTCGGGCTCTGGGCTGACAGTTCAGAGCCTGCTTAGGATTCTCTCTCTTCATCTCTCTGCCCCTCCCCTGCTCATGCTCTCTCTCTCAAAATAAATAAAACTTAAAAAAAAGTTCATTGGCAATGTATGATAGTGCATATTTCCCATACTTTGCCAACAGTGTCTTATCAAACCTTTTGATATTTGCCAAGCTAATAGTTTTTAAAAATCTCATTGTAGTCTTATTTTGCATTTATCTCTATTCTAGGTGAATTTAAACATATTTTCATATGTTTAAGAGCCCATATATTTTCTATTTGGTGAACTCTCTGCTCATGTAATTTGCCCAGTTTTATTCCGGGCAAATTGATTTTTCATTGATTCATCGCCACTTACCATATTTTAAAGAATTGAGTGATACAAGTTGCAATTATTTTCTAGTTTTATTGTTGTCTTTTTTATTTGTTTAAAATATTTCTTCTTGAAATATTTTCCTAGTTTTTTTGTTGTCTTTTCATTTTGTTTAAAGTGTTTCTTCTTTGAATAACTTTTAAAATTTTGATACAGTTCAATTTATTAATCTTTTACTATATAGTTTCAACTATTTTGGTCATACTTACAAAGACATTTTACTTATAACATATTTAGACATTCTTCCACATTTTTGTAGTTTCATTATTTTTCTTCAATTCATTTGGAATTTATTTGGTTATAAGACAGGAATCCAGTTTCATTTTTCACACAGAGCTACCAGTTATCCCATGTCTTGTAATGAATGATCCATCTTCAGTCTATTGATTTGAATTAGCATCTTTTACATATCCTAAATTGTATACATTTGGGTTCATTTATGGACGATTCTGTATATTCATGCATATGTTTGAATTATTCAATCCTTATAATGCGATTTCATATTCTAAAGGACTATTTCCCCACTGCACTTTTTTTCCTGGAAATGTGCTGAGTATTCTTGCTTTTTTTTTCCCCCCTTTGAATTCTAGAAAGAAATCATTCAATTCTAAAAGAAGCTTGTTGCCATTTTTATTGAGACTATGTTAAATCTATAGGCTTTTTAGATATGAGATCTTCATTATAACTGAGTTCTACCACTCAATAATAAGATATACTTGTTCGTTTGTTTAATCTTCTTTTGGGTCCCTTGATTGAACCTTAAGGTTTTCTTCTAATAGTTCTTGCACATTTTAAATAAGTTTATTCCTAGGTATTTTGTATTTTTTATTGCTACTATAACATTAATTTCTTCCATTATGTCTTCTAATTAGTTGTTGTCGAAGATGTAAAAACTACTGATTTCTGTTTATTAACTTTATATCCAGTCACTTTATAAATTCTTTTATCATTTGTAACAGTTCTGAGTATAGATCTCCCAAATTTTCCAGGTAAACAATCATATCCTTTGTAAAAATCCTAATGTTACTCTCTTTACAGTTCGTATTCTTCACTTCTTATTTAGTTGTATTCACTAATGCCTCCAGAGATATTCCATGAATATTTAATATTATATACACTTACATAGTAGTGATTATAAGGAACTCCTTTTTCTGATTCATGGAAATGTTCTTAGTGTTATGCCATTAAGCATAATGTCGGCTTTGGAGATACGTACCTAAACACATGTATATTATTTATTTACATATATTCATATGTTTATATATAGCATATTAAGGAATTTTATCCGTATTTATCATATCAATAAGTGTAAACAAGACAAACTCATTTATTAAAATTAAAATGCCCATTTTAGGTTATAAGACAAATGTAAGTATAGTATAGACAAGAAACAAATATAATTAGAATGATTCCAAAATGAAAGAACAAGAATAAAGTTATATCAGATAAACAGAAATAAACAGAAGGCACATGGTTAAGATCTTAGTAATAGATAAAGTTTAATTATTGGTAAAAATATTACTCATGTCAAAGAAGAATATTTTATAATAAATGACTATTCTTCATGATAAAGAACTAATAATTGTGAATAGCTCTGTTTCCAAAAAAATTAGCCTCCAAAATGATCAGAAATGCCAGAAATATCTGAACCAAATTAATAAAAGAAGACCTTAATTCAACTCTTTAGTTCATCCTAGACCCAGAGGGGGGAAAAATGAGGATGTAGATGATGTTAGTAATAAAATTTAGTTATCTATAACTTTATAACTCATAGAAAATTTTTAAATGGATGATATATTTTATTTGGCTAGAAAGAAAACCTTAATAAATTTTCTCAAATAGAAAAATATAGATAACATTTTACTAAATGTAATGAAACTATAAATTAATTACAAACTTGTAAACTATCCTTGCCATCTGGAACATCTCTTATAAGAAAAAAGAAAATCAAAACTAAAATTTGATATCTAGCAAATCTTTTGAAAAGCACAACATATCAACTATGGTGAAATATTAATAAGCAGAAATAGGAAGAAATGGGGCAGCTGGATGGCTCAGTTGGTTAAACTCCTGACTCTTGATTTTGGCTCAAGTCATGATCTTATGGTTTGTGAGATTAAGCTCCTCATGGGACTGTGGGCTCTGGCTGCTGGCACAGAGCCTGCTTGGGATTCTCTCTCTCTGCCCCTTCCCCACTCATGCACTCTCTCTTCTTCTCTGTCTCATAAATTGAGGAAAGTAAAAGGAAAGAGCCAATAAAAATACAAGCTGAAATAAATTAATTAGAAGAAGCATCTGAATTAATAAATCCAAGAGTCTGTCTTATGAAATTAATTAACTCATTAAAAAAAGAGGAAGAAAAAAATCACTGAAATGATAAATAATAATGTATAAATAACCATAGATACAGAAGAAACAGAAACCATAACTAGTTATAAAATATAAGAAAAAAGTAATTAAAGATTCCTCTCCCCAATGCTCTCTTTTCTCTCCCATTGCCAATAGCAATAAGCCAAGGATATTTCACTGTGATTTCTACCAAACATTCAAAGAAATGATAGCCCTGATACTATATAAATTGTTCCATGGAATAGTAAAAGAAGCAAGCTTCCAAGTTCTTTTTATTAAGCAAGTATAATATTAATACCAAAGCTCCATGAAACAGACCATAGGAGGAAAAAAAAGACTAACTAACATTGATATAAAACATCTTAAGTAAAATATTAGTGAAGAGAATACACCAAAATACTAAAAAGTGATAAACCATGACCTAATGCTATTTTTTGCAAGAATGAATAGTTCAATATGAGGAAATTTCTTGATGTCTTCTACATTAACAGAGAAACTGACAAATGATATAATTATTTCTGCAGATTCATTACACATACATTTATTGAATGTTTACTCTCTGCCATGCACTGTTCTTATTACTGGGGACATATTAGTGAACCAAAAAGATAAAAACCTCTGCATTCCTACTTGTATGGAGCAATGAGAGCTTCAGAGCTTGAACCTGAAGGGCTATTTTGACCTAATATAAAGCCTCTACCACTATGCTGTACTTTTTCAAAATAAAAATTATAAACACCATCTTGAGTAGTGATATTGCTCCTCTGTACTTTCCTCTGTACTTCCCAACCACTATATCCAAGTACTCTTCTCAACACTTTCTCACATTTAAAAATATTATTTATTTTATTAATGACAAATTTGAGGTGGCCAAAATTTGGTTCCTCTGTTATCACTCTCCTCACCCTTACTCCTTATCCACATCCCCAGTTCCACCACCACTTGACCACCACAGAACTATTTCATCAGATGTGTTAAGAATATAAGTCCTTTGAGAAATTGCATTTTGGAAATTTGCTTTAAGATGTAGAAACACATGAGAAATATTGAATTAAAAATTGACTTACCATTTCACAAATTTACTTCATCTTCTTTTTTTTTTTTTTTTTAATTTTTTTTTTCAACGTTTATTTATTTTTGGGACAGAGAGAGACAGAGCATGAACGGGGGAGGGACAGAGAGAGAGGGAGACACAGAATCGGAAACAGGCTCCAGGCTCTGAGCCATCAGCCCAGAGCCTGACGCGGGGCTCGAACTCACGGACCGTGAGATCGTGACCTGGCTGAAGTCGGACGCTTAACCGACTGCGCCACCCAGGCGCCCCCTTCATCTTCTAACATATTTTCATTTAACCTCCATATATATCCTTGTGAAATCTCATTCTATGCCCATTTAGAGTCAGCAACTCCTAGAAAACAATTGAGTTGGGAGGAAGTAGGGATTAGAGATAGTACATCATTCTGAAAAAGGTAAACATGATTGGTCACACACCAAAATCTTGGGTAGTAAAGGATGAAAATGTAGTATGTTTATAAACTAAGTGAAGTGGACATTTATGTTTTGTCTTTCCTGCATCTTTTTTTCCATTTATAGATTACTCTTCATTTGCTCCATATTGGATTGTCAACCACAGAGGTTTCCTACCCTCTAAGATTAGAGGTTGATATTGCACAGAGATTAATCCCAAGAATGGACATGTAATCCACACAGAGCTGATCTGAGTCAGTTAATGAGATCTGACGTAAGATATAAATGTTTGAGGAGAGGGCAAGAAGGAGAAAGGGAGAGGAGAGAGAGAGAGAGACTACCTCTGAGATTTTAAACTAAGAAAAATGTAAGTCTAGAACTGCCAGTGGACAACTTTCTCACTGTGTGGAGAGGCTGAGAATAAAGCCGAAACAGTGAAGATAAACTATAATCTGGGAAGAGAAAAGTACAGAGGACTAATGTCATTGTTTGAACACGTGGAGCCAGCTGTTCCTGGGGCGACTGAAATCCTGAACTTTCCAGGAGCAAGTTTTCAGTGTGCAATAGGAGTTTTAAGGGAGAATGGGTCAGTGGTCTGGCACCAAGAGAATGTCAGAAGGTACAAGTGATAAACAGTTTGAGTTCTGAAGCCTGAGATTAAAAAATGTTGATTCCATGCATAGAAATAAATGAGGATAAAGAAAAACTATAAGGTTTCTTTTTTATAAAACATGGAGGAAGGAGATAGATAATTTTTTAAAGATCAGAAAGAAAATAATAGATGTAGAAGAAGAGTAATTAGCTTTTCTAAAGAAGAGAACTAAGAAAAGTGGGACTAGACTAATATTCCTTAGCACAACAGAGGGACTTTTTCCTGAACTTAAGATCTGACTTTGTTTGTCTAGAATGTCATTCAAAATTCATAAAGATTGAATAATAATTGCCATTCATAAATTTCCTTCCTGGTATCAGATGTTTGGAGTGCAGAACCTGGTGCAGAACTAACAAAACTGTGAGATCATGACCTAAGCCAAAACCAAGTCGGATACTTAACTGACTGAGCCACCCAGGCACCCCTCCCTAATTATCCTTTTAATATTGGTAAAATTTGTGGTCAGGTTCCTCTTTCATTGTTGATATTGATCAGTTTTGCTAGAAGGTTATTTCATTGATCTTTTTTAAAGAAGAAAGCTTTAGTATAATGTGTCCGTATTTTTTTGTTCATTATTTATATCCTTGACTTGGGTTCTTATCCTTATAACTTTCTTCTGTCTGGTTATTTTGAGCATAACTTGCTCTTCTTTTACTAGCTTCTCAGGATGGAAGCTCATATCATTGAGTTTAGACTTTTTTTCATTTTTGATATAAGCATTTAAAGCTCTAAATTTCTCCCAAATCACTGCTTTATCTGACAACTTTTGAAAATTGAGATACAATTGACATAAGTTTAAGGCGTACCATGTGTTGATTTGATACTTTTATATATTACATGATTACCACCATAGCATTACCTAACACCTCTATCACATCACATAATTATCATTTTTTTTAATGGAAGCACTTAAGATCTAGTTTCTCAGAAACTCTGAAGTATATACTACAGTATTGTTGCCTGTAATCACTATGCTGTGCATTAGATCTCCAGAACTTATTCATCTTCTATCTGTAAGTTTTTACCCTTTGACCAACATCTCCCCAATTCCCCCACGCCTGAGACCCTGGTAACTACCATTCTACTCTGCTTCTTTGAGTTCAGCTTTTTAGATTCCACATATTCAGGTCCATCCATGTCGTCACAATGGCAGGATTTCCTTTGTCATGGCTGAATAATATTCCTGTGTGTGTGTATTACTGCACTTAGGTGTTTTCATATCTTGGCTATTGTGAATAATGCTTCAATAAACATGTAAGTGCAGATAGATTTATGATAATCTGTTTTCATTTCTTTTGGGTATATATCCAGAAGTGGGATTGTTAGATCATATAATAGTTCTATATTTTTAATTTTTGAGTAACCTCCATACTTGTTTCCATAATGCCTATACCAATTTACATTCCCACTAACAAGTGTTCTCTTTTCTCCACATCTTTGCCATCACTTGTTATTTCTTGTCTTTTTGATGTTAGCCATTCAAACAGGTATAAAATAATATCTCATTGTGGTTTTGATTTGCATTTTCTAGATGATTAGAGAGACTGAACATCTTTTCATGTACCTGTTGGCCATTTAGATGTCTTCTTTGGGAAAATGTTTATTCAGTTCCTCTGCCTGTTTTCAAATCAGATTTTTGTTATTGTTATTATTTAACTATATGGGTTCTTTATATATTTTGGATATTAACTCCTTATCTGATACATGGTTTGAGAATATTTTCTCCTATTCAATATATTGCCTTTTCTCTTTGTTGACTGTTTTTTTTATGCTGTGCAGAAGCATTTTAATTTGTTTAGTCCCACTTCTTAATTTTTGCTTTTGTTTCATGTGTTTTTGGTGTTATACAAAAACTCATTGCCAAGACCAATGTCAAAGTGATATTGCTCTGTTTTCTTCTAGGAGTTTAAAATTTTCAGGTCTGGAGCACTTGGGTGGGTCAGTCAGTTAAGTGTCTGACTCTTGATTTTGGCCAGGTCATGATCTCATGGCATGAGATAGAGCCCCATGTTGGGTTCCACGCTGGACATGGAGCCTGCTTAAGATTCTCTCTCTCCCTCTTTCTTTGCCCCTCTCCTGGTTTTGCTGTCTCTTTCTCTCTTTCTAAAGAAAAAAAATTCAGGTCTTAGTTTTAAGTCTTTAAGCCATTTCAAGTTACTTTTTCTGAGTCATGTATAATAGGGGTCTGATTTCTGCATGTGGTTATGCAGTTTTACCACTACGATTTTTTTAAAAGACTATCCTTTATCCATTGGGTGTGCTTGGCTCACTTGTTAAATATTAGTTAACTGTATATACAGGATTTATTTCTGGGCTTTCTATTCTGTCCAATTGATCTATGTGTCTACTTTTATTTCAGCACCATACTAATTTCTAGAGCTTTGTAGTATAGTTTGGAATCAAGAAGTGTGGTGCCTCCAGCTTTGTACTTTGTCAGGATTGCTGTGGTTATTTGGAGTCTTTTGTGGTTTAGAATTGTTAGTCTCTTTACATGAAAAATGCCATTGTAATTTTTTTTTGAGAGACAGTGGATGCAAGTGAGCGAGGAGCAGAGAGAGAGGGAAAGAGAACAAATCCCATGAGAGGCAGAGAGAGAGAGGGTAGGGAAAAGAGAAAGAGAGAGAGAGAGAAGTAGGGCTCACCTAAAGTGGGGCTCAAGTTCACCCAAAGCGGGGCCCAAGCTTGCCCAAAGCAGGGCTCAAGCTCACCCAAATAGAGCACAAGCTCACCTGATGAGGACTCCAACTCACAAACTGTGACATCATGACCTGAGCCAAAGTCAGATACTTAACTGACTGAGCCACTCAAGAGCCCCCATTGGAATTGTTTTTTGATAGGAATTGCTTTGAATCTGCATTGATGGATTTGACTAGTATGGACACTAACAATATTAATTTTTCTGATCCATGAACATGTGATATCTTTTTATTGTCTTCTTCAATTTCTTTCATCAAAGTCTTAGTTTTCAGTATACAGATCTTTCACTTCTGTGGTTAAATTTATTCCCATGAATTTTATTATTTTTGATGCTATTGTAAATGGGATGGTTTTCTTTACTTCTTTTTAAGGTATTTCATTGTTATTGTATAGAAGTGCAACTGATTTCTAGATGTTGATTTTCTGTCTAGCAACTTTACTGAACTTGTTGATTAGTTCCAACTGTTTTTTTTTTTATTGAGTCTTTAGAATTTTCTATATATAAGATGATATCATCTGAAAATAATGACAATTTTAATTCTTCTTTTCCAATTTGGATACCTTTTATTTCTATATCTTATGTATTTGCTATAGCTAAGATTTACATTATGTTGATTAAGAGCAGTGATAGTGGCCTCTTTGTCTTTTTCCTGATTTAAAGAAAAGCTTTCAACCTTCCACTGTGGAATATGATGATAGTTGTGGGTTTCTCATATATGTTATTATGTTGAAGTATGTTCCTTCTATAATTTGTTGAGGGTTTTTTCATGAAACCCTCAAATACCCAAATGGTATTTGAATTTTGTCAAATACCATTCCTGCATTTGTTGAGATGATATCATTTTTTATCTCTCATCCTATTAATGTGATGTATTACATTTATTGATATGCCTATATTGAACCATCCTTGCATCCCAGGGATACATCACACTTGATCATAGTTTGTGACCCTTTTAATGTATTGTTGAATTCAGTTTTCTAATATTTTGTTGATAATTTTTTCACCTATATTCAACAAGGATATTAGCCTGTAGTTTTCTTGCAGTGTCCTTGTGTGGCTTTGGTATCAGAGTAAGGCTGGCCTCATAAAATGAGTTTGGGAGTGTTCTCTCTTCAATTTTTTTGGAAGAGTCTTAAAAGGATTGACATTAATTCTTTAAATGTTTGGCAGAATTCACCTGTGAAACTTTCTGGGCTTGGACTTTTCTACATTGGGGCATTTTAGATTACTGACTCAATCTCCTTACTCATTATTGGTCTGTTCAGATTTTCTATTTCTTCATGATTCAGTCCAGCTTGGTTTTATGTTTCCAGGAATTTATCCATTTCTTCTAGATTATCCAGTTTGTTAGAGTAAACTTGTTCAGAGCAGTATGTATGATCCTATGTATTTCTGTGGTATCAGTTGTTATCTTCTCTTTCATTGATTTTATGTATATGAGTCATCTCTTTTTTTTAGTCAAGCCAAAGGTTTGTCAATTTTATCTTTTTAAAAATAGCTCTTAGTTTTATTGATCTTTTCTATTGTTTTTCTGGTGTCCATTTCATTTGTTCCACTTTGAGCTTTGTTATTTCCTTCCTTCCATTAACTTTGGACTTAATTTGTTTATCTTATTCTAGTTCCTTGAGGTGTAAAGTTAGGCTGTTTTCTCAATCTAGGTATTTATTGCTATAAATTTCCCTCTAGGAACTGCTTTTGCAGCATTCCATAGAGTTTGGTATATTTTTTTTTCCATTTTCATTTAAGTTTTTTTGTTTCTATTTCTTCTTTGACATATTGGTTGTTCATAAGTGTGTTTAGTTCCTACATGTTTGTAAATTTTCCATCTTATCTCTTGTTGACTTCTAGTTTCATATCATTGTGGTTGGAAAACATTTACATCTTGCGTTTGCAAAGACATCTTTTGTGACCCATTAAATGATCTATCCTGGAAAATGTTCTGTGTGCAACTGAAAAGAATATATATTCTGCTGCTGTTGGATGGAATGTTCTATAAATGTCTGTTAGATCCATTTGATCTAAAGTGTGGTTCAAGTCCAACATGTCTTTATTGTTCTTTTTTCTGGATGATATATCCACCGATGAAATTGGGATATTGAAATCCTCTATTATTATTTTATTGTTGTCCACTTCTCCCTTCAAATCTTTCAATATTTGCTTAAAATATTTAGGTGTTTCAATGTTGGATGCATATATATTTATGATTGTTATATTCTCTTGATAAGTTTACATCTTTATTATTATGTAATGACCATCTTTGGCTCTTGTTATAGTTTTGGGCAAAAAGTTTGTTTTATCTGGTATAAATACAGCTATTTTCTTTTGGTTTCCACCTTCATGAATATCTTTTTCTATCCTTTCCCTTTGAGTGTATGTGTGTCCTTAAATCTGGGGTCTCTTGTAGGCAGCATATGGTTGGATCTTATTTTTTTATTCACCAAGCCACACTGGATACATGAATATAGGATGTCTTTCCATTGTTTTCTTTCAATAGTGTTTACCGTTTGTAGTTTTTAGAGTATAAATTTTGTACTTATTTTATTTTTTTTTTAATTTTTTTTTTAACGTTTATTTATTTTTGAGACAGAGAGAGACAGAGCATGAACGGGGGAGGGGCAGAGAGAGAGGGAGACACAGAATCGGAAGCAGGCTCCAGGCTCTGAGCCATCAGCCCAGAGCCTGACGCGGGGCTCGAACCCACAGACAGCGAGATCGTGACCTGAGCTGAAGTCGGACGCTTAACCGACTGCGCCACCCAGGCGCCCCCGTACTTATTTTAATAAATTCATTCCTAAGTATTTTATTATTTTCAATGATATTCTAAATGGCATTATTTTCTTAATTTTGTTTTTGGATTGTTCATTGCTAGTTTATAGAAATACAATGGTTTTTATATATTGATTTTATATCCTGCAACTTTGCTCAATGTTAGTTCTAATTCTTTTTTTTCAATTTTATTTTTTATTTTTTAAAATTTACATCCAAGTTAGTTAGCATCTAGTGCAACAAGGATTTTAGGAGTAGATTCCTTAATGCCCCTTACCCATTTAGCCCATTCCCCCTCCCACAACCCCTCCAGCAACCCTCAGTTTGTTCTCCATATTTATGAGTCTCTTCTGTTTTGTCCCCCTCCCTGTTTTCATATTATTTTTGTTTCCCTTCCCTTATGTTCTAATTCTAATAAGTTTTATTAGAACTCATAATTTTTAATTGGTGCAGCCGCTCTGGAAAGCAGTGTGGAGGTTCCTCAGAAAATTAAAAATAGACCTACCCTATGACCCAGCAATAGCACTGCTAGGAATTTATCCAAGGGACACAGGAGTACTGATGCATAGGGGCACCTGTACCCCAATGTTTATAGCAGCACTCTCAACAATAGCCAAATTATGGAAAGAGCCTAAATGTCCATCAACTGATGAATGGATAAAGAAATTGTGGTTTATATACACAATGGAATACTACGTGGCAATGAGAAAAAATGAAATATGGCCTTTTGTAGCAACATGGATGGAACTGGAGAGTGTGATGCTAAGTGAAATAAGCCATACAGAGAAAGACAGATACCATATGTTTTCACTCTTATGTGGATCCTGAGAAACGTAACAGAAACCCATGGGGGAGGGGAAGGGAAAAAAAAAAAAAAGAGGTTAGAGTGGGAGAGAGCCAAAGCATAAGAGACTGTTAAAAACTGAGAACAAACTGAGGGTTGATGGGGGGTGGGAGGGAGGGCAGGGTGGGTGATGGGTATTGAGGAGGGCACCTTTTGGGATGAGCACTGGGTGTTGTATGGAAACCAATTTGACAGTAAATTTCATATATTAAAAAATAAAAAAAATAAAAAAAATTAAAAAAAAAAAGAACTAATAATTTTTAGTGGATTTCTTAGATTTTTCATGTACAGATCATGTCATCTGCAAATGAACATAGTTTTAATTCCTCCTTTCCTTTATGGATTCCTTTCATTTCTTTTACTTGCCTGGTTGCCCTGGCCAGATCCTCCACGACAATGCTGAATAAATGTGGCAAGAATGGACATCCTTCTCTTGTTCCTTATTTTAAGGATAAAGTATTTAATCTTTTACCATTGAGTTTAATGTTACCTAAGGGTTTTCCCTAGATGACTGCAGTTTTCTTGTGATGTCTTTATCTGGTTTTGGTATAAAGGTAATAGTGGCCTAATAGAATGAGATGGGAAGTGTTACCTCTTGTTCTGCTTCTTGGAAGAATCTGTGAAGAATTAGTATTAGTTATTGGGCAGGCTATGTTAGCCCCACTTCAAAGTATGACATTTTTATGGACTCTTGAATTCTACAAGTGTTCAATGTGGTTTTCCACTCTGAATGGTCACTAACTAAGTATTCTCAGTCATGTGAAATCTCTTGGAATTGTTTTCACAGCTTCTCACAGTAGTGGTGCTTACTTGGCCTATTTGAGTTTCACTTAATGATTCACAGACAGCATAACATTAAACATAGGCTAATGGGGCTCTATACTCAAATTTCTGAAATTTTTTATCTAAGTATCTCTTCTTTCTAGCACTCTTCCCCACAAGTCCCTCTTTCTTTCTCTTCTTGAACTCAATCTGTGTCTCCTAACTCAACAACACTGTCATTTTCTGCTTGTTTTCTCCCCTCCTGCATCATGGTCTATAAAGTGCCTCCAGTGAGAAAGGCAGGACTCACCTTATCTGTTTCCTGTCTTTCAGGATTCAAAATCCTAAGCTGCCTGTTTTCTATTGGGGGCAAACAGGACCTTTTCCAGATATTTTGTTCATTTTTCTAGTTATTTATGAGTAGAAGGACAAATCTGGCACCAGTTATCCATATGGCTAGACATGGAAATCCCATCAAATAGTTTTGAATGTCTCCTGCGGGCTAGATATTGTTTTAGGTGCATAAAATACAGATAGTCTCTGTTTTCAAGGTGCTTATATTATTTTGGGGAGGACCAAGTGTAAATACAAATATACATAAATACTGTTAGCTGGTGATAAACAGTAGAATGGAGAAGGTAGAATATTTAATATAGGGTACTCAGGAAATAATTCCATGAGGAGAATACTCTTAGGAAAACCTAAAGGGAAGGAACAAGGCATGTGAATATACAGAGAAAAATATGTCAGTAGAGGAAACAGCAAATGCAAAACTCTTGAGTGGGGAGAAATCTGGAGCCTTTGAGAAACAGTAATAAGGCCAGTGTGGTTGGAGTATAGTAAAAAAGGAAGAAACAAGAGAAGTGAGGTCACCAAGCCCACAAAAGACAAATTTTGTGGGCCTTGTAGATCAAGGAAGTTTGGACTTTCAATGTGACAGGAAACTATAGATTTTTCTTTTCTACCTCTTTAGGGGAGTGATATAATCTGTTTTATAACTTTTCTAAAAAGTTCATCAGTCTGTTTTTTTTTCTGTTTGTTTGTAGCTTTAAGAGACAATAATAGAAGCAGTGAAATCAGTTGGGAAGCTATTGCCTTTTTCCCTAGCTGGGCTAATATTCAGCCAGTATTCATGGCAGACAAGAAAATCATAATCCATTTTTATCTGTTGGGAGTCTATTTTGATTGCTCTGTACTCATGCCTTACTGGTTATTAAATATTTTGAATACCAGCCCTGAGTCCAGGTGGGAGAAAATAATGGCTTGAACTAGATTGGTGGAGGTGAAGGTGATGAGAAGTGTCCAGATTCAGGATAAATTTGAAGACAGAGCAACTGGGATTTATGTATTGAATATATGCTGGGAGAAAGAGAAAAAAGGAATCAAAAGATGACTCTCAGGTTTTGGATGCATTATGGTGCCATTAACTTAAATAATGACTTCAATTTGAACATGTTACATTTGAGATACCTGTTAGATATCCAAGAGATGTCAAGTAGGTAATTAAATACATGACTTTGGAACTTGCAGGAGAGGTCCAGGGTGGAGATACATATTTGGGATTCATAGGAGCAGAGGCAACATTTAAAGTCAGGGATTGGATGGGATAACCAGTGGAAGAGGGTACATATAATTGGGAAGATATGTTGGGATATAATTGGGAAGATATGTCCAATACCAATAGAATTTTCTATTGGTATTGGATAGATGAGTCTGTTTCTTAAAGTTGTGAATGAATTTATAATTTGGGAATCTTAAGATTGTAGATAATGGTTTTAAACCTAGGAGCAGATGAAACACTTTTCACATTTCCTCCCTATCCTTACATAAATCAGAAGAACCATTCAAAAGTTATGTTTCAGATCCTCTTTACTAACTCTAGTTGGAAACCTACTATTGAGAATTCATCCATATAGTTTATTTGGCTCTTGACACTATTTTAACTCAATGTCTTTCCTTTGTTTCTCATTCATTTCTGTGTCTAGCCCTGCCTCCCTGAACTGAACAAGGGTCAGAGCTGTGATTGTTTGGATGGGGCAAGAGAAATTCCAGAAGGATTAAGTGTAAAAAAAAAAAAGGCACACAAAAACTAGAAGAAAATTTTTGGACACAGACGGTAAAGGATTTTGTAAGCTTAAAAGCAGAGAAAATTACACAAAAAGAAAAAGAAATAGATATGGCTACATAACACAGTTTAAAAAATAAAAACAATAGAAGTAAAATGGTAAACTTTGGAAAAGTTTGCAACAACTTATAGCAAAAGATTAATATCCTTCTAATTTAAACACATCATTCAAATAAAAAAATAATACTATGAATGAAGTAACAAACAGGAAAATGGTATGCTAATGATAAAAGAAGAAATACCAACGTTTAATATTTGAGAAATGCTAAATGTTATTTATGATAAAAAATAAATGCAAATACATGAAAGAAGTAGCATTTTATGCATATAAAATTGATAAAGATTAAAACATGATTTAAAAATGATTCTCAGGCCTGGCAAATAAGTATTGCTGGACCCTCTAATATTCTGTTGGTTTGACTATAAATTAATGCAAAAACTTATGCAAGCATATGGGCAATATAAATCAAGAACATAAAATACTTATAGCACTAAGATAGGTGGGGAAATGCAAGTGAGAAAATGAGGGATTGCAGTTTAAGTGTAAGCCACGCTTTCACCAACACAATTCATACATATAGTATGCATATGTGAAGCAAGTAGGGAAGTCCACTAGGGATCTTATTGCATAAGAGTCTGCAGTAAGAATTGAAAATAAAGGAGCAGGTGGCAAGCACACATGTAAGCATGTGCCAATAACTGTCTCAGTCTCCTAAGGGAGGGGAGATTGATTATAGATTGGTCCTTGGATCCGTCTGTCAAAGATGCAGATGAGGAAGGGAATGGTTACATGATATAGATGACAGACTATTGACATAGTTTATGTGACTTCATTCATATCCTTTATTAGGGTGTGGTCTGGGTAAGGATTCTGGGTATAGTTATGTCCCTACACTATATATAAATATGTCCACTTTGGAAAGTTTCTCTTAAGAATGTTTTAAAAGTTGGGGTGTGGGAGCATAATGATGTCATTATGAACTGTTTCTTTAAAAGTCATTAAATTGGGCACCTGGGTGGCTCAGTCAGTTAAGCATCCAACTCTTGGTTTTGGTTCAGGTCACGATCTCATGGTTCATGAGTTCAAGCCCCATGTCGGGCCCTACACTGACAGAAGCATAGAGCCTTCTTGGGATTTTCTCTCTCTCCCTCTTTCCCCCTCTCCTGTTCATGTTCTCTCTCTCTCTTGAAATAAATAAACTTTAAAAAGTCGTTAAATCATGTTAATTCTATTCCTACCATATCTCAAATTTAGATCACTTAAGGAGAACCAGATGCACCACATGAAGTACATGATTTACTACACTCCATACTAAAATCCCTTTTTCCAAAGCATAAGAGACTCTTAAAAACTGAGAACAAACTGAGGGTTGATGGGGGGTGGGAGGGAGGGGAGGGTGGGTGATGAGTATTGAAGAGGGCACCTTTTGGGATGAGCACTGGGTGTTGTATGGAAACCAATTTGACAATAAATTTCAAAAAAAAATCCCTTTTTCCTTGACAAAATCAGATGATGTCAATCCTTAGAACTGATGCAAGGGTAATTATTATTATATAAAACCATTATCCATATTTTAGCAATACACTTCAAAATGAAGTATATTTTTTCTGAAAACTGATTTTTATATATTTACATCTCTAAAAATTATAAAATACCTTTCTTGTCCATCCATTCCCCTAATTTCATAGAGTTTATTACATATTTAAGATTAAAAGTTCATAATTAAAATATTAAATGAACCAACGATATTTATTATTTTGATTTGTAAGAAAATAAGAAAATGCCAAAGAAAAAACCTTACTTTTGGTTAATGCTTATAAGGGTATAAACACAGTGATTCATATTAACATTTTCATTAAAGGAGATCATATGAGTCAGCCTACACTTTGGGTTTTGAGTTTATTGTCTCCTCACTCCATGAATCTTATTTATTTATTTAGCTATCTATTTAAATTTTAGTTAACATACAGTGCAATTTTCGTTTCAGGAATAGAATTCAGTGATTCATTACTTACATACAACATCCAGTGCTCATCACAACAAGCGCCCTCCTTAGTACCCATCACCAATCTAGCCTATCTCCCACCCGCTTCCCTCTATCAACCCATAGTTTGTTCTCTGTCATTAAGAGTCTCTTGTGGTTTATTTCCCTCTCTTCTCTTCTTCCCCCACTTCCCATGTGTTCATCTGGGTTTTTTTCTTATATTCCACATATGAGTGAGATCATATGGCATTTGTCTTTCTCTGATTGACTTATTTTGCTTAACATAACATATTCTAGCTCTATCCACACCATTGCAAATGGCAAGATTTCATTCTTTTTTTTTTTTTCTTTTCTTTTCTAATGTTTATCTTTAAGAGAGAGAGAGAGAGCAAGCAGGAGAGGGGCAGAAAGAGAGAGGGAGACACAGAATCCGAAGCAGGCTCCAGGCTCTGAGCTGTCAGCAAGCGGAGTTCAAACTCACAATCTGCAAGATCATGCATGACCTGAGCTGAAGTCAGATGCTTAACCGACTGAGCCACTCAGGCATCCCAAGATTTCATTCTTTTTAATGGCTGAGTAATATTCCATTGTGTGTATGTATATGCATATATATATGTATGTGATATATCGATAGATAGATAGATAGATAGATAGATAGATAGATAGATAGATATCACATCTTCTTTATCCATTCATCAGTAGATGGACATGTGGGCTCTCTCCATAGTTTGGCTATTGTTAATAATGCTACTATAAACATTGGGGTGCATGTGCCCCTTTGAATCTGTATTTTTGTATCCTTTGGGTATACAAAGTAGTGCAATTCCTGGATCATACAATAGTTCTATTTTCAGGTTTTTGAGAAACCCCCATACTCTTCTCCAGAGTGGCTGCTCCAGTTTGCATTCCCACCAAAAGTGCAAGAGGGTTCCCCTTTCTTCACCTCCTCCCAACACTGTTGTTTCATGTGTTGTTAATTTTAGCCATTCTGACAGGTGTGAGGTCATATCTCACCGTGGTTTTGATTTGTATTTCCCTGACAATGAATGACGATAAGCATCTTTTCATGTGTCTGTTAGCCATCTGGATGTCTTCTTTCAAAAAATGTCTACTCATGTCTTCTGCCCATTTCTTAACTGGGTTGTTTGTTTTATGGGTGTTAAGTGTGATAAATTCTTTATAGATTTTGGATACTAACCCTTGATCTGATATGCCATTTGCAAATATCTTCTCCATTCTATAGGCTGCCTTTTCATTTTGTTGATTGTTTCCTTTGCTGTGCAAAAGCTTTTTACCTTCATGAAGTCCCGATAGTTCATATTTGATATTCTTTTCCTTGCATTCAATGACATGTCTAGTAAGAAGTTGCTCCAATTGAGATCAAAGAGATTGCTTCCTGTGTTCTCCTCTAGGATTTTGATGGTTTCCTGTCTTACATTTATTTTTTAATCCATTTTGAATTTATTTTTGTGTATGGTGTTAGAAAGTGGTCCAGGTTCATTCTTCTGCATGTTGCCATCCAGTTTTCCCAGCATCATTTGTTGAAGAGACTGTCTTTTTTCCATTGGATATTCTTTCCTGCTTTGTTGAAGTTTAGTTGACCATACAGTTGTGGGTCCATTTCTGGATTTTCTATCTGTTCCACTGATCTATGTGTTTGTTTCTGTGCCAGTACCATACTGTCTTGATCACTACAGCTTTATAACATATCTTGAAATCCGGAATTGTGATCTCTCCAGTTTTAATTTTCTTTTTCAAGGTTGCTTTGGGTAATTGGGGGTCTTTTGCTGTTCCATACTAATTTTTGGATTGTTTGTTCTAGTTCTGTGAAAAATGCTGGTGGGAATTTTGATAGGGATTGCATTAAATGTGTAGATTGCTTTGGGTAGTATTGACATTTTAACAATGTTCTTGCAATCCATGCCCACTCCATGAATCTTTTGTGACAAGGAATTAATTTATTTGACTGAATATATGTCAAAGCAGTAATGGGCACTGGACTCAGAAGGGATTGGCTGAATGAGACCATGAAATACTGAATGAACTAATTGGCTTGACAGCCTCAAGGTTGAATGAAAACATCATTTTGTGAGACCACAGTCATTCTATTCTTTGGGTTCCAACAAGTCACCAAAGAGCTAGATCTCATTCCAGACACTAGTCACCACCAGAACACCTGAAAAACTATTTTTCCCCCTTGAATCAGCTAGGGCAGGTCCCCACCAACCTGTGTCTTTGCTTTCTGGCAACTAGGCATATCAGTTTTTTAGGCTACTCAAGGTTAGGTGGATGAAGCAAACTTCATTCAGTATCATATTCAATTAGTAACTACTTTCCACTTTGAAGTGCATTTTACACTCCTATCTTAAAAAAAAAAAACACTCTGAACTCTATCCTAAAACTCTTGGACAAAACAAACATATTTGGACTTAGTTTGTCTACACTACTCCATTTTAGTACTTTTTTCTCAGTCTTCACTTAATTTTCTTGCCAAATACAATAAAATAAGCAATCACACACTTAAACCTCTATTAACAAGAGGTTATTTTCATCAAATGGAATATTCTTAAAGTGATCAAGTTAGCTATTATGAATGTATTTCATCACCTGTTTTCTCACTGTCTTCAAGCCAAATACAATAGGAATTCTCCATCACAGAAGGACACATTTATTGCTTCAACATTTTATACAGAGCTGCCTTCACCTCCTGGTTCTTGAGGCTGTAGATGATGGGGTTCAGCAAGGATGTGATCACACTGTACTGAATGGAGACCACTTGTTCCAACTTGGAGCCGGAGAGGGGAGTCATGTATCTAAATAAAGCTGTGCCATAATACAAAAGCACCACAGTAAGGTGGGAAGAACAGGTAGAGAAGGCTTTGCCTTGACCCTCAGAAGAACGTATGCTTAGGATGGCAGAGATGATTCTGGAATAAGAGAAGAGGATCAGGGGAAGTGTCACAAATCCCAACAGTGCACATGACCCAGCAAGAAGGGCCTCATTGGCAGTAGGGTCAGTGCAGGAGAGAGGGAAGAGTGAAGGCAGCTCACAGCAAAAGTGAGGGATGATATTGGGGCCACAGAAATGTAAGTTGTAAGTGAAAAGACTGTTTGGCAAGGAGTTTAGGAACCCCACTGCCCATGCTGCAGTTACCATCCCGACACAAAGAGGCCTATTCATAACCATGCTGTAGAGGAGAGGGTGGCAGATGGCAGCATAGCGGTCATATGCCATGGCAGAGAGTAGGCAGGCCTCTGTGCTCCCAGAGAATATGAGAAAGAAACTCTGGGTCACACAGCCCCACACAGATACGGTTTTCTTCTGCATTAGTAAGTTCTGCAGCATCTTGGGCATGGTTACTGAAGAAAGACAGAGATCTAGAAATGACAGGTGACCTAGGAAGAAGCACATGGGTGTCTTAAGGTGAGAATCAGTTCTGATCACCAGGATCATCATCACATTCCCCATTAGGGTCAAGAGGTAAATCACCAGAAATAGTGCAAAAAGGATGGTCTGGATCTGGGGATTTCTGGACAATCCCATGAGGACAAACTCGGTAACGATGGTGAGATTTTTCATGATTAAAGTTACTGGCCCTGGAAGAAAACATAATGTAGCTGAGTCATTTCAGATGAATAAGACTGCCTCTCTTATTTAAAAAAAATATGACTTCCAGCTTAAAGGTATAAATAAAAATCTATGAGACCAAGGAGTTTCCTTCTGGGTCACCCTCATTATTACTTCAATTCTGGTGACATGCAGCATTCCAAAGTGCTTCCTCTGTAACTGCTTCTTTGAACTTTAATACCCATTTATTCAGGAAATATTGAATAAGCATCCTAGTGCTGGGCACTGTACCAGATCCTGAGAATACAAAATTGTTTCAGACATGATTCCTGCCCTCAAAAGGGCTTAGGATTTAACAGAGGCAGATAGACATATAAAGAAGCAAAATAAAGGCTGTAATAACATAATGCACAGGATACAGCAATGCCAAAAATGTGAATCAATTATCTCTGGATGACCTGTTAAACAAAGTAATGCTTAAGACTGTTTGACTGATATTTACTCCACTAAGTAGACAAAGTAGAAGATAGTGTTCTAGGCAAAGGAAATGGTATTATCAGATATAGGGAGGCATAAAATAATAGTGCTTCTCTGAAGAACTTCATTATCTCAGAATGAGTGGGTGCAGGAGGATACACAGGGACATGTGGTGCCAAGCATGAAGGTCATGTGATCAAATTGGCAGTTTAGAAGCATTAACCCTACAGAAAAGTGGAAGATGAGCAGAAGGTCATGGAGCATATAGTTAAGGCAATTAGCTCATTCTTTCAGTAGGTATTTGCTGAGTATCTACTATGTGCCATGTAGAGTTCTAGACTGTTAGGGTGTGCCATTGAACACAACAGACAAAAATTTGTAATGTAAGCTTCACAGAGCTTACATTCTAGTTAGGAAACTCAGAAAATAAATAATAGACATAACAATTAAATATAATGTGTTAGAAGGTGCTATGTGCTATGTAAAATAATAGATCACGGAAACAGAGATTGTTAACGAGAGGGTAGAGGAGTGCGGTGAGGTATGCAATTTAAATCGAGTGGTCAGGAGAGGAGAAACTGAGACAGTGTCACTCAAACAAGGATTTGAAGGAGATGAGATCATTATCCCTGCAAACATTCTGTGGAAGGAGAAATGGTAGAGTATAGCAGTAAGCCTGGTCAGAGATGATAAAGGGTTAACAGAGGTTGCAACAGTGAGGGCAGACAAGAGGAGGCAGATTTAAGAGATATCACTGAGATGAATTCTAAAGGATGTCATTACCAATTTGTTGGTTAGGGTGAAAGAAAGTAAATAAACAATTGATTCTCAGGTTTCTGCCTTTGGTGACTGAGGCATCCCATTCACTGAAATAGGTGATCCAGGGAAAGGAACATGTTTGAGGCAAAGATAATAAACACAGTTTTGAATACGTTGTTTGACGAGCCTTGTGGGACAGTGAGGGTGTGTCCAGGAGGCACTAGGAATTTG
This sequence comes from Panthera leo, assembly GCF_018350215.1. Classification (NCBI taxonomy): domain Eukaryota; kingdom Metazoa; phylum Chordata; class Mammalia; order Carnivora; family Felidae; genus Panthera; species Panthera leo. Next base: position 74,914,440 of record NC_056685.1, read on the forward strand.
GGTCATGAAGTTCAGGAAATATATTTGGGCTGAATATATGAGTCAAAGAGTCATCAACAAACTTACTCAGAGTGAGCCCACTCATAATAGAAGATGCTCTAGAATGGAGTTCCATATAACAGAAAAATCCAATGGGAAAGAGGGAAAGAGAAACTCACAAAGATCCTGTACTCGTTCAGCATGGTCAAGCATGGACCTATGCCTTTCTGATTTGAAGGACTCATTGGAGCTCATAGAACCCAATGTCCTCTCTTTATAGGTGAGGAAACTGAGGTCCAGTGAGGGGAAGTGAACTGTAACTCTTCCCACCAACTCCATTACTCACCAATCTACCCATCATCTTTGTTCCTCTTTCCTTGCCTATCCTGTTAAGAACCCTAAGGTCTCAGCTCAAGGGTCATTTCCTCAGGGAAGGCCTTACTCTTCATCCTGCCACTGTAATTTCCTTTTTTACATTTGTTTCTCCTTTATTATGCTTGCTACAATTGTAAAAAAAAAATTTTTTTTAAATAGGGTATGTAAGAGAGGTCTTCCCAACCTCCCTCAACTTTTCCCTATCCCCTGCAGTCAATCTTTGTCTTATTACCTTGCTTTGTCCTTACAACACTTACCAGCACCTGGTATTTTATAATACATTTATTATCAACTTTCTCTTCCACTGGGATGTAAATTCAAAGATTTGTCCTGTTTTGGTCATTACTGTATCCCTAGCACTTAGAAGAATGCCTAACATATAGAAAGGGCTCGGTATATATTTAATGAATGAATTTGTTTCATGTCTGTGTTTTAAGAAGTTCCATGAGGCCATGGACCATGTCAGTGTTTTTTATCTTTATATCCTCAGAGCTTAGCACAATGCCTAGAACTTAGTAGGTATTTAGGAAAGGTTTATAGAATAAATGCATGAAAATATCACAAAGCTAGCTCTTGTACACTATTCTACTTTTAATGTAGGAGATTAGAAAAGCATTTTTGATTACTGAATAAGTAAAAGAATAAAGAAATAAATTAATGTATGATTCATAAACAACCCCATTAGTGAGACATAAACTGCCCTGGGAAATAAGATGTCTTATTACACTCTGATGCCCATGGCCCTGTCCTAAGGAAGGGTCAGTTTGAGGTCCCTTTGACTTTCTTGAATGGATGGCAATGAGGCTGTACAGAGAGTCAGAAGACCTTGACACGAGTCTCAGCTACTGGTCAGGCAATGTGGCTTTAGGCAAGTAGGCAAATCTGAATCTGAATCTCTATTTTCTCGTTAGAATTATCTCCCAAGGTCTACATGGCAAACTAGATAAAAATGAATTATTTTAGGACTTAAAATCTGGTTTCTGAAGAGGAGGGAAAATGGCAGCACAGTAGGAGGACCCTAGGCTCATCGTGTCCCACAAACACAATTAGATAACTAACAAATCATCCTAAATGCCCCAGAAAATCAACCTGAAGACTGACAGCACAAACTCCTCAACTAAAAAGAGAAGAGATCAACCTGAAGACTGACAGCACAAACTCCTCAACTAAAAAGAGAAGAGACCACACAGAAAAAGGTAGAGAATGCACAGACATGTTTTAGGGGAGAAAAGGATAGCAGGTACTGGTGGGGGAGAGGGAGCCATGGTCGCAGGGAAGGGCAAGAGAGATTGGAGCACACAGGGGGATGCACAAGGAAAACATCTCCCCAAAGCCATTGGCTTAGATAATGAGAGTAACTGAATTTCATGGGTTCTTGCAACCAGCAGGGCTTAAAGCCTGGAGTTTTAAAGGTTAGTGGCTTGTCTGGGATAGAGCCTGAAGGGGCACTGTGCTGTTTCTGGAGAGAAGGCAGGCAAAAAACCTGGGGAGCAGATAGCATAGAACAGTGATATAAAGAATTCCTGGGGCACGCAAGAGGGTGCCAATTTGCTCTTCTCAGAGCATGTCCCCGAGAGGCAGCACTCATAGGGATGCCTCTCCAGGAACAAAGGAGCTAGCTGGCACCATTTCTTCTCCCATGCTCAGCGTAAACACAGAGTGACCTGCGGGAAGCAGCACAGTGCCAACATTGGCTGCCTAACTTGCTTACACCAAGCCCCACTCCCTCTGCACTCTGGCAGGATTGCTTTTCTCACCCAAGTTTGCCTCAGTCCCAGTGTGGTGGGCCCGTCCCCCAGAAGACCAGCATAAACCTCTGTCCACATCATGTCTTTTGACTAGGGAGTTCTTCAGGGCCTCAGTTCTGGCGGAGGTGGTACCAGATTTCATTTCACAAGCAGACCAGAGCATACCTAGTTCAAACTCAGCACATTCAGATCAGGGACCAAACATTGCCCACAGCAGGCAAGGAGACCCTCTGCAGATAACTGGCCTTAAGGGAGGAAAGGCCAAACCCAACAGCAGAGCATATGCAGCACACACCAGAGACACTTTTTTAAGTGCCAGGCCCTGGAAGATACATGACCTCTTCTTCATAAGGCCCATACTTTCAGGAGCAGGAGACATGACTTTTCTAACACAGACAAGAAGGCAGAGATATAGACAAACTGCCAAGGTGGAGGAATTTACCCCAAATAAAAGGACAAGATAAGGCCATAGCCAGAGATCTAAGCAAAACAGATGTAAGTAACATGCTTGAGGGAGAATTTAAAGTAACATTCAGAAGGATATTCACTGGACCTGAGAAAAGAATAGAAGACATCAATGAGATCCTTATGACAGAAATAAAAGAGTTGAAAAATCAACCAGAGGCGAAAATACAATAAATAAGATTGGAAACAGCGTTGATGCAATAAACAGGAGGCTTGAAGAAGCAGAGGAATGAATTCGTGACCTATAAGACAAAATAATGAAAATAGTGAAGTTGAACAAAAGAGAGAAAGAATTATGCAACACAAGAACAGACTTAGGGAACCCAGCGACTTCATCAAATGCAGTAACATTTGTATTATAGAAGTCCTGGAAGAAGAGGAGAGAGAAAAGGGGGAAGAAAATTTATTTGAAGAAATAATAGCTGAAAACCTCCTAAATCTAGGGAAGGAAACAGACATCCAGATCCAGGAGGCACAAAGAATTCCCATCAAAATCAACAAAAGCAAGCCAACACCAAGACATATTGCTTGAAATTTGAAAAATATAGTGATAAAGAAAGAATCTTAAAGCAGCAAGACAAAACGAGTCCTTAACTTACAAAGAAAGGCCCACAAGGCTAGCTGGAGATTTCTCAACAGAAATGTGGCAAGCTAGAAGGCAGTAGGATGATATATTCAGAGTGCTGAATGGGAAAAATCTGTAGCCAAGAGTATTATATCCAACAAGTCTATCATTTAGAATAGAAGGAGAAAGAGCTTCCCAGACAAAAACTAAAGGAGTTCGTGACAACTAAGCCAGCCCTGCAAGAAATATTAAAGGGGACTCTGAGTGCAAAGGAGAGACCACAAGTGACAAAGATAAGAATCAGAGAAAATCTCCAGAAACAATGGAAAACAAGTAATAAAATAGCAAAAAATATATATCTATCAATAATTACTTTGAATGTAAATGGACTAAACACTCAAAAAAAAAGATATAGGATGTCAGAATGGATAAAAAAAAAAAAACAAGACCCATCTATATGCTACCTACAAGAAACTCATTTTAGACCTAAAGACACCTGCATATTCAAAGTGAGGGAATGAAGAACCATCTTTCATGCTAATGGATGTCAAAAGAAAGCCAGAATAGCAATACTTAATATCAGACAAATTAGACTTTAAAACAAAGACTGTAACAAAAGATAAAGAAGGGCACTATGTCCTAATAAAGACACAATCCAACAAGATCTAACAAATGTAAATATGCACCCAACATGGAACACCCAAATATATAAAATAATTAATAACAAACATAAAAGAACCCATTGATAATAATAGTAGGGGACTTTAACACCCCATTTATATCAATGAACAGATTATCTAAACAGAAAACCAATAAGGAAACAATGGTTTTGAATGACACACTGGACCAGATGGACTTAACAGATATATTCAGAACATTCCATCTTCAAAGAGCAGAATACACATTATTTTCAACTGCACTGGAACACTCTCCAGAATAGATCACATATTAGGTCACAAATCAAGCCTCAACAAATACAGAAAGACTGATATCATACCATGCACTTTTTCTGACCACAACACTATGAAACTTGAAACTAACCACAAGACAAAACTTGGAAAGACCACAAATATATGGATGTTAACAACATACTACTAAAAAATGAATGGGGCAACCAAGAAATCAAAGAAGAAATTAAAAATATACATGGAAACAAATAAAACTTAAAATACAATGGTCTCAAATCTTTGGGAAGCAGCAAAAGTTGTCCTAAGGGTAAAGTATATAATAGCGATACAAGCTTACCTTAAGAAGCAAGAAAAATCTCAAATAAATAAACTAAACTTGCATCTAAAGGAGCTAGAAAAAGAACAACAAAGCCTGAAGCTCACAAAAGGAAGGAAATAATAAAGATTAGAGCAGAAGTAAATGATATAGAAACTAAAACAAATAATATAACAAATCAATGAAACCAGGAGCTGATTCTTTGAAAAGGTTGGTAAACCTTTAGCCCAACTTACCAAAAGAAGAGAGAAAGGACTCAAATAAATAAAATCACAAATGAGAGACAAGAAATAACCAACACTACAGAAATATGAACAATTATAAAGGAGTATTGTGAAAAACTATATATGCCAACAAATTGGACAATGTGGAAGAAATGGATAAATTCCTAGAATCATACAAACTATCAAAACTAAAACATGAAGAAATAGAAAGTTTGAACAGACCAATAACCAGCAAAAAAATTGAATCAGTAATCAAAAAACTCTCAACAAACAAAAGTCCAGGCCCGGACGGCTTCACAGGCAATTTCTACCAAACATTTTTTTTAAAGTTTATTTATTTATTTTGAGAGAGGGAGTGCACAAGCAGGGGAGAAGCAGAGAGAGAGGGAGAATCCCAAGCTCTGCACTGTCAGCACTGAGTCCAATGGGGGACTTGATCTCACAAACCCTGAGATCATGACTAGAGCTGAAACCAAGAGTCAGATGCTTAACCAACTGAGCCATCCAGATGTTGCTCTACCAAACATTTAAAGAAGAGAGAATACCTATCCTTCTGAAACTTCTCCAAAAAATAGAAAAGGAAAGAAAACTTCCAAATTCATTCTATGAGGCCAGTATCACCCTGATACTAAAACCAGACAAAGACTCCACTAAAAAAGAGAACTACAGGTCAATATCCCTGATGACCATGGATGCAAAAATTTTCAATAAAATACTAGCAAACCAAATCCAATAATACATTAAAAATATTATTCACCATGATCAAGTGTGATTTATATCTGGGCTGCAAGGGTAGTTCAATATTTTCAAATCAATCAACATGTACACCACATTAATAAAAGAAAGGATAAGAACCATATGATCATTGAGGCACCTGGGTGGCTCAATCGGTTGAGCATCCAACTTCAGCTCAGGTCATTATCTCGCCATCTGTGAGTTTGAGCCCTGCGTCAGGCTCTGTACTGACAGCTCAGAGCCTGGAGCCTGCTTCAGATCCTGTGTCTCCCTCTCTCTCTGCTCCTCTCCCCCTTGCTCTCTGCCTTTATTTCTCAAAAATAAATAAACATTAAAAAATTTTTTTAAAAAACATATGATCATTTCAATAGATGCAGAAAAAGCATTTAATTAAGTACAAGACCCATTCATGATAAAAACCCTCAACAAAGTAATTTTTGAGAGAATATACCTCAACATAATAAAGGTCATATACAAAAAACCCACAGCTAATATCATCCTCAATGGGGAAAACCTGAGAGGTTTTCCTCTATGGTCAGGAACAAGACAGGGATGTTCACTCACCATTGTTACTTAACATAGTACTGGAAGTCCTAGCCACAGCAATTAGACAAGAACAAACCAAAAAAAAAAAAAAAAGAGAGAGAGAGAGAGAGAGACAGAGAGAGACAGAGAGAGACAGGAAGGAAGGAAGGAAAGAAGGAAGGAAGGAAGGGCATCCAAATTGGCAAGGAAGAAGTCAAACTTGCCCTATTTGCAGATGACATGTTACTCCATGTAGAAAATCTGAAAGACTCCACCAAAAAACTGCTGAACTGATAAATGAATTGGGTAAAGTCACAGGATACAAATTCAACATACAGAAATCTGTTGCATTTGTATATACCAATAATGAAGCAGCAGAAAGAGAAATAAAGGAATCAATTCCATTTACAATTGTACCAAAAACAATAAAATACCTAGGAATAAACTTAACCAAAGATGTTAAAAATCTATGTACTCTGGAAACTATAAAACACTGATGAAAGAAAGTGAACATGACACGAAGAAATGGAAAGACATTCCATGCTCATGGGTTGGAAGAACAAATATTGTTAAAATGTCAATACTACCCAAAGCAATATACACATTTAATGCAATCCTTATCAAAATACCACAAGAATTTTTCACTGAGGGAGAACAAACAATCCTAAAATTTGTATGAAACCACAAAAGACCCTGAATAGCCAAAGCAATCTTGAAAAAGAAAAGCAAAGCTGGAGGCATCATAATTCTGGACTTCATATTATATTACAAAGCTGTAGTGATCAAGACAGTATGGTACTGGCACAAAAATAGACATACAGATCAATAGAACAGAAAACCCAGAAATGAACCCACAACTGTATGGCCAATTCATCTTCCACAAAGCAGAAAAGAATCCCCAGTAGAAAAATGACAGTCTCTTCAACAAATGGTGTTGGGAAAACTGGACAGCGACATGTAGAAGAATTAAACTGGACCACTTTCTAACACCATATACAAAAATAAATTCAAAATGGATGAAAGACTAAATGTAAGACAGGAAACCATCAAACTCCTAGAGGAGAAGACAGGCAGCAACCTCTTTGACCTTGGCCGCAGCAACTTCTTTCTAGATATGTCTCCTGTGGCAAAGGAAACAAAAGCAAAAATAAGCTATTGGGACTTCATCAAAATAAAAAGCCTCTACACAGTGAAGGAAACAATCAGCAAAATGAAAAGTCAACCTATGGAACGGGAGAAGGTAACTGCAAATGACATATCTGGTAAAGGTTTTTTACCCAAAATCTATAAAGAACATCTAAAACTCAACACCCCAAAGAATAATCCAATTGAAAACTGGGCAGAAGACAAGAATAAACATTTTCCAAAGAAGACATACGGATAAAGCAGAAGACGTTCAACATCACTGACCATCAGGGAAATACAAATCAAAACTACAATGAGATATCAATTCACACCTCTAAGAATGGCTAAAATCAACACAGGAAAGAATGGGTGTTGGTGAGGAAACCCTGTTGCACTGTTGGTGAGAATTTAAACTGATGCAGCCACTCTGGAAAATAGTATGGTGGCTCCTCAAAAAGTTAAAAATACCAACATTGCACTATATGTTAAATAACTAGAATTTAAATAAAATTTTGAAAAAAAAAATTTCCAGATAGTATTAAAAAAAAGTTAAAAATAGAAGTACCAAACAATCCAGCAATTGCACTACTACTAGGTATTTACCCAAAGGATACAAAAATACTGAATCAAGTGGATACATGGGGATGTGTGTGTGTGTGTGTGTGTGTGTGTGTGTGTATAGATATAGATAGATATAGATATGCATATAGATATATAGGTATATAGATATATATCTTGCTATTTGCAATGACATGTATGGAACTAGAGAGTATTATGTTAAGCGAGATACCTCAGAGGATGGCAAATACCATATGATTTCACTCACATGTGGAATTTAAGAAACAAACAAGCAAAGGGAAGTAAAAAGAGAGAGAGAGGCAAGCAAGAAACAGATTCTTTAACTATGGAGAACAAACTGATAGTTACCAGAAGGGAAGTGGGCAGGGGGATGGGTTAAACAGGTGATGGGCAATAAGGAGTGCACTTTTTGCTATGAGCACTGGGTGTTTTGTAGAAGTGTTGAATGATTATACTGTATACCTTAAACTAATATTACACTGTATATTAACTAACTGGAATTTAAAGTTAAATTTAAAACTTTAAGAAATAGAAAAAAAATAAAGTCTGGTTTCTGGTCTTAATTCCAACAGCAATTGGTTTAGCTTAGGAACCTTAGATTAGTCAGTTCACTACAGAGAGGTTCTGTTACACTGTTGGAAAAAAATAGGGATAATAACATACTCTTAATAGAGTAAAGTTAACTGCAAAACAAAAGTAATTTGGTCATGTATGAATGCTGTATTTCTGATAGGAACTAGACTAACTAGCTTATGATCTTTAACAAGTCAACTGATTTTTCTGGGTCTAGTCTAAACGTGGTGCAGAGCACAGGGTAATCTCCCTGATTTCTCCCTAACATATTTTGTTACTCTTTTGTCTCCTCACTATTTTAAAATTTCTCTCTTTTAATAATCTTCTACAGTATTTACCCTTTGGGATCATCATAAAGCGTTGAATGACTTCAGAAACCTATTAGTGGCCTGTCTGTATGCAAGTTTTCCCCTTCTGTGATGACCTGCAGCTGCTGTAATTCCTTGGGCGAAATTAAAGTGACGGCACGAATGCCTGAAATCCTATGCATGTACGATAGATAGATAGATAGATAGATAGACAGACAGACAGATAGATAGGAAAAGATCTCCACTCTACTTATAATCAAAGACTTCTAAACTAAAGCCAGATGATGATACTGCTCAGTATCTATTTATATGGAGATAAACTTTATTTATATGGAGATAACTAAATAAATAAAACTTGCCAGTGCTGGCAAGATTTGGTGAGACTTCTATGCCCTTGTACATTGTTGGTAGCATTATATGTTGGTACGATACTTTTGGCAATATGAAATATAAAATGTCTCTTTTGGAAATTTATCTTAAACGCATACTTCAAAAGAAGAGAAAAACAACCGTGTGAAAATGTATATTCCAGAATTCTTTTCTTTTTTTCCTTTAATTTTTTTTAATGTTTATTTATTTTTGAGACAGAGAGAGACAGAGCATGAACGGGGGAGGGTCAGAGAGAGAGGGAGACACAGAATCCGAAACAGGCTCCAGGCTCTGAGCTGTCAGCACAGAGCCTGACACGGAGCTCAAACTCACGGACCACGAGATCATGAACCAAGCCGAAGTTGGATGCCCAACTGACTGAGCCACCCAGGCACCCCAGTATTATTTTCAAGATAGTAGCACTAGGATCAACCTAAAGATCTAATAATTGGAGAACAGCTGCTACATTTTAGTAGAAACACATATCAGGATATTATGTAATGATGAAAATGATAATTACAGAGAGGCAGAAACTATAGTTCAGTAAAAAGATCAGAATATACAATTAGTACAAATTCATATAATGTAAAAATATGCACACAATAGGAGTTTATATGAAATTAAAAATGGGGAAAAATCGTTAAGCTGGTAACAGAATGGACAACTGTTTGGATTTTACATTTAAAAATATGTTTCTTATACTTTCAATTAAAAATATCTTTTGGGGGTAGGTAATATATGAGCCACATTGTACCCTTTTGCTTCAAACTCAGCAATGAATTAAATCTAACTCCAATAAAGAGTATGTACCTCTTTATTTTCCCATTCTATGTCTGCCCTGCCTGTTCTGTAACAAAATTGAATTTGGTCTAAAAAGCCATTTCTTGAAGGAGTCTTAGTTGCTCAGATGGAGAATGGAAAACTTTTCTTTTAAAAAAAATCTTGTTTTAGGGGCACCTGGGTGGCTTGGTCGGTTGAGCGTCTGACTTCGGCTCAGGTCATGATCTCACGGTCTGTGAGTTCGAGCCCCGTGTCGGGCTCTGTGCTGACAGCTCGGAGCCTGGAGCCTGTTTCAGATTCTGTGTCTCCCTCTCTCTCTGCCCCTCCCCTGTTCATGCTCTGTCTCTCTCTGTCTCAAAAATAAATAAACGTTAAAAAAAAATTTTTTTTAAATCTTGTTTTATAACAAGAATGCAAAGCAAATTTACAGATTTTGCTTCATCTCTGAAAAATTCTAAGGAGCTGCACAATTAGGCTATGCTTTCTATATATTTGGTCTTGCTTGGAGATGAGGCCATGAACTAACTGAGCTCTGAAATTAATTTCAGCTTAAGATCTTGGCATTTAGCTAGGAAATTCCCCACCGGAGAAAATGAGAATACTCCAAACTCACTGTCACCCATAAATCAGGAATGCTCCATCCAGCTGCTTACCTGGTAGCTGTAGCTGCACCCTCCCCATTTAATCCCAAAAGAATCTCAACGTTTTGTCTAGAATCTGATGAAGAAAAAGGACAAACAGATTATGGATTAATGACGTGACAAACTACTCAACCTCCTAAATATTTCATCTCAGCCCAGTCATGACCTTCTTTTGTGAAATTGGAAAGGCATTTTTGCTTCTTCCTGGGCTCACTTCCTCTGCTGTGCAATGAAAGGTTTAGAACAGCTGTCTAGTAAGATTTCTCACACCTGGTGAGATGGGGAAGATTGAGAAGGACTATGAAGTCTAGTTTTCCTTGGAGACTTGATTTGCTGCCTTCTGCCTACTTTTGAGAGATGAATGATGTGGGGTACTCAAAGAACTCAGGTCTTAGGAAAAACTTATTTTCCCTCCCAACCAGTTGAAAGCTGTGCCCAGGTGCAGTTAAGCAAGTCACCTTATGTTTACTTTAGATAAAGGATTAAGTGTTGACATGCATGGGCTCTGGTGTGAGCCAGTACCTGTCAAGAGGCTTTGGCCATCCTTTTTTTCTTTCTGTCTTCTTTTCTTTACCTCTTCTGGTTCTGAGGAGACATGCTGGCCAGTTTGTAAGAATTTTATCATTTTTTTTAGTCTTTTTCTACTTGGTACCCATATGGCAGGATGGCCCTTAGAGAGGGCAAGTGAGTAATGAGGGCCCCAGGGAGCCTGGACTAATCTGTACTTATGGGGGAAGTGATATTAGTCAGTTATCTCAGCCCCTGGCACTCTTGCCTCAATTGTAGTCTGAGGAAGGGTGGGAGAATAAGGGGTGGGCCCTGAGGGCCTGTAAATGCTTCTCCTAGCCAGGGACCAGCCTGGGGCTTCCTCGGGTTTGGCAGAACTTGATCTTCGCTATACATTTCCATGCACACACACTCCTACCACACTCTCTCACATACATGCACACAGTTAAGCCTCCCTTCTAGAATCACGGGATTCTATGGAGCACAAAGGATCACACAGATCATTTTATTTCAATCTCCAACCTGAAGCATGAGCCCTGTAAAGCATCCCCCAAAAGTGTCCGTTCAGCCTGTTGGACCTTCTTCAAGAATTCCCTTCCATCAACTATTATAGAACTGATTTAAGGTTTGTCTCCATCCTGCCTAATATCTTGATATTATATTATCTACGTGACCATTTCCATGAACACCTAAACAAGCTTTAGTCTTTCTCATCTTAAAAACAATAAGCAGAAATAAACAAAAACTCCCTTGACTCCCTTTGCCCTAAACCTGTGGCCTCATTTTCTCAATCTCCTTCACAAGAAAACTTCTCAAAGAAGTTATCTGTGGTTGCTCTTTACTTTTTCACCTGCCACTCTCTCCTCATCTTACTCCAGCTAACTGAAACTTCTCTTGTCAATATTATCAACTACTTCCAAAACCAATGTTGCAAGATCCAATGTAACTTTTCTGTTTCTTCTCACTTGAATTTTCAGTGGATTCAATTCAACACAGCTAACTTCTCTGTCCTTAAAACACTCTTTTCTTGGCTTTTGTGATACAAAAATTACCTGATTTTCTCCCTTACTCAATGGCTGCTGCTCCTGTTTCTCTTGTTGGATCATTCTCGACTTGAATTAGAAATGCTGAAGTGCTCCAGAGCTTATTCCCAGGACCTCTTCCCCACTTCATTTCCCTTAGACGTTCTCTGCCAATCATATAATATTTCCTAATACCACATATACCCCAAATACTAGCCCTGACCCCTCCCTAGAACTTCAAAATAATATATAAAACTAGATACTTGACATTTCACTTTGATGTCTAAAAACCATCTTAAACAGTTCAGTTAAAATGCAAATAACCGACCAGCCAATCTAACAAACAAAAATCAAATCCTTAATTTTCACCCTCATAATGTGCATTTCCCCCAAATATGCTGATTTCAGCAAATGATGCCACCATCTCCCATTTGCTCAGGTAAAAATCTGACTTACCGTTGAGCCTTCT